>NC_064640.1:653141229-653771393 GCF_023864345.2 Schistocerca serialis cubense | reverse complement strand
TCGAATTTGTAACAAAAGAGATTAAAAACTGAACGTATATTACTGTGAATGAAAGAAAACTGAACTGAGGTAAAGAGTGTGATTTTTGCAGACAATTTAACAACACTGCCAGAAAGTCTGACAGAAGTAGTTCCTTAAATCTTCTGGAAAAAATAGTGAAAAAATTCTCTCGAAATCAGATGGAAAAACTGAATTCACGACAAATACAAGAATGCACCAACTTATGTAGAAATGTTAAACAGGGCGAATTAGTGAGACTTAGTGTGTCTGACAAAATATACAGCAGAACGGACTACAGAATCTGCAATCTACACTCCTGGAAATGGAAAAAAGAACACATTGACACCGGTGTGTCAGACCCACCATACTTGCTCCGGACACTGCGAGAGGGCTGTACAAGCAATGATCACACGCACGGCACAGCGGACACACCAGGAACCGCGGTGTTGGCCGTCGAATGGCGCTAGCTGCGCAGCATTTGTGCACCGCCGCCGTCAGTGTCAGCCAGTTTGTCGTGGCATACGGAGCTCCATCGCAGTCTGTAACACTGGTAGCATGCCGCGACAGCGTGGACGTGAACCGTATGTGCAGTTGACGGACTTTGAGCGAGGGCGTATAGTGGGCATGCGGGAGGCCGGGTGGACGTACCGCCGAATTGCTCAACACGTGGGGCGTGAGGTCTCCACAGTACATCGATGTTGTCGCCAGTGGTCGGCGGAAGGTGCACGTGCCCGTCGACCTGGGACCGGACCGCAGCGACGCACGGATGCACGCCAAGACCGTAGGATCCTACGCAGTGCCGTAGGGGACCGCACCGCCACTTCCCAGCAAATTAGGGACACTGTTGCTCCTGGGGTATCGGCGAGGACCATTCGCAACCGTCTCCATGAAGCTGGGCTACGGTCCCGCACACCGTTAGGCCGTCTTCCGCTCACGCCCCAACATCGTGCAGCCCGCCTCCAGTGGTGTCGCGACAGGCGTGAATGGAGGGACGAATGTAGACGTGTCGTCTTCAGCGATGAGAGTCGCTTCTGCCTTGGTGCCAATGATGGTCGTATGCGTGTTTGGCGCCGTGCAGGTGAGCGCCACAATCAGGACTGCATACGACCGAGGCACACAGGGCCAACACCCGGCATCATGGTGTGGGGAGCGATCTCCTACACTGGCCGTACACCACTGGTGATCGTCGAGGGGACACTGAATAGTGCACGGTACATCCAAACCGTCATCGAACCCATCGTTCTACCATTCCTAGACCGGCAAGGGAACTTGCTGTTCCAACAGGACAATGCACGTCCGCATGTATCCCGTGCCACCCAACGTGCTCTAGAAGGTGTAAGTCAACTACCCTGGCCAGCAAGATCTCCGGATCTGTCCCCCATTGAGCATGTTTGGGACTGGATGAAGCGTCGTCTCACGCGGTCTGCACGTCCAGCACGAACGGTGGTCCAACTGAGGCGCCAGGTGGAAATGGCATGGCAAGCCGTTCCACAGGACTACATCCAGCATCTCTACGATCGTCTCCATGGGAGAATAGCAGCCTGAATTGCTGCGAAAGGTGGATATACACTGTACTAGTGCCGACATTGTGCATGCTCTGTTGCCTGTGTCTATGTGTCTGTGGTTCTGTCAGTGTGATCATGTGATGTATCTGACCCCAGGAATGTGTCAATAAAGTTTCCCCTTCCCGGGACAATGAATTCAAGGTGTTCTTATTTCAATTTCCAGGAGTGTATTTAAGAGTTAATGAAATGAAACGAGAATATGGTTCGACAAAAAATAACCCTAACAAAACACGTACATCTAGAAAAAAGCGAAACAAATATAGCATAGGGCAGTGTATTGTAGTTAGTGCTAAGATGAGAATGTTTAACTGAATTTGAATCATTTTAGAAAAATGGTTGCCATACAAACTACAGACAACTGGAAAATTAGAAGTAAAGATGTCACCCTCGTTAACTTGGAAAATATCAGAAGTAGTTGCAAAACGAATATTTATCTTCTTGGGACACTTCTACTGAATGAACTAGAGCAGGCTAATTAAACAAATACTCCTGTATTTCTGGAATATACATCGAGAATAGCGTTGATTACAGAAATGAGAAAACTAGAAAGGGACAACATCGAAGAATCGCACATAACAAAAAGAAAACTTTTTGAACAAAAAATTTTAAGGCTTTTAAGAGAAGATACGAAATTATTTCTTATGAAATTAGCTTGGCGGTGAAACGAGGGAAATTTTGTCTTCTGGAGGCTAGTTTTCTTCCTGCACACGTGTGTTGTCATGCTCTAACTATGCTGTAACCTTTATCAGACAGTATCGTCTTGAGTGGGGGAAAAAAGAAACCTTCCGCAGCTCGTAGTCTAGTGGCTAGCGTTGCTGCCTCTGGATCACGGGGTCCCAGGTTTGATTCCCGGCCAGGTTGGGGATTTTCTCTGCCCGGGGACTGGGTGTTTGTGTTGTCCTCATTTTTCTTCACGACCACCACCACCACCACCACCACCACCACCACCACCACCACCACCACCACCACCACCACCACCACCGTGGCTCGACTGGACTGTGAAAAAAATTGGACTGCGTAAAAATTTGTGCTTTGTACGGGCGCTGATGACCGCGCAGTTAGGCGCCCCACAAACCAAACACCACCACCTTTAAAATTAGCATGCTACCTACAAGAACTCAGGCTGCGACAAACAATGACAAAGGAAACTCCCCGTCGCACCCTTCTCAGATTTAGTGGTAGGATGGCCCAGTGGATAGACCGTCAAAAACTGAACAGAGATCAAACATGAAAATAGGAGGAAGGTGTACTGAACTGTGAAAAAAGAACCAAAATAGAAACAGTTAACTGTCCAAGCACATAGAGTTCAACATCGAGTGAATTACAGGAACAAAGGCGTGTGGTTGTGTGGTCAGGGTGTTGGACTGTAAAGCGGGAGATCTGTATTCACATCTTCCTCATGCCCAAATTTTTTTCACAAAATTATTATGTATCTTTTCTTCTGTAGTCCTGGCAACTATCATACTATACACTTGTTACGGATTACGAGTCATGTGGTGAGAATATATATTGCCGTCGCAGGTAAATGCGATGGATAGTCTCACAGAAATGGGGGAAACAAACGGGTGTGAAGTATGTTACAATAGAGGAATTCAACAGTCAAAACTTCCAAAACGGAACACAAGAGTCATAACATGCGGCAATTGTGTAGAAGAAATAGGATTTAGTACGTCTGGAGGTCCCTTCCTTATACCTCGCTGTTGTAAATGGGCGTTACAGCCGGCCGGAGTGGCCGTGCGGTTCTAGGCGCTACAGTTTGGAACCGAGCGACCGCTACGGTCGCAGGTTCGAATCCTGCCTCGGGCATGGATGTGTGTGATGTCCTTAGGTTAGTTAGGTTTAATTAGTTCTAAGTTCTAGGCGACTGATGACCTCAGAAATTAAGTCCCATAGTGCTCAGAGCCATTTGAAACATTTTTTGGGCGTTACACCACAACACGGATACAAATTTGAATACAGCGAACAGACTGGGCGGACAGTTTATAATTTTGTAAAAAAAGAAAACATAAATATGGGACATGAGGTAGAATTAAAGAAGGATCTCTTCCTTCGCAATCAAAATCGTGACCATATAACCACAACGCCGTAGCTATGCAGATTTGGTCAATGTTGCACATCTTAAGCTTGGACCATTCACTGTTTCTATTTTGCTGCTTCTTTCACAGTCCAGTACACCACCTTCCTGTTTTCATGCTTGATCTGTGTTCAATTTTTGACGGACTATCCACTCGGCCATTTCACCACTAAATCTGAGGGAGGTGCGATGGGGAGTTCCCTTTCACTACTCACACTGATCCAATGCAGTAACTAACAGAATCTGGTCCACCCCACCGTAACTATTGTCCTAACTACTGAATGAGACCACCTCTTCTCCATACAGTCCAGTCTTCTGTTGATCATACCCACACTTTTACTAAGTACATCTGCCACCTTCCATTATGTGGTGTTCTTCGCCCTTTCATAGTTCTTGGAACCCAGCAACAGCTTTTCTTCGTCCGGCTACCACCACACTATCGCCTAGTTACATGCTACGCTCACTTATTTGATTTTCATGAAGATTACAATTAAATTACAATTTCCAATTCAGCACATTTCCCATCCCATTTGTTTTCCGCTTCCCAACATGCCACTTCCAGTGCAACTGGATTTTTCCCCGTATTTGGCATTAGAAGCCAATGTCTCATTCTCGGAAGTTAAACCTGGTAATAATCACTATTACACTCTTCATATTCGACGGATCATTTTAAGTGCTCAAATATGGGCAGTATTTTTATTATGATGTGCAATACAATGAAATTACTTAATATTAAGAAACGCTGTTGTATTACTGTGCTAGTTCAAATTACAAAATAACCTGAAACTTAAGACTTTCCGTGAAGAGTATTTTCAGAGTGCCGTATGAAATCAAGCTGAAGACATTATGAATCATACGATACCAACAGGTATCTGTACCTTCGCTTACGAAACGAAAATTCCATACAGAAACTGTTGCCATAGAAACGGTTTCACGTCTAAATTCTTTTATTCCATGTATTTAAAACAAAGTTGAAATTCACACAAAATTTTGTAAATTTAATTCTATTAAATGTGCTAAACATGTACCACCGATTGTTTAACAAATACGTAAACTCCTCCGTTGGCGTAGTATCTCTTATTTCTGTTGTACAGACTTGGTGAGACGTGATGGTGAATGGTGGTCGTTTAGTAAGGCTGCAGGAGGATTGTTCGAATTACTAATTCGAATTGAGTCTTTACAATATGTGGAAAGTTTCAGAAGACAAACGTTTAAAAGTTTAGATAGTTTACTTCATTACGTAATTTGAGAATTACGAGATTTTCACAATCATTTATCAGTTAATATTCTACGTACTGGGCCAACCTGCGGACGTTATGTCGTAAGGAGGACAACGGGAAACCTCGCATCCACCAATGAAGTGTTGGAAAATAATGCCTCCGAAGTAACGGGAAAACAAACTTACTTTATTAACATTCTACTTCTTTATTCCTGATGTCTACGTATTTGCCGCCCTCTGCCGCTACAAGGCTCCCAATTTTAGAGTATAACATGGCTTTCTTTAACGTAACTATGTTGGTGAGTAAGAAACAGCATGCTGTACTAGAGTTTCGAATTTGGAGAGTTGGTCCACACATGGGGCACCCTCTCTTTCAGCATAACACTGCTAGACCACACACGAGCGCAGCGGTATCTGCAACAATCCGACGCCTTGTGTTCACTGTCATTGATTATCCTCGACAAACTCCCGACTTCACTCGATCCGATTTTTATCTGTTTCCGAAACTTAAAGAACATCTTTGAGGACTTCACTTCGATAGTGTGGAAGCTGTGCAAGCAGAAATGAGGTTGTGGGTGAGTCAAAAAAAGGCAAACATTCTACAATGACGATATTAACAAAGTGGTCTCTCGTTGGGAGAAATGTCTTCGTCGCCAGGGTAGCTGTGTAGAGAAATAAGTATGTAGACATCAGGAACAAATACGTAGAATGTTATAACGTTTGCCGTATTCAGAAAACTTTAGGAGCTTTCACATAAAATAATTCGGAGGCATTACTTCCCAGCACGCTCGTTTATGTGGATACGCCATTCGATGCAACTCCTTTCAAAATTAAAACGTACATCCCATCCGAGGGAAGGTCACTGAATATGGAGCATTTAAGAAGCTATTAGAAGTGGGACTTTCCCAACGAAGCCACAACCCTCCAGAGCATATCCCCATCTAAAATGCTCTGACAGGTTGTTTAATGGATGTATGTGTTTCCTTTATGTACTAATTAGCTGAGTAATCGGCATTGACCCGACGTGTATTTATTTTAATCTTCTAATTAGACCATCTCCTCCTCCCCACCATCCTTTCTGTCCATCTCATCCGCCTTCTCTCTCCACGTTATCCAACATGCGTTTACTGGTTCTTATCCCCACAGTATTTCTTTCCAGATAGTAAATAGTATGTGTACCAAGTCTGAATCAAATCTACCAAGGGGTTTAGGAGCACCTTTTTCCCGTGCCTTTGCCTGCGTACGCGCCAGTTATGTTTTCCAGTTTCACCAGTATCTCTAGAGCAGGGTTTCCCAAACTGTGCTCTGCGGGGAGCGAAGATCTTAATAATACGGAGGTTTTTGTCGATAATTTGACGATACTAATCTTTTTTTGAAATTTATTATTTCTTTGTGATTAGTTATGATTTAAACTTGAAGTAACTACTGAATAAACCAAGTTTATCTTACTTTTAAAAATTTATTAACCTTCAAAATGAAGATGTTCCATCAAAGTACCACGATTTTTGAGGTGTCCCGTCAGAAGAGAAATTCGCCCTGAAGTTTCGTTTTCACGCAGTTCATTATTTACGTCGTTTTATCTCCAGAACTGTGTATCTTACGATGATAATTTTGCAGGTACATTCAGTGGCGTATGTGAATACTGTCTGCATAATGTGTTGCAGATGAACTACTAGTACGCAAGTAATGAATTGAAACGTCATGCGTGATGTGTCAGTTTTACTGCATGAGAAGTGAAAATGGAAACTACTTCCCTTTCATCATCATTTTGTGTTGTGAGGAAGGGGGGGGGGGGGGGAAGGGGGGGGGGGGACGTCCGCGAGACAGGTTTAAAACAATTGTGTGCGAAATTGGTTGCGAGTAACTAAGCGCTCTCATTATCAGTTGTTGGATGAACACAGTCAATTTGCGCGTCGTGAGCTACGCTTCTTTTCCACCCGCATCCCCACTCCCTTGAAATGCAGGGGTTCCTTCCCCATAGTGGTTCTTTCCATACAGTAAGTGATGTGTGTACCACTTTCGAGTGAACTGATCCAGTGGTTTAGGAGGAGATGTGGTAGATAGATAGATACATACACTCTTCTAATATGTACGGATGTAACCTCTACTATGTGGAGGTTGTTTTTCAGTTCTGTAGTGGCTTAGGACCGTCTTATTCTAAATTTCTTCACTGCTTGATAAATTCATCGTAAGTCGTATTTGGTGCTTCCCAAATTCATGTTTCCTTCTGGTTGAATGTGTACCGTCATTTGATCATCCGACAGACTCCCGTATGAACAACATAGTAATAAGCATACCTCGCGTAGAGAAACAGTTGAAGGATTTGAAAGCAAGTAAGTCACCAGATCCGGATGGAATCCCAGTTCGATTTTACGAAGAGTACTCTACGGCGCTGGCCCGTTACCTAGCTTGCATCTATTGTGAATCTCTCGCCCAGCACAAAGTGGAAAGAAAGAGCATATGACTCCAGTGTATCAGGAAGGTAAAAGAACGGACCGGCAGAATTACAGACCAATATCCGTAACTTCCGTTTGCTGCAGAATCCTTTGACATAATCTCAGCAGAATACAATAAACTTTCTTCAAACTGAGAAGCTTATGTGCACGAATCAGCATGGTTTTAGAAAGCATCGCTCGTGTGAAACTCAACTCGCCGTTTTCTCACATTTTATACTGAGCACTATGGATGAGGACAACAGGCAGATTCAATCGTTCTAGATTTCCGGAAAACATTTGACACGGTGTCCCCTTACAAGCTGTTAGCGAAGGTACGAGCATATGGAATAGGTTCACAGGTATTTGAGTGGCTCGAAGACTTCTTAAATAATAGAATCCAATATGTTGTCCTTGACGGCGAGTGTTTACCAGAGACAAGGGTATCGTCAGGAGTGCCCCAGGGAAGAGTGACAGGACCGCTGTTCTGTATGTACATAAATGATTTGGCTAACAGGGTCGGTAGGAATTTGGGGTTATTTGCTGATGATGCCGTTGTGTACGGGAAGTTGTCTAGGCTGAGTGAAGAAAGATACGTAACAGTCAGGTCGTTTAAATATCTGGGCATAACGTTAAGGAGAGAGATGAAATGGAACGAGCATGTGAGAACTGTCGTAGAGGAGGCGAATAGTCTACTCCAGTTTATTGGGAAAATTTTAGGAAAGAGTGGTTTACATGAAAAGGAGATCACATATAGGACGCTGGTGCAACCTATCCTTGAGTACTGCCCAAGTGTTTGGGATCCGTACCAGGTCGGATTGAAGGAAAACAAGGAAGCAATTGTTACCACTAGGTTCGAACAACGCACAAGTGTTACGAAGATGCTTTGCGAGCTCAAATGAGAATCCCGGAAGGAAGGCGACGTTCTTTTCGATAAAGAATATTGAGATAATTTAGAGAACCGCCATTTGATGCTGCCTGCCGAACGATTCTACTTCCGCGAACATAAATTGCGCGTATGGACCACGAAGTTACGAGAAACTAGGGCTCATACGGAGGCATACAGATAGTCGATTTTTCCTTTATTTATTTGGGAGTGGAACAGAAAAGGAAATGACAAGTAGGTACAGGGTCGTCGTCGCCACGCACCGCACGATATCTTGCGGTGTATCGATGTAGGTGTAGGTGCATTAAGCACGAACGTGTATTCTACAAGATATAATTTATGACCGGTATCACCTCTGCTGTCAAATCTAAGGATTCCCATTAGGAATAATTTAGTTTCGTTTTACTTTTAACATTTCATTCTCTCCATTTCTCAGTGGGATTTGCCACTCTTATAACTCTCCAATCTTTATCAGCACCTCAGGAAGTGAGGACGTCGGTGCACAGATCTGAGAATTCAAAGGAATTTCGTTATGTGTATTATCGACACAAGTGTTACTATTCTGTCAGATTCACTTAATCCCAGTGATACTATATTTTCTTTTTGTTCATAATAATAATTGGGCTTCTTAACTGCTCTATTTCTCTGTTGCAGAGCCGTGTTTTCTGATTTTACTTCCACTTAGTCTTCATTTCTTCATGACATTTCAGATAACCACATCACATCCCATCCCCCCCCCCCTCCCGCACCCCCCCCCCCCCCCACACACACACACACACACACACACACACACACACACACACACACACACACACACACACACAGTTTTATTAAAGTCTTTTTACACTCCACTAAGCTATCCTCTGACTCCGAAGTTCTGCTATTCATTGGTACAACTGTAGCATGGTGCGGATGCCGCAGCAGCTGGACATGTCACATAGCTAGTAACCTTAGTTCCCGAAGTTACCCGAAAAGGAACAAATATCCTGCTGCCGGATTAGAGCGCCCCAATCGTCGACGTTCTGCCAGATGCCCTGTTACCTACGCGTATTACACTGGTTTTAGTTGTTTTCACGTGTAAGTACCGTTTTCCTTCTGATTTTCTGTCCTGATAAATCATTTTATGCACTGTCACCTCAAAGTTTTGGCTATTACGGAAGTTATTTGTTGTTGATACTGCATCCTTTTAAAGATGATTTTCTTAATACACCTTATGTCGCTCTTGTATCTTTCATTTTTCAACAGTGACATGCAGAATTATAAATAAAGTTTTCTGTTTTGAAGTTGCAGGGCGCGCCCAAGTCGCGCTAATAGTGGGAGGAAATGCTATATATAGCTTGTATTGCCTACTTACGTAAATAAACCTTACCTTGTTTTAGTACAATGCATCTGATGTACAATCAGTATGCCATATGCAGAGCCGCCGATAAGGAACATGAATTATTTATTCATTTGGAACTGTTTCTATTGCTATCAGTGAGATAACGAGAAAGAATCTTAGTCCTTAGTGATAACTATCACTACGTTGAGACAACACTCTTCAGGCTTTCTTTCCTCTGTCCGAACACAGCAGGCGCCATCATGAAATCGACAGAATGAACGGAAATTAAGATTTACGTAATTTGACGAGAAATACCCCCTTGCAATTACTCCAAGCGTTGAAAAGCGTTTAAACATAAAACGCAGGCACGCTATAAAGTTACCTCAGATAACTTTTGCTCTCTAGCACTACTCTCATTAGGACACAGAGTCCCTCTTAGCGGTACGAAAGTGTTAACTAACGTAAGGAACTAGTAAAATATTGAATCCAGACCAGGAAAGTCAACTAACAGCTACTTCAGTGAACATAGTTGGCTGATTGGTGACATTGCTGGATGATCTTGGGTATTATTAAACCGCTTCAGTTTTATAATAGATGAAGCGGTTTATTAATATCCAAAACAGCTCATGGCTGTGGTTGCCCTACCAACAAGACTGTCTGCATAACTGAATGTGCCAGCCAAAGCCCTCTCACACTATAATCTTCTGCTTGACAACTTAGGTAAAAGTGAGGTTACAATTTTTTTATAACTAGCTGCGAGCAGGGATAACTGCAATACTAGTAAAGAACATAAGAGAAGAATGATAAAACCAAATGAACAATAAGTACAACCAAACGAGAGGAAGAAGAAAATTGAGATTTTGCATTTGACACAGGTGCAGTAACCAAAAACCAGATTCATCTACTGAATCATTTTGTTTACGCAGCTTTTTAAAGTAGTAGTGCTGAGAGATTCGACAGAACTGATTAACTGGGAAGCCATATCTTCCAAAAATTCATCCTACTAGATTCCTACAGCGACAAACTGTCGACCAGAACTATCGCTTGCCTTAGAAACCGAATGGTAATGGTTGTCCCTTATAGACAGACAATGAAAACCTTACTACTCAACCTTCTTTCTACTCAAGTTACTTAAATTTTCTGCTACTTTTTTCTAAATTTGTCTATTATTATACTTGGTAGTCCAAAATTTCCTCAGCTTTCAGCATTCCATGTGAACTATGGCCAAATTTTCTTATTATGCTAACCATGATTAATGAAAACTGAAGAAGTGTTAGACTGATAAAACTAAGATACTACAGTTGGGGAAGATTAGGGAAAGTGGGCAGAAAATCTATGAGTAGTCATTTAGCATAGAGCTCAGCTTTTTCCCGCCATCTAAGAAAATGGACGTTGAAAAAAAAAATCTAACTGCAATTGCGCCGAGTTCTTGACTGAAAAGCCTCTGAAATTATATCGACAAAAGACTATTCTGCTGCATTTATCTCTGCGTTTCCCGCCGAAATGCAGGTCAAATTTACTTAGAAGTTTATAAAATTTCCAACTTGATACCTGTGTAGAACTGATAAAGATGCTCTACACCAGCCGTGTGTATACTGGAACCACAAAACTAGATGGCGTGCATATAATCTTCCTAAAAGATGCACCATATGAAAAACAGTGGCATTATTTGATGTATTTAACAGAATCGCTTCATTTTCAACCCTGAAGAAAAAAGTGACTAAGTTCCGAAGTGCAGTATTTAGTTTCAGACTAACCCCACTGGAAACACGTTCCCGAACTGTGATCATGAATCAAAAAATCACGGAAATGCTCCATTTGGTGTTTCACCATTCATGATTAAAAGTAAATGAAGTTTCTAACGCCATGCGATTATTAATAGAATGACTGCAGTACCCTTCCCATAAAGATTAATCCACGATGCTGCATTGTGTAAACTACTATTTTATTGCTGATCGAAAGCTAAGGTGAGAAATTATTTCTCAGCAATGTTTACGCTAATGAACGCAAATGATTATGTGCGACTAAATGTTAGTGTGGCGTAGAAGAGTGTGCAGCACTTCAAGTCTAAATCCTGACAGCTACACTATGTAATCGAAAGTATCCGGATAAGTGGCTGAAAATGACTTACAAGTTCATGGCGCCCTCCATCGGTGATACTGGCATTCAATATGGTGTTGGTCCATACTTAGCCTTGATGACAGCTTCCATTCTCACAGACATACGTTCAATCAGGTGCTGGAAGGTTTCTTCGGGAACGGCAGTCCATTCTTCACGGAGTGCTGCACTGAGGAGAGGTATCGATGTCGGTCAGTGAGGCCTGGCACGAAGTCTACGTTCCAAAACATCCCAAGGGTGTTCTATAGGATTCAGGTCAGCAAAATGTGCAGACCAGTCCATTACAGGTTATTGTCGTGTAACCAATCCGCCACAGGCCGCTCATTATGAACAGGTGTTCGATCGTGCTGAAAGCTGCAATCGCCATCCCCGAATTGCTCTCCAACAGTGCGAAGCAAGAAGGTGCTTAAGACAATGTAGGCCGGGGCTGCGATAGTGCCACACAAAACAAGGGGGTTCAAGCCCCCCTCCATGAAAAATACGGCCACACCATAACACCACTGCCTCCGAATTTTGCTGTTGGCACTACACACGCCGGCAGATTACGTTCACTGGGCGTTCGCCATACTCACACCCTGCCATCTGATCGCCACATTGTGTATCGTGATTCGTCACTCCATACAACGTTTTTCCACTGTTCAATCGTCCGATGTTTACGCTCTTTACACCAAGCGAGTCGTCGTCTGGCATTTACCGACGTTATGTGTGGTTTATGAGCAGCCGCTCGACCATGAAAGCCAAGTTATCCCCTCCCGCCTAACTACTATCATAGTACTTGCAATGGGTCCTGATGCAATTTGGAATTTCTGTGTGATGATCTGGATACATGTCTGCACATTACGACCCTTTTCAACTGTCGGCGGTCTCTTGTCAGCCAACAGACGAGGTCGGCCTGTATACTTTTGTGCTGTACGTGTCCCTCCACGTTTGCACTTCACTATCACATCGGAAGCAGTGGACCTAGGGATGCTTAGGAGTGTGGCAATCTCACACACAGACGTATGACAAGTGACACCCAATTGCCTGACCAAGTTCGAAGACCGTGAGTTCCGCGGAGCGCCCCATTCTGCTCTCACGGTGTCTGATGCCGCGGATATTGAGTACCTGGCAGTACAATACATGTAATACGAAAAATGTATGTTTTGGGGGTGTCCGGATAGTTTTTATCACATAGTGTAGGTAACCGGCAGGTTTAAGCTACTGATCCTGCAGAAAGAGAACACAGACCGGAGAAGTTATGGCCTACGTTTTCAGGGAGGCAGAACTAACGCTACTCGCTTACTACAGTGGATAGGGGAGGAGTACTATAAAGAAGATATACGAGATAGCTGTATGTTAAAAAAGTTTTCTTACCAGACTAACGCACCTTTCTAAAAAGTTGCTTCTGCGAAAGGCTTGTTGGGGTGTTGTATCAATTATCTGAATGTGACCAGTTCACCGGGTTTGGCTCACCTACTGCCACAAAAATGAATTTGTGGCCAGAACATGTCTAATCCATTGGAGAATTTACAACAGCCTTTATGAAGTATGAGCTTAACTCTGCTGATTTTTATAAAAAAAATTATTCCTGTAAATCAAAGAGTCAAACGAAAACTATTTCTTAACGATATTGGCACCAGAATTACTAAGGTGCACATTATTATGGCAGGTCAACTTAGTTACTGAATGCTGCACAATGTTACCAATGTATATGACGCTATTTTTCAATGTAGTCACCATGTGTCTGAACGACTCTCTGAGCGTGCTACGAAGCATTCAGTTTTTTCGACGGTAGAAATCAGCTCCGTCACAGAGGTACTGAAGAACTGCTCTACGGACATCCTCATAGTCGGTAAATCTGCGAAAGCTGCAAATCAGCTCCATGACTGCCTGGACTGTCGTCTGTGTTCTTTATCAATAGCCTTGCTTACTTACTAATATATTAAATTGTTGGCACTATTTCATTAAGGCTGGGCGCGACACTGCATTTGGTCCATATACCGACAAAATTTCACTATCAATCTCTCTGCAATTTAGACGTTTTGCCGACATGATTCTTACTGTCCTATGTACTTCAACTCTGAAGTAAGTCTTTAGCTGCAACGCCACCTCACTCCAGCACTGTCAAGCACCTATTATCTGTACAGCATCGGAAGTCACTCCAGGAAACGCGGGATTTTTACGGTCTTCTGACAATGCGTCACTTTTGGGCAACGTCTTAGTATGAGACTATATATTACATTCCGAAGTTCTACATATAAATGAAATTTTCAATACATGAACAAACATAGTAACTCTTCATTACACTTTCAACGAAACTTTTGTCTAGTTTATGAATTTTAAGTTATATTCGTGAATGGAGAAATACGACAATTCTTAGCTACCAGACTCGTCCTGTCACGACCACATATCCTCGCTCTAGACCAGCATGGGAATGACAGAAGAACTGGTACAGTCGTCAATGTATGCAACTTTGACGTTTTTCTTTAACTGCAGTAATAAAATACTGACAAGAATTTTAGTGTTAACGAGATAACGGAACCCGTTTCCCCTTTCTGATCCATCCCTGCTGGCAATGTGTTTTACTTATTTTGGAAATATACGCTAAGGAAAACACACACACACACACACACACACACACACACACACACACACACACACACACACCTGTAGTATCGTATACACAAGGTATACAAAGGCAGTGCATTGGCGCAGCTGTCATTTGAACTCAGCTGATTCATGTGGAAAGTTTTCCGACGTGATTGAAGCTAGATACATGGGACGCGAGATTTCTGAAATCGTTAGGGAATTCAATAATCTGAGATCCGTGAGCTGATATGGAGCTCTTTGTGCATTCTGAGACATCAACACCCACTGTAACTTCTAATGATGGCTCAGTCATGTGACACAGCCACTTACATCAGCGCTCTCTCCAACGAAGCAAGTACCTCTAATTCTATTATTACGTCATCACATTTTTGCATTTCATTACCTTCACTTTCAGCTTGACTCAGGGAAGTCACGGGCTTCTCATTTCGTTATTTCTTACGTAACAATTCCATTCCTCATATCACATGAGTTTCACAGTAATTAGATAGAAAGTACACATTTTGTTGCTGGTTTGCGTGACGACGTAGTTTGTCAGAAGGCACCGATGTTTGCTACAGACAAAGCGAAAACTTACATCTATACCCTGCCCAACCATTGAAGTCAATTGGAGACCATGTTTAGGAGTGGAAAATACAGACACTTGTTGGACAGAATGTAAAGTAGTTTGGTATTTTAATTTTTAGTCGTCTCAGCACCTTGATTCGGGAACGAAATATGCCCATTCCTTGATATTTAGCAAATTACCTACACTGTTTAGCACATGATTTATTGGAGGATTTAACGTTCTACGAGTAATGAACTTTCTAGCGAACTGATGAATGGAACTACTCTTCCCTTCATGCCATGTTCAAGAACTGGCACATTGCCAAACGCTCACAGACTGAACAGCACAGGTAAATTTCTGAAGGACCAACTGGCAGCCACATCGCCAGTGTCTGAGGGGAAATAATGAACCACTGTGGGAGTTTCAGAAGCGCCCAGTCTCACAATTAACGCCACGATGCAGGCACGACATATTTCACCTGAAGATAGGGCTTGCTTTATTTATTTATTTATTTATTTATTTATTTATTACAGGAATGGGGTCCTTACGCTGTCTACTATTCCACTCATACCTGCTTCAAATAGATCTTAGATATCTCTTCTATTTCCCCGAGAAACCTAACGACTGTAAGCGTTATCACTAAACAGCCGGTTGACTGTTCCTGTCCCTAATCTTAGTGCATTCTTAACTTTGCCTCATGAACAGTAACGTACCTAAGAATTGTTTACCACCGAAAGAAACTGCCGTCAGTAATCAAGACCACGAAAGATTTTTGCTGGTAGTTTACGTACTGCTGAAAATTTATCACTTGAATGTTTTGGCCGTAATATAAATCTATTACGTTAAATAGAAATACCAGCGTTTTTCGCGCCGCCTTGGGTGCGTAAAGCGATGACATGACACACTAGTTTTACATTATCACCCATGTCACCCATATGATGAATCATCACTTACCTTTATGGTCTTATTCTGTAACCGCAAGCCATTCAGAGTATTAATGGCCTTCTCTGCATCTTCAGGTCGATGGTAGTTCACAAATCCGTATCCCAGACTTTGTCCTGCAACAAACATCGAAAGTTTTCCTTTATATTCCACATCGAACACTCCTGCTACAATACGTCATTTCATTTACAGACCAAAGTTGAGTATTTAACGTAAAATGGGTTCAATGTGACAAAAAATTTAATCTGTTCTACAGAGGTAGTTGGCAGATACGTTAGGTGCGATACGTAACTAATACCACGATGAGACCAAGTTTCAACCAAATTCTGTTCACCTGTCATTAAAAGGATATGAATATTCACGCCTTTACGGAGACTGTTAGCGTTGAACCTAAACGAATTCCAGCGCATTTATTGAGATAAACGATGCACTAATATTGCAATTTGTATCTATGAGCACACTGCCTACGAAATTTAGCAACAAGCGATCCCAAAGACGAAAGGAATACGTAATAGTTACTCTAATATTGATCAAATAGTCTTAAAAGTTGCGAAGGACATGAGTAATTACAGCCCAACTGAGAGCGCACTGTCGATTTGCGACCTTTAACTTTTACTGACATGTAAGTTATTTACCGCGGCTGCCTGACGTTGCAATAAACGTGCGTACTGTCAAAATCACCAAGCATCGACGCCGTGCTGTTTAAATAGAATATCTAATGTCAATTTTCATTAGCCTAGGTTTCTGTATCTTTAAGAATTGTGGGAGTTGCTGATCTAGTTGAAATACCTCTTCAAGTTAATCTCAAACGTGTTCGTGAGTACTGAGGTCTGGGGAGCACACTGGCCGCTATTATGATACACCGTAATTAAAACCTTCATGTACACCGCTGACATACTTGAAGCAGCGTGAGAATCAGTTTTGGGACTTGTCAGCAGACAAATGAGTATGTGCGCTCTGCTGCTATCTGAAGGGCAAGAGCTCCATAAATTGTGCCATGACTAGAGTTTTACACGTGGGCCATATTGGTGTCTAAGTGTACGACAGCTGCGACTTTTGTTCTGTATTTTCTTTTCCGGAGATTGACGTAATCTGAACGTAAAGGCAGCTAATATAAAACTGTAAGTGGACTGCGGTAGTCGTCGTGGGGTTGTGGACCACTGCGGCGGGGACGGAGCCTCTCCGTCGTTTCTAGGTCCCCGGTTAACATACAATATAACACAATACGAAACATTACGTTGTAGTTTCAATTAATACCTCTACTTGAATAATGTAGGCGTAGGTTCGAATTTAACCATTTCTGCCGCCATGTACCAATTCTGACCTTTATGTATTAAGAGTTATTTCGATTGTACTATATAAGGCTGTCCTACTGACGTCACGCTATTTTTATCCGTCTTGTGGCCTGTGCGTTTCGGGAGATTGATCTATGAGATGAAGTGAGATTCTTATAACGACAGCTTAGACGTTATGCTTTCCTGAGAGAGAACTACTGCATCGTTTCGGAAAGTTTATGAGCTTTTCAAATTATTTCTGCTGTTGTTTCTGTGTCCTGTTCAACAGCAACCCACACGCTCTTCACCCCTAGTTCAGCTGTGTAGGTCTACACAAAAACAAATTAAGTAGACGTGATGTACACGGGATATCGACGAAAAAACTGAACACCTACGTAATAGCTACCTCGATATTACGAAATAAATTTCGTGTATCGAATTTCATCAGGTTTACTGGCACTGCTTTTTATTAGAGAAACCAAGTTCGGCCTGAATCTAGCCAAATTTTCCTTAGTTATCGAACATGCACAGAAACGTCACCGCGATTGTCATAAAGTAATTGCTGGAGAACTTACTGTACGATAAGTGATATATTCCCTCCGGGGTTATTTTCGCTAATTAACATAGACTGAAGAACCAAAGCTCTAACACTGACCAGATCAATTTTCAATAATTAACCATTTACGTTTTCCACAATTTCACACTGTACGTAGTAATAAATTCAGTAAATTTCGTGAGTACAGCAGTACGTACAGCTCATTTGGCCTTTTAACATGAAGTTAAAAGTTCGCTGTTGGTTTACTTAAAATGCTTTCTACACTGAGCTCTGGTAAGTGTAAAATTTTTTTTATGTTATTGGTTCCAATAATCTAAATACCATTCAAACCACAACACTCACTTTTCAGCAGACTAATGTCAAAGTTTGAAACGGTCTGCTGTGAGCCCTTTCACTTTGTCTCTAATTTAAGATGAGTTGGACGAAGAAAAACGTCAAGTAATTTCATTGGTAATGTGACTGACGCTTTGCAACGTTTTATACCATACATGACACCGTAAATTTCAGAGAAAATCTTGACACTACGCCTGTATACACACTTACACACCATTTCCTAGTTCGTGTCAAACACATTTACTACATTAAACTACTTCGTTATAAACACTGTTGGTAGCAGGTTGTGGTTTATAGCGGCCGCGTCTTAACTTTTTTTCGAAGGAGTTGCTCGGAACTTTGCGAAACGTGATTTATTATTTTAATACATCCATCAAGTAATAAGCCATTGCACAATTAATTTATTAACATGGCATACTGATCTGAAAGTTACGGCACCCACCTCACTGTAGATATATGTAAGAGTAACTGTCATTGAAATGCACCTACGGAACAAATTATCGTCTACTGCATAGCGTATACAGATTCATAACGATATGCAATTATGAACTGGAACTAGTTGCATGCACATAATAGCAATGCATCGTAGTTTGTGAAAGCTTTATGTACTGATGGAAGAACTATGACAAATTTCATAACACATATAAATATTTTTATTAGGAGGAAAATATTGCAATAGTTGGTGACATACGAATGGAACAAAATAGGGAAAAACCTAATACTGCCTATTATTTAGTACTGGTTTCGTTTTCGACATGGGAGAAATATATCGGCATCGAGCGCGACGCCACAGACAGCAGGGGGAGACTAGCGGGGGCTCGCGCTGAGTCACATGGTTCATGAATCATGGTAGCCTCCCCACGCCGCTTCTCAATTTGCCGGCTGTATCACCACGGCACGGCACTGACCATTTCTTGCTCGACGTCAGGAAGAAGATGCATCTCGTACACTGGCACCTTGCCCGCGTATGTGGCTGACCCTAGACACCCCCACCGTCACAATACTCCACGTTCTCCACCTTTAGACAAGACCGGCGGCGGCAGCAGCAGTCAGTGCTTCCCTGTTTTCCACAATTTCACAGGTTTTTTTCCCCAGTTTATCACGCAATGCATCTGAAAGACCTCAAAATATGCATACTTCATTGTATTGTTGGAAACACGCAAGTAAGATTTTCCAGGTCCGTAAGATTACTTAAGTGCGGACTCAACAACATGTAAGCAACTGCACACTTTTGGAGCCACGGAAAAATAAGTAAGTTTTATCTTGGCTACACGCCCGTCTTCAATACTGCGAGCTTAAAGTTTCCATTTCTTAGAGCTATAACGTTTTCGGTGCCAATACCGATCACTTTACGTTAACACACTAGTCGATACACCCATTTTTGTAAGAACGTGGAACTTAGAACCTCTGTTTAAGGTGCTTGTCCTGAGTGCTTAATTAGAAATGTGTGCAATTTTTAAAACGCTTTGGCAGCACGGGGAAAGAAACGTCAAGTTCTACTAGTGCTCAGTGAACATTGTTTCGGGCGTTCAGTAGCCATTCATCTCTCTCTTCTGCGTTCTGTTACAAACTCACGCAGTTTTCCTCTCTCGTCTCACGTTAACATACCGTGGACAACGAATATACCAGTAATATCAATAATGCAAAAATTGAACGCCCAATAGCCAGTGCGTCAAATTATTTCCTTAGGTCCCTGTTGCTCCCCAGAGCACTCACAATGTAATTCCTCGACTGTATTTAGACCTGAAAATACGCATTCACTCGATAAGCTATACAATTCGTGGTTTTCTGACTTTTTCTTCTAGACTAGTCTGGTGCAGCTTACCATGATAGTTTATACTGTACATCTACCTTCACTTCTGCGTAACTATTGCAATCTACAAGTATCTGCTTATTGTGGTCCACCCTTAGGCCCCCTCTGCAACTTTTACCTCCCACGCCTCCATGACCAAAATTGCGTTTGTTACCTTCGGATGTCTCGTATTAACGAAGCCGCCCTTTTAGGCATATGGTGCCATAAATTTCTTTGTCCTCCAATTCGTTTCGCTATCTCCTCCGTTTTCTGACCTAACTATCTGATCTTCAGCATTTTTCTGTAACTTAATATTTCGAGAACTTCTACTCATTTATTTTCTTAATTCTGCATCTTCCATGTTTCGCTTCCGTCCAATGAAATTTATATTCCGTGTGAAATTCTCTTTTTTCGCGAAAGCTTTTGTTGCTGTTGCCACCGTGCATTTTGTATCCTTTTTACTTCCGCCATCGTCAGTTATTTTGATTGGCAAACAGCAAAAACTCCATCAGTGTCATCTCTAATTCCCTTTGAATAAACCGATTTAATTCGACTGCACTGTTTTATTTTTGTGGATTTTCATCTACTCCATTCATTCCGTTCAGATCATTTACGTACTGCTGCAAATGGAATATCAGAGCTTCCATAGTGCTTCTATAAACCATCCATTCGTGCTGCCATAGTAGTTTTGCTTCTGTTAGCAGTCATCTCTATTGCCAGTCGTACTACTTGATAATTAATACTTCGAGATACGTATGCTTGATATCAGTAGTCTAGACCAGATTATTTGCAATGTCCATCTCAAACCAAATTCAAAAAATTGTGGTCGCATACAAAAGAATCTGTCGCAATAACTCCATTCGATAATACGAATTGGTATCTTCAAATCTGGAACTCACGCCGTAGAAGAAATGCTAAGTGGCGAACACAGTGAGCAACCAAAGCGTTACTAGGGGAAGGAGTGAAGTCTTTCCTGACTGGCTCCATGATAAAGTTTTCAATTATCACTTCTTATTCAGAAAGTGGTTTACGGGCCAGTACGAAGTATTTATCAATCCCGCCCTCTTGCACAGAACCAGTCTCAGGGATTAACTCTACTGCGCCAGGTACGTCATCGGTGCCGACCGCCGCAACAGTGCAGTATCCGAATACTTTCGTATCTCGTGCAGCTCTATACACAGGCACCACCATAAAATTTTTGTATTTAACAGCCCTCTGACCACCTCCTCCTCGTGCTCCCCTTTCCTAATGGTTCGAAGGCTGTTAGGTAAAAAGAACTACGATATTTAAGTTCACCAAATTGTAGCAATAATTTTTATGTTCAAACGATCCTCTATAGAGTACCACATATACTGATACCCCTCTGGTCACATGAGTGAAGGCGAAATATGTAGTTCAACACCTTCGGGACGGAACCCGAGTATGACTCGCGCAACGGCTGTGTCAGGCGGAGGGCGCCAGAGTCTAGCCCGTACCGAGCGTTAAGACAGTGGCTGCGACTGCGCTTCCTTCCATCTACCAGTAACCATATATGCAGCACAAAGAAGTGTGCGCGCACGCACTGTGATACCAGTGTTCGAATTCAGACCTGAATGTTCTCGAATAAATCGCTTTTTCTGTTGGTGTTGAGTGTTGCGTGTTGAGTTCTGCCGTGATTCGCACTGGCAGCTTTATTCTGTTTACAACGAGTGACTTAGGCAGGTTGAACTGATTTGACGAATAACGGCAAGACATGTATTCCGCAATTAATGAATTGTTGGCGACCATAGCAGTACTGCGTTCAACTGAACTGAACAATGAGAAAGTTAAGTCGCCTGCTAGTTTACGTAGTTGTGTTGCCTCTTACTTCCATTACAGTAGATACGTCTGTGACCAAAAATCAGGATGCCTAAGAAGCATATGTAAGTGAACCCTCTACATACTGTCTCCCCTGATGTCTGCCGACCGAGATACAGTAACTGTTTAGTGTCTGAAGTCACGTCCAACAGAAATTATTTAAGACTGGATACAATTTACCGGGCTAAAGAACGTTATCATGCAAGGATTTCTACTATGCATATTGCACTGTCTTTCGACACGCAAGCAAATCTTGCTGTTTTCAAAACATCTCCATGCAGCAAGTCACAGCACGTATCCCAGAATGCATGTTCTCCCAGAATGCGTGTTCTGGGACGAATCGTCTTCGCAGGGAAGATCAGTGTATGCATTATGTAAGTATCTCTAATACAGACACTAAAAAAATGCATCACCCGGTACCCAGAACTCGGGAAGACAGACGTTGACTGTGGATATTGTATTACAGACTCAGTCCCTTTAACTGTTCAAAGATGTCACTGAACCCGCCCAAAGATGTAAACAACCATGCACGAGCAGCGCCTATTAGACGGAAGGGGTCCAACAGCCTATCAATTCCAGTCATTCCACCAGGAAGGAGGTACAAGCGTTGTGTTGACTGTAGTTCAACCATGCCCAGACAGTCAATACCGCGGTTCGATCATATCCGCATTGTTACTTTGTGCCAGGAAGGGCTCTTAACAAGAGAAGTGTCCAGGCGTCTCTGAGTGAATAAAGTGATGTTCGGGCATGGACGAGATAGATAGAGAGAGAGAGAGAGAGAGAGAGAGAGAGAGAGAGAGAGAGAGACTGTCGATGACATGCCTCGCTCAGGCCGCGCAAGGGCTACTACTGCAGTGGTTGACGGCTACCTACGGATTATGACTCCGAGGAGCCCTGACAGCAACGCCACCATGTTGAATATTGCTTTTCGTGCAGCCACAGGACGTCGTGTTCCGACTGAAAGTGTGCGCAATAGGCTGCACGATGCGCAACTTCACTCCCGACGTCCATGGCAAGGTCCATCTCTGTAACCACGACACCATGCAGCACGGTACAGATGGGCCCAACAACATGCCGAATAAACCGCTCAGAATTGGCATCACGTTCTCTTCACCGATGAGTGTCGTATATGCCTTCAATCAGACAATCGTCGGAGACATATGGAGGCAACCCGGTCAGGCTGAACGCCTTAGACACACTGTCCAGCGAGTGCAGCAAGGTGGAGGTTCCCTACTGTTTTGGGGGTGGCATTATGTGAGGGCCTACGTACGCCGCTGGTGGTCATGGAAGGCGCCGTAACGACTGTATGACACATGAATGCCTTCCTCCGACCGACAGTGCAGCCATATCGACAGCATATTGACGAGGCATTGGTGTTCATGGACAACAAATCGCGCCCCCATCGTGCGCATCTTGTGAATGACTTCCTTCAGGATAACGACATCACTCGACTGGAGTGACCATGTTCTCCAGACATGAATCCTATAGAACAAGTCAGGGGTAGATTGTAAAAGGCTGTTTATGGACTACGTGACCCACCAATCACTCTGAGGGACCTACGCCGAATCGCCGTTGAGGAGTGGTGCAATCTGGACCAACAGTGCCTTAATGAATTTGTGTATAGTATGCCACGACGAATACAGGCATGCATCAATGCAAGAGGACGTGCTACTGGTTATTACAGGTACCAGTGTGTACAGCGATCTGGACCACCACCTCTGAAGGTCTCGCTCTATGTGGTACAATATGCAATGTGTGGTTTTCATGAGCAATACAACGGGCGGAAATGATGTTTATGTTGATCTCTTCCAATTTTCTTTACAGGTTTCGGAACCGAGGTGACGAGAAACTTTTTTGTGGTGTGTATATCTTGACTCAATCGCATTCATTTCTTTTAGCGTGCTTCAGCGATCTTCTCTCAGTACAGATCTCGTAACATGCTTCTAAATTTAATGTTATGTGGTATAGGTTCACAACCTTCACGCAATTATTAAACACGGTTGTTCCCGTTTAAAGACGCCTAGTTAGTTTTTCAATAATAGCAGTAATCGGGAACAAACATGTTTGAAATTTTAATAGTTTCTTCCAGAACTCATTCTGTAGCTGGGGATGTCGAACTCACGTCAGGTGTTAGTTTTAGTTCACTCTACCCAATTCATGGAAAAGACCATTTTAAATTTAAATTCCCAGGCGCTTCCATTTATTTTCAAGGTGAACGTACTAGCATCGCTGAAAAGCTGATGATGGGTTAGGTCTTCCGGAATGATTGAACTCCTGGTAATATTGTGTGTAATATCTGATCTGAAAACTTGGAGCCGGCAGACAGTGCCTATTTACTGCAGTGCAGATTGACTAAAATCGTTATCCCACCCTGCAGGAATGTAAGTCTATACCCATGCGTGAAGGCGCCTGCGATGATAATCCGCATCCACGTCGACCGCGCCGCGCCGCGCAAAACCGAATGAAGAGGTTCCGTGTAGCGCGGCCAGTGTGGACGTCAAACCGCACTGCTCTGCGCAACAACGATCAAGTTCCTGGCAGTGTCGGTACATCAAAGGAAATTGTTAGGTCGTGCGCGGCTTTGGATGGCGTTCTAATTTTCCATTGGTACTGACGTGCACGGGCGCACACAGTGTAACACTGCTGCGCACACAATTACTCCACTTCGTTCCGTGCTGCTCTGCGCCGCGCGTTTGTGCGCACTGCCGCCCTGCGCGACGGAGCAAGGCGCGTCCTGTGTGGATACGGCTTTACAATAATGCTGCCGATAAAAGGCGAAGGGTTTACTCACACGTTTGACTTCTTGCGGTGAAGACGTCTGCAGCTGAGAGCTTCGTAACTCGCGCGCCGCGGTGGCAAAGTGGTTTCGAGGACATAGAATATGACAACTCTGTGCAAAGAACACGTGTTTTGATAGGAAACATAAAATGAAGCGACCTCTTTCTGAGAAGATTATCACAACAGGAACAAATATGATCGGGCACTGGACGAAATATGCTGTGCTTGAAAATACTGTACGCCGCAGGTATCAGCGGAGGAAATAAAAAATAAATACTCCGCGTTCACAGTACTACCGAAAACTGGTATTGAGACCTCTGTGGTAAGTGATAATGGCAATGAGGGCATTTACGTGCAGTAGCATAGTATTCTGACATTTCGACTCGCCAGTGCCAAGGAATCAAAATTAGACGCCAACATCACACAAGAATTAACCTTCATCAGTGTACCTGTTCGGTTCTGATTTTTTCACCCAGACCAGTTTTCATGTTCACTGCCACGGCATACCGTACAGCGGCCGCCCGTTTCCTTTTAACAATGGTCGCCACAATAACTGCTTACTCTGTGCGTTTACTGACGTGCGATTTGTGGTCCGTCTAACCACACGCGACTTTTCCCGTTCGCTCAAGCACGCGCGTTCTTTCGCGCTTTAAGGAATGTGGAGATGGTCGCTTAGGTCCCACATTTGATTAATTTCCCAACTGTTTTTACCGGTACTAGTTCCATTGCCAGTATAGATACGTAATACATGGTTCTCATTTCGACGAGCTACCTAGCTGTTCTGAGTACTATTTGAGAAAAGGTATTTACTGCAATTTTTACTGAATTACCGAAGCAAGCATAAAACTCTCCAATAGCGGAAGAAAGATGATATCTCCTGTTCACAACTGAGTCCTAACAAGACAGCCCTTGCCCCCTTGCAAATTACAATCACACGAATTAAAGTCGAGGAGACGGCGGCGGCGCACGTGGCCGCCCGTGCGAGCTATTTCGGCCGCCTCCGCGCCGTGATTCAGGCTGCGGCTGGCCCACCGCCCGCGCACCCCGACATTTTTTGTGCGCGCCCGTCTTACGCCGACACCCGCTCTGTACCGGGACACGACGTATCGCACAACTCAAAGCTAGGTATCCACCACGTTAAAAAGTAAACAACCATTAGCGCTCTCACTCCTTGAACACCACTGCCCAAAGACTGGTGACTCAGTACGTACCGTTCGTCGTCGTTCTTATCAAGAACGAGAAAGTTGTTACCATCGTCCAGCGTCTACAGTTTTCCTTTATTTCAGTTCGTAAAACGGTTACTGTACACCGTCACTTAAAACCAGCCAATGGCCAGCAAAGAATAACGACACTGTGGAATGATTCGTGAACTAACATTTCTGTTACTGCTTTGTGTTCACTTTTCGAACAAGTGAAAACTTTTGCACAATGTATGAGACATGCGAAATACCCTGAGACATTAGGAACAATACAAAGTCTCCAATTCCATAGAAAGCAGGTGCAGAAACGTGTGAATACTGCCGAGCCATTAAGTAAGTCATCGTTACTGACAATTATTTACAGAATAATTAAACATCTGGTAGAAGCCGACCTCGAGGAAGATCAGTTATGGTTCTGGAGAGATGTAAGAAGGCTGAAGGCACTACTGACTATGACATATCCTAGAAGCTGGGTTGCAGAAATTCAAAACCGCATTTACAGATGCAGAGAAAACTTAATGTTGACTGGACTACAGCATTTGAAATTTTCAAGGTAGCAATGATAAACTACAAAGAAGGAAAAGATATTTCCAATCTGTACAGAAACCAGACTGCAATTTTGGAAGTCTAAGCACATGAAAGGTACGCAATGGTTGAGACAGTGTTTGCTGCCCATCCTCTATGTTATTCAATCTGCACATTAAGCAAGCTGTGAAGTAAAGGAGAAATTTACCAAGGGAATTAAAATTATGGGATAACAAATTAAAATTTCGTGTTTTGCCGATGACATTTTAATTCCATCACAGAGCAACTGAGCTAAGGTCTTTGAAGCGTGACTGAATGTAATTGACAGTGTCTTGAAAGGAAGATGCAAGATAAACAAAACCAAAGAAGGGAAACCGAATGTAGTCTAATTATATCAATTCTGGGGGAATTAGATTAGGAAATGAGACGTTAAAAAGTAGATGTAGAGTAGAGCGAGTAATAAATGAGGCACTGAACCGAACTGGTTAACAAAATTATAGCGCTACTTGATTAAATAAAGGGCTCGGTTGACACGAAACACCTTGAGACGTTAAGGAACTGTAATAGTAGGCAATGGTAGGAATTGTGGAGAGTAAAAACTGTAAACAGAGACTAATACAGTAAGCAGGTTGAAACTGTCATGCGTTGTGGTAGTTGTGCAAAGACAAAGGAACTTTAATTGGAGGGATTACCATGGGGAAGTGCATCCAATCAGTCTTCGGATGGGAGGCCACAACAACATAGACTTACCGTCGTTGTAAACAATCGACTGCAATAAATAATCGTCAGTCCCCTGTAACGATATTACTCCTCGCTAATACTTTAATTTGAGTTTAACAAGAAGTGTTTTTGGTGCAACAAATTACGGTAACCTGTATGAAACTGTAGCAGCACACTACTAGTGTAAAATTACTCATTACCATTTCCTTATTGTAACAATGTCACAGACTTCAAATGTGGGCACAAAAACTGAGGGTTAATCTACGAGCAATGGAAATATGCATGTTAGGAATTCATTAGTAAATCATCTGGAGCGGAAAACCTAATTCGACCGCAATGAAAATGCCAAGGATAGGCTGGGCATGTATCCGGACCAATGGGCCAAGGGAGTTAGAACCCAAGACAAAAGTCTAAGACTACGACTTAACGGCAGGTGCGTTGATGACAAAAAACACGCAGGAGCAAGATAGAAGCACACAACTGAAGATTTTGAAGTCTACCGATCAACATAGTCAACATGCCTTTGTAGTGTAAAAATTTACGCCATCGTTGAACCCAGGCATCAAAACCAGTTTGGAATGACAGAATTTTGTTTCGTGACCAACGATTTTAAAAACACAGATTTCGTTGTTGATTGTGAACTCTAACGCGTCGGTCTCCGTGACTCACTTCTTCAGAAAATCGATTGGCATCTGCAAAAGGTTTTAAGCCGGCCGTCGGCGATTTATCTGTAATGTCCGTTTCTCAGTTTCCGAACGTCAACCAACGCCGCCGGCCACTGCGTACGTCCATTACAGCGTCCCTATACCATTTCATCTTTGTCTAAGATACTAATAAGTAGAGCCCGGATTTCCACGGAAATTCTTGTTGCACGAGGCAATCTGGGAAGTGAACCGTTATGTTTAAGACTTCACTGATGGAACTGCATGAATTTATACATGTATAATGCGTATCTTATTTTTCTGGCCTCTGTGCATATATTGTTCTACCTCTCATGATAAAACGTTTACTCGATTTTGTTCATATGAATTACTTTTAAGTGCAGAACACTAGTAATTTCCAGAATTTTGCTACCGGTTGTGAACATAGTGAGCTCAAGCGCCATTGTTTGGCTCTGTCTACGTGTATCTGTGGAAGTGAATGTACCTCCAGCCGCCGAATTTAAATAAAAGGTATCTTATTGTCGTTAAGCTGTAATGTCCCCTATATGACGAAGGCCGTTACATGTTTAGCCCATCGTTATATCATGTAGCTGAAACATTACTCCTAAATTGTGACAGCGTACTCTCAGGTATTTTCCACCAAAAAGGTAAACATACGCACAAAATACGAAAATTTAATTCGGACAGTATTAATTCATATGCTGACTATCTCCTATTGGAAGTATTCTTGGAAGCACCTGTCGTTGTTGCTTTTAGAAATACACTGCCGGATTTAGCTTTGCTACCATAACCTGTTTCAAATAGGTAGGTACCTGGATAGATAAATACTGTCGTCTTTTCTTGTGATAATTTTGATGAAGTTAAGTAGGTAAGAAAGTTTGAATTACAGCAAATTTATTAAAGGTACCAGCTGTTTGCTTCATTCTATTGGAAAGCCTTAAGTTATTGCCCACTATTGTTTTACGGCTTTGGGCCATAGACACTTTCGAAGCAACTAATGTAGCTTGCATTAAAAAATGTTGCCAGCACTAAATAGACTTCAAAGTTTCTCTCATGGAGTTGCGAAGCAGCAAGTTAGCGTTTTCACAAAACCGCCTTCTTGCGTGAGCATTTGCGACCTACTGCACGCTGGAAGTGCAGTAGACACTACAGCATTCGATCAACGTGCCGATCTTTAAGAGCTCTTCTACAGTTCTGCGGCGTGCGGAGTTGTTTAATTGCAGCCGTACAGGCCGTCGCCAAATCCTATTTCTGTTGCAGGTCTTCCCCAACTCCTAGAGTCAACCAATAATGTAGCTAAGCGCGTGGCCACTTCACGAGTACAAAATCACGCTCTGCTTGAACGTGCGTTTAGGAACTACACTAATAGCACGTTTGAATCTTAATATACGTCCCGTTGGTAACGAGGTTATTACACGTAGCGCAATTTATGATTACGACAAAGAATGGAATACCTGTACCAGAATGGCCAGACGGGGTTTCAATGACAGTCTACTGACCACTGCACCATTTCACACGGTGCGAATGGCAATGAGAATCTGAGACTGGGCAAGAGTCACACTAAGAATCTGCGTGTATTTTTTCCACTTGATAGAGTTGATTTCAAGTTCCCATAGTTAAGGCTAACTGATTGCTGAATTCCTCTCGCCATTAATCCCTTTACAACACCCTTTGCCAAAACGTGCATGAGACAAAATCTGTTACAACTTTGGGAATATCTGGACATGTAAGTGCTTTTTATTTTCACATGATCGCACTGATCTAAAATGCTGAAATTTATTCCTGAATGTACTACCTAAAGCGACATATAAAAATTTTGCCGGTCCGGGACTCTAACCCGGATTTCTCTGTTATCGCGAACTGTCGCCTTACCGCGCAGGGTATCCAAACACGCTCCCCAGAATGACCCACACTCCCTGATCTCACTTGAATGTATTTTTTCTCACAGATTACCAATTCATTTACCCGCACTCGCAAATATTTTTGTTCTCATGCAGGTTTTAGAATCAAGACAACGAGAAGTTGTGAACTATCGTCACTTTCGTCGCATGTCGTTTTAAGTAAAACATTTGCAAGTATTACAGTTAAGTTGGATTTCAGGAATACAATTCAATATTTGAAACCAGTTGTCAAAGATAAAAAAATTACTTGAAATAATCGAAACCAAGCCAGGGCAATGGCTAGAATTTCTCAGATCTCCTACTGTTTACCTCCACCACTGGCAATATTACATTCGCCAGAGCAGTATATTTAGGAGACAGAATTGGGTTCTGTAAACGACATATAAATATGTTCTAGCAGCATTTGTTCAAATCCCCAACTAGTATCTTAATCCCAAACTCCAAATATTCTTCATATTTTGCATGGTGGCTGCTTTTACGCTCAGACCGTGTAACCAGTGCTTAACACAGACAACAAACCTGTGTCTTTTTCTAGCATCGGTATTTAAAAAGCAGCACTGCGTCTTTACATCTTACTTGGAATACAACTCGTTTGACGCCATCAAAATTTTACTGCCACTCCTAACTAGTTGAAAATATCCTGTAACTGGTGATACGACGTCCTGAACCATGAGCTTCGTGGCACTATACGCAGCCTGTCTACGTTTCAGGCCCCACTACCGGAAATAATTTGCGGACATCAAGTCTAAGGCACTTGTAATTATATTATGCAGTGCGTTACAAAATGACGTGTTAACGTATTTGTGAGACTATATATGATTAAACTCTGAAAATTTATCAGTAAGGAATCTATAGCCGCAAATGTGATATGAACTTTCTATAGCACTATGCAATGTCTACGCATTCGGTAGGCTAAATGAAACACCAGAATACTGTAGTGGTATCAAACGCTGTAAAGATGCGCTCAGCAGTCTCAGGTACCCCTCCTACTAGCGTGGGGTACACAGGAGACTTAACTCCAGAGGAAGACAAGAGAGGGGGGGGGGGGGGGGGGGGGAGGTCAGCGGAGCGCACAGGTACGTGGGGCTGGGAATCATCTTCCGATTACTCTCTGCCTGAAACTATCGGTGATATTTCCTGGCTCGACGATCGAAGTGCGCTGGAGCACCACTGTTCTGAAACCAGAAACTAGCCCACAATTGCAAGGGACCGTCCTCCAGAATTTCGGGCAAGGCTTTATCCAGAAAATTCAAAAACCATCATCAATGGAACGATCTGGGAAGATCGTGTGGCCCAATAAGGTGAACTCCGAAGTCCCAGCCCAAATGTTAACAGACAATCAATCTCACCTGGTAACTTGTCGTACACCAAGTGAGTACATTTTAAACAACGCAGTGTTACCTGTGGGAACAGTTTCACAGTTACAGCTATAGGCTCCACGTAACAAAATGTTTCGAATTTCATCCTCTAAAATCTCCAAATTTTTAATATATCATCTGTAATATCCTGTCGAATTTACGTCTGATCCATGACAGCTATTCTGAATTATTGTTTCAGAACATATACCATTATCTTTATTCACGGTGTAACAAATACAGCATTTTAATCACACACTGAATTCACTGAAATGTATATGCTGGTATACAGAAATACATTCCAAACCTACCTCAGGAAATTAACGACTCCTGGTCAGAGGAACTTCAAACTTTACTTTCGTATTCAGTCTTACATACAAGAGACTAAGTTTATATGTGAGATCTTACTGTTAACACGCTTGATGAGCTATCGAAAATTTAATTTTTAAGGAAAAATTAATTTACTATCGATTAGCAGTTAAGGAATTGCATTCAGCTTTTTCTTGCTATTTTTCGGTAGCAACGTGCTGTCTTTGTCTCGATCTGGGACCAGATGGTAACTGGAGCATGCGTGCGGGACCATTGTGAGGCTTCCGGCCGGAAGCGAGGCCACTCGCTCCCACACGGCCAAACAGCTGCTCCAAGAGCAAGCCATGCCACCGGATCGCCACTACTTTCCTCCGTCAGTAACGGAAAACGTGTTTACAAACGGTGGTAGGCAGTGTGCTTCAACTGTCTTACTAGAGCTGCTTATACGTGGTGTAGAACTACTACTGAACTTTATTTCCACCTCTCTTGTGTTAACGACAGCCTCATTCCGGTGTTACGTATCGCCACCGTCCAAAAAGTTCCGAGAATCTTTAATACTGGCGTATAAGCGACGTCAGCACAGCAACTAAGGCGGCAGCTTCAAATGTTCACTATAAACAACAGATTTGGATTCGACCACTCATTTGTGAGCAGGCAGGTGAATTTAGCTTAAACGTATTTTTCATTCCAATAGATCCATAGTGTGAAACTCTGGTAGGACGTAGAACATGTCGGAGAAACAACCACCACACGAAGATTTACAAAGAAAAACAAATAAACAAGTGCACCTTCCACACATCCCGAGTGAAATGTGTCCTCATAGCTGAAGATTAAGTTATAAAAATCTTAAAATATTTTATTTCATTTAAAAGGTGACTAATTTGTCACGGGACTTATAAGTGTTCAATGAACTGAGGTGCATATGATAATTCTTATGCTATTATAGCCATGCATCTTCAAATAGAAAAATCTTTTCCAACAGTTATTTACCGTTATCACTTTACTCCACTGAATTTGTACAGAAGTCTATGCTAACACTCGCATTATTCGATTTTGTAAGGAACAAACAGACCATCAATTGGCCCTACTAAAAAGTTCATTGGCAAGGCAGAACTGCCTTCAATAAATCCTTCAGAAGGCCCTTTAAACGAGATTAGTAATTTTACTTTTTATGGCTGCTAGGAAGTTATTGAAAATAACCGTTCCTGAATAAACGACACCTTTCTGGATCGAATTAAGTGATTTTAAATGTTTGTAAATATTATTTGTAGCATCATGAACTGAGCTGCTGGTTTGAGAAAGAGCTTTATGTGATTAATGTTTCATTAAGATTGTAACGGCTCCATGTAAGCCGCTACATGGCTCGACCCCACAACTAAAGACACTTGAGTGCCCTTCCGACACTCAGGGAAGAGTCTGATGATAATTAGTAAGATAGGGTTATTTAAATATAGACGATCATTTTAATATTAGATATGGTAATTGTCTGCAAGGTGTGAATGCGAACGTATGATGAGGTATGCGTGAGATGTCGGCTGTGGGTGTGGTATAGGCATAGTGGAAGTGTAGCCAACCTCGAATCTAGTAGAGCGCGACTGCACTGGACCAGAGAGACATAAGCTCCACGCGCGTCATTAGCGCTCGTTAGGTTGGCAAATAACCGTGTGCGGTATCTCTGAGTCCCTGCGGCCACGATGTGTGGACCCGGACGAGGGAGACCGTATCAGTGGTGGTGGTCTGAGGTTTAAGGGACCAAACACCAAGGTCATCAGTCCCCTGTTTCAAATATGCTCCATTCCGCTAATGGGACATCTCAGTAAAGTCAGAACAATAAAACTGAAAAAGGGAAAAACGTAAAAGGGCAGTCACGTTGTCATTGGTAAAAAAACAAAATGAGGGAAGTCGGCAAGAGAACGAACCCAACACTATGCTGAAGCAGCATAGGCAAGACCACCTGTGACTTAAAAGGTACAACTGCTATGATGTAGAAAGTACGTATGGGAATAGAAAGACTAACCAAACCTTGAAAAAAGAGTAAAAACAGAGTAAAAGGGGAAGAAAAGAGGATTTCGATCAGGGAGGTGAATCGGGAATCTCCGAACACTGCCTACAGTGGGAGACACCCAAACACTCACCGCCCTGCCCCAACACCAGAGAGAGATTAAAAACCTTAAAACTGAGAATAAAAACCACTTTCCCGGAGGAAACCGAGAACTAGAGAGACCATCCGGGAATCGTCAGCCAACATCAAAGGTGAAGTGTGGGGGAGTCTGTACTTAGCACGCAGAGCCAAAAGAAGGGGGCATTCAACCAAAATGTGGGCTACTGGCTGGAAGGCTCCACAACCACATAGTGGGGGTGGCTCATCACGCAAAAGAAAACCATGGGTCAGTCTGGTATGGCCAATGCGGAGACGACAGTGTGTGGTCGAGTCCTTTCGGGACAGGCGAAAGGAAGAACGCCACGGGCCTGGTGTCACCTTAATTGCACGAAGTTTATTAGACAGGGGAGTAGCCTCCCAAGAATTGTCCCATGACTGTGCGAAGTGGGATTTGATGTGAAGCCGTAAATCCGCTGCAGGAGGGGTTACAGAAAACGGGGGTAAGTAACTGCTCCCCCAGCCAAACGATCAGCGAGCTCATTACCCGGGATACCCACATGGCCAGGGACCCAAAGGAAGTCAATGGAACAAGCAGCACGGTGAATATCAGCGAGATGGTCATGGATGGCAGAGACCTAGGGATGGCGCGAAAAACACCGGTCAATAGCAAGAAGGCCACTCCGAATCCGTACATAACAAAACGCGGTTGTGTTGGGACTGTTTAATAAAGGTAAGGGCCTGGAAAATTGCCATCAATTCCGCAGTAAACACCCCCACATGTAGGTGGCAGCAGATGATTTCCGTTCCAACAGAGGACGTGAAGGCATACCCAACATGATCAGCAGATTTAGAGCCATCAGTGTAAAAAACAACAGCATCCTGAAACTCCCATAAAATTTGGCGGAAAAAGGAACGAATCTTTCGGACCTCGGCGGAGATCCATCCGAATTCGAGGCCGAGGAACTAACCGAGGAGGGGTGGAGGGGAGGGAGCGAGGAAGACAGGACAAAGAAGGAAGCTGAAAATCACGGCAAAGAGACGCAAGGCGCAGCCCAACCGGTAAACCCGCCCGAGGGCGGGAGACGTCCATGGAGAGAGACCGTATCAGGGGAGTTGCTGGGAAGACCTGGGTGAGTAAGCACGCTCTGCTCTATCGCTCCGATAGTTAGCGAAGATTTAGAATTCCATGTTCACTTTGAACTTGGAAGCAGCTTCCCTGCTGAGGAAAGCCACTATGGTATTTCCTAGAATCATCTCGGTTGGGAGAGATAGGGAGATGATTTCTTTGCCAAGTAATTTCATGGGAATGTGTGTTCACTGCAGTTGGGAGTGAACAGGTGCTCATTGCCGAGTAATACTCAGAATTGCTCAATTTGCATTTCAGTGTGAGTTTGAAGTATATATGCAAAGTGTATTTTATTTAAATGTGTTTATTGACTACTGATTGTGGAGAGATTGGTAACACGTGGTCTGCAGACCCCGTGCATTTCTTAGTGAGAAGCTTCAGCTCGACGTAATCACATTTCGTGATCGAGCTGGATCTTCTACGTAAATTCACGCGTGTGATTTAATTGTTCCTTCATAATATCCAATAAAACTCGCGGAGTTAGTTAAACGTGAAGACGGGACTTGCCCGAATTAAAGTTACAGTTGGAACCATGTGCTCTCTCCCAATGTTGTCCCACTCGGTGTATGGGAACCTTCCTCTTATCTGTTAGATAAAATGAATAGAGTGAGTGTGAGTGTGAGTGGCTAAATGATGATAGAAATGTGCAGGCGGTAGTCATTGTCGATTCACGGCACATGTTAGCCGGATGTTTAACTAAGTTTACTTAGATATGATACTATTTGTATCACGCCAGCATTCCGTGATAAGTGAGAGGGAATATTTGAGATGGTAATGTTTATTGAGTAAATGTGATTGTGTTATTATATAAATATGTTACAGTGACTTCTCCCAGCCACACCATATTCCCTTATTTCACAGAATATTTGGTACGCGTATTTCAGTTAATCACCTGTCTATGTCCCACTCATGGGCATATTTCACTTAATAAACTCTGTAAGGTGGTATTAAAACTTCGTTATAATAATATTCTAATTCTAACTTGATCAAAACCACCGAATAAAACCTTAGTTTGAGTATTGATGCTTGTTGCTGCAAATGGCCGCCGGCGTCTTCTATAGTACAGGTCCCATTTATAAAATTGAGGCTGCCTGCCGAGGGTGCGGAAAGCAAGTATCATGCAAGACACATAGTAGGAAACAGTAGTTAGCATCCCTAGTTCTCCAACAGGCCTCTGCGGGATGTTCTCGATTTCACACCACAAATAATTCTTGCGTGCGTTTTTGGACCCAGATACCTTTATGTTGCCTAGAGTTAACACTGAAACGTTATCCCGTATGACTATGGAACGAAAATAAGCAGAGTATGCCAGCTTTTTTTATTTTCGTGTCACCTATGACCACATTTGAACTGCAAATACATACTCGTTTATGCGCTTCAACAGTCCTATAGTATACTCTTCCCAGTAAAATTTATTATCACGCTGTAATTCCAATAATTTAACACTGTCAACACTGTTTGTCGTTATCTTTTACGCATTACTGGCAGGAGACGTCTTACAAGTTATAAACTGCATGTAGTTTCCTTTCTCAAGGTTGAGTGACAAAAAACTGTATTTAGTAATGTTCATGAAAATTTAATTAGTCGATCTTTCTATGACTTTTTTATTTATTGCACTGTGCATATCATCTGCAGAGACAACAGACTTTGCATTAGTTCATGTTACAGATGAAAGGTTATTTGTATACGCAAGTGGGACACCGAATGTCATCAGCTCCCAGTCGTATACTGCCTGATGGCATACAAGTATCTTTCCTGATGAAACCCGTTTTTACTGCCGAACATAGAGGATCTGAACCATTTTGCAGCATTTCCTCGCAAATGTCAACATTCTAATTTACATAAAATGATACTGTGATTTAAACAATGGAATTCCTTTGAGCAAAAAGTACAGCAGTAGCACGTCATTTAATTTATAATGAATTAAGTACATTCTCGCTGTGCGTGTACATAGCCTTCTAAATTTCAAAACCCTTTAGAAATCAGAACTGTGACTGGCGATGTTACGTGTTGTCAGATGTTTAAGACGACGCTTGTCTATTACATTTCCTAGTTTTTTTTTTGTTTTTTTTTTTTAATTCTGGCAATTTGAAGGACGTTCGAGGGTATTTCTTTATCACCTTAAATGCGTACGTTCAACGTATTTAAAACGTTCAGGAAATGTTCCACTGATAAATGAATGGTTGCACAGATAACTTAGTATGTTACTGAACTCAAAAGCACACACTACCTTTGTTGGTAATTTATCGTGACCTATACAGCAGAATCTCTCTCGTTCGCCCTCGGGAGGTCCTCCGCTCCGGTTGATCCGACCGTATTTGAGCTGAACTTTCCCAGGCCTAATCTTTAAAAGAATGCAAAATAAAACGCTCGCTGCATTAAGTGAAACCGTGGCAGAAACTTTAAAAACATGGGCTAACCCGCAATCTTTTCAAATCGTGGTTTTTCGGCGAGTTTGTTCCATTTGTTGAGAAAGACTGTAAATAAAAACCCTTCCTGTTCGCGCTCTCTTACTGTTGGATAATGGGGCCTCACATCCATTTAAGAAGATTTTGAGAAAGGGGACATAAAAGCAATTTTCCTTGCACAAAATGTCTCGTCACTTATCCAACCAATGGATCATGGAAGGAAACGTAGTTACAGAAGCAGTATAGTAGAAAGTTTATCAGCTCAATTTCAGCAAAGCAAGAAGGGTATAACTTACTTGGAACAATGATATCCCTGAATATCAAAGATGCTATCAATACGACTGCGTCATGGGAGGAACTAAAACCTGACACTACGAAAATCTTGGCGTAATCTTTGGATGGAAGTTATGACCGAAGGTGGCCAGATCGAAGGTGAGCAAAACAATGACGCGCAGGAAATCGAAGATTTACAAACTGCACAACCAAATGTCCCTGCCAGTGAAGTTGAGGAGTGGACTGCTCAACGTGGCAAAGACTGCGAAACCAGTAATGAGCTGAATGACCAAATTATTGCCGCTGTTTAAGAAAAAACTGTTGAAGAAACTGAACAAGAACTGACGGTGGTGATGAATCCCTTACACTGATTTCACAAACAGACGCCAAGAACGCTTTTGTTATTGCCCTTCAGTACAATGAGCACCACTCAAACCCAACACCTACGGTCATTTTATGGATGAAGGAATGGACGAACACTGCAGCTAAGTCTAGAATTTCATCTGCTGCACTGAAAGTATGTCGTCTTAAATCTTTTTAACTAATGTAAAGGCTAGCTTCAATTTTTACAGTTCTGTACGTACAGTATAGTAAATACACACTGTACAGTATTGCTTCTTTCGACATGTAGTAACAGCGATTGGCAGTTTATTGCAATGTTTTACTGTAGAGAACGTACATTCGTATAGTACGTCATTTCTGAGCTCAGAGATAGTTTAATTTTATGTAAATCCGTATTTTTCTGTACTCTGGTTATCAACCCCATCCTCCTTCAATTCCAACCCATATCCCAGTCCCAAAGGTGACGGATTATAGGGGCTGTACTGTACTTGCATGTCTTGGACAGGAACACGATTGACAACAGTCCGAAATAAATTCGCTAAATGCTAATATCTTGGCATCTGGTGTATTAGGTATAAATTATACTGTACTACCTACTAGTGACAAATTTTAGCACCTCATTAATATGTAGTTTATGTAAACTTAGCACGTTTGATAGCAAGACGTTCCCCATCAGTTAATGTATTTCGTATTTATAATAACTACCACCATTATTTTCATTTTCAATATTTTATGGTGGACACTACGTCTACAGGTGTAGTGAGGGTTTCCATCTCTATTACTAAAGCCATTTGTTACGCTTCGTCTGAGATTTTCCCTAGCAGGATCTCCTGAACCAGTTGACCCCACCTATCACTAACAATTATGAAATGCTTGTTCCGAAGTTCTCGAACACTTCGCACCGTTGTGTGCTGGCGTCAGGCGTCAACGCCGTTGTGTCACAAATCGAAATGTAGCAACATCTCTGAATCATGTTCTGACGGATTCTCCAGAACGCTCTGTAGAAGAGAAAAGTGTGTAATGTTTGCCCTGCACAATTTATTCACCAACAAAAATGACGCGTAGATGCCTGTCGTGACCTGACAAATGCGAATCGCGGACAATTATTTTTTGAAAAATCATCGTGGGTGGCGAGACTTATCAATATGAACCAACCGAAAAGACAGGTAGCAGAACCTCACATGAAGGGTCAACGCTCTGACGACATAAACAGACATTTAAGAAAAGGTGACGCGCGAGTTTAACAACATCCCAAAGGAGGAGTTGCCCGAGTTTCACATGGTCGTACGAACATTCTGTGCGTTTTGCTAAAGTAAAGGGAGACTATGTAGAACAAGTCAAGCACTGAAATCTATTTTTTATTAAGACTCTAGACTTTTTGACTGACTACATTAATTCGAAAACTTGAGAGATGAGTTGAAACATAATTCGTTTCCAATTTACGTCGGTTTCTCGTATCAGATTGGCCGAAAGTTCCATCATTACTGTCTTCAATCTGTTCACACTGCCGTCGCCAATGAAAATTTCAATATTATTTCATATTGCGACAATAATTCGTATATGGGTTCAGAACTGCACTTAGATCCGTTTTGAATATTTTGCTTCCGATAGGTTGATAAGTGGTAAGTCACCACAGAGATAACTTTACTGCTACAACACCCCTATGGAGTAGGAACAGTACTTGGTAAATATGTCCAAAAGAAACCGGTATTAGATTTCATATAAAGTTCGTGAACACTCACTCTGGATGGCTTTTATGAAATCAAAATTCACTGAATACTCAACCAAACCTCAGCAGTAAAGAGTGCCACAGATGGACAATTTTGGGCGTCGAAGAGCTAGGACAGCAACAAGATGTTTACATGTTCCAAATTTCTTGTGAAGGCTGTCTTAAAAAGGCGTGTTTGGGCTACATGCACCAGGACACTAACTGCTCTCAAACGTTCAGGAAGAGTAGTGAAAAACACTTGGGACGAATGAAACATTCCTATGTTTCCACGCATCAGTGGTCTAACAGATTTAAACATTCATAACACGCGTGAGAAAACTAAAAAATTCCAGTTATTGTCTCCATTAATGAAGCAGGTTGCACGCTTATCAGACTTATGACAGACATTGGCACCACACAAGGCGACGACTCTGCTAGAGTAACGAATGTTTCCCCGTTGTTCCCACAGTTATTAACAAAACACTACTGGCTAAGTTATCCAAACTGTTTCGATGCGTTTCACGCGGTAAGTGTTGGCAACTTGGGTAAATTTATGTAACATAGTAGCCACAAATGCCAGAAGCGGCAGTGAGAGATTCTGGCTCTGCCCGAAATAACGCTCTTAGAAACTCGAGCACCTCTCCGACAGCGCTATCTGACGCCGATAAATGCAGCTCTTCCAAAGTGACAACACTTCTCCAGATGCCTCTGCTGCCCGTATTTCGGAAGCAGCTAAGTTCTTTACAGGTGGCAATCGAGTCACACCATTACGTTTTCACTCATCCACAACATTTTAATTTTGCGGTCAGCCGTTTCTGTAAGTCGAATAGAGGTTAAGAGTCTTAACTCACTAGATGAAAATTTCACACTTTTTGTTCATCTTAAATATCTAATTATTCACGCTGACACTCCCATAGTTTTAGCTGATTAGTCATGAATTACATATACTAATGATATGCTTGCCCGTATATGTTTATGGAATGCGGAATATTTATTCCAAAACTGCTGTACAGTGAAAACTGTAACTATGCTTACATAAATCTTAGCTGTTACCATTGCCCGTATTTTAGGACAGTCATTTCAGTACTGTCTCTTATACTAAGAAACAAGACTTGCATTTTCCGAGGCAACTTCAAGTAATACCCGCGTCAACATACCTGTAAGTATGCTTTGAGAGAGTGGTTGCTCTGAATTTTTGTTACATGTTGAAACTACAAACCTGTTCTGCCAGCACACGTCACCACACGCCGTTGATTTGGAAATTCAGTATCCAAGCATAAGAATACGCAATCGTTGTTACTGTTAACTGCAAGAAATAAACAACTGCAAAGCTGTAACATGATGAACCCTTAACTTGATATGACACACACTTCACCTCTACTAGACAGAATTAAACCTACTGACTTCAGAAACCAGGGAAGATATTTTTCCTCACTAAAACTAACCTCGGGTCTTCTCAGTCGGTTTTGAGAGATATAGTTAAAACCGCAATTCCATGCTATAAGCAATGTCCATATTACTGAACGAAAACTGTCACCTCCAACGGGTTTAGAAAATTTACCTGTAAATTTTTCGATTTGACTATAGGGTCATGTGTTAACTATGTGACGGCCCAAGCAATTACATAGCCAATTACATTACATAGCCAATTACATTACATAGCCTCCCCCTTTCGCCAAACCACAACGCCGGTTTTCATTGCTACACTGATCTAAAGTATCCGGACACATGGCTGAAAATTACTTACAAGTTCGTGGCGCCCTCCATCGGTAATGCTGGCACCCTTAGCCTTGACAGCTTCCACTCTTGCAGGCATACGTTCAATCAGGTGCTGGAAGGTTTCTTGGGAAATGGCAGCCTATTCTTCACGGAATGCTGCACTGAGGTGAGATATCGATGTAGGTCGGTGAGGCCTCGCACGAAGTCGGCTTTCCAAAACATCCCAAAGGTGTTCTGTAGGATTCAGGGCAGCACTCTGTGTAGGCCATTACAGGGATGCTATTGTCGTGTAACCACTCCGCCACAGGCCGTTCATTATGAATTATGTTCGATCGTGTTGAAAGATGCAATCGCCATCCCGGAACTGCTCTTCAACAGTGGGAAGCAAGAAGGTCAAGAAGATGGTTACAACATCTATGTACTGTACTGTGAAAGTGCCACGCAAAACAACTGGTTCAGGCCCCCTCCATGAACAACACGACCACACCATAACACCACCGCCTCCGACACTGGCAGATGACGTTCACTGGGCATTCGCCATACCTACACCCTGCCATCGGTTCCTCATATAGAGTACCATGATTCGTTACTCCACACAACGTTTTTCCACTGTTCAATCGTCCAATGTTTGCGCTCTCTACACCAGGCGAGGCATCGTTTCGCAGTTACCGGCGTGATGCGTGTCGTAAGCAGCCGCTCGACCATGAAATCCACGTTTTCTCACGTCCCGCCTATCATAGTACTTGCAGTGGATCCTAATGCAGTTTGAAACTCCTGTGTGATAGTCTGCCTATTACATATCACGACCCTCTTCAACTGTCTGCGGTCTCTATCAGCCAACAGACGAATTCGGCGTGTACGCCTTTGTGCTGTACGTGTCCCTTCACGTTTTCACTTCACTATCACATTGGAAACAGTGAACATAGGGATGTTTACGAGTGTGGAAATCTCCCCTACAGAGGTGTGACAAGTGACACCCAATCACCTGACCACGTTCCAAGTCCGCGTGTTACGCGGATCGCCGCATTCTTCTCTCACACGATGTCTAACGACTGCTGAGGGCACTGATATGTAGTACCTGGCAGCACAATGCACCTATTATGAAAAACATATGTTTTGGTGGTGTCCGCATACTTTTGACCACATAGTGTAGGTAGACTGACGTTCTATGGATTGAGTGCCACAATCTTTGGAGCTGAATCAGTTGCAAGTGGATTCTATCTAGGAATAGCAGCTCAAGTCCGCGTGAAATTTGATCATTCAGTTTCGTCGTAGCATTATTTTACACGTGAAGTCCACGACCGTACATTAGATTTATACTCTCTATTTTATACAGTAACTTTGGTTTTATCTAACTTTCCACCCTACCTGATACTGCAGTTACACACAATCCTCCTGTGGCGTTTATGCCCCATCCCGCCCACGTTTATTACGTTTTTGTTGCTATGTTTTAGTGCAGAATACAGGTAAATTTCGTTACGAGAGGCTAGCTAGTTGGTAGTGGCACAAGGCAAACTCATCGAACGACGCACCAGATGTTCATACTCTTATAGCGTGAGAACGGTCAGGCTAACAAGAACCGTATCGTACTGGAGCAGAAAGAGACCGTGGGAATTCACCTATTACGCTGGGCGCCAAGAAGCGAATATTTAATCATTGGTATTAATATTTATATTTTACTATACAGCTCCATTCGTGCTGACGACGTTACTTAATAATTTCAATATCACTCAGTTCATCATTAAATGGTAATTACAAATTATAGTTACCATCCGTGCTTACTGAGGGAAGGCATGGCCCAATCTGAAGTTCACCCTGAGAGGACAGATGTGAAAACGCTAAAATAGCTCATTACTGGTCTATGATCGGTTTCCGATGGGGTAATAAATCCGTGTATAAAATCTGATTTCACGTAAAGACGAAGCAGTATGTTGAAAAACTGCATAGTATGGTTTTCTTGTGCTAGTTTGGGAATCTCGTGTACTATAAAATCGCGTGGTGATTTTTAGTGTCTTTCGCGTTGCTCTATGGATGATTATTCACGGTAAAGTTTCCGGATGACGACAGGATGGCTTTCAGAACCTTTTTTTTAATTATATAGACATAAATAAAATGTAGTGGTATTCCAATACTCCGTAATTTCAATTTAAATAGCACTGATTCCTTTCTTAGTTCCCACTTCGTTACGCACTCTACTGCGTGCACGTTAGAGCCCGCGGCTAGCGGAGAAGAAACCAACTGGAACGACAGTTGCATCTTCACAAGACGAGAGGTAAGCTATTTGCCTCCAGCTATGCCAGGGATAGTGAGCGCGGACATCATTTACTGATATCCACTGTGTTTCGTAATCCTGGCACAGCTATTTCGTGATAAGTGTTTTATTCAGGAACCCACTGTGTAGGATTTGAGTAACAACTTGCATCGTTTGGGGATTACACCTAATGTACCCTCACGAATACTTCAGACTTCGCAAACCTGTGTGGATATGAGACTGAAGTGGCAGACTATATTTTGGACAAGTGCTTTTGCAGCCTTCATCATACGTTACACTACGTAGCTTACAAATTTTCTCGTTTTACATTAGCAACACCTGAAAGCAAGAGGAAACTGAAGTTATTACTCCGAGGGCCTGCAGCTCTTCTGTATGACTTTTTGAGTAAAATATTTTGGAGATAGAAGAGCCCCATTCGAGTCTCCAGGCGAGGACTATGCAGGAGGATGTAACCAGGAAAATTAAACTAACATTCCATAGGTTACCGTACTGAATGTTAGTTCGCTTAGTCGGATAGGTATGTTAGATAATTTAAAATGAGAAATGCTCAGGATGACCTTACATCTAGAGGAAATGAATTTCGGTACTACAGTAGCAGGAAAAACATAACTTCTCGACGAGTGAAAATGTTTTTCGTTGTTTTCAGTCCGAAGACTGGTTTGATGAAGTTTTCAGCACTTTATCCTGTGCAAGCCTCTTCACTTCTGTCTGATTACTTGCTTACTCATGTCTAGATCTTCCTCTAGAAGTTTTACGCCCGCACTTCCCTCCTCTATGAAACTGCCTATTCATTGATGCCTCAAGATGTCTTATTAACCAAACCCTTCCTTTACCCTTTACTGTAGTTCTGCCTTAAGTTTTTCCTCCTGCTAATACCATAGGTAGCGTATGAGGAGGATGAGGAGGATGAAAATGCCACCTCAAAGCAGCCAAATTAGGGCAGTCTATGAGTAAGTGGGCTCCGCATCGGGTGAGGGGGGTTCAAACGTGTGTTGATGTGGCCGTGTGTCAGTCAAGTATGGCCAGTGGATTCCTGTGAGAGGCACGCAGGGGAAGACTACCACTTGGTCCTGGTCTCCTTAATTGTCGTCAGTATGGAGGAAACAGGGCAGACCAATTTGAAATCTAGAATTCCAGCAGTGGATGGCGTATAAACGACCGAAAGTCTGGTTCAACTGGGATCCCATTTCCAGAATCTGCATCCTGGTGGCCAGCTTAGTCAACCACTCAGCTCGTTCCTTTCCCGAAATCCCACATGACCAAGCGAAAACGACTAGCCGTCCAGCTTCATGGAAGTCAGAGACAACATCCTGGATATCCAAAACCAGTGGGTGAGGAGAGTAGCACTCCACTCCATTAAATCATAGTTTCCCGTATAACTTTTCACAGGGTTTATCCTTTGGTCTGTTCCTCCATATCAGCTATGAAGTACTCTTCCTCGCTTGAAGAGCAGTTCTCCTCTGACTTTTTAGAGTTCTCTGGAACCATCAGCACCACCTCTTCAGCACCTTCCTGATTTATACTAGAATTGCCCTATCACAAACCGCTATCATCCTGATGTTCTGTCTCGGCATTCTCGTCGTACACTGCTAGAACTGGAGATTTTAGCACCTCCTCGTTTCCCTACAGCAGTTCTTGCAATGTACATGCGTCAGTGCGGAAGTCCTTTACGATCCGCTGGTAGTACAAGCACATTCAGAGGGCACTTCTTACATCGCAAATTATCTCAGGAGTCAGAAAATGAGTGATTGCTCTTATTATGATTGGGACGAATTCCCTTGACATCGACTTGGTGGCTGAAGATTTTAATTTCTTGACGGATGAAGAGGCGTTTTTAGAGATTCAGATGGTGGCCTCTTGTCTGAGCCCACTACAACACGGTTGTCAGGCAGCTTAAACGTTCTTTAAATGTCTTCGAAAAACAATTGTCAGCCAGAGCACAGTGACATCATCCGCTTAAGTTGTGAAAGCACGTTGTCCATCACACACTAGAAGGTGGTTCGAGCATTATCTCGTTCGAAAGACGTAACTGGATTCAAGAGGCAGTAAGGAATTATGAATGCAGTCTTGTCTCAGTAAACCTCTTCAACCTCTAATATCCATGTCCATAGTTGGCAAGTACTTCGCTCCTTTGAAGTGGTATAAGGTGTCCCCAGTGTGTGGTTGAAAGTACCCACATTTCTTCTTGACTGTTCAGTCGTTGGTAGTTGATTCAGAAATGTCATGTGCCATCCTTCACTAGGTCCAAAGGAGTGGACTATACTCTTAAGGTCCGGTGTTATCTTACAGCATGTTCTCCACTTCCCTCCCGAATTATTGGTCCGAGTTTTCTCCAATGCCAATTTCGAAGCGGCAGTAAATTGGCGCAGAACGGCTTACACCGACGTTTTAACTGGGCGGTTCGATAGTACCTTCCTCTACTGCTTTCCTATAATGGCAGCAGAACACAACTCTTCGTCAGTGGCACTATGCCGCCCATCCTGAACTAGTTCATGTATTCCTGCACATGAATCTTTAGCAATGAGCTATGGCTGTTGGTGACATCTGCTGATCTTCAGACCACTTTGATCACCTGCAGTGTTTATCACCGCCGCTGGTGTGTAAATTTCATTTAGGAGTGAGCAGCTTTTTGCAGTCGACAAAAGCTTCACAGTTTAACTGACCATATTTAATGATGACGAACTCGTCTCGCTAACGGCAGGATAACGTCTTTAACGGAGAGCAACCGCCCAGAGCAATATTACCTGTGTGTGGTGGCTGGAATAGTTTCGTTTATCTGGGACTGATTTTCCACTGTCTCTGACTACTTGCGATGCCTGTAAGACGTCGCATCAGATGATACCGTCATGACTACATTATGTAAAACGAAGAAGCTTAAGGCCTGTGCTCGATTACTGATAGTTACTCTTACTACTTGTTACTGTTGGTTGGACGTACACTATGGGATCAAAAGTATCCAGACACCGCCAAAACCATACGTTTTTCGTATTAGGTGCATTGTGCTGCCACCTACGACAGGTATTCCATGTCAGCGACTTCAGTAGTCATTAGACATCAGAATGGAGCGCTCCACGGGTCCCACGGACTTCAAATGTCGTCAAGTGACTGGGTGTCACTTGGGTCATACGTCTGTACGCGAGATTTCCACACTCCTAAACACCCCTAGGTCCGCTGTTTCCGATGTGATAGTGAAGTGGAAACGTGAAGGGGCACGTACAGCACAAAAGCGTACAGGCCGACCTCGTCTGTTGGCTGACAGAGACCGCCGACACTGCTACGGTCGCAGGTTCGAATCCTGCCTCGGGCATGGATGTGAGTGATGTCCTTAGGTTAGTTAGGTTTAAGTAGTTCTAAGTTCTAGGGGACTGATGACCACAGATGTTAAGTCCCAAACTGCTCAGAGCCATTTTTTAGAGACCGCCGACAGTTGAAAACGATCGTATTGTGCAACAGGCAGACGTCTATCCAGACCATCACAAAGGAATTCCAAACTGCATTAGGATCCACTGTAAGTATTGTGACAGACGGGAGTTAAACCGTGGATTTCATGGTCGAGCGGCTGCTTACAACAACACATCACGCCGGTAAATGCCGAACAACGTCTCGCTTGGTGTAAGGAGCGTAAACATTGGACAATTGAACAGTGGAGAAACGTTGTGACAAATCACCGTACTCAATATGACGATCCGATGGCAGGGTGTGAGTACGGCGAATGCCCTGCGAATGTAATCTGCCGGCGTATGTAATGCCAACAGTAAAATTCGGATGCGTTGGTGTTGTGGTGTAGTCGTTTCTCATAGAGGAGGCTTGCACCCCTTGTTTTGCGTGGCACTATCACAGGACAGGTCTACATTGATGTTTTAAGCACCTTCTTGCTTTCCACTGTTGATGAGTAATTCGGGGATGACGATTGCATCTTTCAGCACGATCTAACACCTGTTCATAATGAGCGGCCTGTGACGGAGTGGTTACACGACAATAACAACATCCCTGTAATGGACTGGCCTGCGAGGCGGCCTGACCTGAATCCTGTAAGACATATTTGGGATGTTTTGGATCGCCGACTTCGTGTCAGGCCTCACCGACAGATATCGATACCTCTCTTCAGTGCAGCACTCTGAAGAATGGTGGTGCCATTCCCCAAGAAACCTTCCGACACCTGATTGGAGGTATGACTGCTGGAGTGGAAGCTGTCATCAAAGCTACCAAACCATATTGAATTCCAGCATTACCGATGGAGGGCGCCACGAACTTTGAAGTCATTTTCAGCCACGTGTCCGGATACTTCTATGCACATAGTGTATTTCCCATCCGCTACCTCCACCACAATCGCTTTCGTAGCATGAAACTTCAGTGTTCTTTAGCTGGTGATAGAAAGAATCCGACATTATAAACAAAAAAGCTGAAGTCTATTAGCCGCCAGCAGTTCATGGATGGTATATCCTGACATCTTTGTGACCTTCGTCCATGAGAGATTTTCATCTGTAGCAACCTCCTATCAGTAGATAGTCGCCTTGTTTGGTTTTCCTGTGTTTGGCCGGTAGGCGAGCGGCTGGTAGCTCTGTATATCTATTCTCACGCGGGACGTGTTTATCATCGTTAAGCTTGTTACATGTGGTTTCCTCGTGGTTAGTGCACTAGACGGTGCATCGCACGAAACGTTCTGCTCATTATTTGCGACTGCAGTGCTCTCCAGCGACAGTTGTCGGGTGTATCTGGCAAAAAATCATTTGTTCACGAAAACGGACAGGCGCGTAACCCCTGCATTAGCTATATTAAAACGCACATTTCCTCCCATGTTCATATCCTACTAGTATTGTTCGTCTGTAGTATTGATCTAAACCTCAATACACACGATCTTGTTCTAAGGCAAAAAGGGAAGTTTGTCTTGTCAGTGATGACATCAGCTTAAAAAATTCAGTTACATATACTGCGATAAAAATTGTGAATTGTTTCCCCACACAAGATAAAAATTGTTTCACCATTTTGACTTTTACTAAAAACCTGAAGGCCATTCCTACTAGATCACTATTCTACGCAGCAGTAGACAAAATATCCTAATTCAAGAAGCGCAAGCTCTCTTTTATACAAATTTATTTATTGCAATATTAGAATTTATTGTACTGTACATGCGCATGGGGGTGGGGGAACAGGAGGTGCTCGCCATCCCAAAACGTGGACCGTTCTTAGAATGAATGTGGTCGAATCAAGCAACGACGTAGGGATCAATCATGGAATTCGTTGGCCAATACTCAAGGAATCAAACAAAATCACTAATGATCAAAAGCACTCATATTTACGTAACACGGAATATTACAGAACATATATACATTAAATTAATAATAAAGTCCGGAACCTTGTAGAAAACATGAAAGTGAATAAACTGTTTCGTGACAGCAGGATGCTAATCGACTTGACTTCACTTCGTAACTCCGCAACCTTGCAGAATACACTACACTTAACTTTAGAAACATGTGAACTATGGTGTAAGTTACCGTTTCCCGAAGGCTTCAATAGCCAATATATTAAGGAAATTTAATTATGACCGAAAACTGCAACGTAGCGTATGCCTTGAAGTAACATACTCGTGTGACACCCAAGTTATAATACGAAAGCAATCAAATACGAACTTGTTTTAACCACCAATATAACGCTCCCCGACACTGAATTACGACACAGCGTACCAGTATTGGCGCGTTTTCCTGATACCCTCAAAATGCTGGTGCTTTTTTCGTAGCACTAAGCTATAACATTAAACCCACAAATATTGGCTTCAACTGAAAATGACGAAATCCAAAATGGCCTCTCCCAAGTTCTGCTCGAGATTAGATAATTCGCCACTTCCTCTTCACTAAGTAAACGTCTGTGGTCTTACCCAGTCTTGTACTCTACGGAATGCCGTGTAAAGTGAAATTCCGCGCCGTGACTTCACATACCTCTACCAGCTCTTCGTCCAAGAACGCTACCTCGTCCCGTACGAGGACTGCTTACATAGACGGCGACGGCTACGGCCTTATGGGGATCGACTGTCCTCCGTACCCCCAATATCCGTTGTTCTGCGTGGCATTATAATTAGCGAAGTAATTACCTGTACCTGCGTTGGTTGGATGCTGGGTTCTCGTTTACTGTCTCCTGACCAAGTCCGAGCTGGCCGAGTAACTACTTCATGGCGCGTTCGACTGGTCGCGGAGATTACTGATAAACATCGACACACATCTTCAACGTTTTGTACTAGCCCTTTAAGTACGGGGTTGACATTCATGGCTGCCCTCTCCTGCTTTGTCACCGAGCGAGATGGCGCAGTGGATACTTTCACCCCACACAAAATGAAAATTATTTTGTCATTCTCACTTGTTAGTAAAACCTCAAGGCCTTTCTTACTAGATCACTGCTTCTATTCAGTGGTAGATGGTTCCTTTGAAAGGGCACGGCCGATTTCCTTCCCCATCCTTCAATCGTTCGGATTTTGCGCTCTGTCTCTAATGACCTCAATGTCTACGAGACGTCAAAGCCCTATCTATCTTCCTCCCGCCTGACCAGTTGCCATAGTACCCTCTCACTACCTAGCGTATTAAAGAGGCCAACTTACGGCCTTTCGCGACTGCCATAGGGATCGCATTTGGCAGTCTATCACACCTCTTTCAACGGAGTATTTCGCTGATCAGCTAGCTCCACTTTATGAATTTCTCTGTTGTGACATTCTTTAGCAGAAGGGCTTGGCGTATCTTCTGCGACTACTTTCAGCAAGTGAGATTTTTGTCTGCTTCTGTGATATTCGGATTCACCATATGACATAGGGACAAAACATTTTGAATGTAAGTGTCGTTTCTCCATGGCGTTAGGCCCTGTTTAATTGTTCTTCCGCTACGCAGACTTGCTGCTGATTGTCACCCAACACTTTCTTCAGTTCGGTCTGGAATTTGTCCTCTACCATTGCATGTATTTGGCCATTCGCTCGAAGCCTTTCTTTCGTCGGGACATGACCAGCACCATCGGAGAACACTGTTGGCTGCTAATCTGCAGCTGACTTACTGCTCTCTTGAAATCCCCATCCGAATTACTGAACTTTAACGACCGAGGTACTGCTTGTATCCAGATCATGTCTGTGAAGGTGACTGCTTTTTACGTCGCCTTATTGGAGCCACGATGCTCTAGTAGTTTTGAAGTACCCTGCGTCTCCATCAAACTTACGTAACCAGTATCTCAACTAAATCCGAAAGCAGGTTCGCCAGCGAATGACACCACTTAACACTGAATATACGTTTATTACTGGCACTATCTTACAGACTGATCAGTGCCACTAACGCACTGAGTAAACAGAACTGCTTCCTGGACGGAGGGTGCTACTATTTATTCAAATACCGAATACTCTAGAACATGTAAACATCAAAAAGTTAAATTTCGAGGATCTTAGAGAAATTGTAACCACTACATGGCAAGTATTTGTTTGTAATCTGATTTGAACTGATTTGAACCGGCGGCCCGCAGCCAGCGACGCTAACTTGCTACTCCCTCAATGTATATGGTTCAAATGGCTCTGAGCACTATGGGACTTAACATCAATGGTCATCCGTCTCCTAGAACTTAGAACTACTTAAACCTAACTAACCTAAGGACATCACACATCACACAACAACCAGTCATCACGAGGCAGAGAAAAATCCCTGACCCCGCCGGGAATCGAACCCGGGACCCCGGGCGCGGGAACCGAGAACGCTACCGCATGACCCCTCAATGTATATAGCACGACTCTGTGCTACATTACCTCCTGTATTCTTGTATTTCCTCGGAAGCAAAACCGATCTTCCTTGGGGTAGCTTTTACCAGTCTATTACACTGTTAGTAAATGTCAGTATTAAGCAACCATATTATTGAACTTATTGTTCTGTACTACTCACACCTGTCTGCACCTACCTCGTTTGAAAGTGGAATTATTATATTATTCTTAAAGTCTGAGATTATTTCACTTGTCTCTTATTACATACCGGGTGAAATATTTTCGTCGTTGGATGTTCTTCCAAAAAAAGAAGCTATAAAAGGCATCTATTGACATAATATACATTCTTAAGTGATGTAAAGTTTCTTCTGGAAGGGTTTGTCTTTATTGTAGCTTAGTATGACGTGAAACGCCGAGGCCTAAACAGTTCCATCAAGGGCAGAAGTTTTATAAATTCTACACAGAAAAATTCTGTATAGTTGATTATTAAATGTGTTAACTGATGAGATACGGAATCGAATCGAGGGAAAAAGTAACGTATGGCACTGATGCAGGTGATAGACACCCCGAGGCATGAAGGACTCGTCCACTTGCTAACTGAAGGTAGTGTGAGTGGGCAAAAATTGTTAACGCAGACCAAGGCTCGACCACAGTAAATAGGCTTAATGTAAGTAGGTTGCAATAGTTACAGATGAATTTGCTAGTTCAGGAAGGACTATAGGGGAGAGCTGCATCAAAAATCCGACTTCGGACCGACGACGACTACTACTTCCTCAGAACGGCTGGCTGTTCCTCGGTAATACTTTCACAGGGGTACTCAACGTTAATGCATGTTAGCGCCTCCCCATGTCGCAACGCAAGACTAATGCCGGAAGTCGTCTCCTGTTCGAAGTAGATCAGGCAGTACTGCGTCACATCTTATTCGCAACATGGAGGCGCGATCGGGAGGCGCGATGCGGCGGCCCAAAACTCGTGGAGTTTACTGTGCGCAGGAATAGTTGGGCGCGCTTCCTACGTTGCCACGTCCGTGCGCGCTCCTGACCGGACCTGCTCCCCGCCGCCGGCACATTTCTTGGCACCAACTCGGGTTTGCAACTGATTTCTGGCCTGCGTCCCTTACAGCTCAAACAGAAACAAACTCTAATATAACACACCTGCTCTCCACCCGTTACGTTTCATTCACAAGCAATAAATATGTTTTCTCAGCAAACATCAAACCTCTCCAGAACAAATACGTTAGACATCAAATTGCTACGAACCCGAGACACTTCTTACAGGTTGGCTCGGTCGTCGTCTTCCCAGAAAATTCTTGGGGGTACAAATTTTACATTTTGAAATACGTATTTCGGCAACGAACTTTTTACACGCAGCATCTTCGAGTCGTGGCTGGTAATAATGTAACCGCAGTTGCAAAATGTTTTATGAACTAGCTGCTTAAGTAGAAATGTAAATACGTCAGCACAGTGCTAGAATTTTCTCTGGGTGTTTCTTGTAACTATTACTTTTCCACACAACCTTAACTACTTATAGGAAACAGGTTTAGTTCCTGAAAAAACTGCCCGACAACATTAGGGTTTTCAGGCCCTTCTGACTTTCCACCAGGAGCCCACTACACATTCAGCTGTAACAGAACATTCTCAGTATCTACTCGTATTAGCGATTCAGTCATGTACATTTGGAAGGACGTTTTCCGTCCCAAGACTTTGCACGCAGGTTCCAGCTAGTGAATCATGGAGAAGCCTATATTTCTGCATTACCATTGCAACCTACATTACTTTAACATGCTTACTGTAGTCACGTCTGTCTCCCTTAAGTGGTAATACAGCGTTGTCATTAAACTTTCGCTACTTGAGCCAGTGTAAACTATTTACCGTATGGGTACCCAACTTCACAGGAATAATGTTCAGACTGTGCGCTGAACCATTTGCGTTGTTAGCAGTGTTAGTGCTATGACTTGCCGTTAGGCGCCAGTATTGGTACGGCGGGGTAGGACTGAAACAAGCTTCAGTATGCATTACAGTCGCAGACACAACATGGATCTGTATGAGATTAGCAGGACTTTACTCCTAAAGCAGTTTTGTCAAAACAGCTGAAGTGCTGCTGCTGTGCTATTCGCGAGTATCGACGCATTACAGGAATAAGGAAAGGTGGGGTTAAGGAACACGATTCGGAAGCTCGAATCAACTAGCGATTTGAGGATTGCTCCTGGGAGAAGTCTACAGCCAACTGTGCCACAAATTCTTGGACTAATTACCGTTGGCATGGCTAAGAATGCTGGACGCAATGTGAGCTCTTCAAGCAATGCACGAGCTTTGTCACGACAGCTGAACAATCTACGGCCCACCGTTCGACAAGTTCTGCCAACAATTGTGAAGTGGTATCTGTACAAGCTTCACGTTACTCACAAACTTTTGCGATGTGACATTTGTCACCTGTAACGTGAACATGGTACGCAATTAACGAATGCCCCCCTCTCATATGGAAATTAAGGTATGAATTTCAATAGTTTATTCGTTATTTCACTTCCGCACGTTCCTACAAATATAGCCATAGAGTTTCACTGTCCTACGATCACTCGTTTTTCACGGGGGCCCTGACGAAGCTTAAGTTTAATTGTAACCACCTCATCTTACAGACTGCACTTCACTTCAGTAGTCATTCTAATCTAAGTGGTTCTCCAGGATTATCCGGTTAGTTCTTTGCAGAGAAGAAGTAGTTATGTACCATTTAGATTTCGGAATGGCAGTCACAGTCTGAACTGAAGGGTGGTAAGTCTTGTGAACAAATAGAATTCGCTAGCATTTTAGATGGCCTAAGACTAACCTATATTTTGTGCCCTCTGATACCGCAAGTAAATCATTCTTTACATACTGGATAGCTGAGTACATTTGTTGGACATACCCTGAGAGGACAGTTGGCAAGAGATTAAATGTGACTTTACTACAATTATTACAAACTGTTGGCAATATACAATGTCTGAATGAAACCACTATACACCACTTTGTGAAATACTGTATTGTGGGTGGTTCGGAGGAGGAGGAGGAGGAGGAGGAGGAGGAGGAGCAGCAGGAGCAGCAGAGAGCGCGCACGAAATATTGCGAAATGAATTACAATCGCATCACCTGATCTACGAAAGGGAGGAATATGTGAGGGGAACCAGAACACCTAAACTGTCAGAGGTTGTTGGGGGATACCTTCTGAGTATTTTGGTAAGAGTAATCCACCGTCACCGGTAGCTCGTTGCACAGCAATAATGTAGTTATGATTTATTCCATTTGTTACTGCTTTCACCCTCGTTTCTGTGGCAATACTTTCAGAACAGAGAAAAAGCCTGTCATATGGAACAACAAAAACGTACTACGCACAGTAATTCAGTAAACAGTAAGTACCGTGATGCGGTTGCTGTCAGTGTGGAAACAGCTCAGCACGGCTTCGTTACGTCGCTCTTCCATTACCGCGAACCCATACAGGAGGTGCGTATCAGCCAACTCGTCAGTAAACCTATCCACAGAAGTGCTGTGTATAACTTACACAACTAACGCCGGCGAGAAAGCAAAACCCTAGACGGAACCGAGCTGTACTGAATGCAAATTTGAGGTCAACGAGTTGAATAGGGCATTACTCTTGTCACCACCACGTACCGTGAACAAGTGGAAACATGACACCACGCATGTCGCAGATATCTGCACTGATGATTGATTGGTTGCTGGTGCTAATGGGAAGCAAACTCTGAGGTAATCAGTCCTTTCGTCCTTTATGTATCGAACGAAGAACAATCCTCAGAGCAAGGATACGAAAGGTTAATCCTAGGAAGCCAAATTCTAACCAAGATACAATAAGACGGAGATAAAAATCAAAGAGGGGTGGGGGGGGGGGGGTGGGAGTGAGATGCTACAAGGTGAGCGGTGCGGTCTGAGGTCCCTAGGGCATGATATGTGGTGGGAGAAACCCTCTGCATCCGACCCAAACTAGCTTGACGTCAGTTACCCCAAGAAAATAAGCGGCACAGAAAATATTAAATCGTAGGAAAGACAAAACATTAAAAACTACAAACGTAAAATAGTAAAATGAATAATGCGGTCGGAAGGGTGTCAGGACGGATCACTGAGGAAAGGAATCGTGGATCCTCTGGGCCAGAGAAGGCGAGGGGTGCTCCTCCAACCCGTCAGGCTGTCAATGGGATCAGAATGCCCCACCCCACAGACGAATAGAAGCCATCTGAGCGGGTACAGCGTAAACGCAGGTCAGCCGCTTTGACGGCGTCCACTAGTTTCACAGGTATCTTGTCAGGAAGTTTACAATACGGCCGCAAAGCAGCCAAATTGGGCGGTCTAGTAGGATTAGGACCACCGTCAGGCGGGTACCATATATGCTGTAAGGTGGGTTTTCACCTCGGACGAAAAGACTGTGGGTCAGTCAAGTGTGCTGAATGCGTAGCCGACAAAGGACAGTGGATTCCCTGGGAGAAGCATCAAGGGAAGACTGCCACACGGGCTAGGTTTCTTCATTGCCCTTAGCCTCTTTGGAGAGTTCAGGCTGGACCCATTTCCAGAACTAGCACCTTGGCTGCCAACTTCGCCAAGCGGTCGGCAGATTCACTCCCTGGGGCCCCGACATGTCCGCGGGTCCAAACAAGCGCTACCGGCCATTCAGCTTGATGGACGTCAGAAAGACGTTCCTGGATAGTCGTGACTAATGAGTGACGACATTTGAACTGACCTGCACTATTTAATACATATACAAAGCCAACTTCGGCAAGAAACCAAGCGAACTGCAATAACACTAACAAGCCGCCGGAGACTGTGGTTTCCTTATACCAGCATATCCAGAAGGTATACCTGAACAACCTCCGAAAATTTCAGTTTTTGTTAATACTGTATATTACAAAAGAGTAAGAACAGATTCAGTAAATGAAAGAGGCCACATGACTTTCGGATCAATTTTAAACAAATATTTTGGTAACTGTGTCAGCAACAAGGGAAGAAAAATTATATTTTAACGTCCTGCGACGTGGAGGTATGGTCACAAGCCCCAATAATCCAAGGACGAGGAAGAAAAACTGTACTTTTCGAAGGAACTATCCAGACAGCGCCTTCAAGTGCCTAAGGAAAAGCACTGTACATCTATATTTTATGATCCGATAGTGAAGTGTCAGAGTCAAGTGTGCTGAACACAGCCCATCTTACTCTCTCGCACCAACGAGGTAATGCAACGGAAGGCCAGTGGATGGGCAAGTCACACCACACACACCCACGGAAGATGCCTTTCTTGAGAGGAATTTTTCCACCCTTTTAGACAGAACTTTTTTTTTAAGTGCAAACTGCACGAGTTACGCACGACGCTAAGCACTTCACATTTGGTTTTGCACTTAACGATCTCCACTGGTGTGCGCGCGCGCTTGCTGAATACGAGGGGAGTAAAAAGGATGCTAACAAAATGATGCATTTGATACTTTCACTGAAAATCAAATTAAAAATTGCTAATGTATCATACTGAATAATGAAAACGCCGCAATGAATAATGCAATCATGTCGTTTCATCCACAGAATTCGCTGAAGTAGATAATCACTACGTTCGCAAAACATGAAGTTCACCACGAAGTATCGCGGTACTTTTCAGCCATTTGGAGAAATGGATATTAAACTGACGCGTTTCCCTGACCCAGTAGGGCTGAATGGAATAGACGCAAATGGGATGAAGGACCTATCCTGGTATTATCTTTGATATATAGAAATTACGGTAAAACCTTTATCAGGATGACCGAACGGTGCTCTATGGTACCTCTGAATAATGAACATACTCTGGTGTTAAACTGCGTTACCATATTAAGTGTCGGTCGGGAGCAACTTCCACGCGATTATTATGTTCAACATTAAGGTTGAAGTGTACACCTCCTTACCAGATATGATTTCCGGCCTAAGTGCCACCTATTATAGTGTTGGTGCTGTAACAAAGAGTACATTTCTTCGACTGTTCTACGGAAGTTTTTTGGTGGTATTTTCAAACGCTGTGCCGTTTCTGTAATTTACGGACTGTCTACTACACATTCTGTATTCGAACAATTCCTTATTTTCTGCATTTGTCATCATGATCATCTAAAGTTTCACACTCGTGCCGTGTTCGGAAACTTGCAAGCCGAGGGCACGTGCCGTTTATTTGTGGTAGATAAGCTATCTGCGTGGGTGACAGCTGATACAGCACGACAGCGCCTGCTTGTTCCTGCAACGCAACCTGCTCTCTGTAAGCTAGTGCAGATTGGAAGTGAACAAAGGAAGTGTGGAAGCGCAATTTAATTGCAGTCTTCACAGCTACAACACGCCTACAATTGTGTCATTTTCGACACGGGCGCTTGTTGAGACCCGGCGACCAACGTCGCTGCAGCGAGACAATACCGCGCAAACTTTAATGTGATGTGCTTGTAATAGCTTCCACAACGGAACTGTGTAGAAACCTGGCAGAAAATCTACAGCGATCCTGATCGTATGTTAAGTAGAGCAGCGGCAAGACAAGCAATACGTCCATTGCACAACAGCAATGATAATGGTACATATGGCCGTGCCACTAAAACTGACTTACTGAACAGTTTTCAGAAATTCCTCCACCGAAGAGGCCGAGTAGATGTTCCAGAATTCGAATTAATAACACCTGCGTAAATAAATTTAGAAGTAGATATCTGCGGTGCAGGGAAGCAGTTTAAATCACTTAATAAAGGCAAATCTTTCGGACCCGATTTTATACCAATTATGTTCCTTTCAGAGTATGGTGTTCTATCACCATAGTAGTAATCATATGCAACCGCTCGCTCGAGAAAAGATCCGTATCTAACAACTATGAACTTTCACAGGTCACAAAAACCTAAAGAAAGGAAATAGGGGTAATCCGTTGAATTACAGACCCAAATCCACTGACGATTTTCAGTAGGAATTTGGAACATATACTGAGTTCCAACATTATGAATGACTAAGAATTCTAAGTACTGGCACAATTGTTACGGATTCACAAAATTCAGTCTTGTGAAGCTCAACTATATCAATTCATACGAAGTAATGATTGCTATTGACGGTATTTCAAATTTATTCCTTATTCCTGAATTTCCAGAAAGCTCTTGATACAATTCCTCTCAACCATCATCTAAATAAACTTCTAGCCTATAGATTATCGTTTCAGTTGTGCCACTGTATTATAGATTCCTTGCCCGGAAATATTAACGATTTAGGAGACAGTCGGACCAGCCCTCTTATTAGTTGCAGGCGATGCTGTCAATTACCGTCTTTTAAAGTCATCAGCAGATAAGAAAAAATTGCAAATTAATTTAGATACGGTGTATGTACGGTCCGAAATGTGGCAGTTGACGCTAAATAATTACACGTTCAATAGTGAATTGTAAGCCATAAAAGGAATCCCTGAAATTTCGGTTACACGATAAACCACACACAAATCCAAAGACTGCCAAATATCTAGAGATCACAATTAAGAAATAGCTTGAACTGAAACTATCGCAAAGAAAATGTTTCGGGGCGGACTAATCAAAGACAGCGTTTTCTTGGCACAGCACTTAGACCCAATAGTTCTACTGAAGAGATTGCCAAGACTGCGCTTGTCCATGTCCTGAGCCCTGTTGCGCCCTATGGGATACTTACCAGATAGCATCGACAGAGGACATTTTAGAAGTTTAAAGAAGGGCGCTAGTTTTGTATTATAGCGAAACAGTGTAGTGTGTTGCTGATATGATAAGCGAGTTCTGGTGGCAATCATGAAAACGAAGGAATTCTTCGTTGCGGCGAGATCTCTCTACGAAATTTCGGTCACCACATTTCTTCTCGGAATTCGAAAACTGTTTATGCCCATCTACATGGGGAGAAATCATCGTAATAAAATAAGAGAAATCAGAGTTCGCACGAAAAATTTAAGTGCTCGCTTTTCATGCGCGTTGTTCGCTAAGACAAAGGCAGAGAAATAGTTTGAAGGTGGTTCTATAAACCCTCCGCCAAGCACTTTAGTGTCAGTTGCAGAGTAGTCATATAGATTTAACCACTGTATCTGGAGTATCAGTCTCCCCCATACTTAAGCACTGTAGGGACTTTGCATCCTCTTTCATGTCACGGGATTTTTGCTTCTGATTGTCTTCCGTCCTAAGAAGTAAGGTTAGTTTAACGTAGCTTTCTACGCTCTTCTATCCCGTATGTGTCATTGTCAGTCTCTGCCTGACTATTGCACACTAGATCCGCTTGAACATAGTTACTGTACAGTTATTACCCCATACTTGACTCCATTGCCACTAACCACCCCGTAAGGCCTCGAACGGTGCCCTTTCAACTTCTTTTGGTAAAGGAGCTGCACCACAATTTTTTTCTCATTTATACAGTTCAGAACCTCACATTACTCGCTCTACCCAGCTACTTTCGATGAATTAGTATTTTGGTTCACGATTAACTTTTAACTGATTGTCGGTAACTGTAGCTACACCAGAGCATTTTACTTTTGAGTTACGTGCACCGCACATACTTAATCCCACATGCAGAACTATTTCCCCGCCAATAGGAAGTATCGCAGTGATTTCCAATTATCAAAGTATTCAGTCACAGTTCTTACTACTTGTCAGTTCTGTGTAGTCAGCACGGATTAACAAGCACGAGCTACACACGACTCTATACTTTGCTTCGGTAAAGACGTACCCCTAGGCATTTACGTTGAGGTCAGATATACAGATCAAACATTGGAAGCGAAAATAAATGGCTCTGCATTAATGGTAATACAGAGCGGTTGGAGCATCCAAGTTACATGAAAACCAACCTTCCTTTGACCATGAACCATATGATCCAACTACACGAAACTGAAGGAAACCCACCCAACATAATAATTCATAATTTTATTTTTTGGAGCCGTACATTAGATTCGCATTGATCGTAGACCCGATGAGGCCAAGGCTTTCGTTGAATGTCAAGGTTAGAGCTTCACACATCTGTCATTTGTTCTAGGAACGAAGAGAAATGTCAGCGCCTACAGTAAGCAATTTAATGCTGTGACGCGGGAGACCCGCTGAAAAGCTTTGACCTAGTATTTCTCCGGAGGTTTCCCCGACATTTCGAAGTCACGCCATCTTTTGACGATCAAGTTAAGTTTGTAACTTTAGGCATTAGTCTCAGATTTGTTGTGCTTTCAGCTGGTGCACTGTAGGTCGGTTACTTTTCCAAACATGGCCTTCAAGCTAGTCACAATTTTCTTTATATAGATGGGATGTACGACAAGATGGACGCGCTCGATCAACTATTACGAATCTAAAACAAACATAGATATTTATATGCTCCTCGTATTATGTTTATGAGCAATCTCTCCATTTAGTTGTGCAGAGACTCATTTTGGAAAGCACTGCAGAGAACCAAAAAAAAAAAACACAGCAGATATGCTTGGAGATATTGTCTTTTTCGATCACCATACTCTGATTTCACAAACATTTTACTATATGGGAGTGCTACCATTAGTCCGTCCTATACCACGTAATAGGAACTCCGTCCATTGCTCTCTGTAGGTTTTTAAACAGGGCCGCTCACTACTACGAACTGTTGCGAGTCATAGACGTTTCAGTGTCTGCTGCGTTCAGCTGACAACGAGGACTTCCAGTAAGAGCTTTCCTTTTACGCGTTTCAGTATACAGCGGGTGTAAAACTTGCTTGATGTCTGAGTATGTTCTTCCTTAAACCTATGTAACTTGCTACCAGGCTATGACTAATGTGTACTCTGATTTGTAACGAAAAACTAACATTTTCTGTGTTGAGATGGTCGTAAGGGCGTATTTCAACAAAAAAAGAAAAAATTCCTGAGAATTGTGAATGAGTCGCGCACCGAGGGTTCCGTACAAACTTAATCATGTATATAGGGAGTTCATCCATCCCGGGAATCGAGAATTTCGACGACTTATGCCTGGTATCGATACAATGGCCGATCTTTTGATTGCATTGACGTAGAAACTTCAATTTGTTTACACAGCGAAGGGGACAGACCTCAGTACGTGACGAATTTAAACTTGATACGTCTGCCTAATTTCTGAGAGTAAGGGGTCTTAACTGTCTGGCAGACTAACCGACTCCTGATGGAATGACGACGACCGTGGCAACGTGGGTAGGCAGGATTAAAATGTTCGACCTTTACCACTGAGTTGACAGCATGTTTCAGAAGAGACCTTCCGAAATGTGTCATCAGTTCTGTGAAAAATGTCTAACGTTTTGCTGTCGCTTTCTTTGTTTTCGAACACTGGAGGAACCACTGAGCTCAAATATAAGAGTGCCCATGCATTTCGTAAACAATGATAAAGTTGCAGAGGGCGAGGAATTTTGTCGAAAATCTATAAGCTTTGGGCCTTCAGCGTGTAGAAACGATAATTCCTTACAGTTTTATTTGACTCATCGGTTAATAAGATGTATGGTTACCGTCTCTCTCTCTCTCTCTCTCTCTCTCTCTCTCTCTCTCTCTCTCTCTCTCTCTCCCCCCCCCCCCCAATCCCATCCACGTACCTGTATAACAGGACGAAGTCTTCCAATCTAATCACATATGAACTAAAAACCAGTTTAGAAACCTGATAAGCAATACACTCGTTCGCGCTGATGGATGCAATGTAGAATTCATGAAAAGTCAAGCGTTTAGGAGCTATCCCGACATGACCGCTTTACCGTCTTTCACAACCCTAACTTTTGTGGATGGTTCCATGACGTGCTTATTTCGCGTGGACGCGCTGGCGCACGCGAGCGAGGTGAAGGAGGGCGGTGGACGATAAGGTAATTTTCCAGAATTGAATATTAATATGTGAACGAGTTTCATCTGGCGGTGGTGGTACTCGCTGGTTATGCCGAGTGAGGTACTATTGTCGGAGGTTACCACTAGGAGTTTTGTGACCATCTTTGCCCAGCTGCAGCGTGGACAGACAGGGTGCGGTCTCCTAGTATGTGCTCGGGGGCAGGAAAGAGTTGCTTCTGGACAGTCAGCGCAAGTGCAGCGGCGATGTTGGGGATTGGCTGCCGTAGTTATAGCGTGGCCTGTGAAGTCAAGACAAACACTTGCCTGCGCGGTGTCTGTTTACGGCTTGTGAAGGTTGCTGTACGGCGCATCGAAGCCCACCCAACACTGCGGAATGGAGGGCGGTTACTACCACACCAGATTGTCACTAACCCTGGGAGAAATCCTGGGCCCTGGTGAATGCATGAACAAGCAAGGTGAACTGCCGAGTCGAGGTACAAGCAGCAGTTGGGGGACGGCTGCTCTGCTACCAGACTTGTCAACAGAAAAGGAACGTATTTCAGATTCTGAAGGATTAACTGACAAGCTACATTACTGTTATGTATGTACAGTTATTTTGTAGAAATTTATGCACATACCGTTGTTTTTTCCTCTGCGTCAGATGCCGCTGATGATGGGTTTTAAGCCGGAAAACCGGTTTTGACGAAACATTTCCAGTGCAGCTCATGGTGTACAAAAGAGGTCTTAATGAAAAGGGAAGTGGAAGTGGGCCGGTTAAGTGCCCGAGTTGTTTAATAGCTGTTCTAAGCTAACATGTTTCAATGTGTCAACGAATTACTAAGTCTGAAATAGCAGTGGTATTGAGAGTTGTGTTGTCCAGCGAGGAAATGCTGCCCTATTATTGACAAAGAATTAACTCTTTGAAACTATACTCTAAAGGATTGCTCATTTTAAAGAAAGCTGCGAAACTTGTTGGTGCTGCTCAGCCAGCTAGTGGTTAACGTCAATTAGCACGCAGTTGTTACAGTTGTTTCTCGCTGTGTGTCTCAGTGACTGTTTTTATCGCAAGGAAAGAGTTACGGTTGCGCTGTTCTGCAGAGCCACCAAGGAGAATCCGTTAGTCAAGTTATTGATGTTCCTTAAAAAGAAAATTTTCCTTCTGGGTTTTCAATTTAATGGTTTTCAGTTTTGTTCGTGTATATTTTTCACGTAAATATTTATAAAGTGTTCAAACTTTAGCCGTACGTTCCGTTTTGCTCCGATCTAATAGACCATTGAGGTTAAGGTCCAGTTCCATCACACGGTGTACCCTCACCACAAACTGTCTAGTGTCTTGTTGATAAAGGACCACTAATATAACGTCGACGGAGGCCACCTTCCCGAAACATCTACAGTGAATGGATTAATATTCCGCGTACTATCACTAATCTCAGTTCGCTGAGGCATCCAATTGAACAATGTGAGCGAGTTATTTCGTACTTGCCCTCGTCGTAAGAGTGCACTGGAACATCAGCTCACTGCATGCTGTTCTGATCAGTGCTGCTGAACCACCACGTCCGCAGCTCGTGGTCGTGCGGTAGCGTTCTCGCTTCCCACGCCCGGGTTCCCGGGTTCGATTCCCGGCGGGGTCAGGGATTTTCTCTGCCTCGTGATGACTGGGTGTTGTGTGACGTCCTTAGGTTAGTTAGGTTCAAGTAGTTTTAAGTTCTAGGGGACTGATGACCATTGATGTTAAGTCCCATAGTGCTCAGAGCCATTTGAACCATTTTTTGAACCACCACACCACCTTTGACTGTATGGAAGTGAATGACACCAAACACCTTCGCTTTAACTCTAATAGTAGAGAAAAATCAGTTTCTATTGTTTGTATCAATTATCAGAAGCGCCTTTTGTCATTCTATAGTTTTGAGACACTACCGTATTCAATGCTGTCCGAGACAGAATTCGTTGTACAATGTGTGTGGGTATCTTTTCGTCCGGTATACACTTCGTGCCTTGCGAAGTTATAGATTATGCAGTGAACATTTACAATTTTTGTCTTTCCGACGAATTTTTTTTAAGAAACTAAGCATAATTTGAACAATTATTACGTGATAAACGCCTGTCTCGAGTCTCGATGACTTCCCACTTAGCATTTCACCATCAAACTGCGTTCAAGCAGGGACCTTGCCCCGAAGATCGATTCTATAATCTCAATTGACCACGGTCATTGACCTATAACAATGCTTTAGAACAGACAAGAAGGAAATATTCAAAACTTTACTTCTGTTCGCCATTTGACTACGCTAATTGCCTGCCCTAAAAGTCGCAGTAACTTCTGCGCCTATGGACTATCGATTTTAAGTCACAATCTCATCAGATAGGTGACTAGTTAGATTCGGAAAATTCAGAAGTATTACTAAATGCAATCCGAAAAAAAAAAAACCACAGAATTAACTCCAGTTGGAAATCGTCGAAATTTCCATCTATCTTTAAGACTTATCGTCGTAAATATTGCGGTCACATCCTACAAATTCACTTGATTGTGTCGCCTTCTCCGTACCTGCCATTATGTTCAATTAAACTACATTATCTGAAGAGTGTCAGTTAATAGAAAAATCGCCTTTATCATCAAATATATCACAAAGCTGAAGAACGGATATTCAGGTTCGACATCATAAAACTAACGATAAGTGAGGGAGGGAGGGAGGCAGGGAGAGAGAGGGAGAGAGAGAGAGAGAGAGAGAGAGAGAGAGAGAGAGAGAGAGAGAGTGTGTGTGTGTGTGTGTGTGTGTGTGTGTGTGTGTGTGTGTGTGTGGTGGGGGGGGGGGTTCCATAAGCGTTCCTGGAGACTAAGCATTTTTTTCTAACATTTGGTGGCGTTAGTAGCTGTAACCGCCGCTGACGGAAATAACAGCAATGCTTGATCGTGTTGTAAACATTTGACACTGCATCGTGAAATGCCATGCGGCTACGGAAGGTGACGAGTGCGCACGAGGACTTGGCAGGCCGGGCGCTTACACTGGCGGGCAGCCGCCGCGACTGATGGGAAGCGGCTCACGTCGGCACCTGGGCCGCTGTCACTGCGAACACCTGCCCGGGCAGCCGCCGCGTGCCTATGCGGGTACGCTGCACCACCAACCGCCCAAGCCATTCCAACGTTTGCGCTTTTCCGAAGCACCGCTTCTAGTTTTGAAATTATTGCTACTGTGTAAATATCAGCGCCCTGATGTTACAAGTCACAGCAAGCTATGGATCCAGAGAGGATGGCGACATGCACTGCCGCGCCACGTGTGCGCTAGGAGAACGCGACGGACGCTCCTGTCTTCTTGCCAAGTGGCTTTGTTTCGTACGCTTGGAAGAGAGAGAGAGAGAGAGAGAGAGAGAGAGAGAGAGAGAGAGAGAGAGAGAGAGAGAGAGTGTGTGTGTGTGTGTGTGTGTGTGTGTGTGTGTGTGTGTGTGTGTGTAGTATTTCATTTACCGAAGTGTAATTAATTTGCAGCACGTAGTCTAGCCGATTGTCTGGTTTTGTGGATGTGTGTGAAGCCCTGTAAGTAAGTGACGCTGTCTTGTCCTGAACGTCTAGAAACAAATATTGATCCACACTTTCCGCTATACTGCTAATCCTGTGTTTTTACTAAAATTAAAGTACGAATACTAATATTCAATAATCCGTTTCAACTCAGATGTGTCATTGTCTGTGAAAAAATGTGTATTATTCCCTCTTCCTAACCATGCCGGCCGCTGTGGCAGAGCGGTTCTAGGCGCTTCAGTCTGGAGCCGCGCTGCTGCTACGGTCGCAGTTTCGAATCCTGCCTCGGGCATGGATGTGTGTGATGCCCTTAGGCTAGTTAGGTTTAAGTAATTCTAAGTCTACGGGACTGATAACCTCAAATGTTAAGTCTCACAGTGCTTAGAGCCATTTGAACCTAACCATGCCCTGTACTGTGTGCATGACAACTTTCTGGCCGCTTTAATAATCCAGTTATCTAAATTGTAGTTTTGTAAGACGACTTCTGCTTTTAAAATAGCAATAAACAGTATCCTCTGCTGCACACTTCCGTTATTTTCAAACTGTGCATGTGGACTAACGACTACGTAAGGCAGAAAACTACGAAATTTTTGCCGCAGTTCATAATTCTTCACAGTGACATAGAAGTGACTCCTTAGTACAACAATTACTTACAATAAATGTGTTCGCAGTTGCGAATACGAACAACTGTCAGCTCTGGAAGGGAATGACAATGAAAATTTGTGCCAGACCGGGACTCTGGAGCCTGATTTCCCGCTATACGCGACCGGTGGTCTCGTTGGTTGGTTGTTTGGGGAAGGAGACCAGACAGCGTGGTCATCGATCTCATCGGATTAGGGAAGGAAGTCGGCCGTGCCCTTTCAGAGGAACCATCCCGGCATTTGCCTGGAATGATTTAGGGAAATCACGGAAAACCTAAATCAGGATGGCCGAACGCGGGATTGAACCGTCGTCCTCCCGAATGCGAGTCCAGTGTCTAACCACTGCGCCACCTCACCGGTGGTCTTAACGGATTCGGCTATCCGTGCACGACTCACGGCCAGACCCAAACTTCCGCTTGTTGTAGTTCCTGTGTCACAACCTGTACTCTTATTCATCTTATATAATTTCCGTACACGGTACGATATTTTAATTGGAAGTCGCTGCCCGGTATCTACGTGTAATTCCGATCGTGCAATGCCTGTGTTGTTAAGAATAATTATTATTCCTTCGGTTATTGCAGCGCACGACCGAAGGTACATTGCATCATTCTTCTTTACACAGGCATTGCAGTAACGTAATTATCTACAATCGATACATGTTTTATCGATTTTCATCTTTTAAGTAAAGAAATTTGTCGGGTGCAGATCTCTGACTGAAGTCAGGGCGGCGGTTAGTAGTTGCAGAGATTTTCCCGCTACACAGCTCGCGGCCGTCGTTGAGAGACTGGTGTTGGTCCCCGGGCGTGTTTACGCGCGCAGCTGGAGGTGAAGCAGCTGTGAGCCAATTACCTGACACGCGGCAGCCCTGCGCCGTGCATCCCCAACTGGACAGCTTACCCGACCGTATCACATATTCTGTCGTGGCACACACTAATCACAATGTTGCTTCCGTCTTTGAGTACATGTTAATACGAGGTATACAAATCCTACCTCTCCTCATTAAAATACAGCCCTTTTCCATCTTATCTTTCGTAGTTCACTACTTCCTTGTCAATCTTATTACAAAATAATGCGTCATTCACCATTGTGGAAGGTTGGAACGTGACACCGGACACTGACGTACGTTATTTTATTTCTTTATCATCCTGTAATGGCGGAGGAGAAATGTGTGAATCAAGGACAACTTCGAAACAGTCTGGACTGTGTGTACAAATTTCTCATCGCTTAGTGCTTCTATCATCCTCTCGATTTAATGTTAATGGGAATGTCTTACTGGTGATAACACGGTGTTGTTTATGAACTGTACACATGCCGCACAAATTCAAACATTTCTGTAAGTATTCAAACATTTCTGTAAGTATTCAAACATTTCTGTAAGTATTCAAACATTTCTGTAAGTATTCAAACATTTCTGTAAGTATTCAAACATTTCTGTAAGTATTCAAACATTTCTGTAAGTATTCAAACATTTCTGTAAGTATTCAAACATTTCTGTAAGTATTCAAACATTTCTGTAAGTATTCAAACATTCGTTTACGTATTTTCCAACGGCGATGAAGCTCCTGTACAATTTCGAGCGATCTAGATAAACACTCTTGCAAAACTCACGCTCTGATATAGGGTGAGGTGCACGAAAGTGCGCACCATGACTGAAGAAAGGACTTAAGTTTTAACGTCACGTCCCCCATAAGGTCGTAATGACCTAGTACAACATCGGACTGGGAAGGAAGTCGGCCGTTCCCATTAATAGGAAACATCTCTGACCTACGATATTACAGAAATCACTGAGGACCTAAATCTGGACGAGCCGAATGTGAATTTAAACAGTCCTCCCGAATAAGAACCAAGAGCCATCACGGCCCTACTTCGCCCGATCGCCAGGGATTACGTCTCCGACGAAGTCGTGCCTAGTTGTTTTCGGATAAAGCGTACGACTTGAAACCGAAAGGTCGCGGGATCGAATCACCTCAGCTATGTGAGGAACTCTGAAGAACGACATTTGGCACGGCGTCATCTGCACTACCTAAACCATTACAGGATTTATTATTTATCATATTGTCAGAAGTGCGAAGTGTATGATCAAAGACAGGAAACCTATCGATGACATCGGATTATACACTGACCAGAAATTGGCTTTTGAATGCATTTCGTGTCGCCCTCAAGATGTCTGATGGTGCACGTGGCTAGAGATGAACAATAGTAGACGTTTGTTAGTCTGCACAGCACCGCAGGTGCAGAAAACCAACTCCACAGTAAGGGAGCACTTCTGCAGGTTGGTTTCGCATCTCATCGTCCTAGAGCGTAGTCTGCTGAGACCCTGTTGTCCACTCCACTTAATGACCAGAAGGGAGCTCTTCCTTCGGAACCACTCATTTCTCCAAATGTTGACATTTTCCCCGCCACTTTGGCATCCTCGCTTGCTGTGCTATTTCTGTAAGAGCTTCAGTAGTTGCCCTTTCTTGATTCCAGCCGACGATTCGCTGGCTGACGGCCATATAAAGTGTGGGTTTTCGTAGTCATGGCATTTCTGTTCTCGTGCCTAGCTGATATGACTTGCTCTAATGAACTTTTACTCAAATTTTTTGCCTTCTCTGAAACTTCTCTTTCAATATCAAAAGGCAAGAACATCGCAACAGTTCACACGGCTTACAAACACAAAACCTTATTTTGCGCCGAAAAACCACGCCTAAAAGCCATATCTTACACGTGATCCACAGCTACTAAATTTCTCGTCTGCTCTGCTTTAAGTTATTGAACTTTCGCCTGTGCTAACGCTCCGCATCCTCCTCCATTTACAGTCATTACTAAGCAAACTGACGACATGCTTTCTTCCGTTCCCAGTTATATTTATTTTGGGGGTCGAATATATCTTAATCTGTACAATGTAAAGTAACATGCCATACCGAGAAGACCAAGGTAATTTATCGTTCTTGGATGTGACGTGCACTTTAACTGATCTACTACTGTCACCTTTAAAATTTGCAGCCTTTCAGGTGAGCAATCATAATCAAGTAAAATGTAGAACTAAAATTTGAACAACAATTATCAAAAATAAAACCAACCCGACTGAAGATATAACAACGACGTCGAAACAGGTTCGAGTAAAGAAGGAGAAGTTGTTTACGGATGCTGCAGATTAGAAAGCCAAATTTGGTCTAGACATTTTTTGTGGGGCCAATATCTTTCAATATTCAATAAACGATCGAGCAATCCAAAGACGACAAACGAGGCGATGAAACATGGATTCACCACTTTGAAATTTAAACAAAACGGCAAAGGAATAGTTCAAAACTGTACCCACAGTCTTCTGGTACTCTGATGGGGCTATTTTGTTCGATGTCCTCCGTCATGGTCAAACGATGAACTCCCGAAGTCCACTGTAGGACAGGAAACTGAACAGACGATTACTGAGAGTTCGTGGCTGTAAAATACGAATGCACTTCACGATAACTCTAGGCCATACGCAAGTCTGCGCACCCGAAAAGGTATCACGAAACTTTGATGGGCAGTTCTTCATCCTCCGTACAGCCCATATCTCGCACCTTGACTTCCATCGCCTTGGCCAGCTGAAGGAAGGATTCCCCGGGTAGCATCACAGAAATGATGGGGAAGTTATTGATGTATCGAGAACTTTGCCGTGACGCAGACCTGTAGAGTTTTACCATGACAGCATACAGGCTCTCACATTAGAAGTGGCGTATTTTCTCCTAAAGATAATGGAGACGCATTCCATCGAAACGTTGCTACCAGACGACGACGCTACTCGGCTAACAACCCGTGAAGACTTAATGTAAGAAATTCGCCCAGAACGCCTGCACTCACATGTAAGTAGGCTGTTTATGTTTTTCTGTTGGTGACGCCACGTAGCGCTCTGTATTAAAATCGCTGACTGCGCTGTGTGCAGTCTGTGGCTGATCGGACTCATTGTTGGATTATTCTCTAATGTAATGTTGGGCAGTTGGGTGTGAACAGCGCGTAGCGTTGGGCAGTTGGAGGTGAGCCGCCAGCAGTGGTGGATGTGGGGGGAGATATGCTAGAGTTTTGAGATGTTTATATGAACGGACAATCTGGACGTGTGTCCGTCAGAAGAAGGAAATTTGTCAAAATAAATGTCAAGAATTTTTATGTACAGGGTGGTCCATTGATAGTGACCGGGCCAAATATCTCACGAAATAAGCATCACTCGAAAAACTACAAAGAACGAAACTCTTCTAGCTTGAAGGGGAAACCAGATAGCGCTATGGCTGGCTCGCTAGATGGCGCTGCCACAGGTCAAACGGATATCAACTGGTTTTTTTTTTTAGATATGAACCCCCATTCATTACATATTCGTGCAGCACGTAAAGAAATATGAATGTTTTAGTTGGATCACATTTCTCGCTTTGTGATAGATGGCGCTATAATAGTCGCAAACGTATAAGTACGTGGTATCTCGTAACATTCCGCCGGTGCGGACGGTATTTGCTTCGTGATACACTACCGGTGTTAAAATGGACCGTTTACCAATTGCGGAGAAGGTCGATATCGTGTTTACGTATGGCTATTGTGATCAAAATGCCAAACGGGCGTGTGCTGCGTATTCTGCTCGGTATCCTGGACGACATCATCCAAGTGTCCGGACCGTTCGCCGGATAGTTACGTTATTTAAGGAAACAGGAAGTGTTCAGCCACATGTGAAACGTCAACCACGACCTGCAACAAATCATGATGCCCAAGTAGGTGTTTTAGCCACTGTCGCGGCTAATCCGCACATCAGTAGCAGACAAACTGCGCGAGAATCTGGAATCTCAAGAATGTCGGTGTTGAGCATGCTAGATCAACATCGACTGCACCCGTACCATATTTCTATGCACCAGGAATTGCATGGCGACGACTTTGAACGTCGTGTACAGTTCTGCCGCCACTGGGCACAAGAGAAATTACGGGACGATGACATTTTTGCACGTGTTCTATTTAGCTACGAAGCGTCATTCACCAACAGCGGTAACGTAAACCGGCATAATACGCACTATTGGGCAACGGAAAATCCACGATGGCTGCGACAAGTGGAACATCAGCGACCTTGGCGGGTTAATGTATGGTGCGGCATTATGGGAGGAAGGATAATTGGCCCCTATTTTATCGATGTCAGTCTAAATGGTGGAATGTATGCCGATTTCCTACATAATGTTCTACCGAAGTTACTACAAGATATTTCACTGCATGACAGAATGGCGATGTACTTCCAACATGATGGATGTCCGCCACGTAGCTCGCCTGCGGTTGAAGCGGTATTGAGTAGCATATTTCATGGCAGGTGGATTGGTCGACTAAGCACCGTACCATGGCCCGCACGTTCACCGGATCTGATGTCCCCGGATTTCTTTCTGTGAGGAAAGTTGAAGGACATTTGCTATCGTGATCCAGCGACAACGCCTGACAACATGCGTCAGCGCATTGTCAATGCATGTGCGAACATTGCGGAAGGCGAACTACTCGCTGTTGAGAGGAATATCGTTACACGTATTGCCAAATGCATTGAGGTCGACTGACATCACATTGAGCATTTATTGCATTAATGTCGTATTTACAGGTAATCACGCTGTAACAGCAAGCGTTCTCAGAAATGATAAGTTCACAAAGGTACGTGTATCACATTGGAACAACCGAAATAAATTTTCGAACGTACCTACGTTCTGTATTTTAATTTAAAAACCTACCTGTTACCAACTGTTCGTCCAAAATTGTGAGCCATATGTTTGTGACTATTACAGCGCCAGCTATCACAAAGCGAAAAAAGAGGTCCAACCAAAACATTCGTATTTCTTTACGTACTACACGAATATGTAATAATGAATCGGGGTTCCTATTTAAGAAAACGCAGTTGTTATCCGTTTGACCTATGGCAGCGCCATCTAGCCGGCCAACCATAGCGCCATCTGGTTTTCCCCTTCAATCTAGACAAGTTTCGTCCTCCGTAGTTTTTTCGTCTGACGCTTATTTCGTGAGATATTTGACCCGGTCACGATCAATGGACCATCCTGTACATATTATGGCTTTTGAACACTTAAGGTAAATACATTGTTCCCCGTCAAATTTTCATTTGCTAACTATATGCATTTCAGTAATTAGTGCCTTCAGTAGTTGGAATCTTATTTAGCTGGCAGTATTGGCGCTCGCTGTATTACTGAAAGTCAGACTGCGTTGCGCTAAAAATATTGCGTGTTAGTTTAGTGATGATCAGAATAAGTAAAGAGAAGACTACGTTCAGTTTTACTCAGCTGTTTCAGTATCAAATAACGTAGAAACTTCCTGGCAGATTAAAACTGTGTGTCCGATCGAGACTCGAACTCGGGACCTTTGCCTTTCGCGGGCAAGTGCTCTACCAACTGAGCTACCGAAGCACGACTCACGCCCGATACTCACAGCTTTACTTCTGCCAGTACCTCGTCTCCTACCTTCCAAACTTTACAGAAGCTCTCCTGCGAACCTTGCACAACTAGCACTCCTGAAGTTTGGAAGGTAGGAGACGAGGTACTGGCAGAAGTAAAGCTGTGAGTACCGGGCGTGAGTCGTGCTTCGGTAGCTCAGTTCGTAGAGCACTTGCCCGCGAAAGGCAAAGGTCCCGAGTTCGAGTCTCGGTCGGGCACACAGTTTTAATCTGCCAGGAAGTTTCATATCAGCGCACACCCCGCTGCAGAGTGAAAATCTCATTCCGTAAATAACGTAGAAGTTTACCAGCCTAGTCATTCTTTACATTCAAAGGGAAAATTTCAGTTCGAACATAGAACTGAACGCAGCTGACGTTGAAAAATGGGTTTTCATAGCCAGAGACTTGGGGTAACATTATGGTGTATTTTAATCACGAATGAAACTATCCTACTTTGAGAAAAAATGTGTTCCATTGCTTACTGAATGAGTCCTAGCAGCAGAAGTATGATGAGCGTCAGCCGCAGGTGGGGTGGGGGGTGGGGGGGGGGGGGGACGCAACGAGAATAGCACTTTTAGGCACCATGCTCTTGGTTGCGTTATTTGTTGCCTTAGACTCAACCGCTGCCTCCTCCTTTACCAACTGCTATAGTGTGTCCCCAGAAAATCAGAAAGAATGACAACCCTGTATGGCAAACATCAATCATCAGTTTTGAGGTGGTAGCGAGAGCGTCGGTTATTAGGAGAGGGCCGACTCGGTTTGGCGGCGAGCGCGAGCGCGCACAGCGGGTGGGGTTTAATTTCGGAGCTGACTTGACTGACGCACCGGATGGCGCGCCGCCGCCCGCCCACGACGGCCGCGATACTTCGCACACCCTGCACCGCGGCCGCAACCTCGCGTCGGGGCACCCGGCCTCCACCACCACCCCATCTTACCCTCATTTCCTCGTCTCTTTCTTTCGATGAATTAATTTAATCACGTACGCCGCGCCAGTGAAGGAACTCCTTTCAGTTACTAATACCATCAAAATTCTTACTTTGACGATAAGCCTCCCGATCAGGATTCTCAAAGAAAATCGGCCAACGAAATAGTAATCCCCACTGGAGTACAAGTCACATCACGTTGAAACAACAATATTAACCCACTAAATTAACAACACCAAGCAGTAATTACAGTCTAAGTATCGCCCGATGAAATTCGCGAAGTCACCAACGATGTGATATTCTCACACGAAAATTTACCAGGATTAATTGGTTAATTATTAATAATTATTTACTACTACTACTACTACTACTACTACTACTACTACTACAACATTCATCCCCTACACAGTGACACCAGTAGAATTAATTGTTGAAGAGAATACAGTTGGTTACTTTTCATGCTATTATCATTAAAATATTGTTACAGGTCCTATTACATGCTTATTTTCGATTTCTGATAGACATTTTACTATCTGAAGATTTTAACAGCAGTTACCACTGGTTGCCACGTGAAAAGCTCTACACTAGTTGTTTTCAAACGGGAGAAATTCGCTGCTTTTTTTCTCAATTTACTGTCTTTCGAGAGATGACCTTCAGCCAGCTCAACAAAGGAATGTCAACTATGAAGATATGAACAGAGTCTCCGAGCGGAGAAAAACTCCGACCCAGCCGTGGATGAATCAGGGCCGCTTCGATTCGCATTCCGCCCTGCTGACCGCGCAGCTACAGAGGCGGACATAACTAGGTTCTTGGGAAGTCATATTTTCGAGATGGCTTGGCTTATGGTTTAGTCTACTGATTTATTTAAAAATTTCACTTCACTATTTCGTTGGACTAAAATATTAGACCATAATTTTCAAAATCAGGCACTTTACATTCAAAGTTTGATAAAGGAGCCCTTTAGACTTCTCTGCCTTAAGACATTCCCTATACGAATCCATGTCACTTCCCTGTATCTTAATATTCTCTATTCACCTTCCCTTCAGTCATCGTTTACAGTTTCTTGAAATGAAGCAAACCACGTCTTCTGCCCACCTAGCATCCATTCGTTTTTCTGTGTATGTCGCCTACTATCCCATTTCCACTGCTGAAAGATTACGTTTTTCATTACATTCCTTTTTTAATTTATTTTCCTGTATCACTTCGTGACGGCCATCATGCGTCCTTCCGCAGGTCTCTGAGCAACCTTTATCATTTGAATGTCTTTCGCATAAGCAGTCTATGTCTCCCTACGCTACTTCTGAACTGTAACACACTGAACTTACGGCATCAAATGACCCACACACGTAGTTTTGAAAGTCGTATTTAGAATGAAAGAACTCCAGGCCACTTTTTACTCTTCCCTTTATTTCTATCCAATTCTTAGCATTCAGCACTTGACATGTTCCATAAATTTTACTTGCAACAATTTTACCAATTCAGAAAACACACACGCAAATGCTTTCGTTCGCAGAGCGTTTTATTGGCCTCGGACAATAAACTACTGAAAGAGAGACTTAGAACAGAAGCGCCAACAGCTAAATCCTCGAAGATGTAATTATGTGCTCAAAAACGCATGATGAAATGCTTAAGTTCAGCTCTGAGAAGGGAACATTTTTTAACTCGAGTTACGTGGAAAGTACACACCTAGGTAGTTCATTCTTCCAGAAATCATCAATACCTAGTTGATTGAAAAAATTCATCATGATAATTTCAAATAAGATAACCGAAAATCAAGAACTTTAATGAAGATTTCATTGGCGCTGTTTGGTTTAATACGGTAATTCCAGCTTCATAATGATCTGTCGGCCTACCCACTTGTGCCTACCTTATAAACGTGTGTAATTTTCCAGTTTAGATGGTGGTCATGGTCCAGCAAAGAGTCAAAAGTTGATTGTTTCACCGTCAAACAGCATCACTGCGCGTGACAACATTTTTATCAGCCAGTGAGTGTCTCGGTACGTCTGAAAATTGAGCGCCTGTCTCTGATGACAAGTTAGAGTAATGTTTTTTGGAAAAAACCACAAAATTAAATCACGGGAGCATTACCGCTTTTGCTAACGTGGAAAATACAACAGACGACTCACAAGGTTAGGTTCATCTTCATTGTCACAGTAAAAAGTAATCCACGCCAAGTTGCCAGGAAAATAAATTGCTGCACTGATCGGAATTACCTAAATTCGTAATAGGAATAAAGACTTTCTCGATTTTCGGCACTGTGACGCAGGCAGTGGCGTATTCGCCTCCTTTAGAAACGTATTTTCCCATGTACGTCATGCAGCAGACTTAATTGGCACACCGTGCGGCATAGTTACGGAGGTCATCAAGCAACTATTGTTTACAGCACAATGTTCAACGTGCGGTACCTAACGACAGACCTCTTTGTTAGAACATTTTTACACGCACCTCCTGATGCTAGTGGACTGTACCTTCATCATTTTAAGTATGATGATGCCAACACGAACGCAATTAGACTCCAATTTCTCTCTCTTCATAGCAGTAAAAAGCTCATAGCTACAGGATGCCTTAAACTTGGGAAAGTAGCAGTATCTGGAGTCAACAACTACCCAGAGAATCCTGCCCAAAAAATACATCGTCATAACTAGTTTGTGGCAAGAAGCCAGACTGTCGACCACTTTACATGTCGCTATCCTCTGGAAGGAACTCTTAGCACTTTACTGACAGCCTAATGTCCTCAGCAACGATCTGTAACTACAAAGATGTAATGCTTCCCAATTAGTAATTTCTTTCTTACATTTAATATAGATTGTAGAATTCAGGAAAGAGCCATTACATTCTTTTAATTTTAGCAATTGCGAAGAATACGGCAAAAAGATAAATGGGATACGAATGAAACCCTGACGCGTGCTAGCAGGGAAATTCCGATTACGAATTGCACTTAGGTTCAGATTTACGTGTCAGAGAAAGCCCAAGTCTGGGATAGGAGGTCCACCAATCGACACATCAGATGATTAAGAACGCCACGGAATGACTGGCGCAAACGTTCACGAAGTCTGACAGCGGAACAACAATGACGCAGGCACTGTTCTATTATATGGTGTTAATTGTCACATCATCCGCTTAGAAACACGGGCATGGATTAAGATTTCAGTGCCGTCACTTACCTTTTCTCCAAGCCCCAATTTAATTTAAAACGCAGAACGAATTTTTACTCTGCATTGGTGTGTGCTCTGATTTGAAGAGTGCTACGCACCTAATGTAGGAGATTAGGTACTACCTGGAGTAGCGCTGTGAGGGCGGCACGTGGGTCGTGCTTACATTGTACTCGCCCGCGAAAGACAAAGGTCCCAAGTTCGAGTCCCAGTCAGACAGTTTTGATCTGAAAGGATATTTCAAAACGCTTTCAAAGAGGGATAAACATTCTTTACAGTTTCCTAACTCTCCAAAACGTGTCCCCTCCCTTTTGTCATAGGCTGTGATTGCATGCAAAATATCTCTGGTACACCTAGATGAAAAATCGATCTTCACTGGGCGAACAGCTGCTTCGTATTTTGCGTCTTCGCACCGTCTGTAACTCTTCGTATATCTGAAAGGATAAGATATTTCTCAAGCTGTAGCGGAATTTTTATTAATAACCTTTCCAGAAACTATTTTAAATCCAATGGTTTTCTTCTCTCTTGCTAAGGTTGCATTTGTACTACGGCAGCGACGCACTTAATTACCAATATTTCGGTGCTTCACTCACTGATTTCGTACTTCCCGTGCAGAAGACAGTCTCTTCGAGTCCCAGTGTCGTAAATGTTCTGTTCTATAGCAACGTCAATTCAAAGCAACACTGGCTGCCCCACAGCTCCTGCTCTGTAAGGCTCACTAGATCCATGGGACTTATTCTCACCTGCATTAGTATGCCCCACCATCCTGTCCATTTTCGTCTAGGTTTTCCATATATTCCTTTTCTCCTCTAAACTGTGGATAATCACATTTATTATCCGTACCCTTAATTTTCAACATCCTTTTACAGCGCATGTCAAACGTTTCTATTTTTTTTTCCGAACCAGCTACAGCTCACTTCTATACAATGCTCCGCTCCAAATGCAAGTCCCTAGAAATTTCTCCTTCTGCTCAAAGCCTACATTTAATACTATTAGACGTATCTCAGAGAGATGCCTTTTTCGAGTTCTAGTCTGCATCTTACCCTTGCTTCGTTCGTTCTGCATTAGTTTGCTTCCAATGTAACACTTCTTTGTGGTCAATTCTGAAGTTTAGTTCACTGCGAGTCGTTCTTCTGCCTACACCTCATTGTTTACTTCTTCCTTCGTTTTACTCTAAAGCCATAGTCTGCGCTTATTAGGTTGTCGTCGTCGTCGTCGTCGTCGTCGTCTTCTTCTTCAGTCCTGAGACTGGTTTGATGCAGCTCTCCATGCTACTCTATCCTGTGCAAGCTCCATCTCCCAGTACCTACTGCAACCTACATCCTTCTGAATCTGCTTAGTGTATTCATCTCTTGGTCTCCCTCTACGATTCTTACCCTCCACGCTGCCCTCCAATGCTAAATTGGTGATCCCTTGATGCCTCAGGACATGTCCTACCAACCGATCCCTTCTTCTAGTCAAGTTGTGCCACAAACTTCTCTTCTCCCCAATCCTATTCAGCACCTCATTAGTTACGTGATCTACCCACCTAATCTTCAACATTCTTCTGTAGCACCACATTTCGAAAGCTTCTATTCTCTTCTTGCCCAAACTATTTATTTTCCATGTTTCACTTCCATACATGGCTACACTCCATACAAATACTTTCAGAAACGACTTCCTGACAAACCTATACTCGACGTTAACAAATTTCTTCAGAAACGCTTTCCTTGCCATTATTAAGTAGTGGATTACATTTAACAGATCCTACAATTCTTCTTCACTTTCACTGAAGGTATCAGCGAATCTGAACACATTCGTAGCCTTTCATCCTGAATTTTAATACTACTAATGAGCCTTTGTCTTCATTGTTTCTTTGAAGGATGGGTTGAACAATAGAGACTGCATCCATGTATTACACACTAATCCGAGCACTTCTTTCTTCGTCTTCCAGATATAGTTCCCTGTTTAGTCTTGGGTTTATTGTTTATTACACATATTTATACAGGATTAGCACAAACGAACTTTACACTTTCAAAAATTCGTACCAACGGAACTGTACGACTTATTCGCTTCGAATCTTTATCTTTTAACAGACTATCTCTAATAGTTTTTTACAATATGCACCCAATTGTTTCGTTGCAGGATGCCGCCGCCACAAAGCGCTAGTGTAGAAAATGCAACTACGTCCCAACAGAAGAGCTGATGTGTTCTTTATTTTGGAAAAATGTGTCGGTAACTGCTGGTGAAAGAGCATTTCGCTCACACTTTCACCAGGAGCCACCCGGCAGTCTCCATTTTGCTCAGACCAGGACTTACGCCCTCCCAACTACGAGTATATCTAACAGGCAAAAATGGAGACTGCTGCATAGCTTCTGGTGAAATTGTGCGCAATGCTCGTTCAACAGCAGTTAAAGACTCATTTTTGCTACATGAAGGGCACATGAGCTATTCTATTGTGGTGTAGTTGCATTTTCTATCCTAGCGCTTTCTGGCAGTGGCAGCCTGCAACGGAAGAATTGCAAGTATACTTTAAAAACTTTTAGAGATTATCTATTGACAGGTTAAGATTTGAAGGGAGTAAGTTGAACCGTTTCGTTTGCACGACATTTTGGAAGTATGAAGTTCTTTTGAGCTCACCCTGTGAAACTAAACACAAAGTATGTCCACCGCTAAAGCTCTTCCCTACCCACCGCAACTTCCGATGAGTGTGTCAGAGTGGTGAAGCGAACTGGGCGTAGTTATTTCAAATAACTTATTCTCTTCTCGATTATTGCTGATTTAGGAAATCTGCGGAAATCTGAGATCGGTAAACGCGGACTGGCATCCGAACTACTCTCCGGTCGAATAAGAATTCATCTTCGTCACTAAGGCACTTAATGCTTACTATCACTTCTCACTGAAAGGAACTGCATAACCTCTGTCAAACACTTCGATGTTATTCGCAGTCAGAAGCCGCGAATCTGTGACCTCAGTGAGTAATTACAAAGTAATATTGAAAACTTCAAGAGCGCTCTGCCAATAATCATGAGAGCGATCTACGAACTTAAATTCATGCTCTGAACAGCAACGCAATCGGCGTAGGCAAATGTAAAGTGCGGAAGCGTTAGCTACAGTTAGTCTGAAGTTCGTGGAACCATTGGGGGTATGAAATGTTGAATTTTCGGTACACTTTTTGTAAACAACAAATGATGTGTGTTTAATGCAGAACGCTTATTTTGTTCGCGCGTAAGCCAATGACTTACAGAGGCGTTGATAGATTACACAAGCCAAGTGAAGAGAGACATGCTGACAATATCGTGTAAGATTGGTTTCGATACCCTCCTTAATCGCATATTTGGTGTGTGAATATTATAGACACCTGATACAGCACTGCAGAGACAGGCAATTTTGTCGTTGGCTAAATAGCTCGTGGCACTCGTCCCTTACTTTTGATGACAGCGCAGTATCAATTTGCAAATTTGCTTGCAGGGTAAGAGCCGTTTCATTCAGTAACACGAAATTAGTACGAAATCCATAAATCTTTCTGTTTTCTATCGCGGGCATTTATAGTCACATTGAATTCCTCAGTACTTTGTTGAGGTATGGAACCTTATCTGGCATCTCGGCAATAGTATAGTAGCCAGCCCTGAAGTACTGCCGGCCGGTGTGGCCGTGCCGTTATAGGCGCTTCAGTCTGGAACCGCGTGACCGCTACGGTCGCAGACTCGAATCCTGCCTCGAGCATGGATGTGTGTGATGTCCTTAGGTTGGTTAGGTTTAAGCAGTTCTAAGTTCTAGGGGACTCATGACCACAGATGTTAAGTCCCATAGTGCTCAGAGCCATTTGAACCCTGAAGTACACCTGCGGGGAGCTACGAAGCTGTCCCCCAGGCTCACTTCCGCCCCGCGGATGCCCAACGCCTGGGAACTGTTGTGCTACTACCCGAGTTTACTGTCAGCCTTGCAGTGTCGTGTTTAGTTGGTAGTATACGCATAAATGTGTAAAACATAACGCATACTGACAGGAATACTTAATTCACAGTAATAACTATACTCTTGCTAATATGCATTTTTTGTCACTATAAACGTCACATTTTAACTCAAAATCTGTCGGCGGAGGCGTTATATTTTCTGGTTCTCGATTAAGAAAGCGTGTGTTGCCTGCGCGCACATTTAACACGAATTTTACCGTTGGCCTTTTTTTATTACAGCAACAGATATAACGGTGAAAAATCTTTTCTTGTTAAATGCGCGTACAACAAATCCTGATGAGCAAGGGACACTACTAACCGTCCACTGCCCCGTCACCATGTTTTGAGTACAGCTTATTGCGACAAAAAAAGTCTTTACAGCCGTTACAATCACAGTATTAGAACTAACGAATTATTTCTTCAGTAGCTATCGGTACCCACACATGAATGTGGCCGTCGTTATTCCCAAAGTATCAGCATGCTCTTTCAATGCTGACAGAGTAATTGCACTAACGATAACGCATGTAGAATGGCTTGTACTGTTCTGTTGTAGGCTACAGTAGAGGCTTAGGGGGTGCTTCACTTGAAAACCGAATGTTATCTAAAATCGGTGTTTGGAAACTCTTACTCATTGTGTGGCAACGACAGGTAAAAGTTGGTTAATTTTTAATTCTTAACAAACCGTAATCCGTCAAAACCGTTCTTATTATCCACTATCAAACTTTAAAGCACGATACAAACCTATCTATATTGAAACAAATACTATGATTCACAAACGAATTTCATCTGAATTGTGTGTCCAAACGCTTTGCCCTGCTGTTAACAAGCTTTACACGGAGGTAACAAAATTTATGCGATAGAGATTTGCCGTAATATCGTGTACACACCGTATAAAAGAACAGTGCATTAGCGGAGCTGTCATTTGTACGAGGGTGACTCATGTAAAGACTTTTCCGACGTGATTATACCCGCACGACGGGAATTAACAGACCTTGAACGCGGAAAGGTAGTTGAAGCTAAAAGCATGGGACATTCCAGTTTAAAATCGTTAAGGAATTCAATATTCCGGAATCCAGTGTCGAGAGTGTGACAGGAATACCAAATTTCAGGTATTACCCGTCACCACGCACAACGCAGTGGCCAACGGTCTTTACATAACAGAGCATCTGCGTTTGCGTAGAGTTGTCAGTGTTAACAGACAACGAACACTGCGTCAAATAACCAAATAAATGAGGGACGGACGACGAACGTACCCGTTAGGACAATGACACGAAATTTGGCATTATTGGGCTGTAGCAGCAGACGACCGACGAGAGAGACTGCTAACTGCACGATATCGCCTGTAGCGCCTCTTCTGGGCTCGTGACCACATCGGTTGGACCCTACACCACTTGAAAACCGTTGCACAGTCAGACGAGTCCCGATTTCAGCTGGTAAGATCTGATAAGGTTCAAGTGTGGCGCAAACTCCACGAAGCCATAGACCCTAGGAGTTCAATAGGTACACCTTCCATCTATACTGTAACTAGATAACAACGAAATCCAAGCCACTCGTGTAGCCTTAACTTCCTCAGCTTCTTCCACTGTAGCAACTACCTTGACCACAGAAGAATCGGTCTGACTTGTTGGCTAGTGGTGAAGACTCTGTAGCTTATATACTCCAGTTGTAAGACGTTAGTCCCTTAATAAGTACCTATATTCACAAATTGCTACAATATTTCGCAGCACTTATTTCCTATCGTTGTCTACGTTTTATCGGCACGATGAATAACAGTCATCGGTGCTCACTTAAACTACCTTTACTGTTTCATTAACGACGGTGTTTACGTAATAAGACATCAATGATGTTGAAACGATGTTGAAACGATGTTTTACACTGCCAAACATTTGGAAGCAGGGATGAGCGAATTCGTGATACGGGGTTTTTTAAGGAACAACCTGAACTCACTACATGTCATCTTCAAGAGAGGGTACGTTAAGTGTTAAGACGTTAAGACGAAGACAGTGAGTAGGTCCACCGACCTAGCAGGGCTTGTTTGCTAATACAGAATAATCCTGCAGTTGTCGGGGCCCAGGTGAACGAAATACAGTCTGGGCACTTCTAATTGTCCTCCAGACACATTCATTTTCAAAGGAGGCTTTGGGAATTTTAGTTTGCTGCAGTATTGGGCGCCAAATCTTCCAAGCTATATTTGTTTCGATTGACCGACTCAATGAAAAACAGCATGAAACGAAAACCATAACACGATGCCTTTCACGGTGAGAGATGCATATGAAAGAATCGTGGATGCACTGACGTGTCAGCGAACCATGAATAGATTAAGTAAATGAGCGAAACAAACGAAAAACAACAATCCACGCCTGAAATGACTAATGTGAACGTTTACTTAGATTGAAGTAACAACGCTAAATTTAGCAGCTTAAGATGTTAGTAGCCATAACGAAAGACATTACTATGTCTTGACTTTGAACGCAGCGCCTATGCTTTCTGAAAATTGACGAAACGCAAAGCGAATTCAGAGTTAATTTGACATTATAAAATTTCATTAGCACAAATAACGAATTTCATATGGGTGGTCGGCCCTCCGCCGCACCTTGTCATTAGCGACCGAGCACACACTCCGATTACTTAAGGATGAGAGAGAAAATCGATTGCATCTTTTCAAGGAACTCCCCTGTAATTTGTGCTGATTTATGGAAATCACGAAACACCAAAGCTTTATAGTGGACTTTGATTTGAACTGCCGTCCCGCCGAGTACGTGTCCCGTGCCTTCCCACCGCGAAACCTTGCTCAGTAATCCACATTAGTAACATGCGTTCCTTGGCAATTGTTTTAACTTGCTTCAGGTAGCTCCCGATCAAATCTGACGAACTATTGCCTGAGACCTGACGCCCAGAAGGGTGAGCACTCTGCAGACAGAGACGCATTCGCAAAGCTTGCGTGACTGCGGAGCTTCGATCGCAGTTGCCCGTGTACGCCATCTTGCACTCATTGACAGACCACAGACCAAGGACGCAATGTTTCTGAAACACGTCTCTCGCTGGCAGAAGTTCAGAACACCAGTGCCGTTATCCAATATTTCCATGCCACCATACATCACTAGCATCATTACATTTTAGGCCACCGGCTCCAACTAGCAATCAACAATTAGTATTTATACATTATGTAACACGTGCTTATTGGCTTTAGCGTTTATTGGCCCTATACGTATTGCCGGGTGGAAGCTCTGTCGCATGCTTGACAGAATGTGAAGCAATCCTCCGATGCCTTGTACGCCTGGATTTCCTGTATTTTAAGTGTTCACTCCACTATTTGTACCCAATGGATCTCCCTGAGATGATGAGTATATAGCATACACACGAACAGAAGGAGATGAGTGTACCGCAGATTAAGCAAGGTGACGAAATCCTGTGAGGTCCAATGGTGAAGTACACTTTCGAGAAATACGTAATTGCCTCCGGGTACGGTGGAGATCCTGAAAATCTGAACTCTGAAGAGGAATTTTCACTTCTGAAATGGTTACAGTTTCAATAGATGCGTAAGCACAGACAGTTGGCGGCACCGTAATAGTGCATCACGTATCTTCCACCGACAACTGAATACGGACATACTTATAAAACCGAACAAACTATACAGTTTCGAAAGTGTGCTGCAAGAGGGGGGAGGGGGAGCGGGGAGGGGGGAGCGGAGAGGGGAGGGGGAGCGGGGGAGGGGAGGGGGAGCGGGGGAGGAGAGAGAGAGAGAGAGAGAGAGAGAGAGAGAGAGAGAGAGAGAGGGGGGGCATACTTTACGCGGCTGTATGTTCCGTATATTCTGTCAGCAGGCTCAACTAGCTCGAACCCTAGATATTGTTCAAGGAACACACGTGTGGGAAATGACGTTGCAAGTACAACACGCATCGCCGCTAAGTCCCTAGTGACTGTGTGGGTGCGGAACTGCTAGGTGGCGATGGGCGCCCACAGTTCAACGGTTCTGCTGTCAGCTGCCCACACCGCAGTGGGAGCGTGCTTACGTGGAAGAATTTGTACAGCCCTTGACGCAGCCGGGCGCAAGCCAAGGTTACTTCAGGGTAGTTCCTGGGACGTCGTCGTGAAACCACCTGCTTTTCGAGGAACGCATAGGCGCTGCTGCCGTCGAGAGATGGTATTCCCTAGAACACTGTACGGCTTCCATGTCATCCACCGCCTGGCACGCTCTGCTCACCGCTCCGCTCTATTACAACCGTGAACCTTTCGTACTGAAATACATGAATGCGGTGATCCTTTTTAAGTTCTACTCTTCGTTAATCTTGGGGTGTTAGAGCGTACACCACTGCATGGTAGTCGATTTGAAAGTTACAGAATGTTGTTTCGCCGTTATACGTCAATTCACAGCTAATGTACGAGTCCAGCGCACAAAATGTATCCGATTAACGAATGCAAGAATTATAAATTTACTGTACAATCATAGATGAAGACACGTTTATACCGGCATTCTTTAACCAACTACAGTGGCATCAGTATGTTATAATTCTAACTAAGCATTCGATTTCTCCACATCGTGACCCTTAATCGGTCACGAGCTATATAGAGCCAAATATCAGATGTAGGCAACTTTACCATTCCCAAGACTCACGTCGTCATATGACAATTGTACGTGGAACATTAGAAAGGCGTTGTTAAGATTCCGCGTTTCACCCACTGAACTGCAGAATATTTTTGTCAGATGGCATGTTATTAACAGCAACTGTCGCATATCCCGCGTTACAGACAGCGTACGTGCTGTCGCACTGACAACTGCACGCGCTCAAAGAACGAAACATTTACTTATTATCGGGTACTCAATAATTTGTTTCTTACCGAAGTTACAATTTATCTTGAAATGTCAAAGTGACGCAAAAATTTTAAAGCTGTACATCAGGCTGGGGGAGACGACAGTAGTCTCTATTTGTCAATTCACCTCATGAATCAACGTAAAGCTATGGTTAAAAATTTAATGTTCTATACGTACGTCCTTCGAAGATTCTAAACGCAACAAACAAAATGGCTAGGATCGATTCCCTTCTTCTGCACTCTGAAACAGACTTTTTATAAGCGTGAAAGTGCGTGATATTGCCTATTTTTCTTGCTGATGCTAAACAGGAGTGAAACATTTATTAGTGTGTTGAATTCCTTTGGTGTCTTGTGCCCAAAGGAATCGGCGCTGCGCAAGTGTTTTAAACATAATGATGTGTACGTTTTACAGATTTTTTAGTTTTGTGTTTAATCTTGTGTAAGCTATCACATTACGATAGGCGATCCAGTGTTCAGGTGTGCGGGTTTCAACAATACCTCGTTTTACAACAATCGACAGCAAACAGATATAATCGAATTTGATAATTATTAAATGAAGGTGAAGTCTAAGGAAATTCGAAACTTGAAGCTACACTTTCGAGTATTAATTTATAACAGACGATAAATGTGTTATCTTAAGGAATCTGTGTAATTTAAAATACGTCTAACATTAAGGGAAACAGCAATCTTATTCAGCTGACGTCGGGAAAGTAAAATTATCACGCATTAAGCTGGGCGATACAGTCCAAGTACCACGATATTTCGACATAACAACGAACTGTATATTGTATCATCTGATGGCGCCTTTGGCTGACGTCGAAATGAAGTACCACACTGACATACATCTGGTGTGACACCTGGAACCTTTTTCTTCATTATTGAGGACATTACTAACCTTTACGTCAAACAGCGTTATCCGCCGGAGCAATTTTGTCAGTATATTGCAACATGGTGGTTTCCTTGCCTATCGTTTGTTTTACAAAAGAAATCTTTCCTGTGATCCAATGGAAGGTTAATTTGTATGCAAGTCTACGATTGCAGCTGTGAAATAGTTAAAAGCCAAGCCGAAAGCACGCAGTTCGGCTACGGCAGAGTTCCCTGCAACACTGACCCCAATTCCAGCGACTCTAAAAGCGCATTTGGTTGAATTCTTGATTATGTGTTGTTAATTCTTTTTAATTCCACGAGCAACAGTGGTTTTCCGGTTGAGTGGATCTTGTCACCAAGCCAAACCCCTAACACTACTCCCATCTGCACCAAATTTCGTATGCGTGAACACTACGCTTCACAGAAAAAGTACCTTTAGGGTTAAATACGAATATTTGGAATAATATCTTACCTGTAACTTTGTCACGGATGAGTTTACAGCTCTCAACTTCACCGATAGACGAGAACAAGGAGCGGATTTCTTCTTGGGTCATTGTCTGTGGCAGATAATTGACAATCAAATTCGTCTTACTTTCTTCTTGTTGTCCACCCGTATTAGTTTGCGAAGAGGAATTGTGTGAATTTGAAGATGAAGACGTTGACGAATTTGTGTGCATAGTGCCGTTCTGTTGGGGCACTGCGTCCATGCCATTTTGCATCATTTTGCTTTCTATGAAATCTGCAACAAAGAAGAATTATATTAATATGTACAACGTTAGACCTAATGTTAGGGCCGCTTCCTGTTGATAATCAGTGAACTTAACTCTGGAAACATAAAACCACATGTACTAATCGAGTTCTGATTCTATACTCATAAAAAGAGCTAAAACCAAGCAGAATATATCACAGTATCCTGCGCCCTCTGGGCATACCAAGCAAATTATACAGAAGACTAAGGTACATGCAACATTCCATCTCGTTTTTTGGACTTCGATAAATCTTATGATTTAGTAATTTACTGAGATCACATCCTACGACTATCGGAGTTTAAAAATTTTCCTATGTTAATTTCGTTGGGAGGAAAAATTTGATATTTTGGTTAAGGAAAAGTCTCGCGGGTTAAAATAAGATCCAGATACAACTTCACTGTGATTCTACTCACGAATCTAAACACTATCAATATAAATTGCAGGCGGAAATACCAAAATACCACTTTGTTAACGGCTTTTGTTCCGCTGAATGTTCCACTACTGTTCAAGGAAGGAACCTCATTGTGGGAAGTGCATTCAGCACAAATTTGAGAATGTCTGACGCTCCTATCCAGCTATGGTGCTTTCGTTATCCGACGATTCCATGCCAGTTAAGTAAATTTTTTTGCACCAAGGCCACTACTGTCACAATGTCCCCGCTTTTCCCGACTTCAACGGAAGTAACAGTAAGACACGTATGTACACGTTGATGGTAAAAAAGTACAGATCACGACTTTTAATCACTGTAATAAAATTATGCAGCCACGCTTCCTGTTTTTGAGGTACTGGTGATTTCAAATTACGTGCTTAGCAATTTCTAACTAATTACACTTAACCGCCATCGCTTCAACATTCCGAACCACAACAAACCACGCACGCACGCACGCACGCACGCACGCACGCGCTCGCCCAGGCGTGCGCGCGCCCAAACCACACACACACACACACACACACACACACACACACACACACTTTGCAATAGTACAATGACTAACGATGTATGAAGTTAATCTCTGACAGTACATGACTCTCCCATTTTCTAGCTCGTTGAGCGCAATTTCGTAGAGTTGACTGTACGCAGGAGGCCACATACTTAATTTACTTCCATATCTGGCACACCATTGAAAATCAGCGAACTGTGAACATTAGATGGTAAATGTGTAAAACTTACATATATCTTTGCAATGCAATTAACGCGAGGAAAATTAACTTCTGCAACATCGGGTCCATGTATTTTGTCCGTGTTGCGTAGTGACACTACATAATCAGGCCGGTCTCCACACAAAAATCCGGCAAATTTACGAGCGATCTAACATTTACATGCATAATCGTTAGACTAATCATTACGTCGGCTGTACAAAATATTGTTATTGTATTTATGGAACTACCAAAAAATTTTAATGCTATCGTTGCCAACAGCTTCTGCCAGAGACGTTTCCACTGTTTTAACAACAGGTAAATTACAACAAACACGAATGTTTCTGTGGGCAAATAAATGTTCGGTAGTAAAGTAAATCTATGGTACATATACAGAAATAATCACCACAAACTACAACTACTATTTACGACGAAACTAACAATTACAAGCCCTATTATAATACCTACAAATTATGCTTTAGTCCAAGTTTTACTGTGAAAAACGTTGAGCTCCGCAATGCTCACAAACTAAAAGAAATTCATGTTGAACTTCGCGTAGAAGTGGCAACGTCAGACTGATTTTACTGAGAGAGAGGGTAGTAAGCGACTTGAGTGGTGGGGATGAACTGGGAGGGGTGCTACGAGTTTAATGCAGCTGCTTTGTCGCTTGCATCTGCTGCTTAGGAAGATACCGCTGTTCAAAATCTAACCGGTATCTAACACGCGGTGAACACTCGATACTCTAGTGTTTCTCAAAAACATTCAGAAAGAACGGACTTCGTATTGTATTTATGGAACTACCAAAAAATTTTAATGCTATCGTTGCCAACAGCTTCTGCCAGAGACGTTTCCACTGTTTTAACAACAGGTAAATTACAACAAACACGAATGTTTCTGTGGGCAAAATAAAGCGATTTATAAAGCGATTTATACGCCTCGCGTTTTGCATGTCTACATTTTAGATGGCTTCATGCTTGTAAATAGTTATCCCGACGCACGTGCTGTTTTCACGAACGTTCAGAAGAGGGCGCCGTCTGACAGGAAAGCCGGTACTCCGCTCAGCAATTCGCACCACCATTCAATATGTAAAGGTTTTACTGAACAGCACTAATATATGTGTTACGAGCATACCTAGGTGAGCTGAGAAGACGATGGGAAGTTTCACGTTGACTCGCACAACGCTATGCTGCAACTGAAGCCCGGGAGCGTTTGTGGCGGAGCTACACCCTGCGTACCCCCACCAACTCGGCAGCGCACCGCCGACTGCTTCCGAGTGAGATCGGTTAGGTGCGCCGACGCTCACATCCATTGAGATGCTCCAACCATGTGCGCTACAATGCAGCCCCTCTGCGCAGACGCCGACCCCACCATGGCACCCATCAACCCTCCCCCTCCAAATACTCTCCCTCATCCAATATTAAAACCCGAGAAGGCAGAAATTAAGCGCATCTGAATAGTCGCAGCGCTTGATACTGTAACACCAGTACCGCTAGAGAAAAACAAAATTTAAGGAGCCATCTCATTTCACTGTACTTAAATGTCAATTGTGTTTAAACTAAGTATACACTCCTTCGCTCTGGGACACTATCATTCGATCAAACAACGTAGGCATTTCTTTCAGTAATTTTCTCTCGTCCTCCCAACGGAAAAGTTTTCTTGGTTTGGGCAACGGAACCTTGTACGATTTAACTACGTTACCAAAATACAGTACTGGCTGTATGTGTTGGTTAAAATGGTGGGAAAAAAAACTCTGCTGCAGAGCGGCAGAGTGCATCGTACGATTTTAGCCTACAAGATCAATACTATTTGAGTGTGTTCTTCGCGTAGATGCACTGAAAACAAAAAAAAATCTGAGTTTGGCATTTAAATAGCCATCAAGACCAGACTCTGATATTCACCAAACGCAGTAGAATATTTGAAAGAGAATGCAAGATTTTTATAGTTACCACGTAAGTCGTTATATAAGGAAAACTAAAAAGATTCAGTGTTTTCAGACAAGTGTATAGCACTGAGTTTGGGTTTTTATCTTTTTCCAAATTGAACATACTTCCTAGGGATTATTTCATTTCTCTTATAAGTAATATGTGAGCAATGGAGGGAACACATCTGTAAATCACTAAACATTGAACATTCCGTCTCAATGCCGTTTTGTAGCTCAAAGTTACTTCGTTAGGATCCAAATCAGGGGTATGAATGTGTTTCACTCCATTTGTCGCTAGACAGACAATGTAGCACGTTCTTTGAACACATCCTATAACAGTGTATTTGGTAATACCGAAGTATTACAACAGTATATCTGCCTCAAGGACTGTTTTCCTGCTGTTTAGTAAACACCGATACATTCTAATTATTTCGTAGACAGTGATTTGTGCAATACTAATGTTCTAAGTAACAAAAACGGACTTAAAGGAACCATATTTAAGTTGTTACTTCGAGAACTAGGAACTGTTGGGCGGTGATCTGGTTACGTTATCAAAGAGCGGCATCTAAGCTTTGTTAATATATGCTGCGTAAATACGACTAACACTACATACGGATAACCTGGCTGCACTGTGTAGTAGCCAAACGGCTAATATACATACAGGGAAGTGAAAACGAAACTAGTTCACATAGCGTTTTCCGCTTTTCATCACTGACCTCTATCACATTCGGGGCGCGCCTCATGCTATTTTTACATTTGTGGATTTCTCTAACTTAAGATAGTGTTTTGTTCTATTTTCTCGGACGGCTTCTGGCAATGTTGGGCTGCTATTCTGTAATGGTTCGCTATGCGACGATGTGGACTTTCTGAAGCCCAGTTCTCAAAATAACCAAATACGCCTAAGAACTGGAGAACTTGTTAGCAGCTGAAAGTTGTGTCAACGATTTCGTGAGTACTTACTGAAATGAAGATATTCCAGTAGAGAAGGTGAACAGATCTAAAAATTTGCTGAAGCTCTTTGGACAGTTCACAGCTATTATGGAAAATAGGAGTGATTCAACATTTCATAGGTTCATTCACGTTACAGTGCAGACCATTTTTCACCTACACCAGTTTCATTTTAAAATTTCAAGTTTTCCGTCGTCTCAACACCTAGGATATTAGAGACAGAAATCGTGAAGAAACTGTATGCCGTTTTATTAACTCTTACTACATCAAAGAATCCCTTCCCTACAGGTGTACAGTACTACTCGCAAACCACAGATGGCTTACACAATTACTCAGAAGAAAAAAAAGTGAATGAAGGAGTAGGCCTACCTTTAAACTCGGCGTAAAGACACCCACAAAAAATAAAAGTAATTGCCGCGTCATTCATGGGATTGCAGAACCAGGAAACCATAGATCTGAGGTGGAGCCCAGTGCCTGATAGCGGTAAGAGAACTCTACGTTGCAGCAGTTATTGTACTGTATTTGCAGCTCCTTGAATAAGCCGTAGGGGGGAGAGAGTAGGGGAGTAGATTTGATAAGAAAAATCTTTCTGTTCTCAGAACGATTTCTGCGCCTTCTCTGGTGTGTGTACTAGGATACCAGGAGTAGATTGCTCCGACATAGCTGTCTGAGTGATGTGTTAATACGAGGGCATGCTGAGAAGTAATGCCTCTGAATTTATGTAAAAAACCTTTTTAAATAAATATTAGCTTTCTACATCTTTATTCCTTCGTGTATACATGTTTATTCCTCAAATAATGGAAAATCCAGGATGGAATGTAACGATATTATGAGAAGGAAAGTTGCCGCTCACCATATAGCGGAGATGCTGAGTCGCAGACAGCCACAACAAAAAGACTTTCGCGCTGTGTGTGATATTTATTCCTCAGCAACGTCACCCTGGTAACGAACAAATTTCTCCCAACGAGAGAACAGTTTGTTGATACTGTCGCTGTAGAATTTTTGACTTTAGTGACGGAGTCACAACCTCATCTCTGCTTGTAGCGCTTCATCGTATCAAAGTTGAGCCCTCGAAAGTGTTCTTTAAATTTCGGAAACAAATGAAAAAACAGACGGGGCCAAGTCGCGACTGTATAGAGCACGATCGATGACAGTGAACCCAACGCGTCTGATTGTTGTAGATGTCGCAGTGCTCGTGTGTCGTCTGCTATTGTCATTCAGAAGGAGAGCGTCTCACTTGTGGACGACCTCTTCGAATTGGTATTTTCAGTCTTTCGAGGGTCTCTCACGCACGGACAAATTTACGTTACAGTGTCACGTTACACGCTACAATAGGGTATTTTCCTATGTTAAAAAATATGGTTCCGACTGCTGTTATTGTGACTGATGATATTTAAATAGCATTTACGGTCAATATTGTCATAAAATGTTATTTTTATGTAATTAAAGATTCAAAATCGTTAAATAGCAGGATCTGGTCACGTGATCGTAAACGCTGTGTTACTGACTGATGCTCTGGTGACGTCACAGACTAGGAGTAAGATGAGGCTACACGTGTGTTATAGGAGCGTTAGAAGAAGTTACGCGGTTTGTACGCGCTTTTTCTGCGAACAGTTTAGCTGTTTAGTGATGGAAAACGCAATTACAACTTTCAAGTAAGAATAGAAAGGAATTTTGTTAACGCTGATTGTGGAAGCCTTGCGAAAGTTGATGCGCTCATGCTCCACCCATTTAGAGCGGCGATAGGAGCAACAATGGACATTCTTTGCCTTGCTCCCTGCATCAATGAACTCACTCAAAACTAATCAACTACAGACATTTTTGAAATGGGTCCGTATATTCTAACTAGATTGTCGACTATCAGTCATGAGCTACAACCCAATGCACAATAAAATTATTCTTGACAGAACTTAGTGCTGATTTCCTCTGTAGACGTCACTCAGCAAAGATACTGTTTTCCAGCAGGCGCTCAGTGACAACGGATATTGCGTATGACTGCGGATAAATAGGTCACACGTTCGAATCCAGTAAGGGTCATATTCTGAAAACTTTTACACGAAATACGAAAACAGCGTTAGCAAGAACTGTTTGTAACTTGTTTCGATTGGAGGATAGCTCACTTAACTCTTAGTCTGAGAAATTAACAACAGATGATAAATGCATTTACCCTGCGAACAAAATTTTTCTGGAAATTATTGCTAGTGGTGAAGATATCACCACACGCCCACAGTACGAACTGTAGGGCGACGAGGTTATACGTATAGATATAAAGCGTGTGCAACATGCAGGTGACACAAACCCAAGGCTGTGATGTTTGCGAGTGTAAATTCACTTTAGCGCCTGAAGCGGACTTACTTAAGCTTTATTTAAGATGACACTGCACAAGTTTGAACAGTAAGGATCCCAGTTGGTCACTACGAAGATAAAAACATTGTTTCTATTAAAGTAAAAAGTGTGTGGTCACAAACTATAAAATGTATTTTTTGATCGTGACCTGCGTGAACAGCAACTTCAAATGTAAGCGCATGTAAACCACAAGGAAAACGATAATATTCTGTTTCTGATCGGTGTGGTGAAGTATTGTAATTATGATTTGGTTTTCACATGAGAGGAGTGTCGAGTCGTTTTACAAATAAATTAAAATGTTCTTTCTGGTTGGATTCGTAACAGCTATCTATGGACATCTTAACATTCGACGGTCTACCGCTCTAATAATTGAGCAACCGAATAATCGAGATGTAGATGCAAAAACTACAGTTTTTATAAGACGTTCAATTTCATTGAATGACATCCATCGTTGTAACAGTGGAAGAGCAGAGCTCGGAGGTAAGTTAATATTAACAGTGCAACACATTTTTAATGAAGTCGGGGAACTTGTGTGTCGACATTTTAACAATTTGCCGGTACAGTGCAACCACATTTTACCATCTTCTCATTCATGTAATGCTCAAACAACTTTTTAGGATTTTTTTATAGATGTATTTGTACAATGTGGTACCACACAGCATCAGTAATCCCTTTTCCGAAACGTAAATTCCGAACAATCATCGTTGTGAATTAGCGTCGTGACAGTAGCAGCAGCAGCTGCAACCTAGCCAGTGACGTCACAGGCATCATAACATTCGAATAAAGCGTTTTAGCGGGCTTCTAAATTATTTTAAATTTCCATTTTATAAAAGAATACTAAATTCAAGAGGAAGAAAAGCAATTAGGAGCAAAGAAGGGCATAATTGACCATTTAAGACAGTTTCCAAAATTGGGAATTTGTGGTAAGGTCTTATGGGACCAAACTGCTGAGGTCATCGGTCCCTAAGCTTACACACTACTTAAACTAACTTCTAACTTACGCTACGGTCAAAACACACACACACACACACACACACACACACACACACACACACACACACACACCCGAGTGGGGACTAACCTGCAACGGGAGGAGCCGCGCTGACCTTTTCTTTTGGGGAGGGGGGGGGTTTAAGGGCGCTCAACTACTGAGGTCATTAGCACCCAGTCACTGTTGTTAGAGCACATGGAATCTAGTAAAACTCAAGGGGATGAGGGGGACGCCAGAAGGACCTGACAAAGATGCAGATAAAATAAGTAAAAAGGTTAAATGTCTTTGGACAAGCCAGTCAAAGTTATAAAACGCAGAATACGAGCAGCTGCTCGAGCGTCATCAGCTAAAACATCCGGTAAAGTAGATGGCAGGGACAGGACAACACGAAATTGACTAAAACGGGGACACGACAATAAAACATGGCGCAATGTTAAAGCCTGACCACAAGGGCACTGCGGGGCTGGGTCACCGGAGAGCAGGTAGCGGTGGCTAAACCGGCAATGCCCAATCCGCAACCTGGTCAGAAGGACCTCCTCTCGCCGAGATGGTCGGGAGGAGGTTGTCCAAGCAGTTGGGAGCGGTTTTACTGCCCGGAGCTTGTTTCCTGGGAGGGATGACCAAGCACCCCACCACAACGACACAAGCCTCTTACATACATCCCCACGAACGTCAGATGACGGGACACAATGGGAGGCTGGCCGAGGCAGGAGGACTGCAGCCTTGGCTGCAGCATCCGCAGCCTCATTCCCAGGCACTCCTACATGTCCGGGAACCCAAAGAAAGCTGACAGGAGAACCATTATCAGCGAAAGAATGGAGGGACTGCTGTATCCGTTGAATCAAGGGATGGACCGGATAGGGAGCTCCAAGACTCTGAAGGTCACTGAGTGAGTCAGAGGAGAGTACATACGATGAATGGCGGTGGCGACGGGCATACTGAACGGCCTGATGGAGAGCAAAAAGCTCGGCCGTAAAGCTCGAACATTGGTCGAGGAGCCGGTATTTAAAGGTGGCGGCCCCGACGACAAAGGCACAGCCGACACCATCGTCAGTTTTGGAGCCATCGGTGTAAATTAAGGTGTGACCGGCAAGTCGAGCACGAAGTTCGACAAACCGTGAGCAATACACTGCAGCCGGAGTACCCTCCTTCGGGAGTGAGCTGAGGTCGAGATAAATATGAACCAGAGCCTGGAGCCAAGGTGGTGTCGGGCTCTCACCCTCTCTGAAGGTGGTAGGGAGGGCAAAATCCAATTGTTGAAGCAGGCGACGGAAGCGGACTCCGGGGGGCAGCAGGGCAGACACATACAACCCGTACTGACGGTCGAGAGAATCGGCGAAGAAGGACTCGTAAGAGGGGTGGTCGGGCATAAACAACAGCCGGCAGGCATAACGACACAGCAGTACGTCGCGCCGGTAGGTCAATGGTAATTCGGCAGCTTCAGCATAAAGACTCTCGACAGGACTAGTGTAGAAGTCTCCAGTCGCAAGACGTATCCCCCGATGGTAGATGGAGTTGAGCCGGCGTAAGAGGGATGGCCGAGCGGACGAGTAGACGAAGCTCCAATAATCGAGCTTCGATCGGACAATGGACCGATACAAGCGAAGCAGGACAGTGTGATCCGCTCCCCAAGATGAACCGCTAAGAACTCTGAGGACATTAAGGGAACATGTACAACGGGCTGCCAAATAAGAGACATGTGGAGACCAACACGGTTTCCTGTCCAACGTGAGCCCTAGAAACTTAGTTGTTTCCACGAATGGGAGAACAACGGGACCGAGATGTAAGGATGGCGGAAGGAACGCTTTATATCGCCAAAAGTTGATACAAACTGTCTTCACTTCAGAGAACCGGAAGCCATTTGCTACGCTCCATGAGTAGAGGCTGTCTAGACAACGCTGAAGGCAGCGCTCCATGAGGCATGTTCTCTGGGCACTGCAGTAGATCGCGAAGTCATCAACAAAGAGAGAGCCTGAGACGTTAGGTGGAATACAATCCATAATTGGATCGATAGCGATGGCAAAAAGGGCTACGCTCAAGACGGAGCCCTGAGGCACTCCGTTCTCCTGGAGGAAGACGTCTGACAATACGGAACCCACACGTACCCTAAACTTTCGATCCGTTAAAAAGGAATCAATAAAAAGGGGCAGGCGACGGCGTAGGCCCCACCTGTGCATAGTGCAGAGGATACCTCCTCTCCAACAGGTATCATAAGCCTTCTCCAAGTCGAGGAACACGGCTACCGTTTGGCGCCTTCGCAAAAAATTGTTCATGATGAATGTCAACAAGGCCACAAGGTGGTCAACAGCGGAGCGGCGGCGACGAAAGCCGCATTGGACACTAGTAAGTAGCCGCCGAGATTCAAGAATCCAGACTAACCGAGCATTAACCATGCGCTCCTTCACCTTACAGACACAGCTTGTAAGAGAAATGGGGCGGTAACTAGAAGGAAGGTGTCTATCCTTCCCGGGTTTGGGTATAGGAACAACGACAGCACCACGCCAACGCATGGGGACCTGACCTTCGGTCCAGACGCGATTGTAGGTACGAAGAAGAAAGCTTTTGCCCGCTGGAGAAAGGTGTGCCAGCATCTGAACGTGAATAGCATCTGGCCCTGGAGCAGAGGACTGGGACAGTGCAAGCACACGTTCGAGTTCCTGCATAGTAAAGGGGGCATTATAAGTTTCCAGATTCAGCGCGTGGAAGGAAGGTCGCCGAGCCTCTTCTGCCTCTTTCCTGGGAAGGAAGGCAGGGTGGTAATGGGCGGAGCTTGAAACCTCCGCGAAAAAGCGGCCAAAGGCGTTGGAGACAGCCACAGGATCAACAAGAACCTCATTACCTGAGGTCAGGCCAGGTACCGAGGAGTGGGCCTTAATGCCCGACAGCCGGCGCAGGCCACCCCAAACGACGGAAGAGGGAGTAAAACTGTTAAAGGAGCTGGTGAAAGAGGCCCAACAAGCTTTTTTGCTGTCTTTGATGGTTGGTTGGTTGGTTGGTTGGTTGGTTGGTTGGTTGTTTGAGGTGTAAGGGACCAAACAGCGAGGTCATCAGTCCCTTGTTTCAAATATACTCCATTCTGCTAACGAGACATCTCAGAAAAGTCAGAACAATAAAACGGAAAAAGGGAAAAACGTAAAAGGGCAGTCACGCTGTCATTGGTAAAAACAAATGAGGGAAGTTGGCAAGAGAAACGAACCCAACACTATGCTGAAGCAGCATAGGCAAGACCACCTGTGACTTAAAAGGTACAACTGCTATAATGCAGAAAGTACGTATGGGAATAGAAAGACTAACCAAGCCTTAAAAAGAAGGGGGAAAAACAGAGTAAAAGGGGAAGAAAAGAGGATTCCAGTCAGGGAGGTGAATCGGGAATCTCTGAACACTGCCTACAGTGGGAGAAACCCAAACACTCACCGCCCTGCCCCAACACCAGAGAGAGATTAAAAACTTTAAAACTGAGAATAAAAACCACTCTCCTGGAGGAAACCGAGAACCAGAGAGACCATCCGCGAATCGTCAGCCAACATCAAAGATAAAGTGTGGGGGAGTCTGTACTTAACACGCAGAGCTAAAAGAAGGGGGCATTCAACCAAAATGTGGGCCACTGACTGGAAGGCTCCACAACCACAAAGCGGGGGTGGCTCATCACGCAAAAGAAAACCATGGGTCAGCCTGGTATGGCCAATGCGGAGACGACACAGTGTAGTCGAGTCCTTTCGGGAGAGGCGAAAGGAAGAACGCCATGGGCCTGGGGTCACCTTAATTGCACGAAGTTTATTAGACAGTGGAGTAGCCTCCCAAGAATTGGCCCATGACTGTGCGAAGTGGGATTTGATGTGAAGCCGTAAATCCGCTGCAGGAGGGGTTACGGAAAACGGGGGGTAAGTAACTGCTCCCCCAGCCAAACGATCAGCGAGCTCATTACCTGGGATACCCACATGGCCAGGGACCCAAAGGAAGTCAATAGAACAAGCAGCACGGTGAATATCAGCGAGATGGTCATGGATGGCAGAGACCAATGGATGGCGCGAAAAACACCGGTAAATAGCAAGAAGGCCACTCATCGAGTCCGTACATAACAGAACGCGATTTTGTTGGGATTGTTTAATAAAGGTAAGGGCCCAGGAAATTGCCATCAATTCCGCAGTAAACACCCCACATGTAGGTGGCAGCAGATTATTTTCCGTTCCAACAGAGGACGTGAAGGCATACCCAGCATGATCAGCAGATTTAGAGCCATCAGTGTAAAAAACAACAGCATCCCGAAACTCCCATAAAATTTGGCGGAAAAAGGTACGGAACACCACCGGGGGGATGGAATCTTTCGGTCCGCGGCGGAGATCCATCCGAAGTCGAGGCCGAGGAACTAACCAAGGAGGGTGGAGGGGAGGGAGCGAGGAAGACAGGACAAAGAAGGAAGCTGAAAATGACGGTAAAGAGACGCAAGGCGCAGTCCAACCGGTAAACCCGCCCGAGGGCGGGAGTCGGGTGGGCGACGTCCATGGGATGGGAACAGGATAGAATAGGAAGGGTGAGTGGGAGAAGAACGGATAGTGAGGGCATAAGACACCAGAAGCTGGGACCGCCGAACAGAAAGGGGGGGGATCCCAGCTTCAACCAGGAGACTATCAACAGTGCTAGTAGGGAAGGCACCGGAGGCCAAACGGATACCACGATGGTGGACTGGATCCAGCACGTGCAGTGTGGAAGGAGCAGCTGAACCATTAACTTGACAAACATAGTCCAAACGAGACAGATCGAGAGCACGATAAAGACGGAGGAGGAGGGAACGGTCCGCACCCCAAGAGGAGTGGGCAAGGAAGCGAAGGACATTGAGTTAACAGAAACATCCTACCTTCAGGAGTCTGATATGGGGCAGCCAAGTGAGCTTGTTGTCGAAAAGAAGACCCAGGAAACTAAACTGTGGGACCACAGGCAATCGTTGTGCGTCGAGATAGAGCTCTGGATCAGGGTGGACCATAGTACGGCGACAGAAGTGGACCACCCGCGATTTTAAAGGAGAGAATTGAAACCCGTCTGAGTGGGTCCATGCAGAGGCACGCCGTATAGCCACCTGGAGCTGCCGTTCTGCAGATGCCATCGAGGAGGAACTAACCCAAATGCAGAAATCATCCACATACAGGGCAGGAGCGACCAGGGGACCGACAGAGGCCACAAGTCCATCGATAGCAATGAGGAAAAGAAGGACACTCAAGACAGAACACCCTGTGGGATGCCCGTCTCCTGGGTCCGTGGAGAACTAAAAGCAGTACCAACTCGAACTCTGAATGACCGATGGAGCAGGAACTGGCGGATAAAAATCGGGAGTGGGCCCCGCAGACCCCACTGATGAAGGGTTAGTAAGATGTGATGGCGCCAGGTCGTGTCATAGGCCTTGTGAAGGTCAAAAAACACTGCAACCAAATGGCGGCGCTGGGAAAAAGCCTGCCGAACTGCGGATTCCAAGCGAAGTAAATGATCGATTGGAGATCGTCCCTCTCGAAAGCCACACTGGTAAGGGGACAATAGATCCCGAGATTCGAGGACCCAAGTGAGCCGACGGGCTACCAACTGTTCAAGTAACTTACAAACAACATTGGTCAAACTAATTGGACGATAGCTGTCAACAGATAGGGGGTTCTTACCAGGCTTAAGGACAGGAACCACAATGCTATCCCTCCACTGAGAAGGGAAGTCACCCTGGAGCCAGATACGGTTAAACACCCGAAGAAGATGTTGCCTTTGTGGGGCACTGAGATGTTGAAGCAGTTGGTTATGAATGGAATCTGGGCCAGGGGCCGTATCATGAGAAGAAGATAGAGCAGAAAGAAATTCCCATTCAGTAAAAGGTTCGTTGTAAGATTCTGGCTCACAAGTGGTGAAACATAAGGTGAGAGCTTCAGCCTGCTGTTTTTGATGAAGGAAAGCAGCTGGATAGGAGGCTGACGCTGATGCCACTGCAAAATGGGTCGCAAGATGTTCTGCGAGAACTAATGGGTCCGTACAAATACCATCTGGGAGGTGAAGGCCTGAGAGGGTGGACTGCCGATGGCAACCTTGGAGAGAGCGAAGTGTAGCCCATACCCGTGACAGAGGGACAGTGGAACCAAGGGAAGAAACGAATCGTTCCCAACATATCCGCTTGCTCTGTTTGATTAAATAACGGGCTTTAGCGCGAAGGCGTTTAAAGGTAGTAAAGCTGGCTACGGATGGGTGCCTCTTGAAGTGTTGCAAAGCTCGACGGCGATCACGGATGGCAATGGCAATGGCCGTACTCCACCACGGGACTTGCCGGCGACGAAATGGTCCAGATGAGCGCGGGACAGCAAGGTTAGCAGCACGAACAATCGCGTCAGACACGTCACGTAGGACGTCATCAATACAACCCGACAAAGAGGGAGAAAACTCGACCTGTGCAGTGTATAGAGGCCAATCGGCGCGGTGGAAAGACCAACGAGGTAATCTGTCCATCGGGGAGCGGGAAGGGAGCATGATAATCAACGGGAAATGGTCACTATCACAAAGGTCGTCGTGTGGCGACCAGTTTAATGAAGGGAGGAGAGAGGGAGAAGAAAGAGAAAGATCAATGGCAGAAAAGGTACCATGACCAGCACTGAAATGAGTAGGGGAGCCATCATTAAGAAGGCACAGGTCGTGGTCTGCAATAAATTGGTCTATAAGAAGACCTCGTCAAGATGGAAGAGCACTGCCCCACAAAGGATGATGAGCATTAAAATTCCCAAGGAGGAGGAAGGGAGGAGGAAGTTGCTGAAGAAGGGTGGTTAAGGCAGCAGGTGTAAGTTTCCTGTCAGGAGGGAGATAAAGATTGCAAACTGTGACTGCAGGGTCTAAGTGGACCCTAACAGCAACCGCTTCCAATGTAGTTTGGAGAGGAATCCACGTGCTAGCAATGTCTGTATGGACCAACGTACAAACGCCACCAGAAGCCCGCAAGGGTCCGACCCGATTTCGACAGAAAACACGGAACCCACGGAGGGTCGGTGAGTGAGCATCAGTAAAATGAGATTTCTGGAGAACCACACAAGCTGCAGAGTAGGACGAAAGAAGGGATTTCAATTCCGGAAGGTGACGATAGTAGCCATTACAATTCCATTGGAGAACCACAGAATGATGGGTTAAATGAGGGCGGAACACGCTAAAACCAGTCATACCGCAGGGTCCCCACCCGTCACCGACAAGGAGGGGGCGACATCCATGAACGACAGGTCAGAATCCGGTTGTGAAGTAGGGGAAGGGACCTCCGGTGACACCAGAGGCTCTTTGTCCCGGGACTTATGTTTCTTCTTCTTTTCAGGCTGAGATCGAGGAGGGCTGTGTGGCATAAAGGAGCCAGCTGCAGCAATATCAGGAACAGAAAGAGACCGGGTGACCTGCGGGCCCACAGCCCGCGGCTCTCGCGGTCGCCGCGCGGCAGCAGACCTTTGACCTGGAAGGTGCCGGGAAGGGGCATCTCTGGAGAGGCGCCCTTGACCGGCAGACGCCGAAGGAGTGGGACACTTCTCCGGCTGGGGAGGGGGAGCAGCGCCCAGAGGAGAAGGTGTGGGAGCCGCAGGGGAGGGGGGGAGGAGAGGGGTCCGGGATGGTGGTAAGGAAGGGGGAGGAAGGGGTGAAGATGTAACCAAGGCGTAACTAGATGTCATGGACACAGGGTGCAGTCGTGCATATTTCTTACGGGCCTCTGTGTAGCTTAAACGATCGAGGGACTTATACTCCTGTATCTTTTTTTCTTTCTTATATACTGGGCAATCTGGTGAACGTGGAGAATGACTACCATGACAATTTACACATACAGGAGGGGGAACACAGGGACTCCCCTCATGGAGTGGACGTCCACAGTCACCACAGAGAGGGTCCTGAGAACAGCAAGAAGACATGTGGCCAAAACGCAAGCACTTAAAACCTGATAGGAGGTGGGATGTACGGCTTCACATCACAACGATACACCATAATCTTAACTTTCTCAGGAAGGGTATCCCCTTCAAAGGCCAGGATAAAGGCACCAGTATCAATACGATTATCTTTAGGACCCTTCTGAACACGCCGAACAAAGTGAACACCCCGCCGTCCGAGATTGTCCCGAAGTTCCTCATCAGTTTGAAGGATGAGGTCCCTGTGAAAAATCACACCTTGTACCATATTTAGAGACTGGTGAGGGGTAATGGACACAGGAATTGTGCCAAGATGGGTACAGGCACAAAGGGAAGCAGATTGGGCAGCTGAAGCGGTTTTTATCAGCAACGAACCCGACCGCATCTTGCTCAGGGAGTCCACTTCGCCGAACTTGTCTTCAATGTGTTCCACAAAGAATAAAGGCTTGACACTGGTGAAAGTATCCCCATCAGTCCTGGTGCAAACTAGATAATGGGGGAAAGGTTTTGCCCCTAGACGACGGGCCTGATCCTCTTCCCAGGGGGTAGCCATGGAAGGGAAGGCCGAAGGGGCAAGAGAAGCAGCACTTGAGGAATCAGTACCACGCAGAGAGACGGCCGCAGAAGAACGGCCAGAGTTTTGGACCCGTATGCGTTTCATCTGCATAGCGTCCGCCCTGATACCACCCACTCCGATCAGGGGCTCTCCTCACGGGCGCCACCCAGCCACAGCAAGGGCCGTCTGGCACGGCGGCCATTGCCAGGAGTTCCGATGCTCCAGGATGACGAGCAACCACTCCAAGGCATGCATGAGGTGGTCACAGCTCAGGTATCAGAAGTGTGATCCCTGTGTGTTCAGGGGGCTCAACCAAAAGGGTACATAGCGACCCCACCACACGGGCTGGCTACCGTGCTGGCTATGCACCCTAGCATCAAACAACGACGTGAAAGAAAAGGTGGAATGTACTAGGAGGGCGCACGTCGGAGACACTAGGTAAGGTGCTCTTCCCCAAATGGCTCACACTACGGAGGAGAAATTTTGTAATGGAGGTCAAACCCCAGAGGGGGACCAAGGAATGCCAAAAGGAGGAGACGATTACGCAACAAAGCCGGAGTGTAAAACCAACAGAACCAAGAGGATAGCGGGGCCAACATAAACAAGGACACCAATAGAGGGAGAGGAGAGGGCGAGGGGAAAGGAGCATGGAGGGGAAAGGAGGGGAATGGAAAGGAAATGCAGCCCGGGAGAGAAAGAAGGCTGCAATGGCTCGGGGCCCCGTGCTCGCCACGCACATATCCACAAAAGAGTTGTGGACCCCCTGGGGGGGCTGTCTTTGATGACTCTACGGCATTGTGCTTGGAGTCGTTTGTATTCAATACAATTCGCCAACGTAGGATGGCGGCGAAAGGTGCGTAAAGCACATCGTCGAGCACGGATAGCGTCCCTTCAAGCCTCGTTCCACCAGGGGACGGAAACGCGACGTGAAGAAGAGGTAGTACGAGGAATGGAACGTTCGGCAGCATTGATGATAACAGCCGTAAGGTATTCGACCTGACTGTCACAACTGAGAAAATCGTGGTCCGGAAAGGTCGCCAGGGAGAAGTAAAGTCGCCAGTCAGCTTTCGGTATGTTCCAGCGCGAAGGACGTGGGGATGGGGTGTGGTGCAGGAGACGAACGACACAGGGGAAGTGGTCGCTAGAATAGGCGTCAGAAAGGACATACCACTCGAACCGACAGGCAAGAGTGGTAGAACAGATCGAGAGGTCCAAGTGGGAGTAGGTATGAGTAGAGTCCGAGAGGAATGTCGGGGCGCCGGTATTGAGGCAGACAAGATGGAGATGGTTGAAGACATCCGCCAAGAGTGAGCCTCTTTGACAGGATGCAGGAGAGCCCCAAAGGGGATGATGGGCATTGAAGTCGCCAAACAATAAAAACGGCGGGGGAAGCTGATCGATCAGGTGCATCATGTCAGCCCGACTAACAGCAGATGACTGTGGAGTGTAGATGGTACAAACTGAAAAAGTAAAAGCAGAAAGAGTAATACGGACAGCTATTGCTTGGAGTGGGGTGGTCAATGGGATAGGGTGGTAATAGACGTCGTCCCGAACGAGCAACATGACCCCACCATGAGCTGGGACACCGTCCACAGGGGTGAGGTCATACCGCTCCGAGGTATAGTGGGTAAAGGCGATACGGTCAGTCGGGCGCAACTTGGTTTCCTGGAGACCAAAGACGAGCGGACAGTGCAGGCGGAGGAGCAGTTGTAATTCCTCCCGATTACATCGAATACCTCTTATGTTCCAGTGTAACAAGGCCATCACTAGCCAAAAACTTGGGGGAACGAGACGGGGGAAGAGCTGGTCACCTCGACGGCCGCGGAGGGCCAGGTTGCGAGGGAACAACGCTACAACCGGCGGGAGGCGGATCCGGTTCCATCAAGTCGTCGCCAGCTGCGGCCGCTGTCCCTGGTTGTGTAGGAGGGGCAGCATCATTTGCCAACGAGAGGCCAGCTGAGCGCCTGGCAGCACAGCGTCCCGGCGAAACTGAGGACGGCCGGGAGCAGCGACTCACGGATGGAGCGTCAGACAAAACGCGCCGGGATGGAGAGGGGGATAGAGACTACTTCTTGGAAGGCCGAGGAGGCACAAGGATGGTGGGCTGGACCCGAAGAAGGTCCTCACGCGCAGGGTCCGTTTTGGAACGCCGGACCTCGGAAGCTGGGGTCCGGAACATTTCCCCGATGGACACCTGAGAAGAGGATCGCTTCTCAGGTGGCGGGGGGAGAGGAGGAGGAGGAGGAGGAGGAGGAGGAGGAGGAGGAGGAGGAGGAGGAGGAGGAGGAGGAGGAGGAGGATGAGGAGGAAGGGTGGCCCCTAGGGGGCGGGGGCCACGGGGGAGGAGGATTTGGAAGGGAGGGATTTGGGAGGCGGAGGCAGAGCCCCCTGACGGGCGGAGGAGGTGGAGGGGGGACAGGATAGGGGTGAGGATACCGCGGAAGGAGTGGACACAACTGAGGCAAACGAAGTGGTCAACGGCACGGGATGGAGGCGGTCATACTTCTTCCTGGCCTCAGAATAAGAGAGCCGATCCAAAGTTTTGAGTTCTTGTATCTTCTTCTCCTTCTAATATGCGGGGCAGTCTGAGGATCTAGGCGAGTGGATGCCAGGACAATTAACGCACCAAGGTGGTGGGGTGCATGTATGTTCCTCATGAAGAGGACGTCCACAATCGCCACAAAGGGGCTCAGCCTCACACCGTGACGACATGTGCCCAAAGCGCAAACACTGAAAGCAGCGCATAGGAGGCGGGACATAAGGTCGCACGTCGCACCGGTAGCACATCACCTTTACCTTCTCTGGGAGAATGTCCCCCTCGAAGGCGAGGATAAAGGCCCCGGTGTCGATGCGACGGTCTTTGGGGCCGCGCTGGACTCGCCGGACGAAATGCACGCCTCGGTGCTCCAGGTTGGCCCTGAGCTCATCAGATTGTAGCAGGAGGTCACGATGAAAAATAACCCCCTGCGTCCTATTTAGTGCCAGATGTGGGACAATGGACACTGGGATGTCCCCTAGGCGGTCGCACGCCTCGAGCGCCGCCGACTGTGTGGCGGAGGTGGTCTTGATAAGAACGGACCCTGAACGCATCTTGCTGAGAGCCTCGATTTCCCTGAAGATGTCCTCAATGTGCTGAACAAAGAACATGGGCTTGGAGGTGGCGAACGTTCCCCCATCGGTTCGAGAACAGACCAAATAGTGGGGGAAGTACTTCGCCCCAAGCCGGTGGGCCTGTCCCTCCTCCCAGGGAGTGGCCAAGGGGGAAAGGGCAGGAGAACCAGAACTAGAAACGGTACCTTTTCTTTTGAAAGACTCTGCCGCAGAGCGACCTGATACGTGTTGACGTTTCATCTGCGAAACGTCCGCCCCGATACCACCCACTCCGACCAGGGGCTCTCCCCACGGGCGCCACCCAGCCTCAGCAAGGGCCACCTGGCAGGATGACCGTTGCCGGGAGTCCTGATGCCCCAAGGAGACGGGCATCTACTCCTTGGCCGACGTGGGGAGTGTGCAGCTCAGGTATTGGCAGTACGATCCCTGTGTGGTCAGGGGGCTACAACCTAGAGGGTACATGACAACCCCACCACAATGGGCTGGCTACCGTGCTGGATTTCTGGTGCCATGGAAAGTCCATCATGATCGCAGGTGCAGATGGGGATGCACTATGGGCGTAACTTGTACAACCCATCAGGCGTTTAGGCCCAATTTGAGGAATAGTGGGTATGGTTACAACGCCGGTACAATGCTGAGTGCCAAGGTCTTAGTGCACTTAGGACCAATGGTACACCACGTAAGGTGTCCTTCCCCAAAAGGCTCGTACTTCTGTAGAATTTTGAAACGTGGAGGTCAAACCCCAAGGGGGGACCATCACATGGAAGGCCGAAACAGTTGAAACTCCTTTTAGTCGCCTCTTACGACAGGCAGGAATACCTCGGGCCTATTCTTACCCTGGACCCGCAGGGGGAGCGCTGACCGTGACAAGGCGCCTCAGACCGCTTGGCTATCCCGCGCGGCGACAGTTTCCAGAAAAAAGTTCACTACCCTATTGTGAGCCCTCTAGCGGCAACGGGTTGCAACTTGTTAGCGAAGCCGACCGATTATTATGCACAGTATCTATCTCTAAACCGATACTAATAACATAAAAAATTCTGAGACATTACTTTTCAGCACGCCCTCTTACTAATACAGGGATACTTTATGGGCAGTATTAAATCGAGCATTGCGCATAGGAACGCCTTACCGTGTCCTGAACTCCAACCCCGTGAAACTGCCTTCGTAACAGCAATGTTGCCTTTTGATGGTTCAAAGACGTGTGGGTATGTGACTGACGGAAGTCGCCGCGTCAGGCAGTCAAGCCAACGCAGTGAAATATGCCAGCACATGCAGAGGAAAGTCTGATGTGATATGCTGTTCTGTTTTCTGTAAGGTGATACTGCAAGAAAGATATGCAACTTTGACTCTAAAATGTTCCCATGTACTCCAGAAACTGATATCAGGAGGTAAGAGTGGGTTACTGCTATCAGATCCAGTAGACCACGCACTTCTTTGAAAGACTACATCTATTTAATCGCGTATCCAGTTTGCTTTAGATCTTTCGGAACTGTTGAACCACCGTATTGGGAATCTACCCGAAGATCTAGCGCCAGTCTCTGTATCACTTTTACTGACCACCAGCGTTCTAGTGTACGAACGAAGTTGTCTTTCTATTGTAGACATCGTACTTTCATAACCATCATATCATTCTCATTTAATATTCTTCAGAGTTCTGTGCTGTAACATTTTTCATTCTCCATTTTCTGCATGACCTACGAGTTCATACATTTTACTACCAACTTTTTCCTTCAAACACCAACAGTTTTACATATCTTTTGTGATACTCCAGGTAGCACACCTTTTTAGAAAAATTGGTACGGTGTTTTACAGATAATCAAGATAAAATTAGTTGACAGACTTCTCGTCTTGAGTAGAAAGTGAATTCCACAGTGGCAGCCATTGCCAGCTTGCAATCTCGCCTGTATTTCACTTAGCTGGAATGTTTCTGTCTTACTAGAGCAGCCAAGTATTAGAATACTTCAACTTGAGGCTATGGTCCACCTGTAGCCTGGAAATGAAACGGTGACGTGGGAGCTGTTTTGTTCTATGTTTAGTCGTATTCTATCAGACTACTACACGATGGCTTTTTAAGTTGTTCTTGTCAATCTTGTTGCTGCTAATGCTGAGTAAGTGGTAAATGAGACAGCACAGCTGAAGTCATCGGTCTACTATTCAACCTCACGACAGAATCAACGTAATCCGGCTGGGTATATAGTAAATCCTGTGTCGAAGTATGAGAAGGTTTGCGTCGCGTGTATCAGAGCCCAGTATTCACCTCGGGGGATGTAGGAAACAGCCTAAATTCCACATCCAGGCTGGCCCACACATCAAATCCTCGTCAATCCGCTGGGGGGATTCAATCCGATGGCGGCATATACTATGTGATCAGAAGTATCCGGACACATGGCTGAAAATGACAAGTTCGTGGCGCCCTGAATCGGTAATGCTGGAATTCAATTTGGTGATGGCCAACCCTTAGCCTTGATGACAGCTTCCACTCTCACAGGCATACGTTCAATCAGGCGCTGGAAGGTTTCTTGGGGAATGGCAGCCCATTCTTCACGGAGTGGTGCACTGAAGAGAGGTAACTGTCAGTGAGGCCTAGCACGAAGTCGTGGATACAAAACATTTTAAAGGTGTTCTATAGGTTGGTTGGTTGATTTTGGGGTTTGATGGGGGCTAAACAGAGGTCCTCAGTTCCAAACAGACATACTTGTAAAAGGCCTATGCAGTAAAAGCGTAACCTCTGCTCCCAGAGGGAGGGAACACAAAGGGGTACAGAACTAAAATGAACACCGCAGTAACACAAAATAGAGGACACTTAAAAGGAGCAGAGCAAATAGCTGACTAGAGGAAAACGGACTACAGTGGTTGATTTATCAGGTAAAAGGTCAACCTCTCAACTACAAATCAAGAACCTCCAGCTGGAAAGCATTGATAGAGGTACAAACACAACTTGTTACCATAAAAGACACTATTTTGGTATCCACATAACAATTAAAAGGTGCTGGAGTAGGTGTAGCCTGAGAAATCATGCGAGAGCACCCACACTAGAGCGAGTGATAAAACCCAGCTGCACAGATAAAACGATAAACTGCGTCAGCTATAGAGGCATCGTCACCTAGAATTAAAGGTAGTGCAGGGGGGGGCTAACAGGGGGGGGGGGCTAACAGGGGGGGGGGGCTAACAGGGGGGGGGGCTAACAGGGGGGGGGCTAACAGGGGGGGGGCTAACAGGGGGGGGGCTAACAGGGGGGGGGCTAACAGGGGGGGGCTAACAGGGGGGGGGCTAACAGGGGGGGGGCTAACAGGGGGGGGGCTAACAGGGGGGGGGGCTAACAGGGGGGGGGGGCTAACAGGGGGGGGGGCTAACAGGGGGGGGGGCTAACAGGGGGGGGGGCTAACAGGGGGGGGGGCTAACAGGGGGGGGGCTAACAGGGGGGGGGCTAACAGGGGGGGGGCTAACAGGGGGGGGGAGACGGCAGAGAACAACTGAGTTCCTAGGCGTGCCCCTCAAGGATGAGTTCCATACGGCCGTGGACGACTTGACCATGCGGAGCTTATTTGGCGTGTTCAAGACAGACCATTCAGAGCTCCTGACATAATGGACCTAGCAATGTAGGGCTGACCGGAGGTCTCTTTCCACAAGACCAAGCTCCAGGGGTGGCGAAATGGTGGCCTGCTTGGCCAACCGATCCACATGTTCGTTTCTTGGAATGCCGATGTGGCCCAGGGTCCACACAAAAGACTCTGAACGACCACACTCGGCGAGAGCAAAAACAGTATCTTGAATACCGCGCACCAAAGGGTCCCGAGAAAAACACTGGTCGAGTGCTTGCAATCCACTCTGAGTCACTGCATATGACAAATGACTCCCCAGGGGCAGGAGGAAAGGTGAGCAAGTGCACGATAAAGAGCAACCAGCTCCGCAGTGAAAACACTGCTCCAACAAGGCAGGGAATGCTGCTCAACGTAGTCGCCGTGGATGAAAGCAAACCCAGTGCGTCCATCGACCACGGAACCATCGGTGTAGACTACATCTGCATCGCAAAATGACGCAAGAAGAGCCAGGAATTGTTAACGAAGACTGGCAGGTGGAACGGAGGACTTGGAGTCGCAGCAAAGCCGCAAGCGAGGGGGGACCAAGGAGGGGTAGAAGAAGAGGACCGGAAGGATGGAGGAATGGCAAAGGACTCGAGTGACGAGAGAGGGGAATGAACGCGGACCATGATCGGGAAACCCGACCTAGGCCGCCATCGTGGGGAGGGGAGTGCAGAAGATGGAAAAAGGAGCCTTGCAGTTTGGGTGGTCGGGCGAGGCATGGACGCGGGCGATGTATGACGCAAGCAACTGTTGGCGGCGGAATCGTAGGGGAGGGATTCCAGCTTCTACAAGAAGGCTGGTCACCGGACTAGTGCGGAAGGCACCTGTCGCCAGTCTGACGCCACAATGGAGAATCGTGTCGGGGATATGCAACGTTGAAGGTGCTGCTGAGTCGTACACCACGCTCCCGTAGTCGAGACAGGACTGGACTAAGGCCTTACAGAGCTGTAGGAGGGTTGTTCGTGCAGCCCCCCAAACGGTGTGGCTGAGGCAGCGAAGGATGTTGAGGTGCCGCCAGCACCGTTGTTTAAGCTTGCGAAGATGAGGTGTCCAAGTGAGCTGATCATCAAACAGCATGCCAAGGAAGCGATGCATCTCCTCAATACGAAGGAGTTCATTGGCAAGGTAGAGCTTTGGATGGCGGTGGACTGTGCGATGACGACAGAAATGCATCACTCGGGTCTTGGAGGCTGAGAACTGAAAACCATGGTTGGATGCCCAAAAATGTGCCTTACGGATAGCTCCCTGCAGCCGTCGTTCAGCGACACTGATGCTTGGTGAACTGGTGTTCTATAGGATTCATGTGAGGACCACGTGCAGGCCAGTCCATTACAGGGATGATGATGTGTAATCACTCTGCCGCAGGCGGTGCATTATGAACAGATGCCAGATCGTGTTGAATGATTCAATCGCCATCTCTGAATTGATTAACAGTGGGAAGCAAGAAGGTGCTTGAAACATTTACGTAGGCCTGTGCTGTGATAATGCCACGCAAAACAAGGAGTGCAAGCGCGCTCTATGAGAACACGATCACACCATAGCACCACTGTGTCCGAATTTTACTGTTGGCACTTCACACTCTACAAGATGACGTTCACCGAGCATTCGCCATACCCACACCCTGCCATCAGGTCGCCACATTGTATACCGTGATTCGTCACTCCACACAAGGTTTGTCCACTGTTCGATCATCCAATGTTTACGCTCCTTACACCAAGCGAGGCGTCATTTGGCATTTACCGGTGTGATGTTTGGCTTATGAGCAGCCGGTCGACCATGCAATCCAAGTTCTCACCTCCCGCCTATCATAGTACTTGCAGCGGATCCTGATGCAGTTTGGAATTCCTGTGTGACAGTCTGGACAGATGTCTGCCTATTACAAATTACGACCCTCTTCAACTGTCGGCGGTCTCGGTCAGTCAACAGACGAGGTCAGCCTGTACAGTTTTGTGCTGTACGTGTCCCTTCACGTTCCCACTCCACTATCCCATTGGCAACAGTGGACCTAGGGATGTTAAGGAGCGTGGAAACTTATGACCCAAGTGACACCCGACCACCCGACCACGTTCGAAATCTGAGTTCCGCGGAGCGCCCCATTCTGCTCTCTCACGATGTCTAATGACTACCGAGGTCGTTGATAGGGAGTACCTGACAGTAGGTGGCAGCACAATGTACCTAATATGAAAAACCTTTGTTTTTGGGCTATCCGGATACTTTTTATCACATGGTGTACTTCCCCGTCACGGAAGCGGTCGCGTTAAAACGTCCTGCTACCCTGGCGGGTGTCACTTACCAGGAAGTCACATTGGAAATGAGAGCATTAAATGGCTTGGATATACCGATGACAGAATTCCTGTCTAACTCGAGTGGATAGCTAAAGGAATGGATGAGACAACAGATACAAATTTTTGGTAGACTGTAGAACATACCCCGAGTTCAAACATGACATCTCTAACGGTATGAGCTATATGCCAACCAGCATAGATTCAGAAAACATCTATCATCGGTCACTTAACTCGCAGTTTTCTCAGATGACATACTAAAAGCTTTGAACCAAGGCATTCATTCAGGTATATGCAGTACGTCTTTATTTCCGGAAAGCATTTGACTCAGTCAGCGTCACATCTATTGTTATTAGCAGAAGTAGGATCGTATGGGGTATCGAACGAAATTTCTGACTGGGTTAAGGATTTTTTTGCTTGAAAGGACGCAATAATTGATCTTTGATAGGGTCGTTAATATGTGTAGAACCAACTTTGGTTGTGCCACAGGGAAGCGTTTGGGGTCCCTTACTGTTCATGCTGTATATTAATGACCTTGGGAACAATACTAATAGTAACTTCAGACTTTTTGAGGTTGCAGTCATCTGTAATGAAGTACTGTCTGGAAAAACTACATAAATATTCAGTCAAAAAATGGTTCAAATGGCTCTGAGCACTATGGGACTCAACTGCTGAGGTCATTAGTCCCCTAGAACTTAGAACTACTTAAACCTAACTAACCTAAGGACATCACAAACATCCATGCCCGAGGCAGGATTCGAACCTGCGATCGTAGCGGTCTTGCGGTTCCAGACTACAGCGCCTTTAACCGCACGGCCACTTCGGCCGGCAATATTCAGTCAGATCTTGGTAATATTTCCAAGTGGTGCAAACACTGGAAACTAAGTTTAAATGTTCTTTTCACAAAACGAAAAAACGCAGTCCTGTGTGTGTGTGTGTGTGTGTGTGTGTGTGTGTGTGTGTGTGTGTGTGTTCAGTGAGTCGCAAATGGACTTTCACATATACCTGGCTTGTTTGTTTTGGTTTTAGGGTGCAAAACTTCTATTGTCATTAGCGCCCGGTCCGTGACTTAGGAAACAGTAAAAAGCCGAAATCGAAAACCAGCAGCAATGGGAACGAAAGTCATAAAATTGGAGAAACAAAGCAGAAAGAAGGCTTAAAAATCCACTACAGAAAGGGGTTGGTTGTCCCCAAAAAAAGCTTCAAATGACTGACGTCATTTCACTGGCACTAATAAACTTGAGAACGCGGTCGGCTGAGCGCGTGTCATCTGCTAAAATCGACGATATATCAGGCGAAAGCTGTAGACGGGAGCGTAACGGATTAAAATAGGGGCACTCAATTAAAAGGTGTCTTACCGTCCACAGCTGAGAGCAGTGGGGACACAGTGGGGGAGGATCGCCGCTTAAAAGATGTCGATGGCTAAAAAGACAGTGCCCTATCCGGAGTCTAGTTAAAATTACCTCCTCCCGACGACGCGTTCGGGAGGAAGAGGTCCAAGCACAAAGGAAGAGCTTTCATGTCCCGTAATTTATTATTGGGAAGTGTCGACCAATGCGTGTGCCATAAATGAACAACACGTCGACATAGAACGCTCCGTAGATCGCCGAAGAGAATCGATTGAATAGCTGGCCGAGGAAGAGAGACTGCAGCCTTGGCTGCAATATCGGCCGCCTCATTTCCACAGATACCAACGTGTCCCGGGAGCCAGAGGAACGCCACCGAGACGCCCCCCAAGTGGAGCAAGTGGAGGCAGTCCTGAATCCGGTGGACCAGAGGGTGGACAGGGTAGATAGCTTGGAGACTGAGGAGAGAGCTGAGAGCTGAGAGAATCTGAGCAGATAAGGTACTGTATCCGCTGATGGCGGCGGATGTAGTGGACAGCCTGGAGAACAGCGTAAAGCTCCGCAGTATAAACCGAACACTGGTCGGGAAGCCGAAAGTGATTTGGGGTGTCGCCAACAATATAGGCACCTCCTACACCTAACGATGTTTTCGAGCCGTCGGTGTAAATAAATGTGGCGTCCATCATTTGTGCACATAGAGCAGCAAATGCCCGACGATAAACAAGTGAAGGGGTACCATCCTTGGGAAATCGACGAAGGTCACGGAGCAGGCAGATCCGGGGACGGAGCCAAGGCGGTGCTGTACCCCAAGTTGTCAAGAAGGTTTTAGGAAAGCTGAAGGAAAGAGAATGGAGCAGTTGACGGAAGCGGACTCCCGGTGGTAGTAGGGAGGAGGGGCGGCCTGCATACCCTACATCAAAGGAGGCGTCGAAAAAAATGTCATGGGCTGGATTAGCAAGCATGGAAGACAGATGGCTAGCATAACGACTCAGAAGGACTGCTCGCCGATTGGACAGCGGAGGTTCAGCAGTCTCAGCATAAAGGCTTTCCACAGGGCTGGTGTAAAAAGCTCCAGACACTAAACGTAATCCACGGTGGTGGATAGAGTCGAGACGCCGAAGAATAGACGGCCGAGCAGAGGAGTAGACTATGCTTCCATAGTCCAATTTCGAGCGCACTAAGGCGTGAAGGAGGCGGAGAAGGACCACTCGGTCCGCTCCCCAGGAGGTACCTTTCAGGACACGGAGGGTGTTGAGGGATCGCAGACAGCGAGCCGAAAGATAGGAGACGTGGGAGGACCAGCACAGTTTTCTGTCAAACGTAAGACCCAAGAATTTAGCGACGTCTGAAAACGGAAGGTTGACAGGACCTAGATGTAAGGAGGGCGGAAGAAACTCCTTACGTCGCCAAAAATTAACACAAACGGTCTTACTGGGAGAAAAACGGAAGCCGGTTACGATGCTCCAAGAAGAGTGGAGGCGATCGAAACATCCTTGAAGACGTCGTTCAAGAAGGCTGGTCCGTTGAGAGCTGTAGTAGATCGCAAAATCGTCCACAAAGAGGGAGCCCAAGACATCAGGAAGGAGACAATCCATAATTCGATTGATGGCAATGGCAAACAGTACAACACTCAGCACGGAGCCCTGGGGTACCCCGCTTTCTTGGGAGAAAGTACGGGAGAGAGTAGTGTTCACCCACACCCTAAATGTGCGCTCTGCCATAAATTCGCGAAGAAAAAGGGGCAGCCGACCTCGAAAGCCCCAAGAGAACAGTGTGCGGAATATGCCTGTCCTCCAACAGGTATCGTATGCTCTCTCCAGATCAAAAAATATTGCTACTGGTTGGCGTTTCCGGAGAAAATTGTTCATGATGTAAGTGGAGAGAGCAACAATATGGTCAACTGCAGAACGATGCTTTCGGAATCCGCATTGGGCAGGTGTTAAAAGACTGCGGGATTCCAGCCACCACGCTAAACGGTAATTCACCATACGCTCCAAAACCTTACAGACACTACTCGTGAGAGAAATGGGGCGATAGCTAGAGGGGAGATGTTTGTCCTTTCCAGGTTTCGGAACAGGAACGACGATAGTTTCCCGCCATCGTCTGGGGAAAGTACTGTCGGTCCAAATTCGATTATAAAGGCGAAGGAGGTAACGCAGACTATGGATTGATAAACGCAGCAACATTTGGACGTGGATACCATCCGGTCCTGGGGCGGAGGAGCGAGAAGACGAGAGTGCATGTTTGAGTTCCCGCAAGGAGAAAACAGTATTGTAGCTTTCGCGATTTTGAGAGGAGAAAGGAAGAGGTCGCACTTCCACTGCACGTTTCTTCGGGAGAATCGCTGGCGGGTAATTTGAAGAGCTCCAAATCTCAGCAGAGTGTTGACCCAATGAGTTAGAAATTGCGACGGGGTCCACTAATGTGTCATGCGCGACAGTGAGCCCAGAGACCGGGGAGAAACTAGGCGCGCCTGAGAACCGTCGAAGCCGACTCCAAACTTCCGAGGAGGGAGTGAAGGTGTTAAATGAGCTAATAAAGAATTTCCAGCTTGCCTTCTTGCTATCGCGGATGACACGACGGCATCGCGCTCGGAACTGCTTATAGCGGATACAGTTGGCCAAAGTAGGATGGTGGCGGAAAACGCGGAGAGCACGTCGCCGCTCACGTATTGCATCACGGCATGCCTCGTTCCACCAAGGAACTGGGGGGCGGCGGGGCAATTCGGAGGTGCGTGGTATTGAATGTTCCGCAGCTGTAAGAATAACGTCGGTAGTATGCGTGACCTCATCGTCGACGCTGGGAAAGTCACGGTCATCGAATGTCGCTAGAGACGAAAAAAGTGTCCAATCGGCTTGGGCAAACTTCCAGCGTCGCGGGCGCATGTATGGCAGTTGAGGCTGCAGTCTAAGGACACATGGAAAGTGTGTATCAAGGGCGAACCATTCGAAGCGCCGAGGTAGCGGAACAGTACCGACCAGAAGGTCCAAATGAGATAAATTTGTCGTGGAGGCAGACAAAAATGTAGGGACCCCAGTGTTGAGGCAAACTAGATCTGCTTGGTGGAAGATGTCTAGCAATAGTGAGCCACGTGGACAAGGATGTGGAGATCTCCAAAGCGGGTGGTGGGCATTGAAGTCCCCAACCAGCAAATATGGGGGTGGAAGCTGACCAAGAAGATGAAGAAAATCAGCTCGTGCCATTGGTGTGGACGATGGAATGTATACAGTACAAAGAGAGAACGTGTATCTGGAAAGGGAAAGACGGACGGCGACAGCTTGGAAGGAAGTGTTTAAATGGATTGGGTGATAATGGAGAGTTTCATGGAGAAGAATCATGAGTCCTCCATGCGCTGGAGTGCCTTCAACAGAGGGGAGATCATATCGGACGGACTGAAAATGAGGGAGAACAAAGCGGTCATGGGGACACAGCTTTGTTTCCTGAAGACAGAAGATGACTGGCGAGTAGGATCGTAAGAGGATCGACAATTCATCCCGATTGGCTCGAATACCGCGGATATTCCAGTGGATAATGGACATAGGGTGAACAGAAAATGGAGGAATGTGACCAAGGTCGCTGTCAACTCAACGACTGCTCTGAGCTTGCGACCGACAGCATGGAATGGCATTCAGCCGAAGGCAGAAGATCCTGATCCATAGGTTGGTCAGGAGCAGCTCCTGCCACCAGCGATCGGCCGGTTGATCGGCCGCCAGCAGTGCGCCTCGGCGACACAGAAGACGGCCGAGGACGATTTCCGTCAGGTGGTGCTGTAGATGGGACACGTCTTGGCGGAGAAGGAGAGGAACTGGGTTTCTTTGTAGCCTTCTTGGAAGTACGATGTTAAGAGGAAGGAGGAACCGATGGTTGGGAAGTTGCCGTACGTAAAAACTCTGCACGAGTATTCTCTTTTTTCGAAGTCTTGGTGTCTGACTTTTGGGCTCGAGATTTAGCAGATCTCGACGAAGGGTGAGCCAGAGAGTGGGCAGGCGAAAGTGGTGAGGTTGAACGGGCGATCTTTGCGCTGGCCGATCTGACGACCGTGGCACTAAAGGTGAGGTCGTAAGTCTGCGTGGCCGCCTCCTTTGTTGGCCGAGGAGAAGCAAGGACAGTGCTGTATTTTCCTTTCTGAGGCACGGTGGGCTGTCGACTGGCGAATAATTTTCGAGCAGCAAAGGTCGACACCTTTTTCTTTACTCTAATTTCCTGGATGAGCTTTTCGTCCTTAAAAACGGGACAATCTCGAGAGGAAGCAGCGTGGTCACCCATACAGTTGATGCAGCGAGGGGATGGAGGTGGACAAGCACCCTCATGGGCATCCTTGCCACATGTAACACATTTGGCCGGATTGGAACAGGACTGGCTGGTGTGATTGAACCGCTGACACCGATAGCAATGCGTAGGGTTTGGGACATAAGGGCGAACTGAAATTATCTCATAGCCTGCTTTGATTTTCGATGGGAGTTGAACTTTGTCAAATGTCAAGAAGACAGTGCGGGTTGGAATGATGTTCATGTCAACCCTTTTCATAACCCTATGAACAGCCGTTACGCCCTGGTCAGACAGGTAGTGCTGAATTTCTTCGTCAGACAATCCATCGAGGGAGCGTGTATAAACGACTCCACGCGAGGAATTTAAAGTACGGTGCGGTTCCACCCGGACAGGGAAGGTGTGTAGTAGTGTGGTATGCAGCAATTTTTGTGCCTGGAGGGCACTGACTGTTTCTAACAACAGGGTGCCATTCCGTAATCTGGAACAAGACTTTACAGGACCTGCAATTGCGTCGACGCCTTTCTGAATAATGAAAGGGTTGACCGTGGAGAAGTCGTGACCTTCGTCAGACCGAGAAACAACAAGGAACTGTGGCAACGATGGAAGAACTGACTGTGGCTGAGACTCCGTGAACTTACGTTTGTGAGCAGACATAGTGGAAGGTGAGGAAACCATTGTGGAAGAATCCCTCATGATTACCGGCGTCTCTGATGGCGCGCTCCTCCCTTGTGGGGGCCCTCTCTGAGGGCACTCCCACCTTAGGTGATTGTTCACACCTCAGGTCTCACCTCCCGACAAACGGACGGAGGGACCAATCGGCACTTTCAGAAGGTATCAGCTCGGGTTATCACCCCTCCCTGGGCCTGGCCGTTACCAGGGGGTACGTACGTGTCCTACCTGTCTACCCGGGGCGGGGAATTACGCGTTACCCCGTCACCGGCTACGCATGGAAGTGCGTGGGTCGGCCTTCAGACACGCACAGGGAGGAAGAAAGAGAAAGGGAAAGGAAAGAAGAGAGGTCTCAAACGCCGCAGCGGGGAAAAGGGTAAAGAGAAGAGGTAAGGAAAAGAGAAGGACAAAGGAAGGATGAAGACATACAAGCAAGGAAGGCGAAGAATGCGGTACATTTACAAGCGTCCGTCTCCGGACGTAGGCACAAACCATACTCCCAGAGGGGGAGAAAGGGAAGGAAAGAGCCAGAGGTGAGGGGGGGGGGGCGAAGATGGGGGATGGGGAAGGAGGCGGAAAGGGAAGGTATGCAGCCCGGAAAGGAAGGAAGGCCACATTAGCTCGGGGTCCCGTGCTCGCTACGCACGTATCCACGAAAGAGTTGTGGATCCCCTGGGGGGACATATACCTGGCTGTAACACTTCATAGGGATATGAAATAGACTGAGCACATTGGGTCAGTCATGGATAAAGCAGGTGGTAAGCTACAGTTTATTTGTAAAATACTGAGGGAATACTATCAGTCTAGAAAGGAGATTGCTTACGAATCACACATGCAAACCATCCTAGAATGCTGCTCAGGTGTTTGGGACCTATACCATTTAAGACTAACAGGGGATATTGAACGTATGCAGAGGGGGTAACACGAATTGTCCCAGATTTGGTCCGTGGGAGTGTCGCGGAAGTTTATTCTGAGAAAGCCTACTTACGAATTTGCGAGAACCGGTTTTAAATGATGACCTGAGGTATATGCTTCAACACCCTACATTTCGCTCCCGTGGGGACCGTGAGGACAAGGTTAGATAAATTACAGCATCCGCGGAGGCAATTTAAACATTCTTCCCGCTCTCCAAACACGAGCGGAACGAGAAAAACCATTAATAACTTGTGAAACTGAACTTACACTCGGTCATGTAGTTGGCAGTGGTTTGCTGAGTGTAGATGTAGATACAGAATCAGTTGACAATTCAGGACTCAGATAAATCTTATTATTGCAATTTTATTAGGTCCCGTGTTATTTCATTGAAATACCTTATTCAAATTTAGAGGGAAAGCTTTTATTTTCGTTAGTGATATCTGTGTTCAGAGAGCGAGTACCTATTAGTACTCCGCTGCTGAATTCCATTTGATAACTCCTTACCACTTCGACGAAACAATTCTCATGTAATATATGCTAGTCGATTTGGATTTTATTGGTGGTCTACCAGCTGAAGTTTCCGGTAATGTAAACGTATCTGCCATCGAAAAGACGATTTAATTTACACTTTCGTATGCACTGTGAGACCCTAACTGTAAAGTTAGGAGGTGGTCAAAGAATCTTGGAGCCACGACAAAGTTCGTGCCACGAAAAAAGCCTCAACCTCTAAATGGAACTGGTAACCACCCCCACGGAAAGCTTGGACGTTCATTACTCAGCTGCGAAGGTTACCGACGAATCATTAACTATTTAGTTACAATGCACTATAATTGTAGGTAAAAGCATATTCCATTTGGAGGAAAGTATTCGCATCTTCTTGTCAGTTCTACAATACTGACAGTTTTTTTGCTGCTAAATGTACTTGCATAAGCGTGAGAGGCCATGTGCTATGTTTTGAGAATTTATTGTGTTAATAATAATCCCGGAAGTGGAACATTTCCATTACTTCCCTCTGGTCCAACCAGCATTACAAGTATCTACAGGTGTAAATAATGTTCACGTTTTCGTGTTATGTTCACATGTATGGTAATGTCTAATAGCATGCTTTGGCTTCTCTTTCTGCAATATGGTAAAACAGAATGATCATTGCCCGCTCATGGCGCTGGTTTATCGTACCAACGGTCTAGTGCTAAGATTCGATCCCCATCTTGCGCCTCTCCTTGCCAGTGAAGATTTTCAACGGTATCCGTAATTAAATTACCATAAATAAAGCCGGGTCCTTGTAAATGATGTGGGGATACTGGACTATAGAAATCCGAATGTTCCTTACCCAGTCCTTGTTGATGGCTAGAATTCATGCTACGTTTTCTAACATCAGCTATGTACGAGGGTTGGTACTGTAATAGTGGTAAGCTGGTCGTAGGTTGTGTTCCGAAAATGAAAAGCATAGAGACACAAGTGATGACACTTTCTTCAGGACCTGACTATAATTTTGCAGGACAATGCACAAGCACGTACAGTGCAAGCTGTTACTGATTTGTTTGACTGATGGGGCTGCTAATTAATATACCACCTACTGCACTCCCCTGACTTAAGCCCTCTTGAGTTCAACTCAATTTCTAAACTGAAGGAAACACTTCACGACATTCGCTTCAGAATTGCTACATTCTTCGGGCAATAGACAGCGCCGCTCGAACTGTCAACACAACTGGCACTCCTAAGAGTATCCTACGACTTCCTCATCGCTGGCAACGGGTTATACACAATGCTGGTCACTACTATGAAGGTCAGTAAAACTTCGAAATACTTATGTATTTTGTACGAGCTGTAAACAGTTGCCACTATTAAAATTCCAACCCTTGTAAAAGAATTTAACTGCGTGGTGGTATGAAAATAACTCTGCGAAATTATCTGCGCAGTTCAGGCAAATGCAATCGATTTGTTCCCCTGAAAATACTAATACATTAGAAGACAAAAAATACCTTTCTGGCGAACTAGATGGCGCGATGGACACGTATCTGAACAAACGCACATACCGTGCTTGGGAGTGAAAGAGTGCATTTAGTTAGCTGCCAGGGGCCCTGCGGACTCGTCGCTCACGAGTTGCTACACACCCTACTATAGTTTTCACTTGTACCAACACCATTGTATTTATGAGTAAGTGTATTGCCCTTTTGTGTGGTCTTCATGAGCCAACTTCCAGAATTTCGTTAGTAATCCATCTTTCACGCCAGACGTGCTTGTTTTCGGTCAAAGTACGTTGGCAATTTCAGTAAATACTAGAGCTCGTCCTCTCACTTGTGTATCCTGACAGGAACCTGTATCTTAATTAACGATCTGCTATCGAAGGGAAGCATTATAATCTCTGGATCATGAGCCATATACCACACTAAACTGAAATTTGAAACTGACTACTCACCTTCGGTCAAAATGAATAACCCTACTATGGCTAGCCACTGCAGCGTCAGCATCTTGCCCCATCAACCATGTTGACGCATTGCGAGCTCAAACTATTGCTAAACCATTTTAGAACTACAAGATGGCGGCAGGTTGGTGGTACCCAAGATAGTACTAGCTCCTTGCGAAATTGACTCTCGTATTACTGCAACTTAAGTAAAACTATGTTCTACTACTAGCCTTTCATTGTTCCTACCAAATTATCCTTTATGAAACTAACTCCGCAGGTAATGTAATTCCCACTCTCACCTTTAAAAAACTGTCTATAGGTATGTTCATCAAGCCACTGACAAGGGGAACTCCTTGTCGCAACCCCCCCTCTCCCCCCCCCCTCACATTTAGTTGTAAGAGGGCCTAGTGAGTAGCCCATTGAACACAACACAGATCAAGCGTAACAGGAAGGTCTACTGAACTGTGAAAAAAGGCAAAATAGAAACCGTGACCGGTCTAAGGACAAGAAATGCAATACAGGGCAGGCGGAAAGACAGATGGTGTTCCGGTTAAGTGGTTACTGTGTTGGACTCCATGTGGGTGAGATGTGTTCAAATTTCCTTAGTGCTTTTTTTCCTTCGCTGTTCTCTTTATTCAGATGTGTGTGTCGTGGTATAATGTCCGTTAGCAAAAGCAAGGTGTAAGGTAGGGACGTATAATTACAGTTGATTCTCCACAACTGTATTGGCAGCAGAAGGGAATTGGCTTTCGAACGGGAACCGCAAACGTTTGATGCCAAGGCGACAAATCAACCGAATCCTCCCCCTGAAAACACGTCTGATGTATCATACACGGCATTAGTGACAGCACGTGTGGCATATGATAGCAATCTCTGATCGACGCACCTAATTTGTAGGACTGGTGAAATATGCCTCCTTGCCCGACAAAGGTGTTGGTATGACAATGTCCTCACTCTCAAGGAAATTATGGAAACATAATACTTAGTCACATAAGTTGCAAAAGTTGCAACAAATGAACGCAATAGTCTCACAAATCACAGTTTCTCTGTGCTCTGTCAAAACTTATGTTTTTAACGTTTTTGAATTTGCGTTCCGTTTTGGATGTCTTGATTGTTTTGTTGTACCGTAATTCACACGCTTTTTCCCCCATTTTTGTGAGACGTCTATGTGGTATCTCTCCTGCTCTCACTATTCATCACATTTACTTGCGACGGTAACGTATTCTATAACCAATGTATAGTATGACAACTGCAAAGACTACAGAAAGAGAAACATTTCAATGACCGGACGGACAGTTCACAAGCACGAGCGAGTTTTCAACACGTCTCGCCCGCGTGGCAGTTCAGCACAATGACCACTTACCAAGGACGCAGTTTGTTTCAGACTGTTCTTTATTGCACTTGTTCCTGGACCGTTCACTATTCCTATTTTGCTTTTCTTCCACGTGTCAGTACACCTTCTTCCTGTTTTAAAGCCTGATCTGTGTTCAGTTTTTGACGGGCTGTCTACTGGGCCATCTTGCCACTAAATCTGAGGTGCAATGGGGTGTTTCCCTTTTATCTCTGTAGAGGCCATTTTATTTTTGCTTGTGGTCTCTACACGAAAGACATTGTTAGGAGAAATGTTTTATTGTCTGCGTAATTAACTTCTCTGAATTTACGAGATGGTGTTTCCAGATCATAATGGGCGATTTCTTCGAAGTGTTCCCTTTGCTCCGTACTTCTACACCGACTCAAGTTAAGCGCGCTCTAGGAGACCTAGCAGAAGGTACACAATTTATTTCTACCTCTTCCTTTATACTAAATCTAGGACTACAAGCATAGGAGCAAGATGAGCTTTTCAAATGATCTTACCTGCCTTAGCCTTACAGCCAAGTTTACGTGACTGTTCCACTTCATACCCCTTTGTCATGCCACCTAGAAATCTAATTACATCTGAAGTTACTGCAACGTCCCAGTAATATCTATTTTATTGGAGACTGATTAGTTACTTGAGGATCAATGACGCGTGAGTAAATGGCTTGCAGTGGATCATCAGTACTTGTTTTCCAAAAATACCCTATTATTCTTAACGTCAAACTGGTTTCTCCCACTGATCAGTAAATATTTGAAGAGAGTTGAAATGTCCCCCTTTACTGTATTATATGCGAGATTTTTACTTCCATTTGACATCCTTTTATGTCTAAAACAATAACCGATACTTTTGCGGTTTTAGTTGCTTTATTTCTCAGCACCTGACGAAAAGTCGATAACCACACCTGCATCAAATCGGCAAATGAAACTTTAGCTCTAGGGTGCATTGAGTTTTAGGTCATCCGTGTGTATTACGTTGCAGTAGCCCAGGCACGTGCAGTTTAAGTTTTATGGTATTAAACTGAACGTATCTGCTGCTTCCTAGCACTAGTGGAACCACATTTACTTTCTGAATTTCGTAATTTTGTAGTTTACACAGTAGCATAACATTGTTGTCTTCATAGCCAAAAAGTCAGTTGCCGAATACCTCTATGGCCACGACTGCGGCGGACAATGTCAGCATTAGCGTGAAGTTGAGTAATGAACACTTTAATCGATATTTTCTGCCACTGACTGCAAGAAATTAAACTTCTTAACTTTTAGATTTCAATTACAACAATAATTTAATAGTCAGAAAACTGCAATAGTTCACTTAAATCTTATTCCTTTGGGCATACAATGTTACTTTTATTTCTGATCAACGATCTCCTTTGAGAATTTCTTGCGAAACTCCATTCGGTAGAGAGTACTGGGTCTCAGGCTCCATATAAAACACTACCTAAATTTTGATAAAATCAGCTGTGTCAGAAGACATATGGTGTACCAAGTCCCTCTCTGATTCTTCCAACGGCCTTTAACAGAGCGGAGTAGCTGACAGTTTGAGAGCACATCTTGGCCTTGGGATGGGAAACTACCAGTAACGACAGAAAAATCAGTAATGATCAATCGCATGATACGCAAAACACAATGGAAACCACCACAGTAGAGGCATAAAGTATACTCACAGGACATACAATTTTCTAATATGATTCTCGTGTTGACCACTTCCTTCGCAAAGAATTTCACATAGAAACTAACCCAAGTTCTGATCTCCAGGAAGCGACTGCCTGGTTGGTGTTGCTTCGGGGCGCAAAGCAGCTGAGGTCATGAGCGCCCGTGTCATAACTTGAAACAGTCAATCACCGGATGAAGATGAATTCGGCAATATTCAGAGCCTAATCGACTGCAACAGAGAGCTCGCTAAAAACGATCTCTTCCCCTCTGAGGATGATGCTGAAATGGTTGAAAAATTTCCTTCGCCGTATTACCACGACGAATTAAAAATAAAACGCGACCTACAGCTCGTGCTGTATCTGCTGAAATATCTAATAATTCAGATGACAAACAAATACTAAAACGGTTATAAAATCGACATTCGGTCAGAAAATGGCCCACTATCAATGATTGGTTGCAGTAAGCACAGAATGGTGTGGGATCTCTCCTTAAATGACGGTGGCGGGGACGACAGTGCCCAGTACGCAGCCGAATTAAAAGGAACTCCTCGTGACAAGAGGAGTGACAAAAGGTCGTCCAAGCCGTTGGGATATGTTCAATTTCCCAGAGTTTGTTGCCTTATAGGGGACTGCCTAGGGCTCGGTTTATGAGCAGGAAGCTTAAGATCTACGTTCTGCGAATATGAGCATAGAATGTCAACAATCAACGTTTTCAGTAAACTGGAAAATCTAAACAGAGAAATGAGCATGCTAAAGTTAGACGTCATAGTTACCAGTGAGATTAATTGGAAGAGAATAAAATTTTGGTCCTGTGATCTTAGGGCAATAACAGCAACAGTGAATGTTAAATGGTGCTGGCGTCGTTATCAACAGGATGGTAAACGTTGAGTCACTATGATTGCAATATAGTGCTCGAATTATTGTTATGAGGACAAACTAAGCCAACACCAGCTAAAATTGGACAGGCTTACAGACCTGTATCAAACTTATGAGAAAATAAAGTAATTGGTAAAATTCGTGACGGGGCACAAAAATTTAGTAGTCTCAGCTGATTGGAACATTATTGTAGAGGTAGGAATAAATTTCCTGTAGGATACAGGTTAGGCCGCTAGGGGAATGAAAGAGGGTGTAAAATGGTATCTGGAATTCTGCTATAGGTTTCAACTGCTTATAGCGAAAAACCTCTTCCAAAATCAGAAGAGAAGATGCTCTTCGAAGATGCATGATGTCAGCTACACTACGTCATGGTTAGACAAAGAACTAGAATGCCAATCTTGGACTGTAAAGCATATTCATATGCAGATAGACTCCGACAATAACCTAGTATTAACTGCAGGCTGAAATTCAATACTATAAATGAAATGGAATCCTGAAAATTCAGGACGGGACGGAACGGAACGAAGCGGAAATTATGAGACAATGACCAATGACCATAGCAAAATGATCGAGAGTAAGAATCTTGCGAAAGATGTAAGAAAGCATCAGTATAGATTGCCTAGGAATTAAATTAGCAAGAGGTGCAAACAAGCTACATCAGAATAGATGAAGAAAGCAAGATATTGAGAAAGCTTTGATTGCAGAAAAAAAAGGATACGGCGTATAGGAACATTGAACTTAATCCTGTAAAAATAAAGTATAAAGGTGTTAAACTAGGAGACGCAGACAGGAAAACAATGCGAAAGAAAGATCAAACAGATGGCAGTTTTACAGCCAACGATTGCACATTCCAGAGGAACTTTCCCGAAGTGGAGGTAATGTGGATGATGATTTTGGTTTTGTTTTAGGGCGCAAAAAACAACTGGGGTCATACGCCCCCAAGTCAAAACTATAGAACACGAAGAGGAGTTAAAAACGACTGCAAGTCAGTCGTAACTGACGTAAGAGAAGACAGCTATAAACAGGCACGTAGAGAAATGGCGAAGAAAGACTACACAGAAATTGAGGTCCAAAATTAAAAATTAAATTGCCTTCGCCATATTGCTTTGGCGGATAAAAAGTAAAGCGCGCAACGCCGTCAATAGCCCGCGCCTCATTTGCTGAAACGGCCGACAACAGACGGCATTCCCAAGCCGGAACGTAAACGGTTAAAAAAATGGGCATTCCGTCAGGACGTGGCGGACACTTAAAACTTGGGAGCAATGTGTACAAAGTGGTGTGGTAGCGCCACTTATCAAATGACAATGGCTAAGAAGGCAGTGCCCTATACGCAGCCCAGTTAAAATGCTCCCGGCGGCGATGTTTATGAAAGAATTAGGCAAGCCTCTAATATAAGCAGAATTTGAGAGCACTGAAAGATTTGAATTCAGTTCAGCAGGAGTTGATGGTGTTCCTTAGGAATTAGTGGAATTTGCGGGAGGTTTTTTGTTATGGTTTTAGGGCGCAAAACTGCTACGCTCATTAGCGCCCGGTCTGTGACTTAGGAAAAGCTAAAAAAACGAAACTCGAAATCAGCTGCAATGGGAGCAAAACTCAAAAAAGTGGGGAAACCAAACACAAAAGGAAAGCTTAAAAAAACACTATAGAAGGGGGTTGTTTGTCCCAAAAAAGAGCTTCAAACGACTGACGTCATCTCACTGACACTAATGAACTCGAGAACGCGATCGGCTCATCGCCTGTCATCTGCTAAAATGGAAGATATATCAGGCGACAGCTGTAGACGCCGCGTAACGGAGTAAAATAGGGGCAATCAAGTAAAAGGTGTCTCACCGTCCACAGTTGAGAGCAGTGGGGACAGAGTGGGGGAGGCTCGCCGCTTAAAAGATGTCGATGGCAAAAAAGACAGTGCCCTATCCGGAGTCTAGTTAAAATTACCTCCTCCTGACGACGAGTTCGGGAGGAAGAGGTCCAAGCACAGGGGAGAGCTTTCACGTCCCGCAATTTATTATTGGGAAGTGTCGACCAATGTGCGTGCCATAAAAGAGCAACACGACGACATAAAACACTCCGTAGATCGACGAAGGGAATCATGCGAATAGCTGGCCGAAGAAGAGAGACTGCAGCGTTGGCCACTATATCGGCCGCCTCATTGCCACAGATACCAACGTGTCCCGGGAGCCAGAGGAACGCCACAGAGACGCCCCCCAAGTGGAGCAAGTGGAGGCAGTCCTGAATCCGGTGGACCAGAGGGTGGACAGGGTAGATAGCTTGGAGACTGAGGAGAGAGCTGAGAGAGTCTCAGCAGATAACATACTGTATCCGCTGATGGCGACGGATGTATTGGACAGCCTGGAGAACAGCATAAAGCTCCGCAGTATAAACCGAACACTGGTCGGGAAGCCGAAATCGATTTGGGGTGTCGCCAGCAATGGAGGCACTCCCAACACCAAACGATGTTTTTTAGCCATCAGTGTAAATAAATGTGGCATCATCCATTTTTGCACAGAGAGCAGCAAATGCCCGACGATAAACAAGATAAGGGGGTACCATCCTTAGGAAACTGAAAGGTCACGGAGCAGGCAGGTCCGGGGCCGGAGCCAAGGTGGTGCTGTACCCCAAGTTGTCAAGAAGGTTTTAGGAAAGCTGAAGGAAAGAGAATGGAGCAGTTGACGAAAGCGGACTCCCGGTGGTAGTAGGGAGGAAGGGCGGCCAGCATACCCTAAATCCAAGGAGGCGTCGAAAAAAATGTCATGGGCCGAATATGCAGGCATGGAAGACAGATGGCTAGCATAACGACTCAGGACAGCTCGCCGATTGGACAGTGGAGGTTCAGCTGTCTCAGCATAAAGGCTTTCCACAGTGCTGGTGTAAAAAGCTCCAGACACTAAACGTAATCCATAGTGGTGGATAGAGTCGAGACGCCGAAGAATAGACGGTCGAGCAGAGGAGTAAACTATGCTTCCATAGTCAAATTTCGAGCACACTAAGGCGCAATACAGGCAGAGAAGGACCACTCTGTCCGCTCCCCAGGAGGTGCCATTCAGGACACGGAGGGTGTTGAGAGATCGCAGACAGCGAGCCGAAAGATAGGAAAAGTGGGAGGACCAGCACAGCTTTCTGTCAAACATAAGACCGAAGAATTTAGCGACGTCCGCGAACGGAAGGTTAACAGGGCCTAGATGTAAGGAAGGCGGAAGAAACTCCGTACGACGCCAAAAATTAACACAAACTGTCTTACTGGGAGAAAAGCGGAAGACGGTTTCGATGCTCCAAGAAGAGTGAAGGCGATCGAAACATCCTTGAAGACGTCGTTCAAGAAGGCTGGTCCGTTGAGAGCTGTAGTAGATCGCAAAATCGTCCTCAAAGAGGGAGTCCGAGACATCAGGGAGGAGACAATCCATAATTGGATTTATGGCAATGGCAAACAGTACAACACTTAGCACGGAGCCCTAGGGTACCCCGTTTTCTTGGGAGAAGGTACGGGAGAGAGTGGTGTTCACCCGCAATTTAAATGTTCGTTCTGCCGAGAACAAGGGGCAGCCGACCTCGAAAGTCCCAAGAGAACAGTGTGCGGAGGATGCCTGTCCTCCAACAGGTATCGTATGCTCTCTCCAGATCAAAAAATATTGCCAATGGTTGGCGTTTCCGGAGAAAATTGTTCATGATGTAAGTGGAGAGAGCAACAATATGGTCAACTGCAGAACGATGCTTTCGGAATCCGCATTGGGCAGGTGTTAAAAGACTGCGGGATTCCAGCCACCACGCTAAACGGTAATTCACCATACGCTCCAAAACCTTACAGACACTACTCGTGAGAGAAATGGGGCGATAGCTAGAGGGGAGATGTTTGTCCTTTCCAGGTTTCGGAACAGGAACGACGATAGCTTCCCGCCATTGTCTGGGAAAAGTACTGTCGGTCCAAATTCGATTATAAAGGCGAAGGAGATAACGCAGACTATGGTATGATAAATGCAGTGACATATGGATGTGGATACCATCCGGTCCTGAGGCGGAATAGCGAGAATAGAGTGTATGTTGGAGTTCCCCCATGGAGAAAACAGTATTGTAGCTTTCGCGATTTTGAGAGGAGAAAGCAAGAGGTTGCACTTCCGCTGCACATTTCTTCGGGAGAAACGCTGGCGGGTAATTTGAAGAGCTCGAAATCTCAGCAGAGTGTTGACCCAATGAGTTAGAAATTGCGACCGGGTCCACTAATTTAGCATGCGCAACAGTGAGCCCAGAGATCGGGAAGAAACTAGGCGCCCTAGATAACCGCCGAATCCGACTCCAGACTTCCGAGGAGGGAGTTTTTTTTTTTTTTTTTTTTTTGTGGTTTTCGGGCGCACAACTTCAATGGTCATTAGCGCCCTGACTACGCTAAGAATGCACCGCGAGGCACAAGTTGACAACAACAACTAAAACGGAAAACACAAAAGACAGACTGACAGGCATAGGATTAAAAAACAGCATCATCAAATGTCCTTAGCGAGGTGTGTCAAATTGATAAAACAAAGAACACGAGCAGCTGCTCGTGGGTCATCCGCTAAAATGGCATCGAAAGTATTAGGCAGGTTAAGATCGAGGCGCAGTGTGTGAAGATCAGGACAGGACATTAAAATGTGTCTAACCGTCAGCAAGTGCCCACATGGGCAGAACGGCGCCGGCGCAGCCGTCAGCAGATGGCGATGGCTGAACCGGCAGTGTCCAATTCTTAACCTTGCTAAAACGACCTCCTCCCGCCGAGAAGGGCGTGAGGAGGACGTCCAAGCCACGGGAAGAGGTTTTAAGGCCCGAAGCTTGTTGTCGGTAAGTGCAGCCCAATCGGCATGCCACAGCGACACAACGCGCCGACAAATGACCCTGCTAAAATCGGACGAAGGGACACAACAAGAAGCTGTCCGAGGCTGGAGGACCGCAGCCTTGGCCGCGGCATCTGCAGCTTCGTTCCCAGGGATACCGACATGGCCAGGAACCCACATAAAGCTAACCGGCGTACCGACGTCCACCAGCTGCTGAAGAGAGCGTTGGATCCGGTGTACGAAAGGGTGAACCGGGTACGGATCACTGAGGCTCTGGATGGCGCTCAGGGAATCTGAGCAGATGACATAAGCAGAATGTCGGTGGCGGCAGATGTAAAGAACAGCCTGGTAGAGGGCAAAGAGCTCAGCTGTGAAGACCGAACAATGGCCATGGAGCCGGTATTGGAAACTTTGTGCCCCGACAATAAAGGAACACCCGACCCCGTCATTGGTCTTAGAGCCATCTGTATAAATGAAAGTCATGTTGTTGAACTTCGAACGAAGTTCCAAAAAACGGGAGTGGTAGACCGAACCGGGGGTGACCTCTTTTGGGAGCGAGCTGAGGTCGAGGTGAACGCGGACCTGAGCCTGGAGCCAAGGTGGCGTGCGGCTCTCGCCCACTCGAAAGGTTGCAGGGAGTGAAAAATTCAGGTGTTGAAGGAGGCGACGAAAGCGAACTCCAGGGGGTAGCAGGGCAGAGACATACAACCCGTATTGACGGTCAAGAGAGTCGTCAAAAAAGGAACGATAAGACGGATGGTCGGGCATTGACAGTAGCCGACAGGCATACCGACAAAGCAGTATATCGCGCCGGTAGGTGAGTGGCAATTCGCCAGCGTCAGCATGAAGACTCTCTACGGGACTGGTATAAAATGCTCCGATCGCAAGTCGTAAACCCCGATGTTGTATGGAGTTGAGGCGGCGTAAGATGGATGGCCGTGCAGAGGAGTATACGAAGCTCCCATAATCCAGCTTGGAGCGGACGATCGACCGATATAGACGAAGTAGGACGGTTCGATCCGCTCCCCACGACATACCACTGAGAACACGGAGGACATTTAAAGAACGGGTACAACGGGCGGCCAAATATGACACATGTGGAGACCAGCTAAGTTTCCTGTCAAAGGTAAGGCCTAAAAATTTGATTGTCTCCACGAGTGGGAGAGCAACGGGACCGAGTCGTAAGGACGGTGGGAGAAACTCTTTGTAGCGCCAGAAGTTAATACAGACCGTCTTCTCGGCAGAAAAACGGAAGCCATTGGCGACACTCCAGGAGTAAAGACTGTCAAGAGAACGCTGAAGACAGCGCTCCAGGACACGTGCACACTGCGCGCTGCAATAGATGGTAAAATCGTCCACGAAAAGGGAGCCTGATACATCAGCTGGGAGGCAATCCATTATTGGATTGATCGCGATGGCGAAGAGAGCGACGCTCAAAACTGAGCCCTGTGGCACCCCATTCTCCTGGCGAAAGGTGTCGGACAGGACAGAACCCACACGTACCCGAAACTGTCGATCCATTAAAAAGGAATGAATAAAAAGAGGGAGGCGACCGCGAAAGCCCCATGTATGCATGGTGCGGAGAATGCCCGCCCTCCAACAGGTGTCATAAGCCTTCTCCAAATCAAAGAACACAGCCGCGGTCGGGCGCTTCCGCAAGAAGTTATTCATAATGAAGGTCGACAAGGTAACCAGATGGTCAACAGCAGAGCGGCGCCTTCGAAATCCACATTGTACATTGGTAAGTAGGCGTCGAGACTCGAGCAGCCAAACCAATCGAGAGTTAACCATTCGCTCCATCACTTTACAGACACAGCTGGTAAGCGAGATAGGTCGATAACTGGAAGGCAAGTGCTTGTCCTTCCCCGGCTTAGGAATCGGGACAACAATAGACTCGCGCCAGCATGCGGGAACATGTCCCTCAATCCAGATGCGATTGTATGTACGAAGAAGAAAACCTTTACCCGCAGGAGAAAGGTTCTTCAGCATCTGAATATGAATAGAATCAGGCCCTGGAGCGGAGGACCGTGATCGGCCAAGTGCGGTTTCGAGTTCCCGCATGGTGAATGGGGCATTAGAACTTTCACAATTCGAGGAGCGGAAGTCAGGTGGCCTAGCCTCCTCTGCCTGTTTGCGGGGGAGGAAGGCAGGGTGGTAATGAGCGGAGCTCGAAACCTCGGCGAAAAAGCGGCCGAAGGCATTGGAGACAGCCTCAGGGGCCACAAGGACTTCATTCGCGACCTTCAAGCCAGAAACTGGGGAGTGGACCTTAGTGCCAGATAGCCGGCGCAGGCTACCCCAGACAACAGAAGAAGGGGTAGAACTGTTGAAGGTGCTTGTGAAAGCAGCCCAGCTGGCTTTCTTGCTTTCTTTAATAATACGACGACACTGAGCACGTAATCGTTTATAATTAATACAATTCGCCACTGTAGGGTGGCGCTTAAAGGTGCGTAAAGCACGTCGACGAGCACGTAAAGCATCTCTACATGCTGCGGTCCACCAGGGGACCGGTACGCGACGTGGAGAAGAAGTAGGGTGAGGGATGGAATATTCAGCAGCAGCGAGAATGACTTCCGTGAGGTGTGCGATCTGACGATCGCAGCTTGTGAAGGTTTGATCCTGAAAGGTAGCCCTGGAAGAGAAGAGCTCCCAGTCTGCCTTGGAGATGGTCCAACGAGAGGAGCACGGAGAGGGAGTATGCTGCAGGAGATGGATAACACACGGGAAATGGTCGCTCGAATATGTATCAGAAAGTGCATACCACTCAAACCGGCGTGCAAGTTGGGGAGTACATATAGAGAGGTCTAAATGGGAATAGGTGTGAGATGTGTCCGAAAGAAAAGTAGGGGCGCCAGTATTGAGGCAGACAAGATCGAGCTGGTTGAAAAGGTCTGCTAACAAGGAGCCCCTCGGGCAGGATGCTGGAGAGCCCCAAAGGGGATGGTGGGCATTGAAGTCTCCAGTTAACAAAAATGGTGCAGGTAGCTGAGCAATAAGTTGCATCACGTCTGCCCTGGTAACGGCAGATGACGATGGAGTGTAAACGGTACAAAAGGAAAACGTAAAAGTGGGGAGAGTAATGCGGATGGCAACTGCCTGCAGGCCGGTGTGCAACGTGATGGGATCGTAGTAAATATCATCCCGGACCAGCAACATAACCCCTCCATGAGCTGGGATACCTACCACAGGGGGTAGGTCAAAACGCACAGAGGTGTAGCGTGCCAAGGCAATTTGATCGAATGGGCGTAGCTTCGTTTCCTGGAGGGCTACGACAAGCGGACGGTGCAAGCGGAGCAGCAACTTCAAGTCCTCTCGGTTGGAGCGAATGCTGCGAATATTCCAGTGAATAAGTGCCATCGTAAGAAAAGAAAGATGAGAGAAGTGGTCACCTCGAAGGCCGCTTAGGGCCTGGCTTCGAGCGAGCACTGCCGCCGCTATCAGTAGGCGGACAGTCATCGTCCATTGGGTCTATAGGGTCATCGGCCATCTCGGGAGGATGGCCGGGAGGGGGAGCTTCCTCCGCCAGTGAACGGCCAGATGTACGGCGACCAGCGGTGCGGCCAGGCGAAACGGATGACGGCCTGGGGCGGCAGCCGCTGGGTGGCGCAAGAGAAGAAATGCGCCGTGGCGGGGAAGGAGAACTGTGCTTCCTATGCGCCTTTTTGGAAGGACGTGTAGTGGAAGTACCGGTCGAAGGCTGTGAGGTCGAGGTACGGAGGAAGTCTGCACGGGATGGTTCCTTCTTGAAGGCCCGTGCATCTGACTTCGGTGTCTTCGTTTTAGCAGAAGCTGAAGAAGGTGCTCGTGTCTGTGGGGTGATGGGAGGAAGAGGAGACGTCGACCGCGCGATCTTAGCACTGGCCGAACGGACGACCGTGGTGCTGAAGGTCAGATCGCATGTCTGGGTTGCTACCTCCCGGGTAGTCCGAGGAGAGGCGAGGACAGTACTGTATTTCCCCGCTGGGAGCAGCGTGGGCTTCCTACTAGCCAATAGCTTGCGAGCAGCCGAGGTGGACACTTTCTCTTTGACCCGAATTTCCTGGATACAGCGTTCTTCCTTATAGACAGGACAATCGCGGGAGGATGCTGCATGGTCACCCTGACAGTTCACACAACGAGGAGACGGAGGTGGACAGTCACCCTCATGGGCATCCCTGCCACAGGTGACACATTTAGCCGCATTGGAACAAGACTGTCGAGTGTGATTGAAACGCTGACACTGGTAGCAGCGCGTAGGTGTCGGGATATAGGGGCGAACAGAAATAACCTCGTAGCCCGCCTTGATGCGCGATGGCAGCTTAACACTATCGAAGGTCAAGAAAATTGTCCGGGTCGGTACAAGGTCATTGTTGACCTTTTTCATGACCCTATGGACAGCCGTCACGCCCTGCTCAGCGAGGAATGATTGAAGCTCCTCGTCAGTCAATCCGTCGAGGGAGTCAGTATAGACCACACCACGAGACGAATTCAAAGTTCGGTGGGCCTCCACCCGGACAGGGAACGTGTACAGGAGGGTGGCCCGAAGCAGTTTTTGTGCCTGAAAGGCATTCTCAGTTTCCAGTAATAAGGTGCCGTTACGCAACCTGGTACAGGATTTGACAGATCCGGCTATGGCATCTACGCCCTTCTGAATAACGAAAGGGTTGACAGAGGAAAAATCCTTTCCGTCCTCAGTTCGAGAAACTACGAGGAACTGTGGGGCAGGCGGTAGTACTTTTGTCACTGTTGGCTGGTCACGTTTCCGTTTTTGGGTCGAAGTCGAAAGAGATGGAGTAGAATCCATTGCGGAGGAATCCCCCATGATTGCCAGCGTCTCCGATGGCGCGCTCCTTCCTTGTGGGGACCCTCTCAGAGGGCACTCCCGCCTTAGGTGAATGTTTACACCTCAGGTCACACCTCCCGAGAAACAGACGGAGGGACCAATCGGCATGGTCAGAAGGTATCAGCTCAGGCAATCACCCCTCCCCGGGCCTGGCCTTTACCAGGGGGTACGCGCGTGCCTTACATGTCTACCCAGGGCGGGGACTTACGCATTACCCCGTCACCGGCTACGCGTGCGAACGCGTGGGTCGGCCTTCAGACACGCACAGGGAGGAAGGAAGAAGAGGAAAAAGAAGAGAGAGAGGGAGAAAGAGGACAGACTGTCTCAAACGCCGAGGCGGAGACCAGAGAAGGCAAGGAGAAGAAGGCAATGAGAAAGCAAGGGGAAGAAGGCAATAAGAAGGCAAGGAGAAGAAGGCAATGAGAAGGCAAGGAGAAAAAGGCAATGAGAAGGCAAGGAGAAAAAGGCAATGAGAAGGCAAGGAGAAAAAGGCAATGAGAAGGCAAGGGAAAGAGTAAGGAAGACAGTGAGGTGGAGAAGAGCAAAGAAAGGAACCAACAAAAGGAAGGAAGAAACGAGAAGTGAAAAAACCAAAAGGACCACGATGATAGGTCGTGGAACCGTCCGTCTCCGGACGCAGGCGCGAACTACCCCCGTGAGGGGGATGGACTCCTTTTAGTCGCCTCTTACGACAGGCAGGAATACCGCGGGCCTATTCTAATCCCCGGACCCGCAGGGGGGTGAGGAGGGAGTGAAGGTGTTAAATGAGCTAGTAAAGAAATCCCAGCTTGCCTTCTTGCTATCGCGGATGACACAACGGCATCGCGCACGGAACTGCTTATAGCGGCTACAGTCCGCCAAAGTAGGATGCCGTTTGAAAACGCGAAGAGCACGTCGCCGCTCACGTATTGCGTCACGGCATGCCTCGTTCCACCAAGGAACTGGACGGCGGGGAAGGGGGGGGGATGGGGCGGCGCTGGAGCAATTCGGAGGTGCGAGGTATTGAACGTTCCGCAGCTGTGAGAATAACTTCCGTAATATGAGTGACCTCAACGTCGACGCTAGGAAAGTGACGGTCATCGAATGTCGCTTGAGACGAAAAAAGTGTCCAATCGGCTTGGGCAAACTTCCAGCGTCTCGGGCGCATATATGGCAGTTGTGGCTGCAACCTAAGGACACATGGAAAGTGGTCACTCGAGTGTGTATCAGCAAGAGCGAACCATTCGAAGCGCCGAGCTAGCGGAACAGTACAGACCGAAAGGTCCAAATGAGAGAAATTTGTCGTGGAGGCAGACAAAAACGTAGGGTCCCCAGTGTTGAGGCAAACAACATCCGCTTGGTAGAAGACGTCAATCAATAGTGAGCCACGCGGACAAGGATGCGGAGATCCCCGAAGCGGGTGGTGGGCATTGAAGTCCCCAACCAGCAAATAGGGGGGCGGAAGCTGACCAAGAAGATGAAAGAGATCAGCTCGTGTCATTGGTGTGTACGATGGAATGTAGACAGTACAAAGAGAGAAGGTGTATCCAAAAAGGGAAAGATGGACAGCGACAGCTTGGAAGGAACTGTTTATGGGGATTGGGTGATAATGGAGAATATCATTGAGAGGAATCATGAGTGCTCAATGTGCTGGAGTGCCTTCAACAGAGGGGAGATCAAATCGTACCGACTGAAAATTGGGAAAACAAAGCGGTCGTGGGGATGCAGCTTTGTTTCCTGAAGACAGAAGATGACCGACGAGTAGGATCGTCAGAGGATCGACAATTCATCCCGATTGGTTCGAATGCCGCGGATATTCCAATGGATAATGGACATATGGTGGACAGAAAATGGAAGAATGTGACCAAGGTTGCCCTCAATTCTACGACTGCTCACAGCTTGCGACCGACAGCGAGGAACGGCATGCAGCCGAAGGCACAAGATCCTGATCCATAGGTTGTTCGGGAGCAGCTCCTGCCACCAGCGATCGGCCGGTTGATCGGCCGCCAGCAGTGCGCTTCGGCGACACAGACGGTCGAGGGCGGTTACCGCCAGGCGGTGCTGTAGATGAGACACGCCGTGGCGGAGGAGGAGAGGAACTGGGTTTCTTATTAGCCTTTTTGGAAACAGAACGTTGAGATGGAGGAACCGATGATTGTGAAGTTGGGGTACGTAAAAAATCTTCACGAGTAGGCTTTCTTTTGGAAGTCCAGGTGTCTGATTTTGGGGCTCGAGATTAACAGAACTCTAGGGTGAGCCAGTGAGAGTGGGGAGGTTGAACGGGCGATCTTTGCGCTGGCCGATCTGACGACCGTGCCACTAAATATGAGATCAGAAGTCTGAGTGGCTACCTCCTTTGTTGGCCGAGCAGAGGCAAGGACAGTGCTAGATTTACCTGTGTGAGACACAGTGGGCTTTCTACTGGCGATCAACTTGCGAGCAGCAAAGGTCGACACCTTTTCCTTCACTCTGATTTCCTGAATGAACTGTTCGTCTTTAAAAATGGGGCAATCTCTAGAGGAAGCAGCGTGGTCACCCATACAGTTGATGCAATGAGGGGATGGAGGTAGACAAGCACTCTCATGGGCATCCTTGCCATGATTAACGCATTTGGACGGATTGGAACAGGACTGGCTTGTATGATTGAAACACTGACGCCAATAGCAATGTGTAGGGTTTGGGATGTAAGGGCAAACGGAAATTATCTCATAGCCCTCTTATGTTCGATGGGAGTTGAACTCTGTCAGATGTCAAGAAGACAGTACGGGTTGGAACAATGTTCGTGTCAATCAACCCTTTTCATGACTGTGAACAGCTGTGACGCCCTAGTCAGACAGGTAGTTTTCAATTCCCTCGTTGGACAATCCGTCGAGGGAGCGTGTATAAACGACCCGACATGATGAATTTAAAGTGCAGTGCGCTTCCACCCAGACAGGGAAGGTGTGGAGCAGTGAAGTACGCAGCAATTTTTGTGCCTGGAGGGCACTGACTGTTTCTAACAACAAGGTGCCATTTTGTAATCAGGAACAAGACTTTACAGGACCTGCAGTTGTGTCGACACCTTTCTGAATAATTAAAGGGTTGACCGTGGATAAGTCTTTACCTTTGTCAGACAGAAACAACAAGGAACTGTGGCAACGATGGAAGAACTGACCGTGGCTGAGACTCAAACTTACATTTGTGAGCAGACATAGTAGATGATGAAACCATTGCGGAAGTATCCCCCATGATTACCGGCATCTCCGATAGCACGCTCCTTCCTTGTGGGGGCCCTCTCTCAGGGCACTCCCGCCTTAGGTGATTGTTCACACCTCAGGTCACACCTCCCGAGAAACTGACGGAGGGACCAATTGGCACTTTCGGAAGGTATCAGCTCTGGTAATCACCCCTCCCTGGGCCTGATCATTACCAGGGGGTACGTACGTGTCCTACCTGTCCACCAGGGGCAGGGAATTGCCCCATCACCGGCTACACATGGGAATGCGTGGGTCGGCCTTCAGACACGCACAGGGAGGAAAAAAGAGAAACGGAAAAACAAAGAAAGGGAAAGGACAGAAGAGGGGTCTCAAACGCCGCAGCAGAGAAAAGGGTAAAGAGAAGAGGTAAGGAAAAGAGAAGGACAAAGACTTGCCAGCAGAGAAAGTGAAGAAGAGAGACTGTTTTACATTTTCGAGTGTCCGACTCCGGGCGTGGGCACAAAACATAGTCCCAGGGAGGGAGTAGGGGAAGGAAAGAGGCGGAGGTGAGGGGGGGCCGAAGATGGGGGATGGAGAAGGATGCAGAAAGGGAAAGTACGCAGCCCGGAAAGGAAGGAGGGCCACATTAGCTTGGGGCCCCGTGCTCCCTACGCACGTATCCACAAAAGAGTTGTGGACCCCCTGGGGGGGGGGGGGGGGGAGGTGTAGGGACTATGACATTTAAGTTAATGTAAATGTATGGAACTTCACTAACCATTACACTCCCAGCAAAGCATTCTCACATTAACAAAGAAGGCACGTGCATATAGATTCATAAACTATGACAGTAAGTCCGTGAAAGTCATGCTCACCAGTTCCAAAGTTCAACATAAAAAGGAATAAAACAAATGAGAAGACGTACTAGAAGAAGAATCAAGGTACCAAGATCAATTGAGGTGCCTCCTAAGCATTGTGGACCTAGAGGAAACCTTCGACAATGTAAGAAAGTATATGATGTTCCCAATTCTTAACAGTAAGTGGCTATGGTACAGAGACAAACAACCCACAAAACTCATGCGCAAGTATTAAGAGTTTAAGCACAAGAAATCCATATTCGTGCTAAGAAGAGTGCAAGACAAGGCTACAGCTTATCGCCACTATTTAACTTTTACTGCTGTGCTGTAACAATGTAAATCAAAAATTTTCTGGAGACTTCTTGTGTACGTTCATGAGAAATATCAACGCTAAAGCTTGCAGAAGACCGCCATTCTGATCGTATATAAGGAATGGCCAGCATATTTAGCAATGAATATAGTTCGAATGAGCAGCACGGACAGCCGAACGAGTTAAAGTGCCGCTTACGAGAGCCGGAAAGGCCAGCTTGCCCCGGATCAAAACCGCCTTGCCGTTAACGACGAGGGCTGGTGGGCTGGCCAACTTTAATGCAACTTTTAGGCGGTTTCCTATATTCAACTAGATAAATACCTGGTTGCTACTCATGCCCTGCGTCCCGGTACACGTTAGGCCAACATTTAGAAAACTTTCTCTCACTTGAATATGAGATATACCGGTACTCTAAATTCAGACAGATGGGGTATACACACTCCTTCCCAGGGGAAGGAACATCCGCCCACCAAGTTACGTTATCAGTATGTCAGTCAAAATAATTCCGACCCCCGAAGATGACTTTAGGATAAACTAGGCGAAACGAAGACGGTGGTCAGTAGAAGGGGTAACGACTGGCTTATCAAAACAGAACAAATATAGCATAAGAAGTAAAAGACTATCTGCGAAGCAAGATTACACAGGATGACCGAACCAAGGAAAGTATCATAAGTAATTTCAAAACGAAGAAAGCTTTCCTCGGAGTTCTGATGTCAGATATTGATATCAAACTGAGAAAGCTCCTGAAAATGTACGTCGAGAGCACTGAATTTTATGAAAGTGGAACCTGAACCATCGGAAATTAGGCAAAGGAAGAGAATCATTTACACGTGGTACTATAGAGAATTGTCGTAAATTAGGTGGACAGGAAGTTCGAAATGGAGTATTAGGGGCAAGTGAGGATAGAAATCCATAAGATCATGGATGGGACAGTTCAGTCGTGTCATCTTGATATGCCACTCAGAAATAGTTAACCTGGCAGTAGAGGTGAAAATTAGAGGCAGGCCAAGACTAGAAGATACAAAACAGACGGCGTAATAGCCACAGAGAGCTTAAAATATTAGAGCAAGCGAGACAAAGACGTAGGGCATCTTCAGGGCAATTCCGACAGTTTGGGAGGCCTTTTCAAAAACAGACGTTCGTCTATGGTCGTGAGTTACATGACTGTGTAAGGAGAATCAGCAACTGGTCGACGTTAGGATAATTTGTTTATAATTTTTGTCTGCCTTTCTCATCAACAGGAAGACTGGTGGTGGTTTCCCAATCTCGTTCGATAAGTTTTATGAACTTTTGTTACGAAATGGGGGAGGGGAGGGGGACTAATTCTGCCATATTTGCTTACTGAGAAAGCTAACAAAGCCGTATCACCGGGCGCCTCATTGATTTTAATCGTTCCTTTTGCTCTTTTATACCAAGGTAGATTGTTTCGATCATTGCCCATTTCTAATCCGAGCCCTACCACTAATAAAATCTTCCTGCGGGCTTTCTTTAACTGAGATTTTCACGTTTCGGGTTTATCCGTTTGCTTTCAATACGGAAGCAGCGATTCACAAGTCATTTAAGTTGGCTATTGATCTCTCAGTTCTTAAAAAGTTAGGAAACTAGTTTGTCAATAAGTCTTTTTTGGACCCAAAATACAGAATTTCCACTCTGCACCACTGAATTATGTAAATATTGTCGTACCGTCCTGTAGGCAGTGTGTTGGTAACTGTCTTCTCTCTGAAGTGTAGATCCCTCTGAGCCGTCTTGGCGAAGTACATGCGTTTGTTAACCGTTGCAAACATCATAGAACCGATGTCACTCCTATTCTTCTAATGCCAGAAACATGAGAGAATTCTGACTGTACAGTGGGCCACGTCTTATGTTTTGTGCGGCTTTGTACAAGCTGTTAAAGCAGAAAGAGAATCTCTTCTACAATTAGCATCACCTACACATTCTGCAACAAAATCATCCAGAAACACATGCGGGATAAGTGAACCTAACTACGTATTAGTATAGTAATTTTCAAACTTTTTGGGTCCACGGCTCCCTTGATGTGAACGAATTCACCCGCGGCTCCTTTCACACTCGACATCCAGCTCGAAGTGTGGGGTAAAGACACTTAAGTTCCAAAAAATTTGAGTAAGTAGTTATTTCTTTGAAATGAAATGATCATGTGACATTTGTGGTTGGGAAGCCCCACTCGATGAAGTTCGGCCGCCGTGTTGCAAGACTTATTTCAGGTGACGGCACATTGGGCGACTTATGTCGATGATATCCGTCCACGATCTGAGAGAATCTCCAACCCAGCCTGCAAACGAACCTCGGTGCGCTGCGTGGTTGGTGAACACGTTACTACTCAGCTAAACAGGTCTACAGTTATTTCTTTATTGACCGTTGGCGTATCACACTTCAATCAATTTTCAAAGGCACGTGATCTTATTCTTGCCACGAAATCAATGGGAAGGATGAGCTTGCGTCTTGAACTGAACAAAATTGGAAATTACGACTCTCATCACTTTCTCTCCATTCATTCACGGTCTATAATTCGTCTTTATAACTGAAAATGCTGAAAACCTACCTTACCTAAGTAGGATGTGGCCAAAGCTATAAAAACTGTTAAGGCCTTGTTACCTACTTCCGGATACTCCTTCACGAAGTTCCAAAATCCAGTTGTGAGGACACCCACTTCGATTTCAATGCGAAGTCCGACTAAATATCAAACTGCTCTTGTTCTCCAGTGGCGCGCGTTGATGGAATTATTGTACTGAAAGTATCTTTTTTCAGTTGACCAAAACAACTCGTGGAATGTACTTCAGAAACTAAGCACTGAGATCAGTTAAGTAAGGCATAGACTCCAGTTCTGTACTCCACTAAGCTAATGTCTAACAGCATGGTGATCAGGGAAAATGTAAAGTCAAACATTATCAATCACTACTTTAGTACTTTCTGTTTGAAGGCGAGTTGTTTCTTACTGTTGCAGAATTTTGGTCTCGATAGCTTTAAGTGGTACGTTCAATGAAGCTTCAAAACAAAGTCATTGTCTACGAACTTCTCGGGACTCCAGCGTATCTCTGCATACGGAAAAATTTCGGAGTTCCTAAACCCTATTCGGAACATTCCTCCCTCAAAGGTCAACGAAAGTTACTATAATAAATTAGGGTAATATGCTAAGCCCAAATCAACGCACAGAAATCTCGACTTCAGTGGCTACTGAATAAAATTTACCACTTCTATCACTGAACACCGTCCTGAACAGAGTTCACACGTTTTGATGCCAGTACTCGGTGAATGAAAATGTGCAGGCAGCACGACGAGTCTCTGTACGTATCAGAGCTAGCAATCCGACCGAACAACCAGCCATATTACCACCTTCATACTGTATGTACATATGCCTGTACAATTGTGTGAAATCTTATGGGACTTCACTGCTAAGGTCATCAGTCCCTAAGCTTACACACTACTTAACCTAAATTATCCTTAGGACAAACACACACACCCATGCCCGAGGGAGGACTCGACCCTCCGCCGGGACCAGCCACACAGTCCCTGACTGCAGCGCCTGAGACCGCTCGGCTAATCCCGTGCACCTGTACAATTGTCCCAGATAATATTTCTTTAGTAAAGGAGTGCAGTATTCAAAAGTCTGCTGCTTTTGTTCGAGTGATTTTCAGACAGAAAATACTATCATGAAAAATTATGTATAAATCGAACGTACCAAATTATGTGCACATCATTATTCTTGCCCGCAGTTTCTTCCAAATGAACAGCGAAATTTCTATTCCCTTTGCGTTCAGTCAACTAATTTCTGTCCTCAGCCATATCGAGCATTTGTTTAACAAAGGCACACTTGCTCGCTGCTTGGTGCTGACTCACCAAGTCCAGAGCAGCTTGTAAAATGCGGTGCGAGGTTTCTTTTGCTGTTATATGGGCCGGGCAGCTGTGTAAGATTAAAGAAGAGCCTTTGTAGGAATCAATTTGTTTATCCAATTTTTTGTTCTGCCATTTCTTTAACTTGTGGAAAGAATATTTCTCTGGTTTGTCTACCAAACTATCCTCATTTGACTTCAAATGTCTCATTTTATTGAGGAGCATGCTTTCAGTAGCTACTTAGGACAAAGGAACAAATGACACTTGTCACTTTTCCAACAGCAGTACACCTAAAACCTAAATTCAAGGAAATGTCGTCATACTTTATCTCCGTCTATTGACGCCTTTAAAATTGCATGATACATCTTAAATATAAAGGGCATCTGAAGCTAGGTGAATGGTTTAAGAAAATGAAGGTAACAAGAGTTACAAACAAAACCCATTTAGCAGCCTTCAAAGCTATCGCTATGAGCTACAAGACTTCTGACATCGGCTGTATTGGGAACTGTCAGTGAACGCTTCTTCGCAATTGCTCGAAACACTGGCCACGCGTTGTCTGATGTCCGCAATATCTGTATGCTCAACTTTCTCGTTCAACGCAAGGAGACTTCTTTAACACCCTCATTCTCCAGATTTGGCGTCAGCAGACTTCTTTTTGTTTCCCCGTCTTAAATTAGCCCCGAAGGGCTTACGCTTTGCACACGTTACGCATGACCACGGTGCTTCGAGCGATTTCTGACGGTTTCTAACAGCCTTACAACCAATGTCACGACTTTGAAACGCAGTGAAACTATTTTCTTTGTAGAAGAACACTAGTCACGGAAGAAAGACCACGATTAGAAGTATCTGTGTTCGAAAAAATTAACCTCCGAACTTAGTTATCGAATACAAATAAACGAGTCACGTATTATGATTCTACTACGGTGTACCTTGCTGCCGTAGTAACAACGGTTACATGCTGACCTGCTAGATATCACTACGAGCGCACACGTTGTTCCTTCAGTCGGATAGCAAATTATTTTTACGGAAACACCGTGATGCTTATATTGTGGTGCCGCCCCCCACAGTTTGAAAACCCTTGGATTAGCAGAGACATTCTGAGTACAAACGTAACAACCATGCACCGTTCGACACAGTTTAATTTTCTGTTGTAATTTAATTTATGGTAATCTCTAACATCAGCTGTCTGAACTGTTCATTCATTAAATGAATTTTAGGGATATGTTCACGACTAAAAGCCGAGTTTACTCACGCTATCACAGTAGGAGATTATTTTGACAGAATGTTTATGACTACCTGCTAATGTCAGACTGACGATACGCACCGAATTCTATTATAATCAATTTATGTGTATTCTGGTGGCAGTGCCTCGAGCGCAGAACGGCACGATGCGCTGTTAACTATTCCCACGCGTTTGCTGCCATTCACCATGATGCATTTATAAGTAAGTACAGGAAACACTGGGATCAAATTAAGCCTGTGCTTCGTGCATGATCTTTTGTGAGAGCGGACTTTCCAGTGAAAACTAACTGCTCCGACATCTGATTTCAGCAGAGTAATATAGCATGGTTTTAAGTGCTTCCTGATTTTGCGACTGTGTAGAGTGAGAAATTTGCACATCAGTTTAGTGTTTAACGTCATATTTTATGCGCATCAAAACTTCAGTAGCACCACCGTCAAGTAATTTTTAATCCTTATTGATTTCTGTTTGCTCTTTCTCTTTTAGTCCTGACAGTTTGTATCTAGAGATCTTACTTTTTTCCACAGTACTATATGGATAGGCACTGCGCTGCTTGTGTCCGGACACAAGGAGAAATGGACGTTGTTCGGAAACGGCTGGAAGCTGCGTTGGCCACGATCGGCAGGCTTCAGACTTTTGTTCAAAGCTGCAACAAAATCGGGTACCAGTGACGAAACACTGACACCTTTGGTGCCATTGAATCTCCTGGTAACACCTTTGTCACTGCATCTGACGATATGCGAAATCTGCCCGTGTGTATTTACTCTAGAGCGTGTGTGGCTGACAGTGTTCGCATATATCTGGGTGGAGATCGGACGTGGTAACAGCCTGCAGGGCTGATTCCTTACGCCTTAGCAATTCACATGAGGTGCTTCTCAGTGTAGAGAAAACATGTGCGTCAGCGTGCAATGTCCCTTGTTGGGCCAATGGCTGATTTTCCTGCACATTGAGTCCTCAGGGAAATAAAGCCCGTATGGACTATCCTTGCCGGGAGGTATCGTCAGAGACGTGGGGAAAGCTCTGCCGGTGGCTATCTAGAGTACCGAGAGCAACCGGCTGCAAATCGTGACTTATACTGGCAGGAATAACGCCTGTCGCTTGAGTTTTTGAGGTGCTTCTCGGTTCCTTTTAATGAATGGCCGATTTGTTGAAGGAACCTAGTATCGTCCGCTGGTTGCAGGGTAAGTTCACTATTTGTAGCATCGTACCCAGAGGATCGAGGTCCTCAGGTTTCGAGCAGAGTGAAGGGACTAAATTAGAGGCTCAAACGATTCTGCGACGATATGGGCTTCGAATCTCTCTCTACCTCCGCTATTGGATGGAGAATTGTAGGTCTCCCTCAACAGGTCAGGCGCGAACTACACGCAGAAAGCAGCTACTAGGGTAGTTTAATACTGGTACGTGTGAAATGCGTATTTTTAGGTTAGACGAGAAACACCCATCCCCTCCTTGGGATCAGTGACGAAGGGACATAGTCATTCTTTAAGAACGTTTGCCTCGCAAATAGGAAACTGAAAAGATTGATCTGGTATTAGTGAAGTGTAGAAGTCTGCATGATCAGGTGTCAGCTTATTGTAGTTAATATTTCCCACGTACTGTTAGTAGAAAGTATGTAACAACGAAATCCTAACTTCAGACTTGAATATATATCGTACAGTAATGTTAGACACCAGTGGTGGCAGAGTGTTTATTGCAGTAACGGACTGGATATTATATAGTGAGGTGGTTACGGATTCAGAAAGTGAAATAATCTGGGCAAAGTTAAGCTCTAAGAGGGTCGAACATGGTAATCTGATGTTTCTATTGACCATATGTGTTGCGATTTGTACTGGCAGAAAACTTCACAGAGAACTTGCAGAATTTAATGCGTAAGTTTTCTAATCATGCTGCTGTAGTAGGAGAGACTTCAATTTGCCAGTTACAGAACGGGAGTGTCATTAGATCAATAGTGGTGCCAGAGGCGAATTCGTGGTAATTTATTCGGAATGTCTTGTACGAAAATTACTTGGCGCAGATAGAAAACCACCTCATGAAGGTAACGCTTCAGATTTACTAGCAGACAGACCTGAACTTCTCGATTCAGTTTATGTAGATGAGGGCGCAAGTGCTGCAGTAATATCAATGACTACGTCTGTTATGGTTCACGCGCAGTACCAAAGTAGTTTGTTTAGCAACACTGTCAGGAGACAAGTTGTAGAATATCTGAGTAGCCAACATCAAATATTCACTGCTGAGGACGAAGACGTGTATCACAAACTGATAAAATTCGAAAGTATCGTTCAATACGCGTTAGGCAGTTATGTACCGAGCAAGGTTTTAAGGCATGGTAAGGACCCATCGTGATTTAACAGCAGTGAGAGAAAGTTGCTACGGAAGCAAAGGCAGCTACACCGCAGATTTGAGCTAAGTCAAAACCTAGTTCTCAATAGTAGAATGAAGCGAAATTGAGCAGAAGGAGAGCAACGAGAAAGAGGTTCAGTGATTCCAAGAAAAATTTTCCCGATCTGACTAAAAACCTTGAGAAGTTTTCGGTTTACGTAAAATTAACAAGCAGGTGGACATGTATTCAGTGAGTGACCACAATGGCACAGAAACTGAAGACTATACAGAAGGCCGAAATCCTGAATCCGGTCTTCCGAAACGGTTTCACCGTGCAAGTGAGTAACACACAGTCCTCCCTTTCACTCATCATCATACGTTTCTTGACTTCCGCAAGGCGTTCGATACAGTCCCCCACAGTCGTTTAATGAACAAAGTAAGAGCATATGGATTATCAGACCAATTGGGTGATTGGATTGAAGAGTTCCTAGATAACAGAACGCAGCATGTCATTCTCAATGGACAGAAGTCTTTCGAAGTAAGGGTGATTTCAGGTGTGCCGCAGGGGAGTGTCGTAGGACCGTTGCTATTCACAATATACATAAATGACCTTGTGGATGACATCTGAAGTTCACCGAGGCTTTTTGCGGATGATGCTGTGGTATATCGAGAGGTTGTAACAATGGAAAACTGTACTGAAATGCAGGAGGATCTGCAACGAATTGACGCATGGTGCAGGGAATGGCAATTGAATCTCAATGTAGACAAGTGTAATGAGCTGCGAATACATAGAAGGAAAGATCCTTTATCATTTAGCTACAATTAAGCAGGTCAGCAACTGGAAGCAGTTAATTCCATAAATTATCTGGGAGTACGCATTAGGAGTGATTTAAAATGGAATGATCATATAAAGTTGATCGTCGGTGAAGCAGATGCCAGACAGATTCACTGGAAGAATCCTAAGGAAATGCAATCCGAAAACAAAGGAAGGAGGTTACAGTACACTTGTTCGCCCACTGCTTGAATACTGCTCAGCAGTGTGGGATCCGTACCAGATAGGGTTGATAGAAGAGATAGAAAAGATCCAACGGAGAGCAGCGTGCTTCGTTTCAGGATCATTTAGTAATCGCGAAAGCGTTACGGAGATGATAGATAAACTCCAGTGGAAGACTCTGCAGGAGAGACGCTCAGTAGCTCGGTACGGGCTTTTGTTGAAGTTCCGAGAACATACCTTCACCGAGGAGTCAAGCAGTATATTGCTCCCTCCTACGTATATCTCGCGAAGACATCATGACGATAAAATCAGAGAGATTAGAGCCCACACAGAGGCATACCGACAATCCTCCTTTCCACGAACAATACGAAAATGGAATAGAAGGAAGAACCGATAGAGGTACTCAAGGTACCCTCCGCCACACACCGTCAGGTGGCTTGCGGAGTATGGATGTAGATGTAAATACTGAAGAAGTGACGGCGGAATAGAAAAGCAACTACAACCGCTTACTAGGGGAAGAGTATTTGTAACCGTTGAGGTACCTGTACGATTCTAAATAGATTACACCAAAGAACTTACTCCCTTCTAGTACCTAGCGAGGTCGCGCAGTGGACTGTCAGCCGGAAGGACGACAGTTCAAATCGGCATCCGGCCGTCCAGATTTATGTTTTCCGTGACTTCCGTAAATCGCTCCACGCAAATGCCGAGATGGTTACCTTGAAAGGGCACGGCCGATTTTCTTCCCATCCTTGACAATCCGAGCTTGTGCTCCGCCTCGATCTCGACGACGAAGGGATGTTTAAATAAGTCTTCCTATCTTCCTTTCCCTTTCTGTCAGCAGTATCTTCGGTCGCTGAAGCAACGAAGGGTGCCTAGCGACTGGAGAAACACTTAAGTCATTCCCGCTTTCAAGAAGGGTTGTAGGACATATGCACATATTATAGGCTTACAGGATACATCGTTGACGTCAGTCTATTGAAATATCTACTACTTTTGTTGAATGGAAGCAGAATTTCTTTGAGATAATTAAATGGGAAACAAGCATGTAATGTATATGAATCCTAGTCCGCTGCTTCGATTCAATACCTTTATCGCGGAAGACCTGTTTCGGCTACAATTGCCACTGTCAAGCTATCGGCGAATAACACAGAATTATTTGCTCATTCTTTTTATTCGCGTGTCACAGGCATACGGTATGTGCATTCGTTGGTACTTAAGTCTAGTTATTGATTTTCATATCATACCGGTGGGTACTGTCGCTAACTGAATTGCTGTTTTTGATTTTGTGATCTATGTATTTTAGCGAATTTGTGGGAGCTTGTTAGTCCTTTTTTCACATCAGTGGATGCTGTCCAGAATATTTCAGTTTATGTTAACTAATTTCTGACAACATATTTGGGAGTTGCACCAACAATGTCATCCGGTTACAACGTTGTGTGATGTAGCCTATGAAGTTAGTTGATTAAACTTTGATGATTTTATCTTTAACCATCAAATGTTTTCGCTGTGTGTTTTGCGTTGCAAATTTTTATAATTTTCTTATTTCGTGCAGCGTTTTTATGAGTTGGGTTCCTTCGGATTTTTGGGATGGGTCAATCTCAAAGAAATTTAGAGAGAGCCCTACGATACGTCCCTGGTTAGAGATGCTGTTGAAGTATTAAGTTGACAGCGTTACAAAATTATAGTTCTCATTGCATGTCACTAATATGATACGAAACTAGTAACTACTGAAAGACTCAGGGTATTAGATGTGATTATTTTTTTATATAATTCGTGTTGAGAATGTATCCTTTCCTATCCTGCGCCAGTTTTTCCGTACATACCTGTTTGTTCATGGCAAAGCATTAAACTTAGAGTACTGTTCAGCATGATCTTTAATATATCCAAATTAATATCAGTAGCTACAGAAGCAATGCGGACAATGACATCTTAGTTTTCTATTAAAACGTAACTTGAAACATGGGTAACGGTGCACCTCAGAACTGAAATATAGTAGTTTACGCTCTGTTGTCAGTTGATATCATCTCTAAGTTCACCAGCCGCCCACTCCCGCACCCCAAAACAAGATTAGAAAAATATAAGATACTTATGAAACGGTGTAGAACGAGCTGGAAATTGCAACTCTAGCTTACTTCAGCAGCGGTGAGCTACCAATAGTGGGAAAAAGGTGTAACAGCCGAAACTGGAAAACAGTGCAAAACAAAATATTGCAGTCGGTGCAAAATGCAGTTTCCGAAATTTGGTAAGTATGTGATACCTACCCGAAGAAAAGACATCAACCAAGAGAAGCTTGTAGCACCAAAGTATTACACGAAAGTGCATTACTCTTCACAGCGAGAAGCATGTAAGTGAAGAACAATCATCTTTTTGAGTACTTCGCCAAATATTGGAAAAGGTGCTTTTGTTGTCGTTAATTAACTAGATATAGACCTTCGAAAAGACTTTGGTATGCACTATTGCAGTATGCATTCACTTCATCTGCGTCTATATTCCGCTAGCCACTTGATGGCATGTGGTGGACGGTACGTCTGGTTTCACTATCCGTTTCCCCTCCCCAACCCTGTTTCGTATGTGAATTGGGTGAGAGAAGAGCGAATATCGGTAAACCTCAGTATGAGCTCAAATTCTCGGATTTTCTCGTTGTAACATTTCAAGAGACATGTGGTAGGAAGATAAGGTCTAAAACTTCGTTTCCGCCGTTTTACAGTTGAAAGAGGAAGTGGCAAGTGGTGGTGCAGGCGTTAGGTCTTGTCATACAATAAGCTTAGGAATTTGTAAACCTAACGCCATCAGATTATTAGTCGATTTGTGGTTATCTCGTCGTTTGCGGGAAGATTAAATTTTTTGCCTCAATATGAAGAATTCAGGCTAAGGCTCATAAAATTATGGGTAAGACCAAGGGTGAGGCACCTGTTACTAAGAGAACGTACATGTAACTGTCTCAACGTTTCAAGAACGATGATTTTGACGTCGAAGACCAACATTGAAGTGGAAGAGAGGTTTTCGAAGCTACCGAAACGGACGGAAACAATCACAGGAGATAGTTATTAAGAGCCACTGATGCGTCTGAGACGAACACAAAGACACACGGCCGCAATACAGTGACAGACATGAAAAGGTGATTTTTCAGCGTAACAGGGCTAGACTGTGTCGCAAAGCCCGTCAAAACCCACTCAGAAACGTTGAAATGGGATGACCTACCCATACCTGCCTTATTCTCCAGACATCGCTCCCTCTGAATACCACTATTTTCGATCGAAGGCCTGGCTGCCTAGCACTTCCGGTCATACAAACGGGTGCAAATTTGGATAGATTCATATACCTCTTCAAAAGACAGTTCTTCCGCCGCAGGATCCGTGTTCTGCTCGAAAGATGGGAGAAAGTAGTGGCTAGTAACGGCCAAAATTCTGAATCACAAAATTTTTGAAAATTTTTCACAAAGCTCCAAACTTAGGAAAGAAACGGCGGAAGCAAAGTTGTAGACTTAAGGTTTCCCTATGCTTAAAGTAGTCTACTCTCTCTGAATTTCAGTAGTAACCCTCATCGTGATTCCAACGACTTTTGCCGCGTTTTTCAGCTGAGTTTTTGGAGCATCTCTAACGCTCTAGCGTTGAATTCGCTGGATCTTTTCTACCTCTTCTACTAAACCTAACTTGCAAGGGTCCCGGAGTGGTCAATAATATTAAAGATTCAGTAGAATAAGTATTCTGTAATTCACTCACTCACTGAATTTTAAATTTCCGTAAGACTCTTCCAATGAATCTCACAGTGGACCACACCTACACTACTTCACCGCCTTCGTCCAAATTTTTGGTATACACAGGGCTTTTCCTCAAATGAGTGACAGGACTGGGAGCTTCACGTAGTCAAGTGTTAAGGGGAAGTAGTTTCGGCGCGGGTCAGATGAGGCATGAACCATTTGGTATGTAGTTTCCAGGCAGCGGTTGGCGCGGTGGAAATATTATAGAATGGTAATCAGAAGGTCGTGGTGTCGAGTACGTATGCAGAAATTTATTTTCAAGTTTTACATTACTTACACGGCAGATCAACCGAAACAACGCTCAGTATATTGTATCAATATTTTCGCAAGACACGAAAAGGAAATGCAAAGGAAACTTTGGGATTGCAAATTACCGAGTAAGAATTTTACTTACAGCATTCACGGGGACGCTGCAAATAACATTTCACGAAGGTATTGTAAACAACACATACAGAACTTAGCATTACATTAGTTTCATTTTAACCTTGTAGAAGGTTGCGTCAAAGAGAAGACTGGCTCAAAATACATTACATTTTACGTCACCAGGCATCCTCCTCAATATTTGGCGAAATTTTGCGTTGTGCCTGATTTGCTGCCAGAAATATGAGTTTAAACTAGGTTCGTTTCTATTTTAACACTTCAAAATCGGCATGTAACTGTAAGAATGTTTTGTTTATAACGTGTGCAAGATGCCGAGAAAATTACTGCTTCCCTGTTTTTACGATGAACATCACCCCCGCAGATGTAAATCATCAGCTGTAAAATAATGAAGTATCCAATCTTATATGCGAAGTTCGACGTACGTATTACAATCCCTTAGTGGAAATTTGCAGTCCCAAATTATTCTTTTCATGTCTGTTACGAAAGTACTAATAAACAGTGTAATTGAGTTATTTGTATTTGCAGTTTAAGTAACTTAGAAAACGAAAATTAGTTTCCGCTTAAAGACTCTACTCCACGACCCTAGGATTACCTTTCAGTAATCTCCGCGCTGTGACAGTCGTCGTATGGAAACTACGCTAACAATGGCTTATACTTCACCCCTCCCACGCCGAAATTTTATTTTTTTCTGAACGCTTGGCCATCTGGAACACTTACTCCTGTCATTTATTTGTGGCAACGCCCTGTATATATGGTAAGTCTGGACGAAATCGATGATGACGAGAAGGCGCGGTCCCTTTGTCAGTGGGGAATCTGCTTTTCATACTATTTATGTGGTTATGCCAGTTATAGTCGCTCGGGTTGGTTACTCCTAGTTACTTTACAGTAGTTTTCAGCAATTTGTAACTAATACTATAACTGTACAGTAGTGGACGTATGCTTGATATGTTACATTTATTTACGCTCAGGGTCAACTGCGAGGCTGCACTATTCATCAGCCCTACAGGTCTACTTGCAGTTAGCTAGTCTTGTGACGGAATTACTTTGCAGACAAGCTTCTGTTTCCGACGTAGATCATTTATATGTATTTTGAGCAGCAACGTACGTATCACTCTTCCTTGGGGTACGCCTGAAATTACTTATACATATTTCGGTTCTGTGCCGTCGTGAGCGACGCGTTGAGTTCTGTCTGCAGGTAAACTTGAATCCAGTCTCAAATGTCAGATACTCGATAAGTTCGTAGTTTTCTTACTAAACGTCAGTGCGGCACGGTGTACATTTCCTGAAGTTAAGAAACACGGCAACCTGAGCGCCGATGTGGTTGTCATGGAGGAACACAGCGAGCTTAGGGTAGCAAGCTGTTTGCTGAAGTAATGTGGATTTTTGAAGAGTGAATTTACGCCTTCCAAAATGTCATGGGAAGTTAGCTATGACTATGATTTACGTTTTTAATCATAGCAAATAACGCAACAGCCGTAACACCAAACGAAGTAGTCTGGTTATAGACGGAAACGAGTATATTAGAAAAGTAAATGAATTTTCACCGCCAACATCCCAAAAATTCGAAGCAACCGGACTAAAACACGCAACACGAAAGAAGAAAATTATAAAAATTTGCAACGCAAAACAGACATAAAACATTTGATGGTTAAAGATAAAATCAGTAAATATTAATCGTTTAATCAACTAACTTCATATGCTACAAGAAGCTATGTTGTAACCATATGGCATTGTTGGTGCAGCTCCCTATTACGCTGTCAGAAATTCGTAAACAAACTAAAATATCCTGGACAGCATCTACTGACGTGAAAAGGAACCAATAAGTTCTCACAAATTCGCTGAAATACAAACATAGATCACAAAATCAAAAACAGCAATTCAGTAAGCTAAGTACCCACCGATGCTACATGGAAGTCAGTAACTGAACGTAAGTACCAACTAATACACATACGGTATAGCTGTGAGACGTAAATACAAAGCTTGACAGTGGCAAACGTAGCCGAAATAGACTTTCGGCGATAAAGGTATTCAAACGAAGCGGCGGACTAGGATTCATATACATTACATGCTTGTTTCCCATTTAATTATCTCGATGAAACTGCTTCTTTTCAACAAAAATAGAAGTAGATAAAATTGGACAGTGTAATATTGTAACGTAAGTTGGTTACAAACACGTCTTTTGCTGGAACCGTTCCGCACGGAGCGTCGATACGTTGTTACCTCAGACAGGCAAAATGAGCGTCCTTTGATTGCCATTACCAAGGCATGTGAAGCTTTCGCAGCAAAAGGGACAAAGCGCGCCATACTGTGCAGCCCGTTTAATCAAAGACCTGCGACGCACGTCAGCACGGCAGCTTTTTTACCTGCTTTTTTGTGGACGCATCCTCACACCGTCTGCGTAGTCAGGTTCACAGCCACGTACAAAGAAATCAAAGTAGAAATGAGTTCACAAGCATTGCCAACGGGATGGGATTGTTACAGAACTGTACAGGGACACAAGGTTAAAATTTGTATATAATGAAAATTCTGTACATGAACATCTCTGTAGATAGATGAATTGGAGTCACAGTCCGCTGCCCGTAGTTGTCTCAGCAGATTTGATGGCTGCTGCAGCCCACAGTGCGTGACGATCACTGATAAGACAGCTGCAAGGCATGTGAATTTCTACTACGACGAAAGTAATTTTTACTGAAAAGGTTAATGTAAATAATTTAACCTTTTGTTAAGGCGACTCCTTCCTGATTTAAGTTCACGGCGGCTTCCTTAAATCACTCCGAAGGACTACATGGATTGTTCCTTCGACAAAGATGCGATCTATTTCCTAAGCAGCTCTTTCCAAAATGAGGTTGTACGCCGTACCAGTACGTTGACAGGATAAATTCACTATTTTCTCTTTGTCGCATGGCTCGGAAATTTTACGTTAGCGGATGTCCTGACGCACATTCATCCATCCGAACGTCTATCAACCTGACGTTACAGGTAACTAAACTCGTCATAGCCTAAGCGAAACACTACTGAAAACTACAAATTATGTAAACCCGAGTAGTACCACGCTCGTAAGTGGAACTTTCTAAAAAGGGATGATCTGTGTGTCACAGAGGAAGGTCAAAACTCTTCGCGTAAAATCTTAAATTGAGCACGTTATGGAGATGTAGGAAGGAAAAATTTTAAGTGCGTAAGGATGAGAAATTCCCCACGCGTCTGTTTCGAATAGCAACATCTGACGATGTGTGTTGGAGTGGCAAAAATGATACAGAGTTCGACACGTCCTAGTCGAAACGAACCGAGATCAGGACATATTTTACATCTGCTTTCGTTTGTCTTCCACGAGTAATGTGTTTATAGTATAATAAACGTAATGGTTTCCAAGTTATGTTTTGATTCCATGTACAGCTATCGCTTGAAGCGCCTTACAAAGTACTCAAAGACTAGTTTTGTCGGAATCATCTAGCACTCTGCGGATGTGAAAGCAAAATAGGGAGGGATATTACTGTCTAGCGTCTTGTCGGCAACCAAGTCACAGCTGCCTCGCATTACAAGAGAAACCCTGGTAAACGCCAAAACACGGAGGCTGCAGGGTAAAGAAATTAAGCGGAATATCATGATTCCCAGTCACTGTTGCTGTTATTTTTCTGCTTTTATGGCCCCATCAGCAGCCTTGCCTTATGACACGGGGTATTGTAGTCTGTTCCTTCAGTGTTACATAGACTGCTGTTGAGATACTTTTGCAATGTAGTCCTAGACACGAATGCTTCCATTGGAATATCCCCATAATTTCTTCCCAATTACCGCTCACATCACTGGTCAATTGAACAATTTTTTTAATTTGTTTAACCACAAGACAAAACGACCTGTTCTAAGAGAACAAATTAAGTTTTTAAGTAATCAGGGAACGCCTGCTCTTTTCATATAGCCACAGGAATAATTCTATAATGGTGTATTCACGTCAAGGCATCCTGCACAACATCAATATAACACTTCTACATCATCCATTTCGTTACAGTAAACCCATAAAACCTGATGGATTACACTTAACTACAATAGTGTCCAACTAGAACGTACTTTGAAGATTCTTCAAGGTGACCATTTCCGTTTCAGAAATGGTTGCAAACTATATTTTAGGATTCACTGGCAGTTACCGTCGGTACATCTAAGTTGGTTCAATGCCAACCGGAATAAGCATACAGGTAAACTTCGTAAGCTATTACGTCGTGTCACCCACTTGTAGGAACCAAGTTCTTATGAAGCGCAACTTTCGGCGTCAAGAATCATGTCAGTAACATGGACACTGTCAGCGATTAGTATTTCAGTACATTACTTTTACCGCACCTTCTAGATGGTCTATGTAGTCCAACTCCCTTATTGACGAAGCATGTTTTCCTCAGGCAACTCCAGTTATTTCGCAGAATTCAACTAATCCGAATCTCATTTCAGACATGAAACTTTCAAAATTACAAACATTCGAATTACCCCAAGCTGTATTTCATTTTTATTAACACATTTATTCACATTTTAAGAAGCGTGATTAACCCATCTATCTGAAACTACATGACGCAGCAAGCAGATTAACCCATTCGAATTTGAAAACCTACGAGAGGAAAATTTAGTGAGTGTATAAGTAATCCGACCGAATGCCCAGAACTATATTTTCTTGAATACTGTCCAGTACGATACAGCACAACCAACAATCGCTAAGAATTTATGCGGGAAGGTGTTAATGTTGATCGCGTGTCGCTAAGAAACGCCCTGCTTAGATGCTTCGTAAAATTCTTCACGCAAAGCATTTTGTTTTAGCTCACTTCAAGCTACTGCGTCAAATACTGATCTTAACTCCCGTAACACGAAACTATACATGGCGAAAGAAGAATTTAAGCAGCGACGGCAGTTAACTACTCCGTAAGAAGATACCTGATTACCGGAGCAATTTAATATTCTTGAGGTTTCTACATTATGCATAAATGCAAGCTACTGTCATGCAATGACAATATACTCGCTCCCTGCTTCGATCCTATCTTATCTGCCAGTGAACGTTATGCGTAGTTGCCCAGGTTACAACTCTCTCCGTCCACTTAATGACATTTAGAACATTACCAGTTTCTTGAAAAGGAAAAAAAAAAACACCGTTAAAACTGATAGCTGCGTTCACTTTACATTGAATCTACAAGGAACCTGGCTAATAAAATCGTGGCCAGTCATTTTGCTTGAAAGAGAAGGAAATCAGTTTCGATGGTGATGGTTTGAAATATTTCACAGCTGAAAAGCTACCAATGAAATTACAAACTTCGTTGCCTAGTTTTTTTCCCCTTTACTGTTCACCCGCTCTCGCGCTATCAGCAGGAACGTTTTTCTAACAGTTACTGCCCGACAGCTGACTACGCCAGGTGGAGAAAGCCACCATAGAGCCTAGGATACACTTTTTACTTGTGTTCACCAGATGCACAGGAAGCATCTCTATGATCTTTCCGTCGGCAGCGACTTACAATAGGGAAAAAGATGAAATAAACAACATTTTATACTTCATGGTATTTACGAGTGATCGAATTCAAACACCTGCTCTCCTCCAGCGCAACAAACTGAAAAGGTGGCCGATGCTGAATCCTATTAAGACACGGGCAAAATTACTACCGCAAGTAAAGTTTGGCGCAGTTCAACTTATATTTTCAGAGGATTTAAATATCTGAGATGACCGTAAATAGCAATTAAAAGAAATTTAACAACCTGCTGCTACAAGCCTAGTTTCAGAATAGTCTTTAGAAATCTCATAGGTAGACCCTCGTGTTTCCTGGCAATTTTCAAGCTAACGCAGCCTACTGTTTGTTCACTACTTGCCATCGCCGCCGGCCGCCCTTATCCGCCGTGACTACCAAGCGCCATGGGAACATACATTACAAAGTGGTGAAAGATTTAGTTAATTTTTTATACGTTACTTAGTCTCCAGTTTTCCTTTACGATCGGACGAGATTTGTCATACAGTATTTATCCGAGTTGTGCACTACACACCACCCAAATGCCAACCCGATAACCAAATGTTAATCGTACATTACCGGAAGCCACCATAACGATTTGACAGTCCTGACAAAAGATCGGGAACGACTTTTGGTTGCCCTTTTTTAGGACGGCAGCTGATAAAATCTGACAAACGGAGTAGGTATTTTATTACCTGAAATGAATATGTATAGTATCAACGTAGCAGGTATCGTCTTGGTCCGTTTTGGGTAATTTGGACACCAACTTGTGGTCTGGAAGCAACGATTATAGTGAAGTGCGGGATGTAATACGAAACTTTAACTACGAAGATTTTCTGCTTGAGGTTTAACTAAGACCGAATGTAGAGATTTTCATCAAATCTTTACGAGCGTTTCTTCAGGAATAGATCTTTAGCTGGTGCCTGTCTCACTTAGGCGTCAACGTACTGAGAGGAAATCTTTGACCGCAGCTGTGGTTTTTTAAGCCTTTGACTCCTTATACAGATTAAGTTTTAACACAACCACTGACCAGTATATAAGCTGCCATATGGAACGGGACGGCAGGAGGGGGGGGGGGGGGGGGCGGGTAGGTGTTAAGATACGGAACAAAAATAATGCTAATATATCTAGATCTAGTGACTATGTTTAAAGTCTGATTATTTTAAGGGCACTTTATTTTTATTCAGACATTCACTAACGTTTGTGCTGGGTAATGTATCTGGTTTTACCACTGTATCAACAGCAAGGAATTCTCCATGCTGCTGCTTCTACCCTACATAGCTCAAAACTTTTAGATTCAGCATGATGCTCGCACGCGATAAATACATTTTTTCAACAATTTTACGAGTCACCACGCTGCTCCTGAAGCTGCAGTTTTTATTAGCGGTATTGAAATGGATGAACGAAGTAAGTGTGCACTATCTACATCCCGACGTAACTATTCATTATTTCATAATTAGACGTACCTTCATAAAATAATCTACGGCATGACGTTCTTGCAAAATCAAAGGCAGAGTACGTATTTGTCTGAGGCGAATGTAAGTCCATGTTTACTCCATTTGTAAGAGGCGAATGTACGCCATTTGTATGAGGCAAATGTAATTCCATTTTTAGTAATGAGCTCTTACTAAAAAACAGGAAAATAAGCACTGAAAAAATAAATACGTTAATTTCTTAAACACAAGTGATGAGGAAGAGCCAGCTTCCACACAAGAAACGTTAAGAGTGACTGCGCGAGCCCCATTAGGTCGCGACCGCTTTCCTCCTTCCTTGTCCAGAGACTGTTTTCCTGTCAAAGAACTTCGATGGCAGCATACAAGGCGTACTTGTTGCTTGGCACAACATTTAGTTTCCAGGAACCTCTTAATATGTGCTTATCCCATGTTGGTAAGTAAATCGTTTTATCAGAAGACTCATCGTTTAATGCAGTGTGCTGAAAAATATACAAACACCCTAAATCATTATACGATACGAGTCGATTCTAGTCTAACCGGGTATCTTTGGCTTGACATTGAACTATACTGTCACACGCAGAGCTGGAAAAGGATTACCAGTCCATCCACAGAAATTCACTAAAAACGAAATTCTTCAACTGATATGTGTTTTTACCTCTTTGGAGTTGTTTATGAATATAATAGAACGGGAAGCTGCTCTTTCTGGCTTTCCGTTCAGTTGAGTAACAGTATTACCCATTATTTCGACAGCAATAATTAACACCATATGAAGTACTACTAACAGCGTAACATTCGCCTTCTGAGTCTGCAAAAAGAAAAAAAAAATTGCCTCGACCCGGACTGAATAAACGTCTTAAAATTCTCCTGAAGCGGTTAATGCACATCATGCGGTATTTCCGTTATCTCAGACAAATGGAGTTTCGATTAAGGATGATTTGCAGTATGTTGTGGCTCTTACAGTAAGTCTGCAGAATGAGAGCTTACAGAATATCGTACCAGCACTGTGATTGGATTGAAGACTTCATAGCAGATAGAACTGAGTACGTTGTCGTTGCTCTGACTTTATTAGCGCGTATTTTTTTCTCCACCTTGTACATTGTTATGGAACTTATATATCGGTAAATGTAAATAAGCAATGATAGCACACAAAGTTAGCACTAGAACGCTGAAAACGAAGACTATTGTCAAAGAGGCAACCGTGTCTCTTGATAGGTACCTCGGATCATCGCTATAGGTTACAAACTTTTAAAAGTAGTTAGTGGTATCCTTGCTTCTTGTTTTGCCTCAGTTTGTGTTCCACTTCACTAGGAAAGTACACAGCTCGCAGCTAGGTGAGCTGTAGGACGCCGGTTTAGCAGTCACTGATGCGGTTAATGTTTAAGCGTTATCGATTGCTGCTGACTCACACAACATCCCGACGATACCTACGTGGGGCTCTTCTTTATTACGCAAACTGTCTCCTTTAAAAGCAGTTCGACCCATTCATGTTCTGTGTTTTCTTTCCTAATCACAGGAAGTAGTTAATGAGGTATTTCAGACAGCAGACTGCCAGAAATGCCGACAACGCACCGTATTCGGTTCTTAGAAACGAGACGTGATCAATATTTCGTTATATTCTGCTCGTGTGAAAAGTGATGAAGGTCAGCCTGTGTTTCCACGCTCTTAAGTAATGTATGACTTCAGTTCGGATGAAATCAGTTTCAGTTTTAGAATCTTGCCTCTTATGAAGCAGCACAGGCATCTGCCGAAAAATGGATGACGCACTGCGCAGTATCTCGCCGATAATTTCCTAGTCTAGTAGTGACTCATAGGTCAATAACATTAGTGAACTAATGCATGTACACAAACATACAGGACTTGAAATGTATAATGCTATTCAGCATCATGTAAATGCTAAGAAGAAGACAAATAAGGGTGGCGGTTCTGGAATTAGAGGTAAAGGTTCCGATTCCAAGAATGGAAATGCCTTTTTTTCCCCGTATTACTGTTAGTGTATTTCTGCATTGCCCTACTACTGTACAGTAGCGAGCGATTAAAAGGTCAGAGGTTGAACACTTGCCTATTTTCGTAACGCAGATATGGAAGTCAGGTCACTAGTCAACGGTGTACAAATTCAGAAATTATTTCCCATTAGCGTCTTGGTGGAGGTCACTAAAGGTATCGTCATCCAGTATCTGTTTAAGTGTCAAGTATATAGTGGCCGAATTAAAACTGTCTCCCGCCACAGAAACTGTTTTCGACATTTCTTGACAACGTAATCTAAACAGCAAAGATTTTATTTGAAAACTATTCGAGATGATTCTGAACACCAGACTACAACCTGAAACGAAAGAAATACTGCAGTAAAACCCGCCATCATCAAAACGTCTGTTAACTGTGCAAGAGCGAGTTAAAATGTTGTCCTATCTGAACACAGGATATGCTCTGTAATTTTAGATATTCTCTCTTGTGTATCAGTGAAGGCTTCCCTTTCAGCCTGTGGTTAGTAAACGAGGTGGATGCAGACTGAAATTCAAATGGCTCTGAGCACTATGGGACTCAACATCTGAGGTCATCAGTCACCTAGAACTTAGAACTACTTAAACCTAACTAACCTAAGGACATAACACACATCCATGCCCGAGGCAGGATTCGAACCTGCTACCGTAGCGGTCGCGCGGTTCCAGACTGAAGCACCTAGAACCGCTCGGCCACACCGGCCGGCTGGATGCAGATATTTGCAGCATGTTTATAATTTATTCATATGGGTCCTGATTCAGCCTGAACGGATAGGTGAACTAATATTCAATGAGCTATTACACACTAGAAAATCCTCATAGGCACCTTGAACAGCAGCTGCATAATGATAATGTTAGTGTTTCAAGCCACATTTATTTTGGCTACCCTGTATATACTTTTCGTAAAGATGGCTACGAAGTCCACCACAGTGGAGTTGTGTTGACACAGGTTTAACTTCCTAGTCCAGCGGATGGTCACCCCAAAGACAGCGCAACAGGCCCTCTGTCCGTACGACACTACCGTGTGGCTGAGGACTTGCCCCGGGGCATTGGTACACGACCTGGTGATCTAGAAATTGAACACCACCGTCTTCCTTCCATTGTTGTTAAAATCCTAATAATGAAAAATTATTTCTTCGCTGTTATTCAAATCGGTCACCTCTGAAACAAGCGCTCTTCGCTACTGGATATTAGTATCCGACGGAGGCGTCCCACTACACCGGTTCTGTAAAACTCAGTTCCTGGATGTGTAGGAGTATCACTTCAAAAGAAATGCACAGTATTTTTTCAAAAACCCAACTTTTGCTCTACATCTTTGCTGCTCACGGAGATCACAGAAACTTACCTTCCGCTTGTATTCAAATTTAATTCAATCTGTCCCCACAAGCCGCGTTGTCGTACCACCATGTCGAGATGGCAGCCGCACTTATGTTCGTCTGAAGCAACGTTCTGTTATGGAATTCTTGAGCTATGAGAACGAAATAGAGACAAACATCTACGAGAAATGAAACTGTTGATTGCAGTACAGTTAGTCGTTGGGCAAGCAGATTATCTAGCGAAAGTGGTCACGCTAATATTCGGAACCTCTCGCGCCAAACAGCCTCCTGACAATGTGGAGTGATTCAAATTCTGATTTTGGCTGACAAATGCACAACAGTGAACGAACTGTCAATCCGTATATGAGTAGGAGAAGCGAATTTGTGCGGGATATTGAGACAGTTGAGGCTGAAACGGTTTGCGCCGGGTGGATTCAGAGTATCATGACGGATTCCCACAAAGAAAGAAGGAAGGCAGGATGCAGAGAACTTTTGGAACAGTGAGAGAAATCTTTAGATAACTTCCTTGCAAGAACTGCGGCGGCAGGAGACGAAACATGGTTGCATAACTTTGAATCGGCGACGAAAAGGCAATAGATGGAATGACGTCATGCAAAGTCGCCGAAGATGAGGAAATTCAACTCAAACGAGTACTGAAAACAAAAAAAAAGATATTTTTCTGTTGCATGGTGACGCCCATAAAGATCACAAAGCTTGGGTGGACAACACTGAAATGCTTACCCTGCAACCCCGATCTGACACCGTGTGATTACCACGTCATCGGTAAACTGAAGGAATCACTTTGCTGAACGAGATTTGAAGATGATGACTCTCTTGCGAAGACTGCTAAACAGTGACTCAAACATGTTGGTCCTGACTTCTGTCATGCAGATATGCAGACCTTATTTCTGCGGAGACGTAACGCATTTGAAATTGTCAAAGATTATGCAGAAAATGACACAGTTTCCCTCAAGAATATATTAATACACTGTAAAACCTTGAAAGGTGTGGTAAATAAATGAGATGTTAAAAAAACACTGTGCATTACTTTTGAAGTATATCTCGTACAACTAAAGCTGTAAATTCTGTTTCAGAGAGGCACATATTGTTATTTCACTCTACCATCTCCTAGTGTGCCACTCCAAGCACTTTCTTCTTTTGTAATCAAACTCCCATGTATGAAAAAGCTTCAAGTTTCTGGTTATTTTACAAGTGAGTTAATGTGTTAAATATTTAATGTCATGCATGTAAGCGAGGAAATCGCACATAAAAGATTTGAAATTATGTTTAAAAGTTTGTTGGAAGTCGCAAAGTGCTCTCATTATCAAACATTAGATGAATATAGTCTGGATAATTCGCGCTCCGTTATAAGCAAAAGCTCGCTTTCACGCGCCTCAATGTTCATACGTCATATCTCCTGAACTATGTTCCGTACAAAGATATGATTTTGCAGATACATTCAGTGATATATGTGGAAACTGACTGCAAAATGTGTTACGAATAGAGCTAGTAGTAAAGAAGTCTTGTCTGATGCTTAAGTTGTACTAAATGAACAACAAAAATGTAATCAGCAATAAACTTTTTCATTTTTATAATTTTGTGGGGATGTTCTAAAAGTTTGAAATTATGTGTAAAATTCGTTGGAAGTCGCTAAGGTCTCTCATTATCAAATACTAGATGAATATATACTGGATAGTCTACACGCTGTGAGTTAAACTGCCTCAAGACATTACACAGTTTCTAACTGTAATACTTGTCTTGCTGTTTTAAACCTTTAACGTAAGACTATATCTCTTAACGAGTAGATTATGATAGCATTTTAAATATGTAACTTTGGTGAATAATTACATTAAACCGAGGGGGTAGCGCAGTGGTTAGCACACTGGACTCATATTCGGTGGGGCGACGGTTCAAACCCGCGTCCGGCCATCCTCATTTAGGTTTTCCGTGATTTTATTATATCGTTTACGGCAAATTCCAGCACGATTCCTTGGAAAGGGCACGGCCACTTTCCCTCTTCATCCTTCCCTATTCCGAGCTTATAGCTCCGTCTCTAATGACGTAGTTATCGACGTTAAACATTTGTCTCCTCCTCCTCCAATTATACGAAATACTGAAAACGTAATTTTTGTTGCCCCTGAAAGCCGTTGGACAGGAAGCCTGCAAATGAGAGTGTGCACCATGATCCATGAACCGTATTAGTCGTTTAGTAATGGACTTTGCTGAACATTTTGCGGAAATAAGTAGTAATTTTTTACGCAAACGTAAATACGCTACTTAGCAAGAGATGTAAAATTATACTACAGAGAAGTTGTCATTAAGTACAATTGTTACCAAGCAGCTGATGACGACCAGATTTACAGAAATAAATAAAATAGTAAAATAAGTTACCATTTTTAATGGATCAAATCAGATTAAAATAAGTTACTACAGAAGCGAAAAAATGTCGTCCAATGCAATTTTTTTTAATGAAACCAACTGAAATATTAACGTTGAAAACAATACTGACAGCTAATAATATCCATATGTTTATATGATAGTACTCCAGCAAATGCGGAGTGACTTGTTAGTTTACAGAAGACACAAGGCAACTAATTTTTTTGCAGTTGCTTCTGTCGCTCGTTAGTTGAAAGTCATTTTGTTAGCGACCCATCCGACATCTTTCTCTGACATCAAACAGGAAGCCAAACATTCATTTCCTTCTAGAATTTTAATTAATCATTGATACATATACTTATAAAGAGACATATAATTTAGATTTCTTATACGTAGCTTTGATGAACCACGTCTGATCTACATTAACCATCACATTGTTTTTTTTTTTTCATCAGTAACAGTTTTTAACAAAGTACATTAATAATTTGAGTAATATGAAGAACATATACTTTTGACAAAACAGTACCACGAAAAAGTACGTTACTTCCAAAACATGCACATACATGCATTCGATTCCATTACTGCTCATTTTAACACCAACAACACATGAAAATCTCTCCAAGTCTGGTGCGATACAATAGAATATGCAACTGTTATACATGATGGCTATAATAAAACTTTCGCTACTTGAGCCAGCATAGACGGAGAATGCTAGACGCAAACTGCGATCTTCAAGCAGTTCACGGATTGTGTGACAACAGCTGAACAGTTCACGGTCCACCGTTCGAAAAATGCTGCGAACAATTGTGAAATGATATCAGTACAAAGTTGACATTACTCACCAACTTCTGATTCGTGATGTTTGTAACCAGAAAAGTAAACATAGTACGCAATTTTTAAATGTTACCCTCTCATTTGGAAATTAAAAAGTATTTCTTTAAATGGTTAATTCTTTATTCCTCTTCTGCACGTACTTACAAATGTTTCCACAAAGTTTCACTGTCCTACGATCACACGTTTTCATGGTGGTTGTGGTGGGGGCGGGGGCTCTGAAGTAGCGAAAGTTTGATTGTAACCACCCTGTATGAAAAATCATCAGTATAACACGAATTAAATATTAATTTCAAAATACAAATTACTCTATTATAGATACCATTGACTTTAAAGAAAGCAATGAAAAACGACGCCACAGTTGCAACCGCTTATTAACTAACTTCTCACGCCTGTGCGTTTGACGACACAGAGCTTAGCAAAATATGAAACAATGATATAATCGAAATTTCACAAAAAAAGTACGCACGATTTTCAAATGACTTAAAAACGTATCCACTCGGTTTACTGACGCTGATTATAACACTGACTTTCAAATCCTTGGCATTTATTCAGAATAAGAACTATGAAATTACAGTTTCTTCATTGGAAATATAGTAACGGGTTATCCCCAAAGCATTCAGTAGGGTTACTACTTTTTAAAGCCGACATATCGAGGGAAGATTATCGCTAGGCAGCTACAGTTGAAACCTATGCAAACTCCGATAAGTACTGCAGCGAACAAGATAAGCCGAAAATATCACGTCTTCGAAACGCATTTGGCTAACATTTAATTTTAAGTGATATAATGCCTACAATTTTTTGTTCATCTGTATTCCATCATGTCTACTCTCAACATTCCGTAAAGTGGTTTTCGTACGTCAGATAAGAATATGAGTTTTAAAATCTTTCCACGAAACTAGACAGTTGGTAAATGCGTCTAATTGATATTTACGTTATCATAATTTTAATCCTCAGATTTTACATGCCATATGTGCTCCTTTTCATATCAGGTTTTAAAACGTAACTTTTTCCTAATAGCTTTTAGAGAGCTTGTCATTTACTCTTTTTTCTCTAAACATAAGCAGTTTAGGCTGCAACGTCGTTTCCATACAACTCATTTGCACACATTCCACAGATTCATCGTAATTCTGAACAGTTTACAACAAAACTGTGGATATTGCACAAATGTCATTGATGTTTCCTTTCTACACACATGCATTTCCACCATGTACCAACCGCTGAATGTTTTAATGTTCCCTAAAACATAACTTTATGCTCATGCAGTAATCACAGAAAAGCAGCTGATATCTTCTAGCAGACACTGTTCTGAAATTTTCTGGTATCTATAAAAGAAACTCGATACATAGAACAGATTATAAATGTTGATCATGAGGTTGTTTTCCGATGTGTAAGGTATTCGAATTCCATAAGCAAACTGATCTTGAAAAGTTTTTTTCCATTCCGAACCGTTAATGTTGTTTGTACATGGGTGGAAAAAGACACAAAAAACGGCAAAAGTTTTGATACTGGACACACAGAAAACACAAATATGCAAACGTCACATGGGCATAAGCTGGGTAACACATAAGCTCATGCCGCATGACAACACCAATGAAAACAATCATTATACAGAACTGCATCCCACAGCATGAGATCTGGAATCTGGAACACATATTACTAAATGCGGATGCTAATCATTGTCTTCTTCCGCTTCATTACACAGATACACATACACATACGTGCACAGACGAAAACATGTAAGGAAAACAGCAAGGAAATCGGCGAGTTGATCTGTAAATCGCCATAACACGAACACACATAAAGCACCAACGAAGTCGTGTCATCCTTGCGTGTTGACTTACCTTAGGCATTCACAGTCTCGGTGAACGATCTTCTACCTCGTCAATTGTGGTGACTTTCGACTATTAGCTACATATTACCAACACGTACGTACAACACACATAAAATAACACTGACACACCGAAGGACAGCTAGGTTGCAGTTAATTTCTATGTCATATCAAAGATATGAAGGCGTAGACATACCAACATTTGCTATGCCTTCTACAGTCGGCTGATAATTCATCATACACATATCGTAGTTGTAGTGGACTAGGTGTGGATCCATGTGATATATTCTACGATGGTCGGTGACGGGATACATCTACTTTCGTATAAAATGGCCTTGTTGTAACCTTGTAGCAGTGCAGTCACCTGTTTCAGAATTGCCTTGTAACTGTATGCTGTATAAAAAAGTTATTAAAGAACAGACAAAACACAAATCTGTGTGAGACTGGTTCTCACTTCATACAACCAAGACTCCGAAACTCTTCTCAGGTACATAGCATCTGATGCTGATGGTGAATATTAGACATCTTTTTGCATATTTACGAAATTGAATTTGTATGTTGAGAAACGAAATAAAAAAGTTTGAAGCCGCGTACGATAGTCTTCAGAGGATATTTTGATAACTAATAGTACAGTATTTTTTTTACGTAATTCAACTATTTTACGCAGAGATTTACTACACTCGCTGCAGAATAGTTCGCCAGGACTGAAATGTGACTAGCTCAAGTTGGGGTATTGGTTGTTCTCCGAAAACCAGTCTCGCCAAATGGCTTTTTTACTACACCTTTGTTCGCCGTATACCGGTGCACCAGGAAAAATTTACAAACAGACTGAAAAGAAACAAATTTTCCGCAACAGCTTGGTGTTGGGTTTAACAACATAATTGTAAATATAAGCCTGGATGTAGCACATAGTTTAAATAAGTCTCGTATATGTTTCTGTGATTAAAGCTCTGCCCAGTATGGAAAATAGTGTGGGTCTTCTTAAGTTTTGGTCCTTCGTAAGTTATTAAAATTTATCAGCGAGAAGAAATGGGCAATGTACTGGTGCCACAACTGGTGTTGCGATGCTTTAGTTTCTTAAATTCTACGTATTCAGGGGCGTTTTTACAGACATGATTTTTAATAATTCTTTACTAGGCAGTTATAACAAATTTTTGAATACAAGTCTTTTGTAAGAGTGTGAAAACCGACTTCTTACCCATCCTGGAGTTTTGTTTATAGTCGGGAACAACATGGCTCATACAAAATCGTTTACTTCTCTTTCTTCTGATGTCGAATTTCAGCAAGAAGCATACAGTAGCTTCGTTTTTATTATTATGAGTATGCTTGAAACACTTAATAATATTTAAAACATGTTGGCCTAATACAATTCTTGGGTATTTTGCCTCTTGATTTGGACGTGTCTGTAAAACTCATATTGTGTAGTCCGCACAAATCATATCCGTTATTTTGCTTGTTGTTTGGAATTTTTTAAACGACTAAATGATTTTGCTGCTCGGGTCAGTGTAGGGAGCCACTGCTAGTTAAATGTTAAATCATAGCTCACATATTCTCCGAAACTGGTTAGTTAACCACACCCGCAGTGGTGAGTAAGGATCTGCAGCTCACATCATGTGAGGTGAGATTTCAGTACGACCGACCAAGAATTATGTTCTGTCCCGTGTCGTGCAGTCGACGTTGTAGTTACAAAAGTACTGAAGCATCAGTGACTTTTCCTGGAGCTAATCAATGTATGAAGACGCAGGTCGTCATGACAAAAGTTATTCTTTTACATAAGCAGTTGACTACCAACAGCAAAAAAAGAGCGTGCACAAGAAAGTGTGACAGATACTGAAACTGAGTAAATAAAAATTCCAACATCCGTAAGTAAGAGCTTTCAAATGAATAAAAATATGAATAAATTCCCAGCATTGTAATATCAGTATAGTGGAACTATGCGTGTAGCATTTTTTAAATTATAAGAGTACTGAAACATCAAAATGACGTGATTTCCCAGTGGTATGACACACAGTAGCAATAAACAAGTGATGCAAGTTGGAAACGCTTCACCGGAGCAACACTAACCTCTCGCATTTGCTGCGATGATTAAGAGGTGGTCGCAATCAGCTTCTTAGTGCCACGTTTTCAGTTTCCTTGAAAGGCGCAAATTAGTGTTGCTGGACAATATCAGCTTATCACAGAATATATTTTGAAACGGAACAAGGTCCATCTTTGGTCACACAAGGAGACATTATGCGTTACTGATAGCCCACTTGTTATCAAAATTGAGAAAGAATAGCTTTCTCGATGTACAAGGTCTCTCTCAAATAAGACTGTAGTGAAAACATAGAAGAAACATAGAAAATCGGTCCTTTAGAGTCAATTACGATTCATTTACATATCTCACAAATTTCCAGGAATCAGCACGAGAGATCCTTACGGTCAGTGGGAAAAGACACTTGTTATTTCGTCATCGACATGACAGCTCATGCTGACAGTGGAGAGTACTGCCACAAACGGCGAATTGGAGACAACGTTGGGATGTGGGTCAATGCTTCGTTTCAACACTCGTCAAGCTCAGCGATTGAGTTTGCAATGATTGCAACGTTTAATTTCCCTTACACATGGAAACTGTTTAAGATGGACTTGCTATAGCATCTGATAGTGGTCTATGTCGCTATCGTTCATGACTGTCATTAGGGGTATACCATTCCAAATAAATAAGTGGTGTCGAGCAATTTAAAAATGGAAATAACCTCATAAAAGTCACAAAGAAGATAGCCATGTTTGCAAGAGTACAACAGCTGTCTCCTTAGGGAATTTCCATTCTCAGACGATAAGGAATTAATGGGTAGAACTGATATAGAGGTGTCCCTCATCCGGTAGGTTGTTAGAGGAGTCGCTCCTACTCAAGAGAGAAATAAGTCATATGCAGAGGGAACCGTCGTGGCATTCGTCTGAAGAAACGTGGGGAACACGAGGAACCTAGAAACGAAGCATAGTCTTGCTCTCTGAGCATTATGCACTAACACAATCCTTGGCAGTTTCGCAAGCAACCCATTTCAGTAGTAAATCTCCCGTACATTTACGTGTTCTATGGATGGCAACCGCTGAACGGAGGTATGTACTTTTGAAAAGAGGAGATAAATGATAGTGTGTGTTTTGGTGTGATGTAATCTATATGTACCGGAGGTTCAGGAAGACTGTAATTACTGGTAACCACTTACTGTCTTTTTCTGTGGCAACCATTTAATTTATTCTAGTATACCTTCTTGCGTCCCATTAGAAATTGCGAATCTGTTAGAAAAAGCGAAGAAACTGGGGTGTTCCTGATGACATCCCTTCGATATAAATAAATACTACGCTTGAAAAAGTAATTCACGCTCTGCTCTGACTTACTGAGTCGTACGGCCAGATGCTCTGGATATGAAAAAGGCTATTAAAATCAATATTAGCTGCCTTGAGATACAATACACTTCGTCACAAGATGAAATAAAGTGTTTGCGATCGAAGTACTCTGAGCGTTGCGAATTATCAAGCCACGGTAGGGACACGATGACACATTACCAAGTAATGTTGCTTTCATTACTGGCTGCTCGTTATAGAACTTCGTCACTTACAAGGGAAAAAATACAGAAGACATCAAAATGTGCTTGCACTGCATCTGAGGAGCTCATACGAAGAGGAGGATTGGTAACTGTATGAAAACTTATTAGTTGAACAGCTGCGTGATATTTCACCGATACAGGGCACATAAGCTTGTCAATTGAAGGGTGCAAAACAACGAGGAGACAAACAGAGAGTAGATGAAGATACCCATGGTGCTTAGTCTGCACTTCTGAAGTTCCATTTTAGTGCGTCTTATTAGTCACAGAGTGGGAAGAGAAGGGCAACTAAAAACCCAGAGACACTAAATTTAACAGCCTTCCTAATCATTTTCAAACACCCAAGAATTTTTGGTTAGTCGGAAGTCCTGTCCCCACGATCGGAATGATCATGAAGTCTCAAACAGAGGACCTTATCCGAAACGGCTATCGTAACCGGATAATAAGTAACCAACGAAATATAGGTGCCAGGTTGTCATTAAGCAAGGGCAGCTTTTTACTTCATGGAGTATATAACTTACAACTCTGGTGTATAAGTTCTGTTCTGGTCTTCTACCGTCTCTGCGTTATGGTCTACTCTCATCTGATACCACATTTCTCGACTCTTGGCGTATTTGGCGTCTGAAGATAGGAATCTTCCTTTCCTTCCAATAAATAGGAAAGTTGTCCCCCGCCAAGCGACGTGATGAGCTGTATCGGTGCACCGCGTGCCCGGTCACTGGCCTGCTCATTATTCGTAGTGGCGCGTGCAATTTTTTTTATGAGTGTCCGCCGCAGACTTAGCAGCTGGGGCCGCCCCAACAACAGCTGTACGCTCCCTCAGCCGCCCCCCCCCCCCCCCCCCCATAAGCGTCGCGCATTGTCAACAGCACGTGCACTACCCTTCCCCCCTTGCTACGTTGCCACTTGTAATCACTGGCCTGGTCTTGCCGCCTGCCTCTGGACACGTACGTACTTGTAAGGCCAAGCAGCTGGCCGGCCACTCCTATTCGCCCTCTGGGAAAAGCTTCTTGCACAATTCTCGAAGGCTTTTTCTTCCGTCGATTATTTCGGTCCGATGGCCAGCCATCTGTGAGTTAGTCTACTGCTTTTCGAAAGCGTAGTTTGAAAGTAGCCTCATACGGATCTGCGTCTCTGTAAAATATTTCAAAGTTCCCAGAATGTGCCCTTTTTCAACTTTGAAATAACATCCTACTGGAAGATGTGTGAGATGCAAAATAATTTTCTCCCTCAATCCTCTTAATTATTCGCATTTCAAGTGTTCACAGAAACAGCGCCATTGCTGCTCATGTAATGTCACAGACTTGGGGTCGCCTGTAAGGATGAAGTGACTGTCAAATTACTGTAGTATTCCAACACTGTATGGCGTTTTTTTTTAATCGGGAGTAACAGAGAGACATTCTTCTCAATTCTTCTTTGATCCCACCCCGATCACCAGCAAAACTCATAATTCACAAGCAGACGATTACCTGTGCTTTAATCCATCGTCATTCGCATGAGCGATTTTTGAGTGACCTAAAGTCCAATTAGTAGTTCATCTCCTAGGAAAAATTCCTCAAAAATAAAGTGAGTAAAGCACAATCTCCGCGGTGCACAGACCAACTTTACTTTCTCTTGCACCGTACGTGAGATCGTGCTTCTGTGTTTCACGTCACTTAGATTTGGGAAAGGGTTACGGCCAAACGGTTGGGCGATTTTAGTTCATATTTAGTCGTGTCCGCCAATGCCGATAAACATGCGACGACAATGGCTCGACTAAAACTATACAGTGTAATTATTAAACTTCGAATGACGTTTTATATCCCGCTTTTACGACAGTTAACGTTTGATTGGTGATGTACCAGCTGAGCATAGTAACTACTGTTTCCGAATAATCTTACAAATTTATCAGTAAGTAAAGACAAACAAATTTTCTGGCTGACTGCCTAGGGAAAATTAAATAGTGTTTTACTGACTTTGAATAATTATCGATGTCTTAAGGACTGCCAGAGTACATTACACCATAATGAAGACAGAGAATTACTTTAACTCCAAATACTCATTGTATAATCGTCCTTGCATTGAAACTAACATTTGGGTCACATTTTTTCATGTATTCCTGTTTATGTATTAATGGCAAAATTATTCTTACTGTTTGAAGTTTGACGTACGTTACCCAGCTGTAGCTCTGTTGAGTCATAAATGGACTCAACCACGGCTGAACGTATTCAGTAATACCGCGTTCTCTTTTGGTATCAGTGATTAACTGACAGGAATATTGCACACATACAGTAAAATACGGAAGACAATTAAAATTACAGCATTGTACTGTCGGCCAATTATATAACTTGCTTATCCATCAATTTCCAGTTTCGGCTTTTGGCTGATTTGTAAGCTGCATTCGGAAAATGACTGAAAACCACTAGTCATCAATATATAATCAGTTATGTTACTAAAAAAGTGTTTACTCATAATGTTATGCTTGCTTAACCACGGGATGAATTTAATCAAGGATTACATCAGGATTGTTTACTTCACTGAAGAACCCGTGGCTAAGACATACTTTCTCAGTTTCTATAAACTTCTTTCTTCCTTTAGTGTACGGCTTGTTAGCCGTTCGGTGGCTATTTTAGAAATCTAGCTTGAAGCAACTGCTGATAATTCGAAAATTAAGTCCAACCACTTGAAATAAACATTTATATGTTTGAAATTCATTGGATTAGACATAAGATGTAACATGCAAAGTGATTATTTACTGTACCTCTGTTCCTACCAACAATTTTCACACTGAAACCACTCAGTTTGTAGGAGTCTTTATCTTTATCATAAATATAGTATTCTTCATTAACATCTCTTTGGCTCTAATAAGGAGATTAAGTGAACCTCCTTACATTTATGCCGACAAACGCTATGGTATTTTGTGTGTACATGAGGAGCATAAAGCAGTTTAGATTTCTTACAAAACTGTTCTGTGACGGAAAAATCCTTCAACATACTGCAGCTCATGAATAAAGTGAAATAAATGTTTGTTACTCAAAATTTTGAAACATGGACGTAAATGCAGCCGATGGTCTTTATTTTCAACTAGTCTGGCGACTACGAAATGTGTTACACGACGTTAAACTTACATGATTATGATTTCCTCCCCATGCCGATGTAACTCTCAAATAACATCATGATCTCGCCCCAAGTCAAATTCACACTAATTTCCCTCCTATGATTATCAAATCAGGACTGTAGTAATTTCCCTTTAATTTTGTACATAGTATATTATATACCTGTTACATGTAATATCAACAATATAGAGCAGAACACAGCTGTAGAAAACAGTAGAAATCAGGCCTCCAAGTTCGGTATGTGTTTACCAATTACAATTAGTACTTTGGTTTAGACTTAGTAATTTAGTACACTATTTTGTTTTCAGCTACTGTTACCATCAGAGTTATAAGATATACGTAGTCTGACTACTAGCAAAATATTTACTGTGCGAAAAATTCGTTTTGATGATGTTCTTTTCAGTTACAAATGAAATCGTAGTATCATTTAAGCGAACATCTCTCTCCAGCTCTAACATTGAGCTGGTCAAATTTCGCTTTCAGTATAAATTGGGAGGTGGTTGTTACAAACGTTGAGTCGATGGGTATGTAATAAACTAACAGCATATTCTAATGATGGGCACATGGCTAGATATTGCGTAAAACACTGTAAATTGCTGGAAATTCGAAGATAAGATTAAAACTAAATAATGTTAATGGATACAAAGTTTTATGTTATCTGTGTAGAACCACAACTTTTAGTATAAATTGTAACAATAGGGTTGGCAGAATGCAACATTTAATATGCTTACACGCATGAACAAGAAAATATAGTACTTGTATTTTTAGGGTGCTTTTATAGACATATTATTAATCTTTTCACTAGCAATCCACATAATTTACATAAATGATGGTGAGGGAATCCGCGTCTACATTTAGTTTGCTACTGTAGTTTATCTGACCGCCATGTTGAAAGGGAAACGAAAGCAATCGATATTATACGAAACCGCCGGTTACGAATGTCACTCGCCAGGGAAATCTACTAATGGTAATTTAAATTAAATAACAAGAAATCAATCGTAAATAAACTCAGTAAACAGATACCTTCTTCCTATAAACACCTTCTGCAGCACCTTTCATGTTCACTCGAAGTTGACACCACATAACAAAATTTTGCTGTGCATGAAAATAAAAACAGGAAAAGGAAAAAAAAATCAAAGATAAAACGCAGATTTACAAAACAAATCTGTATAAGAGATTCGTCGCTCTTTGTAATCCAGTCGACGTTGGCTCACCGATAACATAGTGATAAAGTAAAAGAACCAATAACAACAAAATATTTGAAAGTCACAAATAATAAAAGGAGTAATATTACTATTATATGCTGTACTGACAATTATTGTGTCAGTAAAGGCATCTGGAATCCAACGAAGGAACTGTTAGGCCACGTCCTTTATAAAGCTGGAAAGTAAATAAATACAGAAAATACTGTTTATAGTAAATATCTGGTTATATTAAAATTCGTCTGCTATTTTAGCTATTAGCAGCTCCAAAATTTCGTTATCACTTTAAAGAAAAGAAAATAATGCTTTAAATAAAAGAAAATTTACGGAATATTGTACTAAAACTAAACGTGCAGCTTTTCATAATCTACCGTTTTCGTAATAAGAGCTGTAATGAACGTGCAACAATTTTAGAAGGCAGTTTCGAAAAATAAAATTCTCGGAAACAAAACTTAGTAAAACACCTACCAATCTGAAGAAAACTAGGTGACGTTGGACCAGTTAGAAAATGCAGAATCTAACCAGACCGAGAAACAGATCAAAACGGAGGGAAAACAGCAACCAAATCTGCGACGAATCCCTACAAACGGAACACAAGTTGCAGTCAGACAGTGCGGGAACTAAATGACAGCGTTCAACGAGATGTAAGGGGGAAAATTGAACCGCAGCGCAAGATGCGCTAGTAGTAACCTTGCCCCATGGCCCATCCAGCAAATAGTCAAACCGGTATGTAAACAGCTGGCAAACGGATCTCATAGGCACACAATGGGCGTCCAATTGCAATGCTACAGTTACGTGTTTATTTAAGCAGAAAAACCACAGAAACAAACGCTAAGAGCTGAGGACTCTTTCTCGACGCGTAAGCATCCCGTGCTCTGTTGTGCAGTGCGCATATGCAGAGAGCGCGTGGTTCAAAGTCAGATCGATCGGGAGCGGTGTGACACGGGCAGGCTGCCGTCGCGACGGGCCCTCGGGCTGCAGTCACGACGCTGCAGGCCGGCGCCCAGACAGTCAAATGGGCGACTTCGACACAGGTCAGTCTCCAGCAACGTAGCAAGCCGCCAGGATCGTGTCACCAGCACATCACTTGCTAAATTTTCGCCGGCTTAAGACAGAGCTTAAAACCTTGGAAAACAATGACTGTCACTGATATCACCTTCTTAATCAAAATGCCTTAAATATTTTTCTTGCTGTGGGTCGGGTTTTGCACTATGTCACGAGGAAAATATCGTAACACACAAACGTGGATGTTTGGCAGTCAGAAAGTCTGAAACGATCTGAAGAGGTTACAATTCTCCATCCATCATTCCTACGGTCACGATATTAGGACCGATTCTCGGAAATAGTACCCAACAATGGAAATTGTTGTGACGGGTTAATGAATTCGGTACCTTGGCAGCAAAAGAGCCGTGAGTGAGTGGCGCGCGGTGAAGACATGGTGGGGCTAGGCTGATGCCTGGAGGGGAAGGGGCGGGAGTTAACTTGCAGGGAAGGCAACTCATGCGCAGACACTAGGCTGCAGCGTGTAAACACAGCGTCCCGCCGAATTTGAAAGTGAACTTCTCATCGTCTGTTCACTTACTCTATGCAGCTTGCTGTACTGTGAGCTTTATGAAGGCAGCAACAGATGCGGAAAGACTTCTGTGTCGCTAGAAAAGAGGGAACGCTTAAGGAGTCTCTATGCTATCGGTTACACATTAGTGATATAGCGTAGTAACGGGTACTCAGTTGTAATTAGCACTGATTTTGCGTAATATGTCACAGATGTGGGACAGGAGTCATGTTAAGTGGTTCGAAAACCTTAAATAGCATTCTGAAATTTTCAAGTTGTTGCTGCGACATGTTTGTCGTTTCAAACCGATGTTATTCTGCGCTGAGCTCATTCTAGCTAGGACGTTTGCTTTTTTAACGTCCTGTTCACTTAGAATGAGCAGTATTTATACATTTCTGGAGTATGTTGATGTTTTCATGCAAGTGGAAGCTCGCGTGTACGCTGTATCACAGAAAACTAGCTCGCCAGTTATCTCTGTTAGGTTGTTGGCTTATCATGATAAATAACTCCTGAGTATGGTCCCAGAATGCTCCTAGAGTTGGCCATCTCGTATCTTCTACGATACGTCAGACACCAGTCGTTAAGCAACAAATGACCAGCTAGTGAGCACACTTTGGTCTGCAAAATTTTATTTGCGTAAGACATAAAAGCCAAAACTAGAGGCGTTCCATCAGTTGCAAAAGAGTCGTGCGTAGCTGAAATCTCGAGGCAGAATAGCACGTGACAATAAAGCTCAATATTGGCGCAATATTTATCATCTAAATACTTTCATTTGCGTCAGCTATTGTTTACGCAGCCGTTGCAGATAACTTTGCAAGCAACGCATAAAGATGCATTGTCAGTTCCAGCAGGAAATCTTCCCAGAAAGCGAAGTACACGTCGAATCAAACTCTAAATTCAAGCCGAATCGCTTGATGTTTTCATGCAAGTGGAAGGTCGCGTATACGCTGCATCACAGAAAACTAGCTCGCCAGTTATCTCTGTTAGGTTCTTGGCTTATCATAATAAATAACTCCTTAGTATGGTCCCAAAATGCTCCCAGAGCTGGCCATCAGGTCCAACCGCGGAGAGATCGAGTACAATTATTTCTGTATTACTGCTTCAACCTCCAAAATTGTGAATTTTATAGCCTAAGAAATAAGCAGTTAGTCTCTTTCTTTCGAGGGCTTCTTTTTAAGGACATGACCTTTACAGGTGCTCCACCATCCTGTTGAGTAGCTTGAGATACTGTTTGTACTGTCACCTTCACGTACACGTAATTGAGTTTAAAATAGTGAAGTTGACGGTCCTTCTCCATCGTAAATGTTAAAAAGTATCCGGTATCACACATACTGCTTAATACTAACTCTACACTCTGCTCAAAATTATCTTAGGATTGATACTTGGGCAGGAACACGCGGAGGCACAGAGCCGAGCTTCTACGTCACGCACGGAGCACACACGTAATCATACAAGTCATTCAACCCGCACAAACTCGCAAAGTATTCTGCGTACAAAGATGGAAAAGCTCTACTATGTTTTCATTTTAAATTTATTTGCGGCTACAAATTTTTAAGACGATATACGGAAACATTACAAAAATGTATTTTCTGACTTTTCGACATGCAAGATACTCTTGTTTTAGGAACGGGAACGGCAGCATGTGAAAGTTGAATGTATTGTAGTGTGGGTGTGGTGTGGTAAGGGTGGTGGTGGGGGGCGCTGGGTTGAAGGTGTGGTTGCCGCGACTACATACCTCGTGGGATTGGCTGAAAGCGTGCCAATGCCTTCCTCGTATCTGTCAGTCCTAAAGTAATTTTGTACAGAATATAGTTAAAAGTACCATAGCAAGATAATATAGTTGTTTGAACATTTGACTCGCTAAAATTCTCCTAGCTGTAACAAGGACTTTAGCTCTACATTTTATGTCTGCCATATTATCCGTAGCAGATTTATCAACTGTGAGTGCTTTTCCCTCAGGATTCTGCTGCTTTTACTCACTATGGAGTTAGAAAATTACGTACATTACATCAGCTTGTTTCGATGCAACTTTTACGTATGCAGGTAGATTTAGAAATATTACCTACCATGATAAGTGATGGATCATTGACATACACTGACGAGCCAAAACATTGTCATTATTGCCCACCGAGAGACTGCATGCCACCGGTGGCGTTGTGTACGCGTGACGCAATAGAGAAATTACCGGGTGATCAAAAAGTCAGTATAAATTTGAAACCTTAATAAACCACGGAATAATGTAGATAGAGAGGTAAAAATTGACACAAATGCTTGGAATGACATGGGGTTTTATTAGAACAAAAAAAAAGTATTGCTAGACGCGTGAAAGATCTCTTGCGCGCGTCGTTTGGTGATGATCGCGTGCTCAGCCGCCATTTTCGTCATGCTTGGCCTCCCATGTCCCCAGACCTCAGTCCGTACGATTATTGGCTTTGGGGTTACCTGAAGTCGCAAGTGTATCGTGATCGACCGACATCTCTAGGGTTGCTGAAAGACAACATCCGACGTTAATGCCTCACCATTACTCCAGACATGCTTCACAGTGCTGTTCACAACATTATTCCTCGACTACAGCTTTTGTTGAGGAATGATGGTGGACATATTGAGCATTTCCTGTAAAGAACATCTTTGCTTTGTCTTACTTTGTTATGCTAATTATTGCTATTATGATCAGATGAAGCGCCATCTGTCGGACATTTTTTGACCTTTTGTATTTTTTTGGTTCTAATAAAACCCCATGTCATTCCAAGCATGTGTGTCAATTTGTACCTCTCTATCTACGTTATTCCGTGATTTATTCAGTTTTCAAATTTATACTGCCTTTTTGATCACCCAGTATATAAGCGGATCAGAGACGAATGGGAAATCATCCTTGCGGCGATACGGGCCCGTAAATAAGGAAATCCACCGACGTAAGAATTTTGACAAAGGGCTGATTGTTATGCCTCGGCGCACTGCAGAAACCATGTCGGAAGCGGGGAAACTGATCGTCTGTCCGCGCGCTAGTGTTGTGAGCATCTGTATGAAGTGATTAAAGAACAGAGAAACTACGAGTAGGCAACAATGTATTGGACGCTTCACCGCAGGAGGTGGAGATCGGACAGAGGCTGGCACATTCTGTAAGGGAGCGATCTGTGGTAGATTTGGCGACCGTAAATACTGGTGCAGGCACAGGTCTTTCGGAGCACACCGTTCACCGCTGGTTGTTCAATATGGCGTTCTGCAGCATGGGGTTCCCATGTCGACCCAACGACGTCGCCAGTTACGATTACAGTAGGCTCAGAACCATCGAGATTGGACCGTGGATGAATGGAAAAGTGTCGCTTAGTCATTTGAATGATGTTTCTTGTTGAATGACATTTCTGCTCGTGCAGCAGAGATAATCGTTATATAGGCAAATGGCTGCTCAAAAACTGTACCACGCCACAGATGCAGGCCTCTGGAGACGTCTTTTGCTATGGGGAAAACCACTTGGGCTTCCATGGGATCTGTGGTAGTTATCAAAGGAACAATGACAGTTATGGACTACGTGAACATTGTTGCGGACTACCTGCATCCCTTCTTGCTTGTGCTGCGGTGGTTTGTGAAGCATGGCAGTTAAACCACATTAATGTCTTGTCCACCATATCCACTTGATCTGAACCCACTGGAACACATTTGGGCACTATGGGGCACCAGATCTTCAGCCACAAAAGACTGGCCAGAAATTTGTGGGAATTGTTTGACATGTGTGTAGATATCTACTGGCACGTAACTCCAGAAACTACCAGAGATTTGTTGGATTCATGGCATTCATGTTCCAAATATGGACCAACATGCATTGAAGCATGTTGTCTTAATATTTTAGCTCATTACTGCATATCAAGGGTAGAAATGGTCTAAGAGTAGAACCCTGTGGCATCTCCTACTTTACACCATCTTAGTAAAAGGGCAGCTGTGTGTTTTCTGACCCAAGCTTCATTGTTGCCAGATTTCTGATAACGTCATCAGTGATGTCACATGTAATAATGACATATTTCCATCACAGCCGTCATTTTCCACCCACAACCCTCCACCACACCCCCACCCTACATCCCACTCTTATGACATCACAGTGACATGGGTCAAGGCTATATAAAACGGCAGAAAATTCAAAAAACTGCTGATAAGTTTAAAGAAGTCTAGGGTTTTTCCCACTCCTCTGATATCACAGTTCAGAGCCCAGTTGTCGTAAGTGTAAGCTGGTGGGAAATTCAATAATTCCAAGCTTGGAAATTGTCTTGTTGGTGAGAAATCCAAGATGGCGGAAGTACACCACCTGTTCTAAATATAGAACCCACAATAGTGGATCTGAGGATACTGGTCCAGTCTGCATGGATGCCAGGTCACTTGGGCTAAGGATAGAATCCAAGAAGACAACCCAAGATGGTCACAGGCCTATGATGACACAACACAGCATTGTAGGCCTGGGGTTACTGGGTCAGCATGTATGGCTGCCAGGTCATTTGTGATTAGTATAGGATCCAAGACTGGTGACTGGACCAGACTGCATGATTGCCAGTTATCCTGAATTTTCCTCCATCCTTCTGACATCACAGCTCACTGTCATAACCTGCATGTTTGTATGGTCACTTGCACTAAGTTTAATTTTGTGGTAGTCCAGTTGTCCCAAGTTTAAGCTGAGCCATTAGGTTACCCAACAGGTTGCAACTTACAGGATGATGTGTTTGGACAGGCCATGGCATGTATATAGCACACACACTAAAATCTTCTTGAAATGGTACTGTTATTAGCATCCTTGATTTCCCCTGCTGATACAGCTTGTATGGTTGACAGACTAGTTGTGCTAAGTTCGCAATGAAATGATTGTAGTTCCCCATTGACACGATGTCCCACAGTGATTAACATGAAAACTTTATATCTTAGATAGCTGACTTACTGGGGATAGCCCCACCACCCTCGCACCGCCATTGACCCCTCAGCTGACCCTGCTTAGCCATAAACCACGGGCAAGAAGTCCTAAGTTTAGAACGCAAGAGCCCATTTGCCATAAGATAAGAACTGCCAGAAATTCAAAACTTCGAGACAATAGTGCTGAGATCCACCACAAATACATTGCTGCTGTAGTCATCCCCATCCCCCGCCCCCAGAACCCCACAGACGTCCCAGCACATGTGGCCTAAGTTAAAATGGCCGGTAAATTTGAAAATACAAGGAGCACTCTTACCCTTTAACTCATATAGGGGTTAAAGGAGAAACCCTGACAGAACTGGGTATCAAACCCAGGTCTACTGCATGGCAGACAGCCATGCTGACCACTCAGCTACGAAGGCAGATTATGTACATAGACTAGCGAATCTGGCAATGCATCGCAATTGCTAAATATGAATGAGACTCGGATATACATCCTAGTGTCCTTTTCCCCCCTCTCTCTGTCCATCTGATGCTCCTCCGTATCTCTCTTCACCTTCTCCTTTCCCATATCTCTCTCCACCACCTCCTCCCACATCTTTCCGTCTGTCTCCCTTCCCCCTCTCTATGTCGGTTTCGTCCCTCCACCCTCCCTTCTGTCCGTCTCCCATTCCTCCCCTTTCTCTGACCTTGCGCGTTGGTTATTGTTATTGCCAACGAATCTTTGACTGGCAACGGAAGTCGCTTAAAATTAATGGGTAAACTGGATGGGTTCATTGGTATATGGGATATGAGAGACTTCTCCTACTGCTGGATCTGTGAGAATAGTAGATTCAGTGACAGTATGCCGTATAGTGTTATTCCCCAAACGGGTTGGACTACCACGTTTTGGACGATTCAGATTCCGTAGTAGTATTCTAATCATAAGCCGATAAGCCATAAACACAACTTTCTTGTTTTCTGTTAAAACAGATTATGAGGAAAAAAAACACAACGGTACGTAACTGCGTAGACAATTTTTGTATAAAACTGTATGCTAGGGCAAAGAATACATATGTGGGAGAACCGATCTTTCTAATGTTTAAATGCGCTGCTACCATACTTAAAACTGACTACAAGAAGGAAAACTAAGCTGTCATTTTTTTTCAGCACAGCATAGCAGAGCATTTTCTTTCTCACAGTCGTTTTTAACAGAAAACCTGTGCATTGTTGTTTAAAAGATACATAGCAGTCTGAACTTTTATTAGACTATCTTGTAAAAATCTGAAGTAATTTGGTCAATAAATTTCGAGATTTTTCTGACACCTTTTCCCTATTTTATATGCTGAGTCATGCACATATACGAGGTCTGTTCAAAAAATTCGGGAACATTCGCTATTTCGCGCCAATGGTATGTTGGAGCGAAACGCGGTTGGCATCCCTGCACACGCCTGTGTTTAGTGTGTAACTGCCGAAAGTTTCACTGTTTTGTCTCTGTTAGTTATTATTCAGTGCTGTATTGAGTAGAACGTTGTGTAGCACAGTTTGCGAATTTCGAGATGGTACAATTAGAGGAGCAAAGCGGCTGCATTAAATGTTGCATGGAACTCAAGAAAATGCTTACAGAGACACACCAAATGATGAAGCAAGCCTACGGTGATGAGTCCTTAAGACGTACTCGGTGTTACGAATGGTCGAAAAGGTTTAAAGGTGACCCTGGTTCCAGACGCCCTTCGACGTCTAAAGACGAAGCTCATATCAGGAATGTCAACGAAATTGTGTGTGCGAATCGAAGACTGTCCGAGAGACTGCAGAATAATGTAACATTTCAGTTGGATCGTGTCATGAAATCCTGACACAGCACCTCGGAACGCATCACGTTGCCGTCAATTTCGTCCCACAGCTCATGGGCCAAGACCAGAAAGACTTTCGCCTCGCAATCTGTGAAGAGCTTTTCGGTTGCGCAAATGCGAACGAGATATTCCTTAAGACAATCATAACTGCTGATAAGACGTGGGTCTACGGTTATGATGCTCAGATCAAGGTTCAATCTTCACAATGGGTCGGGAAAGGCTCCCCAAGACAAAAAAAAAAAAAAAAAAAACTCGTCAGGTCGAGTCAAATGTCAAAGCCATACTGATAGTTTTCCCTGACTTTGAAGGATTAATTCATCATGAATTCGTGCCACAGGGACAAACTGTTAATTGTTAATTGATGGTACTATCGGGACGTGTTGCGACGCGTGCGCGAAAATGTGAGAAGGAAACATCTGAAATGTGGCGAGACAATTCATGCGTCACGATAACGCACCCTCACATTCATTCCTGTTGGTGCGTAACTATTGTATAAAAAACGAAATCACTGTGCTGCCTCATCCTCCGTATTCTCCAGACCTGTCCCCTGGGGTCTTGGTTTTTACTTTCCAAAGTTGAAAATCCCGTTGAAAGGACGAAGATTTGCATAGACGGATAAAAGAAAATTAGCAGACGGCGCTACGCGCGATCCAGCAAGAGGCGTAACAAGTTTGCTTCCGGAAATGGAAACAGCGTTGGGAGCGGTGTATCAATTGTGGAGGAGAGTATTTCGATGGAGACCATGCACGATAAGTAAAAGGTAATACTAAAAAAAATTGTGGAGAAAGTTCCCGAATTTTTTGGACAGACCTCGTACAGATGGCCCTAGTATGGCGTACAAGAGGTATAAAGGGGCATTCCTTTGGAGGAGAAGTTATTTGTGCTCAGGTGATAAATGTGAAAAGCTGTCCGACGTGATTATGATCGCACGACGGGAATTATGACTTTGAACGCGGAATAGTAGTTGGAGCAAGACGTATGGGACATTCCATTTCGGAAATCGTTAGAGAATTCAATAATTCGAAATTTACAGTGTCAAGAGCGTGATGAGAATATCACTACGGACGACGTAGTGACCGACGGCCTTCACTTAACGACCGAGAGTAGCGCCGTTTGCGTAGAGTTGTCAGTGCTAACAGACAACCAACACTGCCTGAAATAACCTCAGAAATCAATGTGAGACTTACAACGAAAGTATCCGTTAGGACAGTGCTGCAAACTATGACGTTAATGAGCTATGGCAGCAGACGACCTACGAATGGCTTTGCTAAGAGCACGACATCGCCTGCAGAGCGTCTCCTGGACTCGTGCACATGTTGGTTGAATCCTAGATGACTGGAAAACTCTGGGCTGGTCAAATGAGTCCTGGTTTCAGTTGGTACGAGCTGATGGTAGGGTAAGAGTGTGGCACAGATCCCACGAAGCCACGGACCCAAGCTGTTAACAAGGCACTGTGCATGCTGGTGGTGCTCCCATAACGGTGTGGGTTGTGTTTACACGGAATGGACTGGGCGCTCTGGTCCAACTTAATCGATCATTGACTGGAAATGGTTATGTTCGGCTACTTGGAGTCCATTTTAAGCCATTTATGTATGAGAGGCATGTCAGCAGGCCACAGTTTTTTGCGATTGTTTTGAAAAACTTTCCGGACGATTCGAGCATATGATTTGACCATCAAGATCGCCGGGCATCAGTCCCATCCAACATTTATGGGACATAATCGAAAGGTCAGATCGTGCAGAAAATCTTGCCTCAACAACACTTTCACAATTATGGACGACTATACAGGCAGCATATCTCCATATTTCTGCAGGGGACTTCCAGCGAGTTGTTATGTCCATGGGCGGACATAACAAGTCGTTGGAATGCTGGTACTTTATTAACTGCCGTAACCGTCAAAAAGTTTAATACAAACAAGCAAACGTGGATGCATTGTGTTGTACAGGTACCAGCTGTCAGATTGTGGCATGGTATTCCATGCCTGTTGCACTTGGTTGGACGGTACAGGGGCGGTTAAAGCTGTTTGCGGATGAAGTTGGAGTTGTCGCCCGATGATGTTCCATATGTGCTCGATTGGAGATTGATCTGGTGATCGAGCAGGCTAACGCAACACGTCGGCTCTCTGTAGAACATGCTGAGCTACAACAGCGGTGTTGGAGGCGAGCGTTATCCTGTTGGAAAACACTCCTCATTGGAATGATGTTCATGAATGGCACACAACAGGTCGAATCACCAGACTGACATATAAATTTGCATTTAGAGTGGTGGGATAGCTACGAGAGTGTTCTCGCTGTCATTCTAAATCACACCCCAGACAATAACTCCAGGTGTACGTCCAGTGTGTCTAGCACACAGACAGTCTGGTTGCAAGCTCTCAACGGGCCTCCCTCTAACCAACACACGGCCATCACTAGCACCGACGCTGAACCAGCTTTCATCGTACAATAGGACAGACATCGACCCTGACCTCCACTGAGCTTTCGCTTGACTCCACGGAAGTTGCAAATGACGGTCATTTGTGGTTAATGGAATGCACGTTACAAGGCGTCTGGCTCGGAGCTGTCTTTGAAGTAACTGATTTGTAAAAGTTCATGGTGTCACTTTGGTGCCAACTGCTGCTCAGATTGCTGCTGGAGATACACTACGATGCGTCAAAGCCATACGCTGAACACAAAGATCTTTCCTCTCACTAGTGCCATGTGGACGCCGAAGCTCGGTCTTCTTGCGACCGAATATTTCCGTGACCACAGCTGCCAGCATCATCCTGCCAAGTCTTTCTGCAGTATTGCAGAAGGGACATCCAGCTTCTCGTAGCCCTATTACACGATCTCGTTCAAACTCAGTGAAGTGTTGTAATGGCGTCTTTGTAGCCTTAAAAGCATTCTTGACGAGCATCAGCTCACCACGTCCAATTTCAAAGATAACTAACGCGCACGACCGTTACAGAGTGTATTTGCATCTCGTATTTAAAGCAAACCTTATTTGCTACTAGCGCCACTCTTATGCGATTGGCTTGAAACTGAAACAGATATCATCTCTGCGAAGTATAAACACTCCTACTAACTTTCGTTTATGTCGCACAACACCTTCTTGGTGCTGTGATTTTTCCCGTCAGATATGTGTATAGCCTATGTCTGACCAAATGTTTATTAGAGTATCATATAAAATTTTGAATTAAATCGACAAGAACGTTTCAAGATGCTTGCTAATAACATTCCCCTTTTATATATCATACATACAGGGTGACAATTATTGAACTATATGAAATAAAATCGTCATAACTTACGAACGGTTTGCGTTAGCACGTTCAAACTGCACGGTTCGCCGCGGGGAATAGTGGGAATTGTTGAGGTGAATATGGTTTGTTTTAGCGACGAAGTCCACTTTCATTCGGATTGGTTCATCAATAAGCAAAACTGAAGCATTTGGGAGACTGACAATCCGCATTTCGCGATCAAGAAGGCTCTTCACCCTCAACGGGTGACGGTATGGTGTGCAATTTCCAGTCACGGAGTAATTGGTGCGATATTCCTCGATGGCACGATGACTGCTGAAATCTACGTGAAGGTTTTCGAAGATGTTTTTATCTCCATTATGCAAACTGACAAGATGTGGTTCCTGCAAGATGAAGCTCAACCCCATCGAAGCAGGGGAATGTCTGATGTCCTGGAGGAGCACTTTGAGGACCGCATTCTGGCTCTGGGGTACTCAGAGGCCACTGACATGGGCCTCGATTGGCCGCCATATTCTCCGGATCTGAACACATGAGACGCCTCTTTGTGCGGCTTTATTAAAGTTAAGGTGTACACCAATAACCCCAAAAGCATTGCTGAGCTGAAAAGAGCCATTCAGGAGGGCATCGACAGCATCGATGTTCCGACACTTCAGCGGGTGTTCGAGTATAATGACTTTTCTGGAGACTAGAAATCTACTCTGTAGGAATCAGCATGGGTTTCGAAAAAGACGGTCATGTGAAACCCAGCTCGCGCTATTCGTCCACGAGACTCAGAGGGCCATAGATACGGGTTCACAGGTAGATGCCGTGTTTCTTGACTTCCGCAAGGCGTTCGATACAGTTCCCCACAGTCGTTTAATGAACAAAGTAAGAGCATATGGACTATCAGGCCAATTGTGTGATTGGATTGAGGACTTCCTAGATAACAGGACGCAGCATGTCATTCTCAATGGAGAGAAGTCTTCCGAAGTAAGAGTGATTTCAGGTGTGCCGCAGGGGAGTGTCATAGGACCGTTGCTATTCACAATATACATAAATGACCTTGTGGATGACGTCGGAAGTTCACTGAGGCTTTTTGCGGATGATGCTGTGGTGTATCGAGAGGTTGTAACAATGGAAAATTGTACTGAAATGCAGGAGGATCTGCAGCGAATTGACGCATGGTGCAGGGAATGGCAATTGAATCTCAATGTAGACAAGTGTAATGTGCTGCGAATACACAGAAAGATAGATCCTTTATCATTTAGCTACAAAATAGCAGGTCAGCAACTGGAAGCAGTTAATACCATAAATTATCTGGGAGTACGCATTAGGAGTGATTTAAAATGGAATGATCATATAATGTTGATCGTCGGTAAAGCAGATGCGAGACTGAGATTCATTGGAAGAATCCTAAGGAAATGCAATCCGAAAACAAAGGAAGTAGGTTACAGTACGCTTGTTCGCCCACTGCTTGAATACTGCTCAGCAGTGTGGGATCCGTACCAGATAGGGTTGACAGAAGATATAGAGAAGATCCAACTGAGAGCAGCGCGCTTCGTTACAGGATCATTTAGTAATCGCGAAAGCGTTACGGAGATGATAGATAAACTCCAGTGGAAGACTTTGCAGGAGAGACGCTCAGTAGCTCGGTACGGCCTTTTGTCAAAGTTTCGAGAACATACCTTCACCGAAGAGTCAAGCAGTATATTGCTCCCTCCTACGTATATCTCGCGAAGAGACCATGAGGATAAAATCAGAGAGATTAGAGCCCACACAGAGGCATACCGACAATCCTTCTTTCCACGAACAATACGAGAATGGAATAGAAGGGAGAACTGATAGAGGTACTCAAGGTACCCTCCGCCACACACCGTCAGTGGCTTGCGGAGTATGGATGTAGATGTAGATGTAGATGTAGATGTCATGTAGAATTTCGCTGTTCGTCATTGCCACATCATTGCCAATGATGGCAGGCATATCGAACATGTCATAACCTAAATCAGAATATCTGTGGTGACGTTTATGTGTTGAATAAAATGTGTGCACGCCGTAGTTTTGCATGACTTCTGCGGGGAAATTCAGAAATCAGGAGATTATTCGTGATCTGGGAAGATTAGTGGAATGGACCAGGAGCAAAAAAAGAAGAGATCCACGTTCTGTGTTCATAAAGTTCACCACTAAAATTTAATGTGAGGGATGGATGGCAAGTATTATACATATTGTACCTGATGTGTTTATAGCCAAGCCATTGTTCTGTCAAAAACACGTCTATCTTTTATGTTATACACCCACCAAGCATCCACCACATTGAGTACAAAAGCCATTCGTACGAAGTGACGATGTGAATCGCAACCTTAAAAAACATGACAAACAGGTGAGACAAAAAGAACATATAAGAGATTAGCGTAATTTAATAAAAACGTGAGCTTTTATAGGAGGCTCTAACCACTGTACACTGAGGTGAAAGAGGTCATGGGATAGCGGTATGCATATACACAGATGGCGGTATTATCATGTACAAAAGGTATAGAAGGGCAGTCCATTGGCGGAGTTGTCATTTGTACCCAGGTGATTTACGTAAAAAGGTTTCCGACGTGATTATGGCCGCATGACGGGAATAAACTAACTTTGAATGCGGAATGGTAGTTGCAGCTAGATGCTTGGGACATTCCATTTTGGAAATTGTTAGGGAATTCAATATTCCGACATCCACTGTATCAAGAGTGTGTTGAGAATACCACATCTCAGGCATTACCTCTCATCACGGACAACGCAGTGGCCAACGGTCTCCACTTAACGATCGAGAGCAGTTGCGCTTGCGTAGAGTTGTTAGTGCTAACAGACAGTCAACAATGCGTGAAATAACCACAGAAGACAGTGTTGGACGTATGACGAACGTATCGATTAGGAAAGTGCGGCAAAATTTGTCGTTAATAGGCTATGGCAGGAGTCGACCGACGTGAGTTCCTTTGCTAAGACGACGACATCACCTGTGGCGCTTCTCCAGGGCTCGTCACCATATCGGTTGGACCCAAGACGACTGCCTCGTCAGAGTCCAGATTTCAGTTCGTAAGAGCTTATGGCAGGATTCGAGTGTGGCGCAGACCCCACGAAGTCATGGACCTAAGTTGCCAACAAGGCACTGTGGAAACTAGTGGTGGCTCCATAGTAGTGTGGGCTGTGTTTACATGGAATGGACTGCGTCCTCTGGTCCACTGAACCGATCATTGACTGGGGATGGCTATGTTCGGCTACTTGGACGTCATTTTCAACCGTTTGTGGGTTTCATGTTCCCTAACAACAATGTCATGTCACTGGCCACAATTGTTCGTGATTCTTTTGAAGAACATTGTGGACAGTTCAAGGCACTCAGATAGCTTGACAGGGATCTCATAGAACGTTTATGAGATATAATGGTGAGGGGAATTCGTGTACAAGATCCTGCACCGGCAACACTTTCGCAATTATGGATGACTATAGAGACAGTATGGCTCAGTGTTTCTGCAGGGGACTTCCAAATACTTGTTGAGTCCATGCCACGTCGAGTTGCTGAATTACGAAAAGTAATCCAAGGAGATCCGACGCGATATTAGGAGGTACCCTATGACTTTTATCACCTCAGTGTGTACTGAGTGGGTGTCATGGAATTTTCTTTTACTTCTGTCTGTGGACATGGGATCCACTGACTATGAAAGAAAAATCATAGATTAAAATAAATCCTGAGTTTATTTCACAAACGACATATTAAGATCCAAATGTCTTTCATCCTCCCTCCATCGGCTCCTTAAAAACTGCTCTCCCAATCCACATCCTTACCGAGCTTCTCTGTCCAAATAGTGTAACTACAGACTAGCATCACAGGCCACTTACCAACGGCAGAGCATGTTTTTCCCACTGGCGCTATTTCACCACCGTGGGAGAACAAAAAGGAGAGAAAGTTCTGCTCTCTCGGCATTGGCTTGGTGGGCTACCAGCCACATAATTAACTTGCAGTTGGTGGTGTTCTTGTTGCGTGCTTTAAAAATGTTATCTGCGGCTCGAACAAACGCTTTTGCACTCCGCGAATAGTGTTTCTCTGAAATTCCTCACACCACTAGCAAGTTTTTCTCGTCCACCCATGGGCGCGTTATCCAGTCAGCAGGTTGGACTAGCGAGAAGAGTGGAGGATTGCATTTTTAGCACCGCAACTCCGCCCTGTCATAATGACGTAGGATCTGGTGGTCTGTGTCCTGGACGGCACAACGTCTGCCTCTACACTTAACGATACGGTGTGCATGAAAGTTCAACACAAAAGAAAAAGCGTAGAAAGTTAAAACTGCCTCTGCAATCTCGTGTTATCCGTCCTTACAACTCTAAGTGAAATTATCCCATTATACATGTCATTAGCATACAACTACGTCCATCTGTACTTACACATATGAGATGTGGCTAGCCGAAAGATTCGCTACCTCTCGTGATTCCCTCATCGAAATTCAAATTTTATGGGATTTTCGACATGGGGTCGTGCACTGTCATACGGAAAAACTGCTAGTGTGGCGTCTCCATTTCAAAATTTTGAACGTCCCTGTGTTCCTGAAATATATTTGGTGTTATCTTCCCATATCAGAATAATAAAGAATAGGGGAAAAGGAGTATACATTTTATCCTTGCCAACACACAAAAGACAAACGTAGAGAATATAAGTGTGCATATTATTTAGTCACACTTTTGGGAGCAACCCTTTCCATTCAGACGTAATACTGGACTAGTTTTCTTGATTTTGCGAAGACATTCCAATCTCAAAGACATCGCGTTATTAATTCTATATAACAAATCAAAGAAAAAGTAAAACTCGACCCAGCAGTTTGCAAAACACAATCACATCTTAAAGGAAGACAAAATTTGCTGTTAGAATAACTCTGTCTTCCACATCCACAGAACTATTATCGGTCCCAGTTACCACAATTCTTCCATCTGGCTCAATATATAAAAGGCTGGTGACATAATCCGGAGGCACACTTGTATCCACGTTGTTGCATTACTGAAATTTTTACAAAAGCAATGCCTGTACATCAACTACATTTACATCAGCAATATATAAAACCATGTGCAAAAACACAAAAAATAATGTCACATAAACAGTTGGCTTTTTTTTTTCTTAGAACGAAAATATATTTTTACTGGGTCTACTACTTTGCTTCCGCCGTTTTTTCTCGAAGTTCGAGATTTTATTGTGAAAAACTCACAAAAAATTTACGATTCAGAGTATTGGCCTTCGTTGGCCACTGCTTTCTCCTAGCTTTAGGGCAGTATACGAATCCCACAGTGATGAACTGGGCATCTCTTGAGGGGAGGCATGGATCGATTCAGTTTTGCAAATGGTTCAAATGGCTCTCAGCTCTATGGGACTTAACATCTGAGGTCATCAGTCCCCTAGACTTAGAACTACTTGAACCTAACTAACCTAAGGACATCACACACAACCATGCCCGAGGCAGGATTCGAACCTGCGACCGTAGCAGCACCGCGGTTCCGGAATGAAGCGCCTAGAACCGCTCGGCCACAACGGCCGGCTCAATTTTGCACTTGTTCATATGACCGCAAGTGCTAGACAGCTAGATTGTGTGTCATAGATCGAGAAATGTGGCAGTCAGAGGAAGGAATATCTGGAGAATACAGCGGGTGGGGTAGAACTTCCCATTTCAACGTTTCCAAGTATGTTTTGACGGAATTTTCAACATTGAGTCCTACACTGTCATGCTGAAAAATCATTTTTTCATGTCCATCGCTGTAGTGTGGCCGTTTGTCTTTCAGTGCTCGGCTCAGACACATCAATTGCTTTCGATAACGATCTTATGTGATTGTTCCCGTTAGTTGCAGCAGCATCGAAAGCTTTCTCTCTTTCACAACCGTGCCGGTCTTCAACGTCAAAATCACCATTCTTGAAGCATGGAAACCATTTTCTGCGAAGTTCTGTCACTAACAGGCGTCTCATCATAGGTCTTACCGAGCTTTCTATGAGCCTCAGCCGCAGATTTCTTCACATCAAAGTAGAAAATTAAAACCTCCTGCAGATGAGAATTGGGTTCATAAGTTGACGTATTCAGTCTAGAATAATTTATTGAAGCAATTAAAAATCGATGCCACAGAACTATTATTGGTCCCAGTTACCACAATTCTTTCATCTGGCTCAATATGTGAAAGATTGGTGACGTAATCCGGAGGCACACCTGTATACATGTTGTTGTATTACTGAAATTTTTATAAAAGCAATGCCTATACATCAACTACATTTACATCAGCAATATGTAAAACCACGTGCATAAACACAAAAAAATCATGTCACATAAACAGTTGTGCCTCAAATGCCTTAGCTTACTGTATGACATTTACGAGGAACTACTGCACCAGTACTTTCCACTACTGCCGTCTATTGCAAAATGACGAAAGCAAAGTTGTAGACCTAATATTTTCATAAGAGCACTACCTAGATGTTTGTACTAATATTATAAATCAATAATAACTGACTGATATATATGTATCTATTTATACATAAACATGGCACTGAAAAAAATGTTTTGACTATGTGTAATCATGTGTAAAATTAGAGATACGCTGATTGTACACTAGGAACATAAATATGTGTTAAATACTATAACAACTTCCTCTTTTTCTATTTCATACCACATTCCAGTAAATCAATAACTCCACAGGTGATGTAAGATCGTTCTGATCGGGGCACAATGGATCGCTAGACTATTCAAAACTGTCTCTTTAAAGTGTGGCAGATTACCACCAAAATATTACTTTAGACAAAAAACCGTATCACATTTATGATCACAAGGAAATCTGTATGGCACAGTAATGTGTGTCTACGCTTTTTGTACAACAAAACATTACAAGTAGAAATGTCAATGAGTCAGTGCATAGATGATTAAGTTGTTGTTACATTTTTACATATATAATATAACACTCATTTAGTACATACAATATGACCAAAGTCTTCAGTTCATTAAAAAAAGAGAGAAAAAAAATGGATTCGTAGAAGAGCAGAATATTTTGTCTCCATTGAGGATGAGCAGCACTGGCATCCATCACACAGTAGTTATGGTATGCTCACTTACACTTGTGAGAGCGATTATTCGCCATTGGCACAACAATGTATGTAGAGGCACAGGGTTCATTTCGAGGGGAGCAGGTTCTCGTCACTCGTCGTCAGTTGCTCCTCGAATTTAGTCGCCTCGTAAGCATTGACATGAAGGAGTCATCCTTCCTTCGTGGCAATGGTCTGTATACACCTTGGGCTTCCTTCATTTTATATGTTAGCGGATGTGGCGAAACATGTCTCGTAAGTGGTGTCACCAGATCTGATTTTGTTTGCGCGTGAAGGGCACTTCAAGGACAGTGTCACAGTACACATATTGTCACTTGTGTTGTGCACCCATTTGTGGAGTCTATTTACACTCTTTGACATATTTAGGTGGGCGTCTTCACTGCCTAAACACAGAAAGGTACCTTAAGGCTCATGGGAAAACAAATACTACGAGATAAAGCCACAATAGCACTGCAGGGTGCAGTATTGCTATCTGTGGGCATAAGGGACAGAATATGAGTCACTGTTCGATGTCGCATTACATTGTCGAAAGCACGGGGTTAATCCTCACAAGGAGAAAACCTAATAATGGGTGCAACTTGTGCAGCAGCCTAGCTGACTTGACATCCTCCAAAAAGGGATGGTATCTGTCAGTCAGTTGCAGAGGTCCCCCCTGAGCCTCTATGAAGCTGTAACCTTTGTACCTTCCCTCTGCAGAGGGGCCCATTCACTTTTGGTGCATGCCCGTGCTAGTGTCGTAGAGTGGCTGCATACTTGCCCAGTTGGACTGCTAATGCTGTCGCACCCTGCTCGGGTCCCACGGGGGTCAAAAAAATGGTTCAAATGGCTCTGAGCACTATGGGACTTAACTGCTGAGGTCATCAGTCCCCTAGAACTTAGAACTACTTAAACCTAACTAACCTAAGGACGTCACGCACATCCATGCCCGAGGCAGGATTCGAACCTGTGACCGTAGCGGTCGCGCGGTTCCAGACTATAGCACCTAGAACCGCTCGGCCACTCTGGCCGGCTCACGGGGGTCACTCCGTGTTGAGGTGCGAGTGCAGCTGATGTCCAAGAGGCGATGGCCGTACAATGGAATGACCAACTGGCCTCATTTTGCTGCTCACTGGACATGAGCAGCAGGTGGGTGCCCTGCTGTTAGGTCATCAGCTGTTCCAGAGTTCACCCCTGCACGTCTTCTCGTGCCTCCCTCGTGCGTGCCTGCCACTGCAGCACTGTAGCGTACATTCCACTGATTTTCCTCGCCAACTCTCACTACCCACTGCTCACGAATCCCACGGGACTGTTCTACTATTCCTTATCGTTAGATACATTTGCCTGTATGGGAACTCTTGTCGTCTCTGTAATTTTATCTATTGCTACCTTTTTATTTAGTGCTGTTACTGGAGCAAACCCCAATGCACTATGCAGTAATTTGTTCATGACTTCCTGAAAGTCATTGAGGAACACATCCCACAATGTGTTCCTCATGTTTACTGGTTTACTGCAATATAATCAGCAGAGCGATTGCAGTTCCCTCATAATCTTTGCAGAGGGATTTGATGGGGGGGGGGGGGCGGGGGGTAAGTCAATATAAATATCGGCCGACGTGTTTCTTCAACATTCCTTTCGATTGTTACGATCTAAATTGAGAGCTGTTATCTTAGATGATCTTCTCCACTCACAAAACTGATTCGAGAATACTTTCTGGAACATGTCTAACACTGTACTGGCAGCTGCTTTTCTCAATGCAATCAAGGTGACGCATTTCGGTGCTAGTTCTACTGCTATCAAAATATAATTGTAATCCCCTCTGGTAATAGGTAATGGTCCATTTAAACCTGTAGCCGCTAGTTGCCTTAATCTACTTGATACAATGGAAACAGATGCATTTGGTTTCATTTCATCAATGGTTCTTGACATGGTTTACAAATAGCTAACACGTATCGGCGTCATCTTTCCACGTTCTTTAAGTAACAAGTCACCCATAATTTCAAATGATACTTCCTCAGTGCGTAATGTGCATGACTCACACGAGTTTGCAACATTAATTTATTTATTACTTCTTTCGATATACACAATAACAATTGAGTCCCTTTCAAGTTCTGATGCCAAAATAGTACTCCTTCCTTCCACTCCTGAACCTATCTTTGTGCTATCTGTTATCTTACAACAATCTTTGGACAGACCTGGGTGGGACAGTACTGGCGCCGTTACTATTGCCTTCTTTAGAGACTGGAACCCTTAGTCAGCGTTAGCATCCAACTTGTCTTTTCCCCTGCCAGTTCACATAGCCTCGTTGTGATCAGATCCTCAAGGGGCAGACATCGCTTACACAAATTTATTAGTCAAAGGTATCTCCTTAATTTTCGCTTAGTTTGCAGAGTTATTAACGTCAAATTGCGGTTTATCTGTATTTACTGTTATTCCGTGGTATCTGAATGTTGCAGATAAACCCTTCAATATACGCTGACGCTCTTCCCACGAGGATTCTGCTATTGACACATCATCTATGCATTTCATAATGCCGTGGTGTAGAGTCGTCCAATATACTATCTAAAGCTGTGATAAATGCAGTTGCTAATATATTCATGCCATAAGGGAGGCATCGAAATTGGTACCAATGACCACTGTCGGTGCGACGTTTCCAGTTCGGTTTGTCAATAACTGGCCCACAAGTCCAAGTAAGAGGACACTCTTATTCCATTAAACTTTTGTAGCAGCTCCTCTAAATTTTCCAGTCGATTTGTCGCCATTCCAGTCACTGTATTAATTTGTCTGGCGTCCAATATCATACGAATTGTACCATCCTTTTTATCTGACACTGCCAAGGGGTTGTTATCTGAGAATATCACCAGTTCTATTACTACTTGTTCCATCATCCTATGTATTTCATCATGTACCAGATTCTTGTATGCTAGTGGAATCGCGGTGGACCTTAAAAAGCAATTTAATATGAGGCTTCACGGAAAATTTGTGTTGAATATTTTGCAAGATACGCACTTTAGGTGAAAAGACCGCCACATTGTGGTTTGAAATGTTTTCTAATTCAGCCTTAACACTCTACTCCACCTCCTGCATCCCTCTATCTTTCCCACAATTTCGTCTTTAGTTCCTCTGTGGTCCAGTTGGGAAAACTCTACTTCTATTATATGTGTAGTGTCTGTTATTTCGGAATAGTCATCACATGTTCGTAATTCCATGGCCATATATATACATCATGAAAGAGAAATACCGACATCAGCCACATGAGGGCATTGAAATAAATCACTGGTGACAAGTAAAAATTTGTACCGGAGTAGGTCTTAAACACAGAATTCCCAGGTTGCATGACGGGTCAGCTGAACTACTTTGGCTATCCAAGCACACTTCCCATCCAACCCAAATTTTGAACTTGTCACACATTGCTTGCGTAGTGCTCCCCTGTCGACCATCCTCATTGCTCACAGTATTTAGCATGACTGCCGCAAGTGGGTGGACCTGGGGCACATCCACACTGAAGACAGGAATAGCCACCAAGGTGTATATATTACTGTGGTGTGTGGTGTCTAATCTTTCGGACAGCAGACATGAAATGCTGTGAAGGTGCGTATATATTACTATTACATGTGTGGTGTCTGTTCTTTGGGCCGTGTCTGAAAGAAGAGAGAGCACACATATCATAGTAATATACAGGGTGGTCCATTGATCGTGACCGGGCCAAATATGTCACGAAATAAGCGTCAAACGGAAAAACTACAAAGAACGAAACTTGTCCAGCTTGAAGGGGGAAACCAGATGGCGCTATAGTTGGCCCGCTAGATGGCGCTGCCATAGGTCAAACGGATATCAACTGCGTTTTTTAAAATAGGAACCCCCATTTTTATTACATATTCGTGTAGCACGTAAAGAAATATAAATGTTTTAGTTGGACCAATTTTTTCGCTTTGTGATAGATGGCGCTGTAATAGTCACAAACATATGGCTCACAATTTTAGACGAGCAGTTGCTAACAGGTGGGTTTATTAAATTAAAATATAGAACGTAGGTACGTTTGAACATTTTATTTCGGTTGTTCCAATGTGATACATGTACCTGTGTGAACTTATTATTTCTGAGAACGCATGCTGTTACAGCGTGATTACCTGTAAATGCCACATTAATGCAATAAATGCTCAAAATGATGTCCGTCAACCTCAACGCATTTGGCAATACGTGTAACGACATTCCTCTCAACAGCAAGTAGTTCGCCTTCCGTAATGTTCGCACATGGATGTTGTCAGGCGTCGTCGGTGGATCACGATAGCAAATATACACTCCTGGAAATTGAAATAAGAACACCGTGAATTCATTGTCCCAGGAAGGGGAAACTTTATTGACACATTCCTGGGGTCAGATACATCACATGTTCACACTGACAGAACCACAGGCACATAGACACAGGCAACAGAGCATGCACAATGTCGGCACTAGTACAGTGTATATCCACCTTTCGCAGCAATGCAGGCTGCTATTCTCCCATGGAGACGATCGTAGAGATGCTGGATGTAGTCCTGTGGAACGGCTTGCCATGCCATTTCCACCTGGCGCCTCAGTTGGACCAGCGTTCGTGCTGGACGTGCAGACCGTGTGAGACGACGCTTCATCCAGTCCCAAACATGCTCAATGGGGGACAGATCCGGAGATCTTGCTGGCCAGGGTAGTTGACTTACACCTTCTAGAGCACGTTGGGTGGCACGGGATACATGCGGACGTGCATTGTCCTGTTGGAACAGCAAGTTCCCTTGCCGGTCTAGGAATGGTAGAACGATGGGTTCGATGACGGTTTGGATGTACTGTGCACTATTCAGTGTCCCCTCGACGATCACCAGTGGTGTACGGCCAGTGTAGGAGATCGCTCCCCACACCATGATGCCGGGTGTTGGCCCTGTGTGCCTCGGTCGTATGCAGTCCTGATTGTGGCGCTCACCTGCACGGCGCCAAACACGCATACGACCATCATTGGCACCAAGGCAGAAACGACTCTCATCGCTGAAGACGACACGTCTCCATTCGTCCCTCCATTCACGCCTGTCGCGACACCACTGGAGGCGGGCTGCACGATGTTGGGGCGTGAGCGGAAGACGGCCTAACGGTGTGCGGGACCGTAGCCCAGCTTCATGGAGACGGTTGCGAATGGTCCTCGCCGATACCCCAAGAGCAACAGTGTCCCTAATTTGCTGGGAAGTGGCGGTGCGGTCCCCTACGGCACTGCGTAGGATCCTACGGTCTTGGCGTGCATCCGTGCGTCGCTGCGGTCCGGTCCCAGGTCGACGGGCACATGCACCTTCCGCCGACCACTGGCGACAACATCGATGTACTGTGGAGACCTCACGCCCCACGTGTTGAGCAATTCGGCGGTACGTCCACCCGGCCTCCCGCATGCCCACTATACGTCCTCGCTCAAAGTCCGTCAACTGCACATACGGTTCACGTCCACGCTGTCGCGGCATGCTACCAGTGTTAAAGACTGCGATGGATCTCCGTATGCCACGGCAAACTGGCTGACACTGACGGCGGCGGTGCACAAATGCTGCGCAACTAGCGCCATTCGACGGCCAACACCGCGGTTCCTGGTGTGTTCGCTGTGCCGTGCGTGTGATCATTGCTTGTACAGCCCTCTCGCAGTGTCCGGAGCAAGTATGGTGGGTCTGACACACCGGTGTCAATGTGTTCTTTTTTCCATTTCCAGGAGTGTACTTCAGCTTTCCCCACAGAAAGAAATCCGGGGACGTCAGATCCGGTGAACATGCGGGCCATGGTATGGTGCTTCGACGACCAATCCACCTGTCATGAAACATGCTATTCAATACTGCTTCAACCACACGCGAGCTATGTGCTGGACATCCATTCTGCATGCAGTGAAACATCTTCTAGTAACATCGGTAGAACATTACGTAGGTAATCAGCATACATTCCACCATTTAGATTGCCATCGATAAAATGGGGGCCAGTTATCTTTCCCCCCATTATGCAGCACCATACATTAACCCGCCAAGGTCGCTAATGTTCCACTTGTTGCAGCCATCGTGGATTTTCCGTTGCACAATAGTGCGTATTATGCCGGTTTACGTTACCGCTGTTGGTGAATTACGCTTCGTTGCTAAATAGAACGCGTGCAAAAAATCTGTCATCGTCCCGTAATTTCTCTTGTGCCCAGTCGCAGAACTGTACACGACGTTCAAAGTCGGCGCCATGCAATTCCTGATGCATAGAAATCTGGTACGGGTGAAATCGATGCTGATGTAGCATTCTCAGTACCGACGTTTTTGAGATTCCCGATTCTCGCGCAATTTGTCTGCTACTGATGTTCGGATTAGCCGCGACAGCAACCAAAACACCTACTTGGGCATCATGATTTGTTGCAGGTCGTGGTTGACGTTTCACATGTGGCTGAACACTTCCTGTTTCCTTAAAAAACGTAACTATCCGGCGAACGGTCCGGACACTTGGATGATGTCGTCCAGGATACCGAGCAGCATCCATAGCACACGCCCGTTGGGCATTTTGATCACAATAGCCATACATCAACACGATATCGACCTTTCCCGCAATTGGTAAACGGTCGATTTTAACACGGGTAATGTATCACGAAACAAATACCGTCCGCATTGGCGGAGTGTTACGTGATACACGTACTTATACGTTTGTGACTATTACAGCGCCATCTATCACAAAGCGAAACAAGTAGTCCACCTAAAACATTGATATTTCTTTACGTACTATACGAATATGTAATAAAAAATGGGGATTCCTATTTTTAAAAAACGCAGCTGATATCCGTTTGACCTATGGCAGCACCATGTAGCGGGCCAACCATAGCGCCATCTGGTTTCCCCTTCAAGCTAGACGAGTTTCGTTCTTTGCAGTTTTTTCGTTTGATGCTTATTTCGTGAGATATTTGGCCCGGTCACTATCAATGGACCACCCTGTATATGCGTTGATGGCAATTCATGATAACTTCAATGTGGATACGCCCTGGTCTGACGTCTTGCAGGAATCATGATAGATGCTGTAAGCAGTGAGGATGATGGACCGGAGGCGCTGCGGAAGCAATGTGGAACAAGTTGGGGATTTGGGTTGGATGTGGAGTTTGCTTGGATAGCCAAAGCAGTTAATGTTTGCGTAAAGAGGGAAATTTGGGTTCAAATTGCTGACTGGGACACTTGTCTCCATTAAATTATTTCATTGTCCTCATGCAGCCGACGTTGGTATTTCTCTTCGATGTGTTCTTCAAGACATATGCATATTTCATTGTTCTATTGTAAAAAGATCTCGCTTCTGGTTAGGTCCATCACTATGTGATATGTTTGGTTTAAGTCCATTCCTAAAATCATCGATATAGAGAGGTTCGTTAGAATCAAGGAATTGTTATGCAGGGTATTACCCTGAAGGTTTGGTACAATCAAGATATTCCATTCCAGAGTACTGGCCCAATACATAAATTTCAACTGCACTTGTTGCCACATGTTTGTGCTCTTTCTAGTTAGCATCTCTTTTATGTTCGTCTTGTATAAATGTTGGTACTGGCTATTCGTTCCCCTGCATACATAACAGAAATATGCCATCTGATACCGCCAAAATTTGGATTCTTCTCTCGATGGTGGCCTCAGAACCTGTTTTGTCAACTAATGTACTTAGTAATGGATGGATGTTTTGCATCCATATAGTCCCTCTCTTCTTTATAACACTTCTTGTAAATCTTCATATGCAATGTAGTTTATATTTTCTGTTCTTAGTTGATTCACAGGTCTTCTGTTTCTTCTGCCCATGATGTTCGCAAGTCGTTGTTGTGATGATGGTCCTGCAATTTGGTTCATATGTGTGTCAGGAACTAATAATACAATAATGTTTGCTCCTTGTCATGACTGTACATGCTTATTCCTTTCCTATCTGTTATCTGTATTCCTGTTATTATTGTTTCCATTGTAAGTGTGCTTTTGCTATCCATTTGAATTATTGCATCCTGTATGGTTCTGTTGATAAAGTCTGAAACGTCTGCCACCGTTGGAATGTGAACGATTATTTCTCCTTTCATAGTGTGGTCTCTGCAGACCATAAAGTTCTGTCCCTGCACTATTGGCTGATTCAGTCTACAATCGCCTTGATGTCCAAATTGAATTTCATGCTGAAGGTCACTGAACTCGCCTGTGTCATTACTGCAGCATCTAATTGGAATATGATGATACTGCCGAAGCAGTCTTTGAAAGAAAAATTCATGATCTCTTCTGCACTGTACGGTATATCCGAGAAGTGATTCTTTTTCAGCATCTCTTCGAAAAATTTCAGGGGACTCCTCAGTCGCATCATTTGAAAATCACGTCCCATAATAATCTCATTTTTATCTCATACCTGTTTCGGTTTATACTAGTAGTTGGCCAAAAATGCCTCCTTAAACTCATGATGTGATGTGCACCTTAGTGCTATCTGCTGCATATTCACAGTGGGTTCATCGCTGAATAAACTGCACATCTATTTAAGTTTTTGCATCACTGACCATGATAGAGGATTTAGATAACTGAACTGTTCAATTCAAGCCTTGGTATGGAGCATATTCCTATTCTCCTTGAACGCATGATACTTATATGCTGACATGTAATGCTCGTAATCGAACTGTTCGACCCCACATCTCTCTACCTGGCTGAATGCCTCTGCTCCACACATTTTACAATTCTCTCGTGACTTGGATAAAGTGATTCTTTCCAGACTTTCCCATCCTCTATCGCAGCTGCCTTTATAATCGGTAACACTTCTAAGTGGCACACAATTAGTGATCTGCCCCATAATACTGCTTGTAGCTGTGGGCCCATCCCCCTTTCTTTGAGACTGTCATTCTGCTTCGCTAACCGTACTTGCTTCTGTTAATTCTTATTAACATTGTAGCACACAGACCATGTTTAGTTAGAAATGTACGAGGTAGGAATTCAATTACTGCAGAGTGAGCGGCAGGTGAGTGCTGATATTATGCTTCACAAAACTCAACATAGCTGTTGCACACTGCGAGCCGAGCCGGCCAGGCGAGGTACGGCAATGTTTGACACAGCACGGAAACCTTTCCACACCAGCAGCTGTGGAAGCGTTTAGTATACGTGACACGAAGAATAGCAAAACCCAAGTAAGCGTACCCCGTAAGCATATAAATACATAGCCACTTTTGTACTAAAATCGTTTTGTGTAAATACGGCAACACTTGGGCCGGCATCTGGACTGCTGTACGGAGTCGGCAGTTCGGCCTTGCATCAGGGCAGTCCACCCTGAGGCACAAGATGTGGAGCTGCCACCACCATGGGGCCAGCCAAGTCCTGGGGCAAAGGCGCTGGCCACAACACTTCTGCAGTGGCTCACACCTGCTGCAGCGCTGGAGAGATCAGCTGTGCCTCGGCCGCTGCTGCCGTATCTGCCGAGTCCAGAGGACTTTGCTGACAGAAGCAGTGGCGTCGCACCATTGCTTGGCCACGCCGTGTTGATGATGATGTTGGATTTGTGGGGCGCTCAAATGTGCGGTCATCAGCGCCCGTACAGAGTCCCAATTTTTACACAATCCAAGTTTTTTACAATCCAGTCAAGCCACTGTCACGAATGATGATGAAATGATGACAACGCAAACACCCATTCCCCGGGCAGAGAAAATCTCCAACCCGGCCGGGAACGCAGGCTCTGTCAGTATTGCGCAACGTCACGCACACCCATGCGGGAGGCATCTGGGTGCCAACCACACTGCCGTTGCTTGTAATGAATTATGGCAGACGTTCATAACAAAGGAACTTGAAAAGCACGGAAGAATTTTACGACTGCAGTCCTATTGCAATATCTTCTTGATTTTCTTCAAATTCTAACAGCAACTATCCTACCTGTGTTGGTACTGGGTCTGTGCCCCTGATTTGGTGTGCTTGTTCTGTATTTCTACTCGAATAATGTTTATACTATCTGTACAAAAATTATCTGTGGCCTTTCACAAGTGCAGTTCGATATGTTCTTCGTCTTGGCCTTCTTGGACTTCTACTTAAATGATTCGCGAAATACTACACAGCACACACTTTCATAATTTCACCGCAACGGAAAAAATTGAGGGCCTGTGTAGCAAGATATTGCATATCGTACGTGAATGAATCACTTCGTAAACGGTAATGAATACTTTCGACATGTGTTAAACATTCGTTTGTAGCGTCCAGCTGTGCAATGGGGCAGTTTCTCCTGCTCTGTACAAATAAATAAGTAATGCAAAAAATCGTTTATAGCTGATCATGCACTGCCGGAAAAAAAGTTAGAACACCCTTTCAGAGAAACTTCCTGGCAGATTAAAACTGTGAGCACTTGCCCGCGAAAGGCAAAGGCCCCGAGTTCGAGTTTCGGTCCGCCACACCGTTTTAATCTTCCAGGAAGTTTCATATCAGCGCATACTCCGCTGCAGAGTGAAAATCTCATTCTGGAGATCCTTTCAGAGGTTTCCAATTCACTCAAGATTTATTGATACAACAGTGCATATGGAGTACACGAAATAATTACATTTACAGGTCAATAGCACAAGCGATTCCGAGGTAGCGGGTGTATACCCATACCGAAAGACCCACATTGGTACATTGTGTAGCCTCCACAGGCAATAGTGCAGGCGCTGATTCTGGCATCCAGTCGATCACACAAATGGCGAATACTGTTCTGGGACACGTTATGCCAAGCTTGCTCGACCTGTTCACGCAGTTTTGTAAGAGTTGATTGTTGACGAGTCACACGAGACACTTCTTGTCCTATCGTATCCCACACTTGCCTGCTGACGAGACAAGTTGCTGCACATCTTGTAGAGTACGCTGAGTTTCACGGGCAGTGTGTAGGCGAGCATTATCCTGTTGGACAACACATCATTCTTGTTGCAAGAACGGCAAAACAACGTGTCTAGCAACATTTTCATATACCGAGCGCTGGGTAGCGTCCCCTCCAGAAACAGGAAAGGTGAACGAGACTTGTAGCTTACCGCACCCCAGACCACAAGACCGGGAATGCGGCCAGTGTGTGTTGGACGAAGGCTCTACAAGACAGCGCTCACCAAGTCTACGTCTTACGCGCAAATGACCATCGCTTGACTGCTGGAAGAATGTACTTTCATCGCTGAAGACCATGGCTCGTCATTCCTTCTTCCAAGTGATATACTGACGGCAACAGTCGAGCCGTGCACGTCGATGCAGTGGCGTGAGTGAAAGACGGGCTAGTGGTATGCGTGCCCGTACGCCACTGCTAATAACCGGTTCGCTACGGTTCATGTTGATACGTCTTTCCTTTTATCTATGTTGTGATAACTGTACGATCTGCCAATGCTGTCCTTACAGTATGACGATCCTGGCGGGCGTCTGTGCTTCTTGGACGTCTACGGGTGTGAGAATGTCCGTATGACCACTGATAGCAGCATCGTTGCACAACGACTCAACACGTCCAACTTATGTGGCAATTCTCCGAGGGAACCATCCCGCCACTCAGAAGGGCACAATATGACCCCCTTTAAACTCGCTCAGTGGGCTGTAGCAAGCACGAGTGCGTCTCTGTGGCATGGTTGATGTCATTTTGCTATCGGTTGGCAGACGGACGACGTTGAAACCATTATCAGTACATCTGCTATCCTCCACGTGGCATATGCTGTCATCGGATCAAAATCGACTCCGTGTTTCGAGATGTACTGCTTGTTTCCCGGCACTGTATTATCAGAGTCCAGTGAGGCATCGCAGCGGTTCCAGGCGCTACAGTCTGGAACCGCGCGACCGCTACGGTCGCAGGTTCGAATCCTGCCTCGGGCATGGCTGTTTGTGATGTCCTTATGTTAGTTAGGTTTAAGTAGTTCTAAGTTCTAGGAGACTGATGACCTCAGAAGTTAAGTCGCATAGTGCTCAGAGCCATTTGAACCATTTTTCGAGGCATCGCAACCATACACAAGTCTCATAATGGCATCCAGCACCACAGCATACGCAGCTTCTTCTTTCTCAGTTTCTGTAACTCAACTAGAGCATGCATACGGTTTCTGTTTATTGTACCTCAACCATGGTTCAGCAGCCGTAAATTCAATCATTAGACTCTCTGCAGACGTTACTTTACGTGAAACAAACAACGAGATTGCTGCCACCAGCATGGTATACTCAAATGGATTGCATACAAAGAATGAGGACTTTATTGACAAAATAAAATCATGAAAACTGAGTTTAACTGACACTGTTTTGTCAAAGCATACAGAGGTACACTTTGTAAGTGCAAAAGGATTGTAATATGTAATAACAAATCATTGGGAAAATTAATCTTTACACTTCAGAAGAACTCACAGCCTGAATATACGTATAACAACACTAAGTGAAATCTGTAGTATTTAATGAATTCACCAGCTTCTAAGAAGCGGTCTTGACTTAACTACCTATCTACTCCTACTTCACTGCACGGAATCCTGCGACCGGACCTACACGCTACTCGATACCCATAAACTTTCCCAAGCTAACCTTATTCACTAAACTAAACTTCGTCAAAAAATATAGATAGGATTGATCTTACCGGATTCGTTGTTCATGCTATTGTCTGCTCATACTAAAATATAGACCTTCACGGCCGGAAATATCATGTCCAATCGACACAGAATTCGTCAACCGACCACGGCATAACAGCCCGGATAATTATAATGGACACTGTCTGCTCAACACAATGGATCTCTATTAGGCTTAAGCAATTTCCTCGAATGTAGCTCTCTAGCTCAGAACAGGCATCGGACAGACCAGCATGAAAATAGTAGCGGCATAATAATGGATGACTCTCTTCGAACAAGGAAGCCACATGCCTTGTAGTTTGCCAACTATTGCTATTGGACGAGAGGAAAACGACTCGCCAAAGACTTCATACTAACACAGTGACTGAGCACAAAAAAAGGCTTGCGACTAGGGCCTCCCGTCGGGTAGACCGTTCGCGGGCTGCAAGTCTTTCGATTTGACGCCACTTCGGCGACTTGCGCGTCGATGGGGACGAAATGACGATGATTAGGACAACACAACGCCCAGTCCCTGAGCGGATAAAATTTCCGACCCAGCCACGAATCGAACCCGGGCCCTTAGGATTGATATTCTGTCGCGCTTTTTTCTTTTTGATCGTTGTGTTTGATTGTTGCGGACGTCACATGACATCCATTGAAGTTCGTTGTTGATCCATTCTCTCAGTTTTTTATTGCAGAGGCCAACCAGCTCTCTGACCGAACACTCTCAGCTACCGTGCCGGCATCGCGCTGACCACTCAGCCACCGGGGGTAGACGACTGAACATAGAAGTTTCGACATAGCTTATATCCATAATGAAAATGGTTTGCCCTAGAGGACATATACAGTATACTGCAAGGAAGCGAAACAGCCATCTTTCAACGTGTTTCCCCAATGTAGTATAGCTATAAATAAGAACTTCTTCTTTCTGTACGGTCTCTGTAGGACAAAGGGCAACCCATTCATGAATTAGACTTACCTCTTCTCCTACCACAACCTTTGCATACCTTCCCCTCCGTTCTTCTCTATCACGCTTTTTCTGAGATCTTCAGTGTGATTTTCTCTTGTATGTTCCACTGGTGACTCTATCCTTTTTCTGTAAAATATTCTGTGGTTGGCCTCTGGCATACTGGTCGTCGTCTACTTCTTACTCTAGTTGTCTTTCCGTCTGTATCCGGTCGAAGAGAGACAGCCACGACTTTCTAACAAAGGGCGAGGCCTCACGGGCCACTGAGTGGAACAGGTCTTTGACCAATATTTCTGTACATCGTTTTGTTATGATGATATATAGTATGCATGATAAAATTCAGAAACCGTAGGGGAATTTCACAAAGGACTTACAGTGAATCAGGTTTTCGCAAAATTCGAGTAGCGCTGTATCTGATTTTACACTAGGGCTCACGTATCTCCTCCGTTTATTTAACGATATAACGTGCCTCAGGTGCTACTACTTCACTACACAACGACGAGAAACCTCAACACAAACTTGTAAACCCTGGGGATGGAGTTTTCGTCTCAAAATAATTGTAGATAAATAAAGAACCGAAATACAGACAGTTGCAGGTTTTTATCCATCAAATATACATCATCCACCGCTTCTGTGTGCCAGTGGACCACAGTGGAATTGATTTAAAAAAATATGTTTTTCATTTATACGGAATGCATAATGTGTTCTACCTGGTCAGTGTTTCGGAAACTGACGTGTTCCCGGCGGTATCTCGTTAAAGGAGGAGAACTGGAAGTGTCTGAGCACGAACGACTGCCGGCAGGGAGATTCTACGATACGTTAGTTTTCTGTGAATCTGCGTAAGGCCTGCGATAGCGCGACTTGTAGGCTTCTACGGAACCGGGCCGACGGATCTTTTTTATCTACACTGCCTCTGCGATCGCGCTGCCCAAAGCACTCCTCACACGGAACACAGGGCTTACGATGGGCGAAGGGACTGCCATTCCTTTGTTGAACGGAAGATGATAACGACCGACAGTGATTTCTTTCTCGTCGAATTGAAACTATGGTGGCTGGTCGCCACAGACTCGAGCGTTTCTAAGAACGATATTGAGTCTTGTAACGTATCTCGGGAGCACGGTATAGCTGCGCACGCTCGGTATGTTTCCGTAACGCAGTTCCGTCGAAATACCAGCCACTGATTTCGAACATTCTAGTGTTTAGATTTCAAACCCATCTGTTGTCCGCCTCGTATCATGCTTTTCTGTGTAGGCCATGGCTCGCGAGTGGCCTGGTCAACCTGAATGTGTTTCCCGGAATTTGAGCATGCTCTTGATCGAAAACTTGGCTCATGTTCCGTCTTCCCCATTAACTACTTTACTCACAGTCTTATAAAACACTACGCTGACTTCTTAACTGAAGTAAGTAGTTGATTTGTTAGTCCATAGATCATTTACAGAATGATATTTGACATATTTCCTTAATACAAACAGATAATCAATAAATAAGTTAATTAATTCGTACCTATATCCACATTGTTACAGACAGGTTTAGGTGACGAAAGATTTGTATGATGCCCACAATCCTTTTTTTGTATTCAAGAAACACTGGTCCATCATAGTCATTCTCTCACAGGTCGTTGCTTACACCACACACACACACACACACACACACACACACACACACACACACACACACATTACACATTTTCGGGTGACATCAGGACAAAGATGGATGATAAGCTAAACAAAATGGAAGGAAGATGGTACATTACCCATAGCAGTTCTTGGGCATAAAAATTTGGAGCATCACGCTGTTCGTAATTTATTTCGGTTCAAGATATAAAAAATTAAACACATTAGCTACCATTTAGCATTGTTTTATGTCAATGGAGCAAGCTGAAAATTTGTGCCGGACCAGGATTCGAAAGAACAGACACCATACTGCTGGCTCTGGATCACGGAGTCCCGGGTTCGATTCCCAGCTGGGTCGGGGATTTTCTCTGCCCGAGCCTGGGTGTTTGTGTTGTCCTCATCAGTTCATCGTCATCCTCAATCGTGACAGTGGCTAGATTGGACTGTGTAAAAAATTACACTGTGAAAAAATTGGGACTTTATACGTGCGCTGATGACCGTGCAGTTTAGCGCCCCACAAACCAAACATCAGCATCATCAGACACCATATATGTAAGAACAGATGCCACATACATAATTACGGCGATGATGGCCAGTAATTCCTTCAGTGCAGATGCACACCATGCTCGAACTCTTATGATGATGATGTTTGGTTTCTGGGGCGTTCAACTGCGCGGTTATCGATCGAACTCTTATGGGAATCAGTGAGATGCCGCGAGTAATGAGGTTAATGAGCAGGGGCACTACATCAGTAGTTATGGTATAAGTGGAGAATTTGGATGTGATGGGAGGAGTGCTAGGTTAGTCCGTAATGTTGTGGTAATCATTGAGTCCGGGTGGTGTAGTGGCAGCACATCTGCCTAGTAAGCAGGAGACCGGGTTCGAATCCTGGTCTGCTATGAATCAATGCCCACTGCAGCTAATGTCTTTAAGTCCCTCGACTCATAGTGACTGCAGGATCAGAATGACGTCTATTCTTTCGGATATGTCCAAAAGAACAGACACCGCATATATAATTACGGCGATGACGACCAGTGTTCCCTTCAGTGCAGATGCATTCGAAGCTCGAACCATTATGGGAAGGCGAGATGCAACGAGTAACGAAGCTACTGAGCAGGGCTACTACATCAGTAATGTCTGATATAAGTTGAGAGTTTGGGTCTGAAAGGAGGTACGCAATGGTAGTAGGTGCGGTTGTGGTGACCACTGCGTGTGGCTGGTGTAGTGGTCAGCGCATCTGCCTAATAAGTAGACCTGCGTTCGAATCCCGGTACGGCACAAATTTTCAACTTCCTCATTAATATAAATCAATGCTCACTGGCAGGTAATGTCTTTAGTTCCTCTATGTCTTGATTCATACTGGCGGCCGAATGAAAATAGTATCTGTTCTTTTGTAAATGTTCGAAAGAACAGACACCAAATGCATCATTTATGTTCAGTTTCCTACAATTCCTTCCCTGTGTTCCCTAAACAATGTTTAACTGTGTAATATGCATTATTCAAGATGTATGTTTTAAACCAGTAGATTTTAGATGCTTCTTTAATTTCCTTTAGCAATTGTCTGTAGAATTTTATTCCCTGGTAAAAAAAAAAGTGTTTGCTGTTTAGTATATATAAAAAAAGCTTTGAGCACTATGTGACTTAACATCTGAGATCATCAGTCTCCTAGAACTTAGAACTACTTAAACCTAACTGCCTAACTAACCTAAGGACATCACACACATCCATACCCGAGGCAGGATTCGAACCTGCGACCGTAGCGGTCGCGCGGTTCCAGACTGAAGCGCCTAGAACCGCTCGGCCACACCGGCCGGCTTTCTTATATATATTTGTGGTTAAATGTAACTTAAATAGGGCTCATGTTCCGTCAATATGAATACTCCTGTTAGGGTAATCTTATATATATTATGAATGAGAAAATTTGTGAGTGTGTGTGTGTGTGTGTGTGTGTGTGTGTGTGCGAGAGAGAGAGAGAGAGAGAGAGAGGGGGGGGGGGGGTTAGAATTTTTGTTACTCTTTCACCCTGAAACGGCTCTGCTTGACGAATTTGGATGGAATTTGGAATCGAGATAGCTTATATCCTGAATTAACACACAGGTTATCTTATACATATCTACCTATCAAAGGGGTGGGGAGGGGGGTGAAAATGTAGTGTAGTCCACGACCCGCGATGCATATACCTTATTCATCCGGTATTTGAGAATAAGAGCACTTTGTGACATGCAACAAACTTGACACATAATAACAGACATTTATGAAAGTTTCTCTCGTTGGCAACCCCCACAAAATGATGAAAGGAAAGAAGTTCCTCGCTTATAAAATATTCGCTGTTCGTGCACTGAAACTGCCTCAAGAAGTACGACGTTTTACTCTATTACTCCTTTGCTACTACCTGGCTAACTGGATTCGCGACAAATTTCGCAGACAGAATCCACATATGTCGCTGAATGTGCCTACAAAGATATATCATGATACGACTCGTAGTTCAGGAGATATGACGTCAAATACCGAGATGCGTGAGAAATTGCTGCATCATGTATGACGTTTTGATTTATTACTTCTTTACTGCTACTTCTTCGCAGTCAGTAGTGGCATACACTACTGGACGTACCTGCGAAATTATATCTTTGTACGACACACAACTCAGGAGATACAACGTCATAAACATTGGGCTGCGTGAGAATGAAACCGCGGGGCGAAATTCTCTAGAGATGCAGATGAGATATGTATATAAATAAGTATGAGACATATTAAATAGATGCGAAATACATTTAACATTTTCATACGCGGGCAAAGCCACTGGTAAAAGTCATTCTAAACCCCTGGAGCGATTTCAACCCAATTTGGTACGCATATTAGTTACGATCTGGAAAGAAATACTGTGGGGGTAAGAACTACCAGCGTGGGTGATTACTTGGAGAGAGAATGGGGCAGGAGGGATGGACAGACAAAGAAGGGGAAGGAGGAGATGGACACAAATTGCGAGAGGAGGAGGTGGGCAGAGAGAGAGAGAACGCAGGAAATGGATAGTGAAAGGGAAGAGGAGGCAATGGACAGTTACCGGGGAGTGGAGGAGATGGACAGAGAAAGGAAATAGGAGGAGACGGATGGAGAGAGGAGGGGGGAGGAGATTAACAGCGAGAGGGTGGAGGATGAGATAGACAGGGAGAGGGGGAGGAGGAGATAGACATAGAGGGGGTGAGGAGGCGGTGGACAGAGAGAATGGATGGAGAAGATGGCAGAGAAGCAGTTAGAAAGAGATGGAAAGAGAGGGGGGAAGGAGGAGATTGGCTAAGAGAAGACTGGAATAAGTACATACTTGGGAATTTTTTTTATAAATGACTGTTTAATCACAGGGAGTTCCACGGGGCGGAACTATCAATTTCATAAGTGCTTCGTAGTGTCCATAATATAATGGTAGATGTTGTCGTATGTTGCAGTTAGAATCGCCATCTGCTTGAACAGTTATTAACACCAAATCCAGTTACTATTTTTGGTTACTATTTTATTCTCACTTCTATTTCTGTAGCTTGAAAACTGTGTTCATTTCCTGAGTGCTAGATTACGAAAAACTGATTCCATAGCTAAGGACTGAGTCCATGGAGGAATATTACCTAGTTACTGACTACAACGCAGTGTGTAATATGCTGACGACATCCTCTTTTCTGGCATCTTCTAGTGTTCCTCCTACTCCAGGTGGTAATCAGTATTATCCGTGAAAAAATTGAGTTCGTTATAAAATCTGTGGAATTATGATATACATTTAAAGTAACAGGATTTTTTCCATCTTTAAGACGAAATTCACCCCATGACCCTCCATACCGCATCCGAACGACGCCATATGGAAGAGGATGACACGGGGGGCGGTTGGCATCGTGCGGCCCCTTGGGCCTGATGTGGAGTTTACTTTTTAATAGGATAGTGGACTATTTGAAAATCATGAACAAAATTATGCAGCGAAGTAACTAAAGTATAATGACAGTGTGCGTGGGATTAATAAATTCTGAGATTTTAACTCAGTTTGAACTAAATTTGTACAAACAGCCCGGAAGAAACAGAGCATTAATTCAGCGTATGTTACTGTAGTGAAGTAAATTTATGTCTGTGCTACAGCTTCCATTAGCTATAATCAAGATAATAAGAAATTCAAAACTGGGAGAAGGATCGGACATGGAAATTCCAAGTTTCCAAATCTGTTCTCAGCAGCTTTATGAACTGGAACAACGTTAATGAACGTATCTGAACCACGTACGTTTTGCGGATTAGACTGTTTGCCTCTACGTCATATGATCTTCAACTAGTAGTAGGAGTTGTAGAACAATTTTGAAAATAGGCTTGAAAATCAATTATTGTAACCAAGAATAATATCCAGTACACAAACACACAAAAATTCTAAGCGTTAACAATGAACGCTTGGAACCAGTTGATGGGTTTGTGTACATAGGATGAATGCTGAAGCAATAGAAATCAATACAAGACTAAAAATGTTCTGGAGTGCTTTGGTAAACTAAATAGGATTTTACAGAGCTGCTGGGATTTGTTTGAAAGGAAAAGCTTATATTCAATGTGTATTAACATTTTTCATTTGTACTAGTGAGACAAGGGCTTTCGATGCGATCTTTCAAGAAGTGAAGTTCGCTCATCGAGCAATGGTGAGATGCATGGTGGATGCATGAAGAGAAGAAGATAAAATAGATCAGGGAACAGACTGGATGAGGATTATTACCGTAATGAAAATTAAATGAAGATGAGAGGGACACGTAACCTAACGAATTGACGGTAGAAATACCAAGGAAGGTCTTTATTGGATTCGAAATGATAAAGATAAACCGAAGTGACGAGCCTTTGGAGGTTGGGTTAATGAAACTAGAAAAGATCTATGAGTAACATGGATGCGTACATCTGAAGAAGATTATGCACAGAAAAAGCCAGCAGTGGATGTCGTGTGGCTGATAAAGCTGATGGTAGTGATGATGATGACGACGACGCCTGAAAGCCTGAGAGGACTGCGATATTATTTTACAGGCAAACATTATCGCCAAAAACAAGAAAAGGCTCTAATTTGTAATTTGTAGGCAGAGTGTTTATTGAAGACGATCTTCCAGACGAAGAGGTATCGAGCTGTAGAGGTCCGTAATAGTGTACAATGATATCGCGTCTCACACTGTTTTAATTTTCGTATGAAACCCTTTAAGTACTATAAATACGAGTGAAGCATTGAAAGCATGCCAGGTACCACAGCACAAATTCTCGATTAGTGGTACATCTGTAGTCAATAAAAACTATGGTAAGTCTGTAGCCTACAATAATGTGAGGACGAAGGTTGTTCTTTTGAAACAGAGCGTTGGTATCGACATAAACAAACAGCAGATTTATCGACTGAAGGACCTCATTAACGATCATGCCTCTCAGAGTGTGTATTGTGAAAATAAACAGTGACTAAGTATTATACGAAACCAAACACAACAGGTCGCAGGTTCGAATCCTGCCTCGGGCATGGATGTGTGTGATGTCCTTAGGTTAGTTAGGTTTAAGTAGTTCTAAGTTCTAGGGGACTGATGACCTCAGTAGTTAAGTCCCATAGTGCTCAGAGCCATTTGAACCATTTTTTGAACCAAACACAACATCTTGACACCAGGCTGTTCGACGTTATTGCTACTGTTCCTGTTGTGTCCATACACAGAAGAGTTAGTAACTACCACCGAGACAAAAACGAGATTTATTAGCGAAGATGCATGGTTTCATAGTCGTCGATGACGGTACAACAGGAGTCTGCGATGGCGCTGTTGATGGCAGTCGTGACCGCCGGCGTTCAGCTGGTCGTCTGTCGAACGGTCCTCCTTGTACTCGTTACTCGTATTAACGTTCCCGGGCTGCGAAACACCGCTAGCTCACTGACATCAATCGAATGTTGAATAGTCCATCGGTTCTTTACTAGTGATTAGTGATGCAGACTCTGTATCTTACTTCACAAGAAAGAAGATAAAGCAGTAGTAAAGAGGTATTTTTTCATTATATATCAGTGCTGCTATTTGTGAATTAAATATGAAGTCATTTTTTCTACACATTTCCTTCAACTAATTAATTTAGACATTCCTGGGAAAAGTTGACTAGTGAAAATTGTATTTCTGGAATACAGAAGCGTGGTTTAAAATTTATATCTGATGCTAGTCCTTGACCACCTTGTAGAAACCTCTTTAGAAGTTTGGTATTTTCACAACTTCTTCACAACAAACGCTCTTATGACCACTAATGAACGAACTCTGTTATTACGAGTATTTCTTTTGTATTGAAAAACAGCATGAATAATAGAGTTAGAACTATATATGCTTAAATTTCAAGTATGTCATATCAGTAGATGAAACAGTCAGATCCATAAATCCTGGCAGATTAAAACTGTGTGCTGGACCGACACTCGAACTCGGGACCTTTGCCTTTCGCTGGCACGTGCTCTATGGCAAGTGGTTCGCAGAAGAGCCTTTGTGAAGTTTGGAAGGTAGGAGACGAGGTACTGGCAGATTTGAAGCTGTGAAGGCGGGTCGTGAGACGTGCTTGGGTAGCTCAGTTGGTAGAGCACTTGCCCACGAAAGGTAAAGGTCCTGAGTTCAAGTCTCGGTCCGGCACACAGTTTTAATCTGCCAGGAGGTTCCATATGAGCACACACTTCGCTGCAGAGTGAAAAACTCATTCTATCCCAAGGATATTCACGTCTTCCTTACGATGTATAGGCATCAAAAAGAGCAGGCTGATGAACCGGTACCTGGATATGGCTACACACATGACACACATAAAAGCAACAGAACAAAAACAGTGTGCGGGCGATGCAGTAGAAACAGGTGCACAAACTTAGTGTGACGGACACAAAATGTGTTCAGTATGAAAATGAGCAGCAGATGGACTAGTTTAGTCATTATTTGCCTCACACGATTCGTAAACGTTACTTTTTCTTCACTAAAATATGTTTCAATGATTTTATACACAGGCGCTTCAGTCTGGAACCGCGCGACCGCTAAGGTCGCAGGTTTGAATCCTGCCTCGGGCATGGCTGTGTCTGTTGACCTTAGGTTAGTTAGGTTTAAGTAGTTCTAAGTTCTAGGGAACTGATGACCTCAGCAGTTAAGTCCCATAGTGCACAGAGCCATTTTTGATTTTATACGCTGAGGTGGCAAAAGTCATGGGATACTTCCTAATATCATGTCGGACCTCCTTTTGCCCGACGTAGTGCAGCAACTCGACGTGGCATGACTCGACAAGTCGTTGGAAATCCCCTGCTGAAATACTGAGCCATGCTACTTCTATAACCGTCCATAGTTGTGAAAGTGTTGCCGGAGCAGGATTTTGTGTAGGAACTGACCGCACTGTTATGTCTCAATGTTCCATGTCCGTCGATCTGGGTGGCCAGATCATTCGCTCGAAATGCTCAGAATATTTTTCAGACTAACCGCGAACAATTGTGGCCCGCTGGCATGGCGCATTGTCATTCATAAAAATTACGTCTTTGTTTTGGAGCTTTTGTTGTTTAGTGCCCGCAGTGCAAAGTATGTTCTCTGATGACCTGATTATTGTGAATATCAGCCAGCTTGTTCTTTAAATGGTTTTTATATTATTAATCACTCACTATGAGCTCATTTCGGAATATTACCATCATCAAGTGGTCTGTAAATACATAATTAATTGTTGGTATTAATATAATGGTCTGTAACTATGATCAGAAAAGTTATAATACATTCGATTGGTGTTTTTATCTTACATGTGATCTCGTTGCTCCCATGTCCTGTCTATTTTTTTTTAGATTTATTAGATTTTCCTCAGATGTACGTTGGAGACGTATATCTGACTTTAGTCGTTTTTTCTTACGCTATTTATTTCTTGACAGCTTAGATGACAGTAGATCAGCGATATCACATACCTACATACATACCATAACAAGTAAGTGATATGTGGGAATCCGGCTTTTTTATTATTTTTGTAGGTTTGGTTCTAATTATGTTTTTACTTGGAATTTGTTTTACTTTTAGTTGAGATTTTTATGTGATGTTTTTATACTTTCGTAATAATTTTGTTATTGCCTATGATTTGTGATGTTTTGCTGATGTTATGTCTTTGTTGTAAACTCTTCATGTTGTTATCGCTGTTATTATGAATATGTATTATTTAGTTTCTCTCATTTATCACTTTATCCGTTTTCTTGCTTTATAATTTCCATTTGAAGAGTAATCTAGTTGGCTGATATTCATAATAATCATGTCATTGTTTGGGAACATGGAGTCCTTAATTTGTCTATCTCTAAATAGCCTAACGTAGCTATTTCTAGTCAATGATCGGATCAATTGGACCTAAGCACCCCGTTCACTCCATGTAAATACAGCCCACACCAGGATGCAGCCATCAACAGCTAGCACAGTGCCTTGTTGACAGCTTCGGTCCATGGCTCTGTGGCGTCTGCACCACACTCAAACTCTACCATCAAGTCTTACCAACTGAAATCGGAGCTCATCTAACCAGGCCACGGTTTTCCAGTCGTTTAGGATCCAACCGATATCGTCTAGAGCCCAGGAGAGGCGCCGCAGGCGATGTCGTGCTGTTAGAAAAGACACTTGCGTCGGTCGTCTGCTGCTATAGCCCATTAACGCCAAATTTCACCGTTGTCCTAACGGATACGTTTGTTTTTCGCCCCACATTAATTTCTGCGGTTATATCGCGCAGTTTTGCTTGTCTGTTAGCACTGACAACTCTACGGAAACACCGCTGTACTCGGTCGTTAAGCGAAGGCCGGCGGCCACTGTGTCGTCTGTGGTGAGAGAGATGTCTGAAATTTGGTATTCTCGGCACATTATTGACACTGTGGATCTCAAAATATTGAATTCCCTAACGGTTTCTGAAGTAGAATGTCCGATGGGTCTAGTTCCGACTATCATTTCGTGTACAAAGTCTGTTAATTCCCGTTGTGCGGCCATAATCACGTCGGGAGACTTTTCACACGAATCACGTGAGTACAAATGACAACTCCACCAAAGCACTGCTCTTTTATACCTTGCCTTCGCGATAATACCGCCATATGCGTATGTGCATATCACTATCCCATGACTTTTGTCACCTCACTGTAAATGTTAATGTAATTTTCCAAGATCAAAGATTTCGCGGTCGAAATGAAAAATACTTAATCGACTAACTGCGGTGAAAAAGGCCGACGGCTCCCATTCGTGGCGCACTAAACAGTGAGACAGCAACTCGTTTGTTCTACTACACCACGCAATGGTTTGTGGAACGTGGCGTAAACCCTGCTTTAAGCGCTGAGAACGCGGTGGTCACCCAGGGTATGGCCTTCTATAGCATAACAGGTGAAGGGGCTGCGCTGTCCCCCCTCCCACCCCCCAGCGCGCCGCTCAACCCTTCCACCTAGTGTGCCGTTTCCCTGCTCTTAACTCCTTCCACTCCCGCGATCCCGTTTTATTGCCAGCCCCTTATTCCGTTCCCATGCTACCGCTCCCTCCTGTGAGTCAATTTCTGCTGCCGCTGCCGTTCTCACACTTCAGCGTTTCTTGCTTTTTCTCGCGGCGCATTTCTCCCTCAGAAATCTTTGGTCTCGAGCTGCGTGTCTCTCCCGGTCCCCTTACACCCTTAAGCGCCCCTACCAACATACTCCAACATACTCACATACAGGGTGGGTACAAAAAAAGAAAACTAGCCCGGGAAATATTTGCAGTAATACAGATTCGTGATTGACCCTTGTTAATGAACATCACAGAAGATGCTGGAAATGGCCGCCTTAACGTCAATGTAGCGCTGTGCTCGATTTATCAAACTGTGAGACACACATAGAAGCTCTGCTTGAGGAATAGTAGCAGTAGCGTTTTCAGTGCTCTGTTGTAGGATGTGCAGTGTGTGAAGATGATTCGATTACACTCAACCCTTCAGTTTATCCCACAGCTAAAAATCAAATGGATAGAGATGAGGCGATTGATGTGGGCAGGAGAGTGCACTGTCCTTGGTGATTATCCTCACCGATAGCACGTCGCGGTACGGCTCCTGTCACCAGCTTGGACGAAGGTGTGACCTGCGTAGCGACGTTGACGACAATATAGGCAGCGATCTGTTAAGTCACGCTTAACGGAATGAGAGGGAGGAAGTCTCCTAGGATGCTCAGGAAAGGCGATTCTGGAACGGAGACGAGAAACTGTGATTCGTAGGAGGTGAATAAGCGTGCAAACACTTAACGGATTTATTTTAAGAACGATACATTTTCCTAACAGTTCAAACTAATTCGGAGATTTATCTAATAATGACTATATATCTTTGCAAAAGAGTGCACTCTACCACTCTATATTTTAGGCCTTTCCGGCAACTCGCCCTTTCTGAGTTCTATCTTTCTCTATGAGATATGAGAGCTCTGCTTCCAGCTCGTTCCGACAATACACAAACACTTTAATGATAAATGGAGACAAGTTCGAGACAGCACTTGTTCCTCTTTATATACTGACAGACAGAAAATTTTAACTACTACCTGTTGTTACTTACACAATCAGGTAACTTATTCACAATAGGAGACAAGTGCTAGAGTTCTTGTTTCTCCCTGTATTCTGAGACACAGAAGATATCAGCTATTGGTAACATCTTCTAGAGATAAACTCTATGGTGCTTCTTCTTCTTTACAGGTAGAGAACTGAAGATAATAGCTGTTGCTCGATGCTTACTGGAAACTCAATTGTCATCCCTGGAATGTGTCCAGTCTTCTAGGTGTCTTACTGCAGTTGCACCGAAGTGTCGTTGTATAGTGAATAGGACGCTTGACAGTGGAACTGCTTCCGACAACTCGGCTGTAGTACTAACTGCTTGTGAGTCATAACTTCTTCAGTCACTCTTCTCTGCTTTTGGTCCTCTTCATTTGTTGCTTATAGGGAGTGTTCGGAAATTCCCGTTACAAACTTCCAGGACTTGTGGAGGGGAGTGAGTACATAATATTCTGAATAGGAACCCATATGTAGAAAACATATTTTAGTTTGTCGGCTCGACCAGCACGCGTCCAACCGTGGCACTACGTAGACAACTACTTTTATAAACTGTCGATTCGGAGAATGGAAGTTTCAGTGGCACGAATTTAACGATTCAACTGCTATGCAAGATGAGTGCCCACTTCATTTTTCACTTTCTTAACTTTGTTGTTCGACATCAATTTTCTAGTACGCTAGTTGGTAAGTGCCCAAACTGAATGACTGCCAGGGAACCCTGACTAAACCTCCTAGCTGAAAGCGGGGAATATTGTACCAGACCAAAAATTCTTTATCAACTGGACTAGCCGATTCATAACGCACGAGCATTTGCAAACACGCAATTGGAGCACCCTCAGGCGGATGTGGCGAACGTATCACCCGTTTAAAATGTTGGTGAGCTACGTCATTGGCTACATGAAAATATAACTATCCTGACACATTTAATTATTGCAAAGAAGAAAGCTTTTTGCTTCATTATAACTAATTAAGAATTGAGATATATGGGGTTCTCAAAAGGCGGATATTTCACGTCCAATCTGCATAGTAACATGGCTGCAGAAAATAGAACATTAGTGTTGCGTAGTTACAAGAAATTCATTCGATCACGCATTTCTATGTGTCCTAACGAAGAAAGAAAGAAGATTAGGGTTTAACGTCCTGTCGACTACGAAGTCATCTGGATCGGAGCGCAAGTTCGAATCGGGGAAGGATATGGAATGAAACAGGTCATATCCCCTTCAAAGCAACCACCCAGGCATTTGTCTTAGCCACAGAAAACGGAAATCTTGTTTGCCGGAAAGGGAAATGGATCCCGTGCACCTAAATGCGAGTCCTGTGTCATCACACTGTAACGAAGAAAAAAAAATCATCTGTTTAGGGAGGCTCCAGCTCGTATTTTTTAACTTGCGATCATACGAAAAAGGTTAGACTTCGTTCACACCCTTGAGAAAATGACCGCAATCTTTCGTGTGCTGTGCGATGGTGAACACAAGACAAATCAGCACACGTTAGTAGTTACTACGATGTAAGAGCGACAAATACATACGGTATTATTTTATACAGACGGTAACATAAAATATTGTTCATTTTTCCTACGAATCCTAAGATGTTACATGTGAACTCATTCTAAATATTGTTCCATTATGCTTTGTTTGCTAAACTGCTCAGTTAGAAAAAGGACCTGAATTCTGCGTCCTTGAATGGCATCGATACTCACGTATGACCAAAAGTCTTAGGACACGGAAATGATCGAACTTTGTGTGACATCAGGCTAAACATCCAGTGATATGGAAGTGCGAGATTAATGCGACAGCAACACAGAAGAATTTCCTTTAAAACTGAGTCAAACAAGAGAAATGAGTGACTTGTATAGTATGATTGCAGGGAAAAAAAAACCTCGGATTTTCTGAGAGAGAGCGATTTCGTTAGAGTTACAGGCGCCGATCGCGGGATTAGCCGAGCGGTCTGGGGCGCTGCAGTCATGGACTGTGCGGCTGGTCCCGGCGGAGGTTTGAGTCCTCCCTCGGGCATGAGTGTGTATGTTTCTCCTTAGGATAATTTAGGTTTTGTAGTATGTAAGCTTAGGGACTGATGACCTTAGCAGCTAAGTCCCATAAGATTTCACACACACATTACAGGCGCCGAAGGCCGTTGTTAGCAACGCTATTCTGCAGAGTGAACCTCAAGTATACGCTGAACCCTATAATCATTCTGGTCATCATTTTCAGCAGCAGCATCTGTTTGAGATGCACTGCTGGATAAAAACATCAACACAAGTCCATGCATTACGATCTTTAGTCATTGATATGAATGTTACTGCTGGCTGCTTTCTAATATAATCTACCTAACAGACTTTAGTCATCGTCTGGGCATTTATTTCCTCTTTGACTTCAGCAAAGAGCTTCCTTCGTTCATCTACTATCAATTCTACTATCCACATGTCCCGTCAATCACTGTTTCATTTGCATTACGGGGATACTTTGCGTCCTACTGTGAATATCATATCTATGCCGATGACAGATTTACTGAAGATATAAATGCTACAAACGTCTAGCTTAATGAAAATCTGCCTTCAGTGGTCAGATGGGCTCCAAATTCATGATTTAGATCGCAATAAGTCCAAGTAATTTTATTATATCATCAGAAAAGACATTCACGAGAATTCATCGAACTATTACCCTCCGTCCAATTTCTTAAGGCAACACACTGATTATAACAGTCCGCCCCCGGTAGCTGAGTGGTCAGCGAGACAGAACGTCAATCCTAAGAGCCCACGTTCGATTCCCGGTTGGGTCGGAGATTTTCTCCGCTCAGGGACTGGGTGTTGTGTTGTCCTAATCATCATCATTTCATCCCCATCGACGCGCAAGTCGCTGAAGTGGCCTTAAATCGAAAGACTTGCACCCGGCGAACGGTCTACTCCACGTGAGGCCCTAGTCACACGACGACTGATTGTAACAGATACGATATTGCACTGCCGTTGTTATTCTGATGACGATGCACTGCGGCGACCACAGCTGTTGCTAAACACATCAGATGAATTCGCAGTTGCGAATAATAACTACCATCAGCTGTAGAATGGAATGACGACAGTGAAAATATGTGCCCGACCGGGACACAAAACCCGGATTTTCCGCTTATAGCGAGCGGTCGCCTTACAATTGGCTGTACGGTGCACGACTCACAGCCACACCAAAACTTCCATATTTCGTCAACTATACGTCGCCGCAGTGCGTCGTCACCAGAATAACACCGGCACTACAATATCGTATTTATCTGCCGATACGGGGCATGCGACCTTCAAGCACAACGTCTCATCTGTAAGGGAATACACATAGTGGATGTACGAGCACAGATCGAGACGTATGGTTGACGACATATGGAAGTTTGGGTCTGGCCGTGAGTTGTGCACTGATAGCCAAATGATAAGGCGACCACTCGCGATAAGCGGGACATCCGTGTTCGTGTCCCGTTCCGGTACAAATTTTCAGTGTCGTCATTCCATTCTACAGCTGATGGTAGTTATTATTCGCTATTTTGAATTCATCTGATGTGATTATAACAGCGTCCAAATAGTTGGAAATGGAGACCAAATCTTTGTGCTGTTGTATTTCATGTGAGGCCAGCCTCGAGACAGTGTTAAGCAATCTCCTATTTGCTTGACTGTTATAAACGTGTGTTACGATTATGTTCCACACAAGAGTATTACATTCCTGATAGTCTGACGGATATATACCATCTGTCTATTAGTGAACATTAATATGGCGAATGCCCGGCATTAGCTAGGAACCTGATGGGGACTCTTTCAGTGACGTGTCTGAATGTTTGTGGAGGAATGGCAGCCCATTCTCCGTCAACAGCCGAAACCAGAGAAGGAAGTGATGTTGTACTCTGGGATCTGGAGCGAAGTCGCCGTTCTGATTATCCTAAAGGGTTCCATTGTATTTAGGTTGAGACTCTGGGTAGGCCAGTTCATTTCAGGAATGTTATTGTCCGCAAGCCATTGCCTCACAGATGGTGCTTTGAGGTAGGATGCAATGCGATGCTGATACAGGCAGTCATCGGCTCTAATCTGTTCCTCTACTGAATGCAGTACACAATGCTGTAAACTGTGTCCATATCACATTTAGCGTTTTCTGCAGCGCTGCAGGAATACCACACCCCAACCACCAAAAACACCCCATACAGCAATAGCACCTCGTGTGCTCCAGTACTTCGCTGTTGGCACTACACGTTGTGACAGATATCATTTATCAAACCAAAACCAATCCTGCCATCCACTGTCGAGTGACACTACCTCAAGCGTCGCTCAGCACTGACAACAGAAATGCGTGGCTTATGAGGAGCTGCTCGACCATTTTAGCCCACTCCTTTTAACCCACGCACAGTCACTGTGCTAGCTCGAATCTGGTAGTACGCTGGAACTCATGTGTCATTCCTTCCGCTGATTTCATGGGATTTTTTATAAGCACTCTCCGGAATCCTGGACGGTTCCTGTCAGTCATACATGTGGTCTGCCTGATCTTTGTTTAGCTGTGGTTGCTCCTTCGTGTTTCCACTTCAAATTCACAAAGGTAACAATCGACTTGAGCTGCTTTAGCTGCATTAGAAGGGTTTAAATGTCTTTGATGGATTTGTTTTCAGATGACGTCACTGTGCTCTCCTGGGGGCCTACTCTGGTGTCGGTGCTTTTATGCTGACAACACAACACTCCCCGCCTCATTTTATACTGGCGAGTCGGCCTCTCGTGGTATCTAACGGTCAATTCCGCATTACATAGGGCTGTCCAAATGCTTTTAATCAGATAGTATATGCCAAACTGTACCTGCTGGGATCCAAAACATACCTACCATACGTAGACTTGGTTAGCCGACCACCAGCAGGTGAAGCCTACTTAAAAATGATTTGTGGTTATCTGTCAAGATATTACTTCTTTTTAACGAATTTCCTCGACCGCATTCACGCGAGTTGTTCGAAACTGTATATGTCGGGAGAAACTTAATAGTTGACATAGCACATTCCCCTTATCCACCGTTCCCATTCAGCCTCAATGAACAGTTTAGTTCCCTGACGTGCGACAACTAACGACTGCATGTATGAAGGAGCTACTCGGCTCGTACGAGGGTTGTCCAGAAAGTAAGTTCCGATCGGTCGCGAAATGGAAACCACAGTGAAAACCACAAACGTTTTATTTGCAACAGTTAGGTACATCTTCCACCTACTTCTCTATATAGTCGCCGCTCCAACTTCGAGTTTTGTCGCAGTGTTGTATCAACTTTCCAATATCCTCGTCATAGAAAGCAGCCGCCAGTGCCTTCAGTCGGTTATCTGCACTGGTCTGCTGCTCGTTGTCTGTGGAAAAATTTTGTCTTCAGAGCCAGCGGTTCTTGAGAGCAGAGATGAGACTTAGGGGAGCCAATTACGGACTGTATTGGGGGTGATCCGACACTTCTCATCGGAAACGCTGTAGGAGCGTCTTCATTGCCCTTGCAGTGTGCGGCCGAGAGTTGTCCTGAAGAAGGAACAGCTCGACAGTTGTGTTATGTGGGTTACATGACACAGGCGAAATCTGTAACCAGGCCCCCATACTTGGCGGGAGACGCTATTCCCTACGCATCTTTACGTGTTCACTGTTTACTCAAAACTGAAAAGAGCGACGCGACACGATCAACGGGCATACTAGAGACACTGCCCAACACATCTGTGCGAAACTTTACCGGATTTTCCCAGTGCTTCCCTTTTCGCGACCAATCGGAACTTACTTTCTGGACAACCATCGTATTAAATGAAAATTAGGTGCAGTGCAGTTTTGAGTCGTCGCTGGAAATCACGAAGTATTGACACAGAAAAAAAGCGTCGCAGGAGTCGAGTGGAGGTCTCTAACTACGAAATGCCAGTTCGTGAATGGTATGCTGTTTAGCGGCACGTGGGATAGGATACCGCACCGGCGAGAACAGCGGAGGCATTTGGCAGCGGCTGGATTAGCCCAAATTCCCTGTGCTCTCCGAATAACCCGATTACGTTGCCGAAGGCTGAACATCCCGATATTGCAACAAGCTGCCAAATTGTGCAATCGGCGTGACAGCGTTTATCATAGCATTCTTTGTAGCTCGCAACTGATTTTTATTTAATGGACTACTTTTAAAACAAGCCAGTTGGATAGCCAGTTAATGTCATTCTATGGCCGTCATCGAAGATCGGAGCAAAATCTGCTTCTGAAGTCATAGCATTGTTTAACGGTTCACTGAGATTTGTTGGGTTATTTGTTGGTTTTCAGCTCCAATACTTGCGGAAATCCACAAGCTGATAATGAGAAACGCAGTTTTTTACTTTTTTGAGAACATCTTACGCACAGATGGTTGTGGGCTTTCTAGAGCTATTATTTTCGAATACTCTGATTCTGCAAGTGATATCTGGACTGTTCATTGCCATCAACAATCAATACACCGGATCAAGTGTTTGAAATAATCTTTCGAATGGTATAAGCTTTTTACGCTAAAAGTGCAGGGTGTTTCAGAGAGAGTCATCTGATTTTACATGGCCGCATCTTCCACATCAGGGCCGGCCATGGCGTGCCAGACCGCACCTGAGCCAGATGTACAAGTCATATACGGGCCGAGGTTTCAATTGTCTCGACTTTGCTAGGCCACTCTCGTAAGTACCCGGCACAACGAGACATTTCATTTAGTATTCCGGTGTTGCATTCTCAGGTCGGCACAACTCTCGTCGCTTCGTCAGAATCATGGTAACAGCGCTGTTTACCCTTCGGTATTTGTTCGTGGTATGGAGGTCATTCGCAAATCCAGTGGCTGTTTGCAAAAAAAAGAGGGGGCTGTTTGGTGATATTTTATCACAAGCCTTTAAAATTGAATGGAAAATACAGAAGAAGGGAGGAGAATTCTCAATATCTATAACGCATTTGCATAATCGAAAAGTACTGCTAATTTGCTATAAAATGACATTACAATACCATGCAGATAGAATTTAAAGATTTAACTGACAATTAACCCATTGGCTTACACAGCCGGCTCATAGTCATTTGCATGTTTCAAGTCTGTTATTACATTGGTGGCTGGGAGACAGGCCGAACAACTATTGCTTCTTCGTAGTGTTTTTTCTTTCTTGTTAATATATGACATAACATGTTCTATACCATTGTAAAGCTGAGAAACCTATTTAGTGGTGTATAATATTCTCGGTTTCCCTCGATATTTTGCGAATTATAAGCAACTGTTTTCAGGTTTTGTTAGATTTATCCCCCACCCCCCCTCCAAGACCATCAAGAAAACACCCTCCAGAAATTGTATGGTGCCCAAAGCAAGGAAAAAATGATACACCGTATGAATATGAGAAATGTCTAGTAGCGTTGCACAGAGCTGTATTTTTTCGGGTATACCACACCAACAAACCTTCTAAAACAGTATTATCTTCACTCCTCATCACTTTAATAAATAGTAAGGATAGATTTATAAAGAATTCCTATGAAAAAATTATATAATTCTGAGGGAACTGTGTAAAACAAAATATGCTGATTTTCGTAAATTTAAATAGTAGATAAATGGTCGATTATGGGGAAAAATGTTAGTAAATCAATGGGTTAAACAGCAAAAAAAAAAAAAATTGCAATGGGGTCACTGTCAATCTTACATCTGGTTTCAAGCTGTTTTCGAGACCGAATGGCGTTTCAGTTGAAAGTAACCCTGCACATGTGCACATGTAACTGACTGATCTGCAGTGTAATTCTCATTTAAAAGACAAATACTTTTATGTTAAAACTGTCCAGAACGTCTGCATTGTTTTCCTCAGTTGTAACATAATGAGGTTTTCGATTATGAAACTAAATAAGTAACGATTACGTGGTAACCTGAGTGCGAAAATCCTGAAACTGTCTGCTTCTGTCTGTATGGCGATAATAGGCGCCAGATAAAAATTACATTCTGTCGTTGGAACGCCAAAAATGTGATTTTCCTAAATCGCTTCAGGCAAATGCCGGGATGGTCCCATTTAAAGGGCACGGCCAACTTCCTTCCCCATCCTTCTCTAATCCGATGGGACCGATGACTTCTGTGTTTGATTCCCTCTCCCAAACCAACCAATCAACCAACGCCAAAAATAATTACATAAGACTGAACATTTTTTTTGTTTGTGAGCTATGTTGTTGAGAAAATTAATATGAAATATAAAACCATCTCATATGCAGTGCTACTGCATTTCCATTTAAATGCGGCGCGTTCACAGTTTCTCCTGTTCCCCCTCCAGAAACTCGGACAGCGTGCCGTAGTGTTGTGGGAAATTTGCAGCCGGGCTGAGCGCTATGACCCTCGTGCTAGGGCATGGCTAGCGTGAGCCGAATTCTTGGCCATCCCTGTTCTAAATGAATGAAGATAAAAAAACTTGGGATGGGTTTTAAGTTATGCGTTGCTACTAGAAGTTTACCTTGGAGCGAGCTGTAAGTTGCCAATTTAGCTGGTTGGCGGTAGGGGAGCTAGCTTGATCGCTTGCTCATTCATTATCCAACGTGCTTTGAGTCGAGACGATGATAAAAAAACAGCGAAAGATGTTTTGTATTCTCCGTTTCAACAAGTGCTGCTGAGTTACAACTGCGTCCTGTTATTTTTGTCGAAAGTGTGATACTGCACCTTCTACAGCGTAAGGGGTCCATTCCACTATTGGCCTCCAAGGTTGTCTGACATCACGATCTATGATATTTTTTGTGGGAATCTTTGAAAGACTCAGTCTAAGTATCACCAATTCCAAGGTCTTTAGGTGAACTGCGCCGCTGCATAGCAACAGCAGTGAATGCAGTTAATCCAGATATGCTCGCAAAAGAATGGGACACATCTGACCATATTTGGCATAGCACTATTAGATTTGCTATTCAAGAAGCAGTATTTTGACCGCCTCTCTATTAACGTGTACGTAGATATGCTGTGGATTGAGGCTTCCACAGTCTGGAACACCTGGAACTTGATCTGTCTTGGCTAGAGCGATGTTTGATTACTTGGAGCGCAACTGTTACAAAAACTACCACCTTCGATCGACTATATATAATTTTCTAATCATCAGATTAAGATGAAATTTTAAACTTCACTTCTGATTAAAAGAGCTTTTTGAATCCAAAGACTGAGCGCTCTAAATTCAATAGTTTCAGTTATCCAAATTTACCCAAAAGATTATATTTTTAGAAAATGCTTTTTAACCATCAGCTGTTTAAAATAACCTTTATATCATCTACTGGTTTCGATAATAGAGCACCATCACTGGATGTAAGGTAAAAAAGATCGGTTAAAAGCAGATCAGTTATGTTCTTATCTGATCTGTTTTTTCTTACATCCAGCGATGATGGTCTGTGACCGAAACCGGTAGATGATACATAAGTTAAATAAAACAGCTGATGGTTAAAATGCACTTTCTACCGCGCGGGATTAGCCGAGCGGTCTTAGGCGCTGCAGTCAGGGACTATGCGGCCGGTCCCGGCGGGCCGGTCGAAGTGGCCGTGCGGTTAAAGGCGCTGCAGTCTGGAACCGCAAGACCGCTACGGTCGCAGGTTCGAATCTTGCCTCGGGCATGGATGTTTGTGATGTCCTTAGGTTAGTTAGGTTTAACTAGTTCTAAGTTCTAGGGGACTAATGACCTCAGCAGTTGAGTCCCATAGTGCTCAGAGCCACCATTTGGTCCCGGCGGAGGTTCGAGTCCTCCCTCGGGCATGGGTGCGTGTGTTTGTCCTTAAGATAATTTAGATTAAGTAGTGTGTAAGCTTAGGGACTGATGACCTTAGCAGTTAAGTCCCATAAGATTTCACACACATTTGAACATTTTTTTGCATTTTCTGAAGCACTTAATGGCTGTCGGTTTTTGCCTGGTGAAAAAATTACGTTAAATTTTCAGCTTTGGAGAAATAAGGTTTTGATACTTTTATAGCTCTTGAATACTATCCATAGAAGGAATTTACAGGTGTAATTTTTCTGCAAATAACCTAGTTCAAATAAAAGAGCAATACGGTTGGCTTACAGTGCAGATACATTCAACGAAGTAGTCGCATTCATCCATGGTGGATTTTTATTAACAAAACGTAGTATTTAGGGCACCAGAGTGAATGCGAGAACGAGTGATTAGTGTACCTGAGTGTACAACGAAGTAACTGTTATTATTTATATCTGTGAAACGTGGGAATAAATGGTCTGCAACCATACAGTAAATACTGGAACTGGTGCGAATGCTGATATTGAAACAACCAGTTTTCTCAGCGACAAGAAAAGTCTGACTTTTCCTTCAGGAAAGAGCAGACAACGATAACTGGACATTAATTTAATTTTATCTTCTATTAAATTTCGGAATTAGCTAATGAATGACATATCACAGACCCTCCCGTGCAGTCGCACGCTGCTTTTCGGGATTCAGGGAGACGCTCGACTCCAGTTCAAATCTGCTCGCCGTATTAACAACGAGGGCCAGTGTGCCGGCCAACGTGGATGCCATTTTAGACAGTTTTCCACATCTGACTAAGTGAATACTGGTCTGGTATCTACGTCACGCCTCAGTTACACGATACGCAAACATTTATAAAAAGTTCTGTTGCCAACAGTAGACGTAGTCAGTTGGGGGACAGAAATTCTATCCCGTGGTGCGGGTGAGGGAAATGGAGAAAGGGGTCCGTGTAGCAGACACTAAACATCCATTACATGCAGTTGCCATTTACCCACTTATTTTTCCGAACTCTCCATGTACTACAATGAGCCTTGGCAGCAGTGAAATTATTGCTAACAGCTAGAGGCAACCACGTGTTGAATGAGAACTTGTATGACACCTGCCTCAATAAAGTTTTCTACTTGCGGGTTATGCAACTGACTCCGAAAATATTTTGATGGTAAGCCTTTCATATTTAGTTTTCCTGATGTACGTGGCATTTAACCCGACTCGCGAAGGTCGTCTGGCTTACCGAATACACAGATGTCACAAGCTATACCATCCAGACTCTTTGGGGTTGGCTGTTTATGCTATGTTTTGGGCAAATACCGTTAGTTTAGATTGCCGGAAATTTAAGGCTCACTGCACTGATCTTTTTGATGTGGTGTATTGTCTAACAGCGTTTCAGATTGAGAATGTTGCATACACTTACACTGTTATGGTATAGTTTTTTGCAAAACTGCTTTGTAACCTCATTAATACACTATTATGCAGATGAAGATACCTAGCCTGCCGTTGTGGCCGAGCGGTTCTAGGCGCTTCAGTTCGGAACCGTGTGACCGCTACTGTCACAGGTTCGAATCCTGCCTCTGGCATGGATGTGTGTGATGTCCTTAGGTTAGTTAGGTTTAAGTAATTCTAAGTTCTAGTGGACTGATGACCTCAGGTGGTAAGTCCCATAGTACTCAGAGCCATTTTCGTCATTTGAAGATACCTAATCCATTTAATTATTAATGACGCTTGAAAGTATGCATGCAGTTGAATCTCATACCAATGCCTGCAGATATATGTAGTACTCTTTAACGGGTCCTTTAGTGTTTTTCTGTAACTTGCGACGGTCGGCCGGCTATGAGAGCGGTTGAGGGCTCCAAGGGAGAGCGAGGCAGGCAGACTATAAAAATGTTTTCGCTGAAAACCATGAGTTAGCCAACTACGGGCCACACGCGCCAGGAACAGAGCACTGCTTTTTCGGCAAATGCGAAAAAACTATGGGGTAGCCGAGTAGGCGGCAGCGCGAGAGAGAGTGCCCAGCAGGTTGTAAACCTTCAGAAAGCTAGGAGCTTTAAGAATGCTCTTGGAAAAGAGAAAAGATAAAATCTGCTACGGCAGGAGAAAAACAAAACGCACTCAGTGTGGGAGACAACCGTTGTGGGTCGAAGGCTGTCTACTGTTGGTTCATCCCAATTAATTTCGTAACAGTGGCTGAGACTAGTGAGTACGTATGGGCAGGCATTTCAGTCTGGTGAAAAGTGAAAATATACTCATAGTTGGAGAGAATTTGTCTGCTGCCCGTCTCTATGAGAGAACTGAGCAGTAGTGGTTAATCACGACGGCTTCGTTAGCAGAAGGGAAGTTTTTGCATCTGTTAAAAACTTTTCATTGGTTGGAACTCTAAATGGCTACTAAGATTCTGATGCTGGTAGAACCAGCGAGATTTTGTGGGAGAGAAGAGAAAGGTACTTCGCCTTGGGATGGCAGCAGAGGAGACTTCGGCGCAGGGAGTCGAGGAGAGAACAGAAACGTCTCCACGTTAGAACTGTTCACAAATACTGGGGCTGAACTTGAATTCTCAAGCCACTGCTGCTGCAATACTGTGCACCTGAGTGTCAGCAGATGCGCTCCACCTATCCAGAACCCTTGCAACAAATCTAAGTCTTCCATTCGCCTTTCACATTAATTGTTTTCATATCATTTCTCAATATGACTCTTCCTCCACCACCCGCTCCACACACACACACACACACACACACACACACACACACACACAGGCCGTTATCTGGTATTTATCCACATTTTATGAATAGAAAATATGTCCAAGTCCTTCTGAATTTCCCCGAAATTGCCCAGCACATCTACTAAAGCAAATACTAGGATTGTTATTGGAAAAGGACACGGCAGAAAGAGTTCCCAGTCCTTGTCGTCCCGTCTCTTGTGACTACCATAGGAAAAAATAATACTTTGCTAATTACAGAGGTATCAATTCGGTATCAGTCTGAGGAAGCCAAAACGTATAACGCATACTGACTAATACCATGTGGGCCTAAAGCCGTTCGTCGTGAAATTTCAAAAACTATTTCGTCACTCACCGCCAAACTAGCTTGAGTCCTACATTTGCATCTACATCTACATGATGACTTCGCAATTCACAATTAAGTGCCTGACAGAGGGTTCATCGAACCACCTTTAAACCACTCCTCTACCGTTCCAAACTCGAACAGAGCGTGGGAAAAACAAACACTTAAACCTTTCCGTGAGAGCTCTGATTTATCTTATTTTATTATGATTATCATTTCTCCCTCTGTAGATGGGCGCTGACAATATATTTTAACATTCTGAGGAGAAAGTCGGTGATTGAAATTTCATGAGAAGGTCCTGCCGTAGCGAAATATGCCACCCCAATTCGTGTATCTGTGACACGCTCTCCTTCATTTAGCGATAATACAAAACGAGCTGCCCTTCTTTGAATTTTCTCTATGTCCTCCGTCAGTCCTATCGGATGCGGATCCCACGCCGCACAGCAGTGCAGGCAAGCGAAGTGTAAGCAGTCGGTTTAGTAGATCTGTTACATTTTGTAAGTGTTCTGCCAATAAATCACAGTCTTTGGTTTGCTTTCCCCACAACATTATCTATGTGAGAGTTCCAGCCTAAGTTATTTGTAATTATAATCCCCAAGCTGCCACCCCCTCCCCTCCTCTCCAGCTAAGGTCCTGGGTACTAGGTATGCTCTTGGCTGTGTTATGACGACGTGCGAATGTATCTTGTTTCATCCGCAGTAATTTGTCTCCTGTAATTGGCAAGCCAGCTGCAGCCCCAGGTATGTAAGAATCTGACAAACACGACAGGAAAATGTCAGAAATAAATAATTGTGCGATATTTAACTCTTCAGGAAGCAATCACTGCCTCCTCATTATTGCTTTTATGTATGGAGAATGATCTTTCAGTTTAATCAGACAGCGTTTTGTTATGTACGTTGTTGTTCTGCGACTTCGAATCCATTCCGTAGCATGACTGTACCGCTTCCCCCGGTGGCAGATGAATGCACGCACCCCTTGCACTGGCCCCTCGCAGAAAGGCAACTGCTGCTTCCTCGACGACACGACCCCAGATGCACTGCATCCCCCTTTTTATCATTTCATCGCCACGCGTGGCTATGGGACTCGACAGACTACTCTCTGCACGCGCATGTCCAGAGCGCGTGCATTTGTTATAGCTTATCTAATATTTGGCGATCATCCTCTTCTGATGCACGCCGCTCGTGCTCGCACGTATAAGCACATCTCCAGTGTCTTCCAAATCTTTGGGATCGAAATTATCCGTTTTCTAGAAGTTACTAAACTGAGATCTTTGAGATATGGCGCTGATGGTCGGAAGTGACGATTTAGATTAAGCTTATCCATTATGAATATTCTATACTATGTGACTGTGTATTGAAAATAAATACATAAAACTACAACCAGTAGCTTTTGAAATATTTGTTTATTCATATAAATTAGTTTTTGAGCCTTTTCTGGCTCGTGTACAAATGGGGCATACTGAAGTTATATTTTTATTTTCCTAACTTGATGATGGCTTCTGCCTTGCACTAGTATGGGCGACATTGTAGCCAGTACCCGATTTTAATTTTCTACTGGCCATCGATTAATCATTTGTTACTATAAATATAAGAACTGATTGTCGTCATAAATCCGCCAGCATCCTGCACGTGTTATGCAGCTAAATTTTTACTGACACAAACAACTTAAGAAAGCGGGAAAAAAAGTTACCTCCAGGACACGTCACACTAATACTGTGTATCATCGCCTCTAGCCTCAAATCGGCGAGGAAAACAGTCGACAAGTTTCTTCGGGTATGTGGTATACAGCAAAAGGCACTCGCTGATTATCAGATCCCGCAGAGCCATGAAACTGCTGGAGGCTGATTGCTACGTTTTATGCTCTGTTCCCAGGAATTTTCTATGAGATGAAGGTCAGGTGATTTAGTGAGCCACTTGAGGAGCAACAAGATGCCCGAGAGTTCATCAAACCACCAATGTACGCTTGCAGATCTGTGAACATGGCTGTTGTCGTCTTGGAAGACGGGAATGGTCACAGCATACTCATGAAGATATAGCAGAAAAATGTTGAACTAATCATCCTCGTTCATGTTAATGGAAAACTGAATGAAGGCATTCAATTCTTGGTACGAGAATCATTCCCAAAACATCACATAACCACCTCTGGCCTGAGTATACCCACCGCGCACTGCAGGTTAAAAGCCTCATTGGGTTGTCGGTACAATAGACGCCTTGCATCATTTAGAAACATGCAAAATCGCGATCCGTCGGACCACACCACACTCTTCCGGTCAGCGACTTTCCAGTTTCTGTATTGTTTGTTCCGTTGAAGAGGTATAGATTTATGCGTCGCTGTGAGAAATGGCCTTTTGCAAGGTATGCGACTCCAGATATACATTTCGTACTGACTCCTACACAGTGTTCACTTGTGAGAGGTCGAAATGAACTTGCATTCGCCGGCCAGGGTGGCCGAGCAGTTCTAAGCGCTTCAGTCTGGAATCGCGCGACCGCTACGGTCGCAGGTTCGAATCCTGCCTGGGGCATGGATGTGTGTGATGTCTTTAGGTTAGTTAGGTTTAAGTAGTTGTAAGTTCTAGGGGACTGATGACCTCAGAAGTTAAGTCCCATAGTGCTCAGAGCCATTTGAACCATTTTTGACTTGCATTCACTGACAGCCGCAGCTTATGTCGGGTTTGAAACTCATTATCATTGAAAAGGTGTGACACTCATCTTCGACGCTGTCGATTAGGATCATGCTGTGACCACTGCTGTTATACCATGTTTCATGACTGGGAGTAGCTAAAGGGAAGTTTATAGGGCTTAGCTGCTTTGGGCGTTGAAATAATTCAACAGCTGCACGTGAAAATTTGTGACTGGACTGGGACTCGAATCAGGATGCTCCGCATCTCTAGAAGGGTTGCCTTAACAGGCTCGACCAGTCGGACACACTTCCCGTCGAACTTAGACGCCAAGTGCGCTCAACACCGATGTTTTGACCTCGTTCATTTGCGCCATTGCTCGCAGCCTCACTGTAATCCCGCAAGGAGACGAACGATGGTATGTATCTGTACTGAATAGTAGTATGCCCGTCGAGACGTATTTATACAATTACATGTATGGCGCCTGTTATTTCGGACATGGAATTGTGATGATTGTTAGCGTTACAACATTTCTTGTAGACGCTGTGGACAGTCTGTGTCGATCCACCAATAAATATGGTGACTCCATTCACGTTGTGGTCATGGGCACGACAAAACACGATAACTCTATTCTGCTGTTCTGCCACGGCTCCACATCTGCCCATCCTACTGCACTGATTCCACTTTCCTGCCGTGACTTATGTGATTAGTGGAGGGTTACATGAGCGCCTGATACTAGGTCTACACCATTTGATGCGCTCTAAGCTAACCAGGGTGCTCTTTTAACTGGCCGAATAATATGTTGTATGCTAAACTTATATCGTAAAGCAACTGAAGGCCATAGCAAAATTTCATTGAATTTGAAACTACAGTGTAAAAATTTTACCTCAATATTCTTAATGTCTTTTGTACAATGCGACAGGCAGGTAGAATCCTATTAACCTGTTTCTGTTCGTTTCTATTGGAGTTTCATGTACCAAGGACTTCATGTGACGCTACTGGTAAAATTTTGTACGAGTGAGCTGGGCAGGGCCTCTCGATCCAAGAAATCGACGAAGTTTTCTGGTATCCAGATACTCAAGGACGTTAATATCGAATTGGGATGGTGCTTTGCCGTGTTCAACCATATCCACTTGCGGGCAACAAGAGTTACATTTTGAAGCAGCTGTGACAGTACATCTCGAATGAACACAAAATAACGGGAACAAAAAATAAAGGGTTTGCGACAAATAGAGCCCAGATCGTCGATCTTGCACGATTCCAGCCATCAGGTTACTGGTTCCTGGTGGTCTAAGCGGAACGGTGCATGTAGATTTTCATCACTACAAACATTGTTATTCGGGTAGTTGCAAACACCATTGCCGTTGAAAGAGGCCTCAATCGTGCACAATGCAACTGTAGGAGGTTCGGCACAACACTACTGCTCTGCAGGCCTATCATACATTGCCAGAACTGAAGCAGGGATCCTGTGTCACTTAGCACACTATTCGCAAGTCTTGTTTATGGTAGGGGTGTGTTTTCTGATCCATCTGTACTCTCCACACACTATTCTTTCAAATGTGCATTTCAAACAAGTTGACTGACGTCGGCCTTGTGGCTTAAACGGCTTCTCTAAATAACTACCATTTATAATGACATCTGTTGTGAAACTTCTCTATACATTAGTTCGGCATTCAGGATATTTCACTATCTGATGAAAAGTATCCGTACACAGACGGGTGGACTTTAATACGGGCTGTGCCTTTAAACAACTTCAACACTGCTGGGAAATCAGTCAATGATCAATAATCCATCAAGGAAAGAGAGACCGCAGCCGGACACGAAGTACTTGAATAATGATAACAAAACCAGCGGTTGTATTTGGATCTACGTCGTTTATTCTTTGTAACACATGCTACCATGCTACCAGTTTCGACACCAGATGGTGTCATCATTAGGCCTCAGACGTAACGTGCCATCGACAACCATTCTCATGTGCAATGAACAGAATAGTACGCAGGGGGCCAAAATTAACTGCATCCCTTACCTTCCGTGGCAATAACAAAGCCCAGTGCGGACGCTTGTTATTCTGTTCACTGCACATGAAAACGATTGTGGATGGTAGGTTACGCTTGGGACCTGAAGATGACACCATTTGGTCTCGAAACTGGTAGCATGTGTTAAAAAGAATAAACGACGTAGATTCAAATACAGCCTCTGGTTTTGTTATCATTATTCAAGTACATTCAGTGACATGTCTGAATGTCTGTGGAGGAATGGTAGCCCAATCTCCCTCAAGAACCAAAACCAGAGAAGATAGTGATGTTGAACGCGCAGAGCCACGAAGCTGACGGTCTAATTCATCCCAGAGGTGTTCCATTGTGCGCAGATCGGGATTCTGGAAAGGCCAGACAACTTAAGAAATGTTGTTGTCCACGAAACATTGTCTCACATGTGCTGCTTAATAACAGGGTGCATACTCATGCTGATGCAAACAGTCAGCGTCTCCGAACAGTTCCTCTACTGTACGCACTATAGAATGCTGTGTAATGTGTTCATATCTTTCCACATCTGGTGTCTTCTTAAGCACAAAGAGCGTACACACGCTAACCACGAAAAATACCCCCATACTGTACCATCAAATCCTCTCTTCCTCGCAGTCAGATGAGAGATGTTCGTCTAAAAAGGCTGTTTGGGTAGTGAGCACATAGAGAACTTTCCATTCTGCGTGCGCAGGTTTGATCAATGAACAGAGTCAGAGCGAGACGCGTGAAAACAGAACGTCGCCAAGCCTCGGCGGCGATTGGGCGTCTCCACCTGCTGCGAAGCGGTCGCTTATGCTTTGGCGTCGAGGCCTGGCGGTGTTTTCGAAGGCAGAGAACAAGAGGCGCTGCCTACAACGACAACGCCCAGAAAGAAGCTGAAGAGAAATGTCATTTTCTTCTGTTCCGTTATGAGATTCGTATCGGAGTTGTTGTTCTGATTAATAAGAGATCTGTTCACCTAGTGTTGTAATTGTAACATAAGAGCAACAAAATACACAAGATTTTGTTTAAAAAGCAATTACGTCATTTCATAGCGAGCTGGCGTAGATCTGAGTTCTTTTACAGTCCTCGATCCTCTGTAGATGGAGAAGAAATCACACGGAACACGGAGTAGTACTGCATAGCAGGTCCACAACTTCAAGGAACTACGACAATTCGACCGAAAGAAGATAATCAAAGTAGAAGTTGTCACGAAAGCATCTTGAAGAGAGATCATCAGCGAAGTTGTTGACTCAGTTGCAGTCCATAAATTACGCCGTAATACTTCAAGACGAAGAACAAATTGGCTAACATAAGAGTCAAATTCAAGGCCTGATGCTGTCGAGGGGGAAGTCTGTAGATAGGATATAACTAAATATCTTTTTCGATCTCTTCTAAGACGGTGATTGTGTCGCTTCGTTTGGAAGGTGTCTGCAATCCCTGCATGCGTTGATTTCTTCTTATAGCTTGCACTCTGCTGAGGTTATTTTTTTTTTTTTAGGGAACATACATTTAAGATAATTATATGTCATTTGTATTAATGCTATTAGGTACGAGTCTCAGGCTGACGAGTAAATCACATATCCTTCCGTGTTTTTACGTAACACACATCGAAAAACACACTTGAAAATTCGAGTAATTTCCCGAAACATGCTACAATGCAAACAATTACGACACGAAAAGGTGTAGGGTAGGAAATAGATTTTATATAAAAATAAAATAATCGTGATGCGGAGGCATGCACGCATCGTTACGCAAATAACGATGTAAAATAGGGCCTGGCCCCAATAAACAGCAATTCACCAGGATACAGCTTCTATTACCTTTTAATTACATATCGCTGGGAATAATTCCAGAAATGAAGTGTTATTAAAATTTCACATATTCTAAAACTTTAATGGGTAATAGTCTAAGTCTGCTCAACACATTGATCCCTTTAGGTATCTACAGAATTGCCAGAGAGGCAGTCGGGACCCTAGGAATGTATAGCTGTTCTTCGCATATTCAGATTTTCTGTCGCTAGACTTTTCCATATTCTTAATTCTAGCAAAAGACCTCTGGGTAGGTACTTTAATGCATACACATGCCTTACTAATTTTGAAATGTGATTTGCTCACGACGAATAGACCACCAAGATATTGTCTGGAGCAGAACTGTCTGGATGACTGTTTGATAATTCGTGTAATCGATTTGCATAGCAAATAATTAAAACTGTAGATATACAGAGCAGAGTTTTATAACAAATTTGTCGGTTCTGGTTACCTGCAATGTGTGCACTACTACACAAGTCAACCGAATTTACTTCAATTATCCGGAATATGCTGGTTTAGAGCCCACGTAAGTCTGTCTTAGTACTTGTGTATGTGTAGAAGAAACACTAAAATTTGTTTTAGCATAGCAATGTGATCAGAATGTCCAGCAACAGCAAATGCTTTTTGCTGACGATGATTATTCGTAGCAGTAGCAAAAACCTTTGGGTAAATATCACGATGATAACATGTGATTTTCTAGTCATACCGTCTACATTCGATTCGACTTGCAATCTAGTTGCACCGTTTTGTGTGTGCTGCCACATGAGTAGTCCAGGGCCCTGGGGTAGCTTGTGGGAGTGGATCCAACAACGGCAAGCAGCATGTATGAGTTTTGTTTGTGTGCATAGTATCCCTCAGAGCACCGAAAGCGCATACTAAGCGAGGAAATTAAATAGCGTATATTTATTAAAGTGATAGCCCCAATCTCTATAGTAAAATGCGAAATGCCACTCCCAATGAAACAGTGCAGCCCAACACCGACAACTCTATAGAAGAACGAAGTAATGTTAGTATTGCATGGAGGGTTTTCATAATGTGTGGATGACTCTGATATCGTTTAAGTAGAACTAAGACATTAATGACAAAAGAATATTCACAATCTAGATTCTGGCCCGTAGTCCTTACCTAATCCTGCGTTTGTGCACCCTCTGCAGAGGTAACCATGTTAGAATGTTTTATGTGAGTACACCACCATCATCAGTTTGTGGAATAGATTTCCGCGTTCAGTAATTAAAATTATAGCCAGACAGATAATATTTTGCATTAGACTACTATGTGTTAAACATAGTTTAGTCGATTACTCATATCAGTAATACAAACCCTTGAGTAAAGACACAAGATGTCAGCACTTTCAGTCATATCGTCTAAATGTGGACGTCATGTTGCAGTTCAGTTACACTATTTTGTGTCTGTGTTGAGGGGACAGGGGTAGGGTGGATGAGACTTTTTTGTATGCATAGTGTTAATCAACACATCAAAATGCATACTGATGGAGGAAAATCATTTTAACTTGGTCCTGATCAACTTTATAGGATGAGTGTATTTGTTTGTTTAAAAAATAATAATGCATTGAAATCATAGGACTACGACAGGAGCTGGCAGATAATGATACCAGGTGGTCCTGATGAATCATCAGCGACAGGCATAACCTGCCACATAGTAGCAATGAGACCTGAGCAGCAACAGAGCTGACAGCATTTTTGTACTTGTCTCTCTTCAGTGTTCATTAATTCTCCTCCAAAATAGTCATTCGTATTTGTGTCGAAACCAGTGTATTATCCACAGTTAATACAGCTGGAAAGAACAAACGAAAGAATGCTTATAAGTAAGATAAATGGTTTAAACAAATTGTACAAATGCCGAGCAATACTATTAAGTGGTACTCTAAGATATGTAGATAAAATGTATGGTACCTGTGTTGTGCACAGAGCCCCTTTATCCTCAATCAGGAACCTTCTCATAAGAAGAAATCATTGGTCGTCAGGTCCGGAATATATTTGGCCAAGAGCAGAACACAGCGTCGTCGTGTCCCGTACGACCGACCCAACGGTTCCGAAGACGTTGGTTTAAATGTGTGCGAACCTCCATACCCCTATGTGCGGTCCTCTGTCTTTCTGAATGATGTGATGTGTAGAATTCGTATAAATCATCAAGTCCCGATAAATGTGATTTTTAACACTTTGCTCAATGAAGAAAAATGGACTATAATTTTTGTGCTGAAATCGCATAGAACATATTAACATAGAATGAGTCATTGTAAAGTTCAAATACAGATAAATGCTTTTCTGTACCCCATATTCGAATGTTAGCCCCGTTACGATTGTCACTTATTGGAGGTTTGTCTCATTGTTAAAAGTGAAACGAGTAGTAAATGTTTCTTTTGCCGTGGCGTCCAGCATCGTCGGAGCATAAGTCCAGCGTTTGTCTTAGTCTTCCTCTTCCAGATTCTGTAAAATTTCAATTACATACATATTCAGATTCCTTTTGAGAACATGCCAAAACATTGTTCGTGTCTTTTCTAGATCCATATTGGTTTTGTTCGTTGATTTTCGTGCACTACGCTCCTACAAAAGGCGAATTCTTTCAACGTTTTCTGCTGATGTACATAGCCACTAGCCAAGCAGTACTTTTTGCTTTGCGCAAGCATTCAGTGTCTTAAAACTGCCGATGCTGTCTACGAATGTTGTCGGTATTTGGATTCACTTGACTTCATCGCTTACGAAATCTTCTCTGCACTGTGATGACAGAACGACAACTGATAAATTATAAAAAGCAGAATGCCTTGTGCTCGGTTTCTGCCATTTTTCCTTACGACTCGGAACTTTCTTATCATTGCGCTTGCACAGGCTTCCGACAGACTGCGCTTATGCAGCGACAGAAACTTTGAACTTTGTTTTACAATCTCAGGAACCGATATCGATGTATCACTGGTCATTAAATGTTTGTAGCCATTTGTAACTGGTATATTCATTTTTAATTTCCCTGTATATGATTCACACGAATGTCAGTAGCGTAAGCAGAGAGTGCTTTTGGAAGCAGACGACCTTTGTGATGTTCGAGGCTTTTCCTTACTTCGAAATATTGAATCTTGAAAATTTCTCGGGTATTCAGCCGGGTAGTGTCTCGCGATATTTCGGCAAGCCGACTTCTTGTCATCTTCAGGCCGGCCATCTTCAGGCCGGGAAAACCTCAGATCATACTCCGAAATATCTTGGTGGATGCATCGGATGGTGTGAAAACTGCCCAATATTTCAACGTGGCAGCTGTTCATCATCTTCAGATGCCGTTGTAATAAAACATTTCTTGTCACACGAAAATTAACATGTTTTTCACAAATAGCTAAGTTCGATACGATACCCAACGGCTGGTAAGAAAGCATGAAACAAATACACTCTATGGCGAAAAAAGGGAAAAAGAAACGATGCCCCTCGAAGGAATTATCCGAATGGGACGGAAATCGGTAGCTGTGACGTACCCATGTACAGACAAACAAATGATTTCAGTTTCAGAAAAATTGGACGTTTTATTCAAGAGAAAGAGCTTCACAAATCCGCCAAGTCAATAAGGAGGTTGGGCCACCTCTGGCTCTCATGCAAGCAGTTAACCGGCTTGGTATTGATTGATAAATGGCTCTGAGCACTATGCAACTAACTTCTGAGGTCATCAGTCGCCTAGAACTTAGAACTAATTAAACCTAACTAACCTAATGACATCACATACATCCATGCCCGTGGCAGGATTCGAACCTGTGACCGAAGCGGTCACGCGGTTCCAGACTGAAGCGCCTGGAACCGCACGGCCACACCGGCCGGCTATATTGATTGATAGAGTTGTTTGATGTCCTCCTGTGGATGGTGTTGTGGTCTTCAGTCCTGAGACTGGTTTGATGCAGCTCTCCGTGCTACTCTATCCTGTGCAAGCTGCTTCATCTCCCAGTACGTACTGCAGCCTACATCCTTCTGAATCGGCTTAGTGTATTCATCTCTTGGTCTCCCTCTACGATTTTTACCCTCCACGCTGCCCTCCAATACTAAATTGGTGATCCCTTGATGCCTCAGAATATGTCCTACCAACCGATCCCTTCTTCTAGCCAAGTTGTGCCACAAACCCCTCTTCTCCCCAATTCTATTCAATACCTCCTCATTAGTTATGTGATCTTCCCACCTGATCTCCTGTGGATATCGAGCCAAATTCTGTCCAATTGGCACCTTAGGCCGTCAGAATCCCGAGCTGCTGGGAGGTTTCTGCCCATTACGTTCCAAACGTTCTAAATTGTGGAAAGATCCGGCGACCTTGCTGGCGAAGATAAGAGTTTGGCAAGGACGAAGGCAAGCAGTGGTAAAGCTGTCCGTGTGCAGACGGACATTATGTTGCTGAAATGTAATCCCAGGAGGCATGCCATGAAGGGAAACAAAACGGGACGTAGAGTATCGTAGACGACATGCTTCTATGTAAGGGTGTCGCGGATGACAGCCAAAGAAAACTTGAAATGGCACGCCAGACCATTTCTCCTGGTTTTCAGGCCTTATGGTAGTGACAGATTCGTATCCCACCGCTGTCCGGGTCGTCTCCAGACATGTTTTCGCTGATCATCTGGGCTCAGTTAGAAGTGGAGCTCATTACTGACGACAATTCTACTTCAGTTAATATACACTCCTGGAAATGTAAAAAAGAACACATTGACACCGGTGTGTCAGACCCACCATACTTGCTCCGGACACTGCGAGAGGGCTGTACAAGCAATGATCACACGCACGGCACAGCGGACACACCAGGAACCGCGGTGTTGGCCGTCGAATGGCGCTAGCTACGCAGCATTTGTGCACCGCCGCCGTCAGTGTCAGCCAGTTTGCCGTGGCATACGGAGCTCCATCGCAGTCTTTAACACTGGTAGCATGCCGCGACAGTGTGGACGTGAACCGTATGTGCAGTTGACGGACTTTGAGCGAGGGCGTATAGTGGGCATGCGGGAGGTCAGGTGGATGTACCGCCGAATTGCTCAACACGTGGGGCGTGAGGTCTCCACAGTACATCGATGTTGTCGCCAGTGGTCGGCGGAAGGTGCACGTGCCTGTCGACCTGGGACCGGACCGCAGCGACGCACGGATGCACGCCAAGACCGTAGGATCCTACGCAGTGCCGTAGGGGACCGCACCGCCACTTCCCAGCAAATTAGGGACACTGTTGCTCCTGGGGTATCGGCGAGGACCATTCGCAACCGTCTCCATGAAGCTGGGCTACGGTCCCGCACACCGTTAGGCCGTCTTCCGCTCACGCCCCAACATCGTGCAGCCCGCCTCCAGTGTTGTCGCGACAGGCGTGAATGGAGGGACGAATGGAGACGTGTCGTCTTCAGCGATGAGAGTCGCTTCTGCCTTGATGCCAATGATGGTCGTATGCGTGTTTGGCGCCGTGCAGATGAGCGCCACAATCAGGACTGCATACGACCGAGGCACACAGGGCCAACACCCGGCATCATGGTGTGGGGAGCGATCTCCTACACTGGCCGTACACCACTGGTGATCGTCGAGGGGACACTGAATAGTGCACGGTACATCCAAACCGTCATCGAACCCATCGTTCTACCATTCCTAGACCGGCAAGGGAACTTGCTGTTCCAACAGGACAATGCACGTCCGCATGTATCCCGTGCCACCCAACGTGCTCTAGAAGGTGTAAGTCAACTACCCTGGCCAGCAAGATCTCCGGATCTGTCCCCCATTGAGCATGTTTGGGACTGGATGAAGCGTCGTCTCACGCGGTCTGCACGTCCAGCACGAACGCTGGTCCAACTGAGGCGCCAGGTGGAAATGGCATGGCAAGCCGTTCCACAGGACTACATCCAGCATCTCTACGATCGTCTCCATGGGAGAATAGCAGCCTGCATTGCTGCGAAAGGTGGATATACACTGTACTAGTGCCGACATTGTGCATGCTCTGTTGCCTGTGTCTATGTGCCTGTGGTTCTGTCAGTGTGATCATGTGATGTATCTGACCCCAGGAATGTGTCAATAAAGTTTCCCCTTCCTGGGACAATGAATTCACGGTGTTCTTATTTCAATTTCCAGGAGTGTAATTCCAGGCCACGATGACCAGCGAAGACGTGTCTGGAGACGCCCCAGACAGCTGTGGGATATCAACCTGTCACCCACCATACGGCTCGACAGTCAGGAGCGATGGTCTAGGGTGCCATTTCATTTCATAGTGGGACTTCTTTGGTTGTCGTCACCCTTACAGCACAGCGGTACGTCGACGATATTCAACTCCCCGTTTAGTTGCCCTTCATGGGAAGCCCTCCTGGGTTTTCATTTCAGCAAGATAATGCTCTCTCGCATGTGGAGAGAATATCTACTGCTGGTCTTCCTGCTTGTCAAACCTTATCTTGGACAGGGAGCATTATGGGCAGGGCCCTTTAACCAGCTCGGGAATCTGACGATTTAAAGCTCCAGTTGGACAGAATTTGGCACTTTATCCCTCAGGAAACATCAAAAAACTCCAGCAGTCAGTACCAAGCCGAATAACGGCTTTCATAAGTGTCTGAGGTGGACCAACGCGTTATTGATTTGCTCAATTTGTGAAGTTCTTTCTCTAGAACAAATCCTCCATTTTTTCCGACATTGTAATAACTTGTTTGTCTGTAAATGTAATCACTAGACCGCGGATTTTAGGTAAAAACCTATTTTGTTCCTGAGTTCCTATTTGCATAAAAATTTTTACTTATGCGTTTCGTGACTATTTACTCTTAATAGCGTTAATTCTATAGGACCTAAAAAAGCCTATTTCGACCTTAGTGCCTATTTTTGCCTATTTCGGCTTTAATATCCTAAAAAGTGCCTATTTCATCATGTAAGACAGTGGCTCCAAGTTTTTCCACACTATACGACAGACGGAAAAAAATATTTTCTGCCCAGCGTGCAGCAAGGTGGCTAGTTGATATGTGCTCATGCTTCTATTTGCCTAACGCTTCGGTCTTTTTTTATTTTTTTATATCGCTGTCTCTGTTAGTACCAAATACTCTTTATAGGTGTTTTATTATTCATATGTAAAAAAATAGATCATGGATCTTTAGGTTAAAACCTATTTTTTTCCTAAGCTCCAATTTGCATACAAGTTGGTACTTACGCGTTTCATGACTAACTAAACTGAATAGCGTTAGTTCTATAGGACCTAAAATTGCGTATTTCGACGTTGACGCCTAATTTTGCCTATTTCGGCATCAAAATCCTAAAAACTACCTATTTCGTTAATCTGACAGAGTTCTTGTGTTTTCAAAGATTAGAAAAAGGAAGGAAACTTACGGCTTTACGTCTCGTCGAAGGCGAAGGTCGTTAGAGACTATTTACAGTTCCTTTGCTTGCCTTACTACCAACAGCACTCGGCACAGTTGAATGGTCATCCATCCAAGTACGCGCCGAGCTCGACAGTGCTTGACTTCGGTGACCGAATGGGAACAGGTCAAAGATTTGAGTTACACATTAGAATCGAACGTGGGAGTACTGACCTTCAGCTGAGCACGGATTAAAAAATCACAATGTTAATCGTAGACGCATTCTATAGCTAAATTATTGCCCTTCGCGCATTTTCTCGCTGCTGTCTACAGGCAGTCCTATCAAACTACTCTCTTTCATGAAAGGTATTATACGTGAATTTTCCGGTTCGAAAAATAATTTGCCAGTAGTGAAATGTTTTCATCTGAAGCACCTGTAGATTCCATTCGCTTGTTCAGAAGGGGCGGCCATCTGTCAGGTGCCATATGTCCAGCAACGAGTACGGTACTTCCCCTACCGCTCCCATGCACCGCAGTAAAAAAAAAAGGTCATCGTTCACTTTTTCCCAGCGAAGACAAATCAGTACATTGTGTAGCAACCGACGTGTTAAGTGTTACTGACGACCTAAGTGCAAAATAAATTGGGATTCTTTTTTATCGCTATCCTTTAGTAATACGAAATACTCTTTATATGCGGTTCTAAACTGCATTTCCCTTTTCTCTCGTATTAGGTTTCGAGTGTTAAGAAATCTCACTTAACTCAGCATGCAGATGGAATCGCACATAAGGCTAATGTTGAACGAAAGTCAAAATTGAAGCAAACTCATTTAACCAATCCTCCGAAAAAAAAACAAGTTCTGCAGTGATTTGTGTCATGCACTTGTGGCAGCAAACATCCCCTTTCGGAAACTAGAAAACCCTATTTTCAGAGGTTTTCTTGAGAAGTACTGCCATCAGTCTATTCATGCAGAGTCAACTTTACGTAAGAATTATGTGCATTCAGCTTACAATGCTGCATTGCACAGAATCCGAGAAGATGTTGGAGAATCTTGTATATGGATTTCTGTGGATGAAACTACTGACAGTCTTGGCCGTTACATTTCAAACCTGAAACGGAGTGGATGAGAATATTAAGCTGCTTCTGGCCGTCGCTGATGCTGCTGCATATATGATAGCAGCGTTTCAACTATTACAAGTATTCTACCCATTGATACTGCACTAACTTGTGTAGTGCATGGGATCAACCGCATAGCAGAGTAAGTAGGGCTACAATTTCCTAAAGTAAATAAAATAATATCTATGGTGAAGAAAATTTTTGTTAAGGCACCATCAAGAATACAGGTATTCAAAGAACAGCTTCCAGATGTCCCATTGCTGCCAGAGCCTGTTGTCACCCGTTGGGGCACGTGGCTGATAGCAGCAGAATACTATAGTACGCATCTCTCAGCTGTCCAGAAGGTGGTTGAAAATATGCCGGAGGATGCTGCATCCGTAACTGCAGCAATGGAGTTACTCAAAGATTCTTCTTTAAAATGGGACTTATCTTACATTAGGGCCCACTACACATTTAGGGCAAGAATAATTTCATAATTAGAAGGCTCAGGGAGACCTACCTACGACATATTTCTTTGCTTGAAGAAGTCAAAATGAAAATTAATGATGCGCCACGTGAAGTAGGGGAAAAAGTACGGGCAAAAATGCAAACGGTTTTGTAGAAGAACGCTGGCCTGAAGGAGTTGTGTGCAGCTGCCGACATACTTATTGTTAGTGGAAAATCCAGCACTCCTGACTGCAGCTTTCCTGACCAACATGTGCTGAAAATGAAGTACGCCCCTGTCACATCTGTTGATGTAGAACGTTCTGTTTCAGCGCCACAGTTTTTCACTAGAAAACCTAGAAAAGATTTTGGTTATTTATTGTGAAGCCAACTATGGTCAGAATGTGTGAAACTACGCATGTATTAATTAAACCATTGCCACATCTTTTTTACGGAGATCTTTATTTTGCAGGAACTCAAATATTTGGAGTTATGTTCAACATTAATGTTGTAGATTGCTGTGCTCTGTAAGTGTGTAAATATTCATTCTCCTTCTTTTAATGAGTAATAAGATGTTCATACTGCCAACACTGTGTATTTTAATTTATTTTTATTTTATCTGCATCATTTTTATTAGAGCCTATTTTAGGTTTTATATAGCCTAAATGAACTACTGAAGGAGCCTATTTTAGATGCCTAAAACACAGTTTTTTAGGACCTAAAAATCCGTGGTCTAGTAATCACATCTACCGATTTCCGCCCCATTCGGATAATTCATTCTTAGTGCGTCGTTTGTTTTCTGTCTTACAAGGGGAGGCCACGACGTTTTGGAATGCGGATTTACTTCAAACTTCGTACACTCGTAGTACTCCATGAGGACAACAAAATGTGTAAGCAGTAGCGCGTACTTCTCAAGCGTTATTGAGAAAATCGCAAGATAATTTCGGTCGTCAAATTATATACACCTGTGCAGGGCCATTTTTACTATGAAGCGGCGGTAGCCGAGCGGTATGTCGGCACGGTAGCTCAGCGTGTTCGGTCAGAGGGTTAGCTACCCTCTGTAATAAAAACACTGAGTGAACGGATCAACGAACAACCTGAACGGGTGTCATGAGACGTACGCCCCGAACATATACAACGAACAAAATAGAACAAAATGAGATCAACAAAGAATTAAAAACAAGCGTGTTCGGTCAGCGGGCTGCGTGCTTTCTAAAATAAAAAAAAAACTGAGTCAAGGAATCAACGGTCAACTTGAACGAATGTCTTGTGACGTTCGCCCAGACCAAACACAGCGAAGTATATCGAAAAAAAAAATAAAAAAAATGTAGTTAGCGTTCAAGCCTCGTAATCCCTGGATCGAGTCGCGTTCGTTAGTTTTTTTTTTTTTGACTTCTAACTCAGTCGTTTTCTTTGCTATTTGTATTACAGTTGATATAATGGGAAAAATACGTGTAATCGGCTGAACTCTTATTAAATTTACAATGTTATTTGGCAGTCTACAAATTTTTATTATCACAAATAATATAATATTGATAACAACCGACTAGTAAACGACCAAACGCATAAAGTGATACTGAAAATGTATGCTTGTACGTGATTTGAGAAATCCCTTATACCTGGAAGGAGCCCGAAACTACTTGTTACCTCCAAGTTTTGACCGCCACAAACGGCTTTCGAAATATGTACAGTTAATCGTCGCTTTAGACATTACGAGTACAAGTTGTAGGATGGTATTTTTCTCAAAAACATGGAAAACATATAGTTAAGCGGCACCAGCTGCATTGAATAAATGTTATGTTTCCGCATACGCAAGGTGTTTGGAGGTTTTCCGTGGAAAAACAAACCCCGTTAACATTTTATGCGTTTGGTCGTTTACTAGTCGATATTTATGAATATTATATTATTTGTGATAGTAAAAATTTGTAGACTGCCAAATAACATTGTAAATTTAGTAAAAGTTCAGCCGATTACACGTATTTTTCCCATTATATCAATTGTAATATATCTACATCTACATACATACTCCGCAATCCACCATACGGTGCGTGGCGGAGGGTACCTCGTACCACAACTAGCATCTTCTATCCCTGTTCCACGCCCAAACAGAACGAGGGAAAAATGACTGCATATATGCCTCTGTATGAGCGCTAATCTCTCTTATCTTATCTTTGTGGTCTTTCCGCGAAATAGAAGTTAGTGGCAGTAAAATTGTACTGCAGTCAGCCTCAAATGCTGGTTCTCTAAGTTTCCTCAGCAGCGATTCACGAAAAGAACGCCTCCTTTCCTCCAGAGACTCCCACTCGAGTTCCTGAAGCATTTCCGTAACACTCGCGTGATGATCAAACCTACCAGTAACAAATCTAGCATCCCGCCTCTGAATTGCATCTATGTCCTCCCTCAATCCGACCTGATGGGGATCCCAAACGCTCGAGCAGTACTCAAGAATAGGTCGTATTAGTGTTTTATAAGCGGTATCCTTTACGATGAACCACATCATCCCAAAATTCTACCAATGAACCGAAGACGACTATCCGCCTTCCCCACAACTGCTATTACATGCTTGTCCCTCTTCATATCGCTCTGCAGTGTTACGCCCAAATATTTAATGAACGTGACTGTGCCAAGCGCTACACTACTAATGGAGTATTCAAACATTACGGGATTCCTTTTCCTATTCATCTGCATTAAGTTACATTATCTATATTTAGAGTTTGCTGCCATTCTTTACACCAATCACAAATCCTGTCCAAGTCATTTTGTATCCTCCTACAGTCACTCAACGACGACACCTTCCCGTACACCACAGCATCATCAGCAAACAGCCGCATATTGCTATATAAATAGTAAAGAAAATGATCGTGCTGAAAAAAAAAAAGAAGTTGAGGAACGGGACTCGATCCAGCGATTACGAGGCTTGAACGCTAACCACCTTTTTTTCCATTTTGTTCGTTGTTGGTCGTTATGGTGTCACCGCCAGATACCACACTTGCTAGGTGGTAGCCTTTAAATCGGCCGCGGTCCCTTGGTATACGTCGGACCCGCGTATCGCCACTATCAGTGATTGCAGACCGAGCGCCGCCACACGGCAGGTCTAGTCTAGAGCGACTCCCTAGCACTCGCCCCAGTTGTACAGCCGACTTTGCTAGCGATGATTCACTGTATACATACGCTCTCATTTGCAGAGACGACAGTTTGGCATAGCCTTCAGCTATGTCATTTGCTACGACCTAGCAAGGCGCCATATCCTTCAAGAATGTTTTCTGAACAGATAATATTGTGAATCATGTACCGTCAAGAGCGACTTTCCTCATTAATGGATTAAAGTTAAGTATCAAACTAATTACGTCCGCTTTCTGAATTCTAATTCCTTGTCATGTTCCAGACCTCACGTCAGTATAGTTCTTCCCTCCTCACGCCAGCCTGCGTGAGCTAAAACGCGTGCATTTCGACCTCCCCTCGTAACACGGTGTTGGCTCTTCTGCCAACACAATAATCGTTGTGTTTGGTCGTTGCGGACGTCACATGACATCCGGTAAAGTTCGTTTGTTGATCCTTCCACTCAGTTTTTTATTACAGAGGCTAACCAGCCCTCTGACCGAACACGCTTTTTTTTTATTTAATATCATTTTGTTCGTTATAGTTCGTTGAAATTGTTCGTGCCGGACGTCCCTTGACGTCCATTGAAGTTCATTATTGATCCATTCACTCAGTTTTTTTTTTTATTACAGAGGGCAAATAACCCTCTGACCGAACACGCTGAGCTACCGTGCTGGCGTACACGTTGAGCTACTGTGCCGGCTCCACTCCACTGCCGCCGCTTCGTGGTAAAAATGGCCACGCACAGGTATTTATTTGACGACCGAAATTATCGTGCGATTTTCTCCATAACGCTTGAGAAGTACGCGCTACTGCGTACTCATTTTGTTGTCCTCGTGGAGTGCTCCCAGTGTACGAATTTTGAAGTAAATCCGCGTTCCAAACGTCGTGGCCTCCCCTTGTTAGAGTGTGTATTTAATACGAATTTTTATGAAATTTCCACAGGATATGCGCTTGTTATGTTATATTCCTTTTCAGTGAATAAATACGTTTGTTATTGTTTGCTAACAGGGCGTTATGCGCTGGTGCAGCTTAGGTCTGTGATTGATAGCGATGAGCAGAGGGCCGACACTGCTGGCTGCGTGTGGTGGCGTGGAGGGGGAGCGGCCAGCTGCGGCCGGGCTCCGCAGCCGAGCAGAACGCGGCCGCCATCTGCACTCGCCCTGCCAGCGGCACGTGCCAACGGCTGCTGCTGCGTGCTGGCGGCTCGCGCCTGCGATGCGATGACGTGACATGCAAAAGTGCCCTTCCATTAAGGGCCCACACACCAGCGACCGATCGCTAGCAGTATCACCTGCAATCGGACGCTGGCTTCGACCTTGCAGCGCAGGAGCGATTTCCCAATCAGTTTCATCCGGCATTTCGTACGCCTCTCTCGTGAACGTCTGCTGTGGAAAATGAACGGCTGTGTTTAGCAGCAGTGACGGTGACCTCAATTTACCCACCAATTCTAGAAATGAAGTAAATGAAATAAAACGGGATTTGTAGTTTATTAAAGTTGTTTTGAAAGGTTTTGCTTGGAAACTAGGACTACGCTATGCTATAGAATACATAATGTTTTTCAGTGGCGCCTAGTGCGTCGTATACGTCTTCGCTATCCGTATTTCTCAAATACTTCTTAAAGTGTTCAATTCGTTTTTCATGTATGAGTCTTTTACTTTTACTGCAAATATTTCCACAGTGTCTTTGAAACCACGATGTGTCCATAGAAATATTATCAGTAGTTTCACTGCTGGCCTGCATAACTCTTGTAAGTTTGTGTGAGAGAGAAATAGATTGTATAAAAGGGCAAGGAACGTGTGTACAGCTGCAGAATAGGTACGGTCTAATAATTTAAATTAAAATGTCAACTTCATATTAACTCATTTTGTTTAAATGTTGAAAACTTCAATAATGTGCCTATTTGTTTCGTAAACAACTCAGAACTGCCTGGTGGAGCCAATTATATCGTGACTTTAGCTATGAATTTCTGCTTCTACAGCACAATCTTCAAAATGCTAATCACTGCAAAATACGAGGGTGATAATGTTTTATGTTTGTTTTCCTTCTTAATGTAAGAGGCAACTCCGGATTCAGCTCCATTTTCCAGAGTGATTTATGCTCTCCCCATAACTATAAATGTTAGCGCAAATTTCTTACTCTATGTAGATATAGCCAAATGAAACAAAACTTCATAATCATCCTGAATATCTAAACATACGATTTGCAACCAGGCAGTCAGGCGCTACAGTGGTGTACGTCGCATGTCAATCATCATATATATTCGTGGGAATTCCAGTCGATCAGCGATTGATCGCTGCGATCTGCGATTTGCCCACAAACGTGAGATTTGCGGACAGATCGTGTGGCCTGGCGAAGGACTGCTGCGATCCGAACCTCATTTGGGAGGCCCTTGATGACGCCACAACCAGTTATTATGTTTAAAGGCTATTCCTCTATGTTTACGACATGTTTAGAGCCACTGAAGCTCATCTTCAGTCATGGAGGTATACTAATTACTTAAATATTATTTACGTTACTAAAATTATTAATTAGATTAACACTAGTTTGTAGAGTTGGACAGCGTCTTCATTTGGTTCAGGTCGCATGAATCCTTACATAGATATGGGGAAAAAGTACGGTATATTACTTGCTAAAAGGAGGTGCAGATGTGTAAATAATTTTCGACGATAATAAGCTGCTGACTTCCTACACATACAGTTGTAGATATAAAACCTGAACGCCGTTCGGCCGTTTTATGGGGCTACTTCAACTTCCTGGCATAGAGTGGGAGAGTCATGCTATCAAAACTGGTGCCAGAGACACGTATTCGCGTGAGATTATTCAAATGGTTCAAATGGCTCTGAGCACTATGGGACGTAACTGCTGTGGTCATCAGTCCCCTAGAACTAAGAACGACTTAAACCTAACTAACCTAAGGACATCACACACATCCATGCCCGAGGCAGGATTCGAGCCTGCGACCGTAGCGGTCACGCGGTTCCAGACTAAAGCACGGCCACACCGGTCGTGAGGAGAATTGTAGGGTTTTATATAATAGGTGAGGCGTGCACTACAGGCAGGAATCGGCTACTACGGTAGAGGAGTACGCGTGGTGTGCACATGCGGGTTTTTAGGTTAAATGAACACCCCTTTGGGATCAGAGACGAACTGATCGGAGATACATCCGCCAAAATAATTTGAGATAACGCTCATTTTCACAAATCAGATACATAAAAAATTAATGTGATATTAGTAAACTGCAGGAGGATCCAAGGAAGGTTCCAGAATTAGTATCGCTTATGGAGGGTTATAAAGCCCAGATAGTACTAGGCACAGAAAACTGGTTGGAACCGTAGTGAACAACAATGAAATATTAAGTTCAGACTGGAATATTTGTCGTAAGGATAAGTTAATCGCCAATGGTTGAGCTATGAGCACTATGCGACTTAACTTCTGAGGTCATCAGTCGCCTAGAACTTAGAACTAATTAAACCTAACAAACCTAAGGACAACACACACATCCATGCCCGAGGCAGGATTCGAACCTGCGACCGTAGCGGTTGCTCGGTTCCAGACTGTAGCGCCTAGAACCGCACGGCCCCTCCGGCCGGCAATCGCCAATGGTGGCGGCGTATTTATTACAGGAAAGATTCGGTAACATTTAGTGAGGTTATCACAGATTCCGATTGTGAAATATTATGTGTCAAGTTAAGCACCAATGTTCTGTCAAAAATGGTAATCGTATACATTTTTAGACCATCTGGGTCAGGAGCTGTAGTGATAGGGCGCTCCAGAGAGAACTTGTACAATATCGTTAGTAACTTTCCTGATCATGCCGTGGTAATATGAGGTTACTTCAGCTGGCAGGTATAGGTTGGGTTAGTCATTCTATGAAATCTGGTGCCAGAGACAGTGATTCATGTGACATTATTCTGAAAGTCTTGTCCGAAAATTACTTCGAGCACATAATTAAGAAGAAACACCTTACTTATCGAAACAGTTACTATGCAAGACGGTATCTACATCTACATCTATACTCCGCAAGCCACCTGACGGTGTGTGGCAGAGGGTACCTTGAGTACCTCTATCGGTTCTCCCTTCTATTCCAGTCTCGTATTGTTCATGGAAAGAAGGATTGTCGGTATGCTTCTGTGTGGGCTCTAATCTCTCTGATTTTATCCTCATGGTCTCTTCGCGAGATATACGTAGGATGGAGCAATATACTGCTTGACTCTTCGGTGAAGGTATGTTCTCGAAATTTTCACAAAAGCCCGTACCGAGCTACTGAACGTCTCTCCTGCAGAGTCTTCCACTGGAGTTTATCTATGATCTCCGTAACGCTTTCGCGATTACTAAATGATCCTGAAACGAAGCGCGCTGCTCTCCGTTGGATCTTCTCTATCTCTTCTATCAACCCTATCTGGTACGGACCCCACAATGCTGAGCAGTATTCAAGCAGTGGGTGAAAAAGCGTACAGTAACCTACTTCCTTTGTTTTCGGACTGCATTTCCTTAGGATTCTTCCAATGAATCTCAGTCTCGCATCTGCTTTACCGACGATCAACTTTATATGATCATTCCATTTTAAATCACTCCTAATGCGTACTCCCAGATAATTTATGGTATTAACTGCTTCCAGTTGCTGACCTGCTATTTTGTAGCTAACTGATAAGGGATCTATCTTCCTATGTATTCGCAGCACATTACACTTGTCTACATTGAGATTCAATTGCCATTCCCTGCACCATGCGTCAATTCGCTGCAGATTCTCCTGCATTTCAGTACAATTTTCCATTGTTACAATCTCTCGATACACCACAGCATCATCTGCAAAAAGCCTCAGTGAACTTCCGATGTCATCCACAAGGTCATTTATGTATATTGTGAATAGCAATGGTCCTATGACACTCCCCTTCGGCACACCTGAAATCACTCTTACTTCAGAAGACTTCTCTCCATTGAGAGTGACATGCTGCTTTCTGTTATCTAGGAACTCTTCAATCCAATGACACAGTTGGTCTGATAGTCCATTTGCTGTTACTTTGTTCATTAAACGACTGTGGGGAACTGCATCGAACGCCTTGCGGAAGTCAAGAAACACGGCATCTACCTGGGAAACAGTGTCTATAGCCTTCTGTGTCTCGTGGACGAATAGCGCGAGCTGGGTATCACACGAACGTCTTTTTCGAAACCCATGCTGATTCCTACAGAGTAGATTTCTAGTCTTCAGAAAAGTCATTATACACGAACGTAATACGTGTTCCAAAATTCTACAACTGATCGACGTTAGAGATATAGGTCTATAGTTCTGCACATCTGTTCGACCTCCCTTCTTGAAAACGGGGATGACCTGTGCCCGTTTCCAATCCTTTGGAACGCTACGCTCTTCTAGAGACCTACGGTACACCGCTGCAAGAAGAGGGGCAAGTTCCTTCGCGTACTCTGTGTAAAATCGAACTGGTATCCCATCAGGTCCAGTGCCCTTTCCTCTTTTGAGCGATTTTAATTGTTTTTCTGTCCCTCTGTCATCTATATCGATATCTACCATTTTGTAGTCTGTGCGGCAATCTAGAGAAGGAACTACAGTGCAGTCTTCTTCTGTGAAACAGCTTTGGAGAAAGACATTTAGTACTTCGGCCTTTAGTCTGTCATCTTCCGTTTCAGTACCCTTATGGTCAAAAGAGTGTCTGGACATTTTGTTTTGGTCCACCTACCGCTTTGACATAAGACCAAAATTTCTTAGGATTTTCTGCCAAGTCAGTACACAGAACTTTACTTTCGAATTCGTTGAACGCCTCTCGCATAGCCCTCCTCACACTACATTTCGCTTCGCGTAATTTTTGTTTGTCTACAAGGCGTTGGCTATGTTTATGTTTGCTGTGAAGTTCCCTTTGCTTCCGCAGCAGTTTTCTAACTCGGTTGTTGTACCACGGTGGCTCTTTTCCATCTCTTACGATCTTGCTTGGCACATACTCATCTAACGCATATTGTACGATGGTTCTGAACTTTGTCCACTGATCCTCAACACTATCTGTACTTGAGACGAAACTTTTGTATTGAGCCGTCAGGTACTCTGTAATCTGCTTTTTGTCACTTTTGCTAAACAGAAAAATCTTCCTACCTTTTTTAATATTGCTATTTACGGCTGAAATCATCGATGCAGTAACCGCTTTATGATCGCTGATTCCCTCTTCTGCGTTAACTGTTTCAAATAGTTCGGGTCTGTTTGTCACCAGAAGGTCTAATATGTTATCGCCACGAGTCGGTTCTCTGTTTAACTGCTCAAGGTAGTTTTCAGATAAAGCGATCATACGGCTGCGATAGCAACTATGATTACTGTTATAACAAGCCCACCCGGCTAGCCGCGCCGTCTAACGCGCTGCTTCCCGAGCAGGAAGGCGTGCCGGTCCCCGGCACGAATCCGCCCGGCGGTTTAGTGTCGAGGTCCGATGTGCCAGCCAGCCTGTGGATAGTTTTAAAGGCGGTTTTCCGTCTACCTCGGCGAATGCGGGCTGGTTCCCCATATTCCGCCTCAGTTACACTATGTCGGCGATTGCTGCTCTAACACTATCTCCACGTACGCCTATACCATAATTACTCTACCGTGTAAACATTTCCTGGGTTCGGTGTGCGGCTGCGGCGGGATGGGTGGACTGCTGTGGCCTGTTGCGGGGTTCTGAACCACTGAGGGCAACAGCGGGACGAAGCCTCTCCGTCGTTTCTAGGTCCCCGGTTTAATACACACACACACCGTTATAACAAGGACTGTTAGGACAGGTAGGATAATATTTTTGCTTAGCAACAGTCACAAGATACAAATTGCAGGGTATGTGAGTAGTCAACATGAAAAATTAAGCGCGGAGGACGAATATGTTGCACACAAATGGAAAAATTCAGAAGCATCGTTCAATATGCCATAGAAAAGTATATTCCGAGTAAGGTCTTAACGAATGGGAAAGATCCACTGTAGTTTAATACCCGTTTCGAAAACTGCTACGTTAACAGACATAGCCTCATCGCAGATTCAAGAGAAGTCAAAAAGTAGCAGACAAGCTAGAGCTGAACGAAGCGAAAATGAGCGTAATGAGAGCAATGAGAGGAGCGTTCAGTGGCAGTGGAACTTAAATTTTGTGAATCGAGCTGACTAAAAACCCTAAAAGGATATGGTCTTACATAAAATCAGTAATCGGCTCGAAATCATCCATTCAGTCACTCAATCACCGTAAAGGCACGGAAACTGAAGATAACAGAGAGGAGTCCGAAATACTAAATGTGGTCTTCCGAAGTTGTTGCACCACTGAAGATCGTAATACGGTCCGTCCTTTCAATCACCGCACGAAATGCAAGACAGATATAACCGATCGCAGAACAGAAAAGCAGTTTATCACAGTTCACTGGGACCACGAAGGGTACCTAACTGCGGGAAAGAGCGAAGGTCATGTCCATTTTCAGGAAGGGTCGTAGAACAGGTGCATATAATTATAGGCTTATATAGTTGCCGTCGATGTCTTGTAAGATTGCGGAACATGCTTTATGCTCAGGAATTTTGACGTTTTTGAAGAACGAAAATCTCTTTTATCAAAATCAACGTGGATTTCGCAGAGATCTCACAAAACTTAGCTCGCTGCGTTCCTCCATGAGATCCATAACGCTGGAGACAATGATGCTGTGTTCTTTGACTTCAGGAAGGCATTTGGCACTGTACCTCATTGCCGTTTAGTGAAAAAAAAAAGACCTTACCGAATGTCGGTCCAGATTTGCGACTGGATTCAAAACTCAACACATGGCTTTTAATGGAACAAAATCGACAGATGTGAAGGTAATTTCTGGAGTACACCAGGGAAGTGTGATAGGATCGTTACTGTTTAAAGTGTGTGTAAATGACCTAGTTGAAAGCGTCGGAAGCTCTTTAAGATTGTTCACAGATGATTCTGTCGTCAATAAGAAAGTAGCAACCCCAGAAAGCAATACCCATTTGCAAAATGAGGTACAGAGAACTGTTTAATGGTGCAGGCTATGGCAGTTGATATTGAACGTAAATGTAACATACTGCGCACACAGAGGAAAAGAAAGCCACTTCCGTACAACTACACTTTTGATGACAAATTGCTGGAAACTGTATGTACTGTAAAATATTCCACATAAAACAAATAGTAAGAAAAGCAGATGCCCGACTGAGATTCATAGGAATAATATTAAGAAACTGTAACTCTTCACGGAGGAAATGGCTTACAAGGCGCTCGTTCGATCAATTCTTGTGTTCTGTTCAATTTGGGACCCTTATCAGGTAGGACTGATAGAAGAGATAAAGAAGATCCAACAAAGATCGGCGCGTTTCGTCACGGGGTCGCTTGATCGGCACGAGAGCGTTACATGGATGCTCAACAGACTCCAGAGGCGGGCGTTACAGAAGACGCGCTGTGAATCACAGAGAGGCTTACTATGAACATTTCGAAGTCGCACTTCCTGGGAAGAGTGAGGTAACATATTAATTCCTCCCATACACATCTTGACAGATGACGACGTTGAAGAAATTGGGGAAATGGGAGCTAACACAGAGGCTTCCTGACAATCATTCTTCTCACGCGCCATTCCCAAGGGGTACAGGGAAGGAGGGATCAATCAGTGATATCAGAAGTACCCTCCGCCACACACCGTCAGGTGGCTTGCGAAGTACTGATGTAGACTGGATTTTGCATACTTGAATCTTATGAAAACTGTTTGAGCGTTATAAAACTGAGTCTCAAGTGGAAAAAGATCTAACTTCAGTGATAAATCGTTTGCTTTGAATTTAATGGAGAGGCGGAGGCAGCTCAAAACATCTGTACCGCGTGTGGGGCGATTGGTATTGGGCAAATCACGTCACTCACTGCTAGGAATGTTTTTCCACATTCATGACGTCTTGATAAATGTCATATGTGATTAACTGCAACAGCTGCATCCAAAAGGCTAGGTTCAGAAGCTGGGTCTTTTGATTCAAAGGAACAAAAACCAAAGGACTGACCACTATTACATTTTTGCCTAAACGTCATCAGTTGGCTCACTGAGCATTTCTATGCAGTACTGTTAGTGGTGACGAGCTACGACGCCTCTCTGTTAACTTCTTAAGAAGGCGTTAATAGTTGAGCCCTAACAAAAAACATCTCCTCGAGCAAAGGCTAATGTTAACAGACAATATGTTGCATTTAGTGGCACAGAAAAGGTGTTGTGCACTATGAACTTCTCCCCACGGATGTATCGATCGCAGCGGGTATTTTTGCTGACAGCTGAGACACTTTTCCTGTTCAGTCCTGCCTAGCCGTCAAAGTGGGGTGTCTAGGAAACCTGCTTTCTCGGATCGCCAGATAAAATTCAAACAAATCGTATTAATGAGTTTTATTATCAAAAAAAGTAAATGACAATACTTAACTTTGAATTACACAGATGTGTCGCAAGCAAAGGGCGACCTACGAAATAATCAACTTTCTTCAGTGTAACAATTCCAAAGTCTGATACCTAGAGGGTTCTAGCGAAGTAATGAGCTTTGACGCTAATCTTGAGCCTGCTGTTCGACTGGGCCGCGACCAGTCGGGCGCGGCGCTTATGTCCTCTTCTCATACAGGCCGCTGCTGTCGCGTTGTTGTCCTGGAGAGGGGTCGGTCAGCGTGCTATTGGCTGACCTCTTCCCACAGCCCTCTCTGTTCTATCGTTCCCGACTGGCGTGCCGACACTTAACTTTAAGCCGTAACATTTCCGTCGCAGTATAAGAAAAACGAGCAAGAAAACTGCGTCAGTTGTCTCTACTACACGAAAACACACTCTAAGGCGTCTAGTCACGGTCCGCGCGGCTCCACCCCTTCGGAAATTCGAGTTCTCTCTCGGGCATGGGTGTGTGTGTTGTCCATAGCATCAGTTAGTTTAAGTTAGATTAAGTACTGTGTAAGCTTAGGGACCGATGACCTAAGCAGTTTGGTCCCATAAGATCTTACCACAAATTTACAATTTACACACTCTGTTGGTTTCACAAAAAAAAAAAAAAAAAAAAAACTATCCAGGAGTTTGTTTGTGAATTCATCCGCCATACACTTGTTGACCTTTCCTGTACCATATCAAATAACAGCCAAGAAAATTCCTTTCCGGACGAAAATACTCTTCAAATATGGCTTGATGACAGGCTAGGCTCTGAGCACTATGGGACTTAACATCTATGGTCATCAGTCCCCTAGAACTTAGAACTACTTAAACCTAACTAACCTAAGGACAGCACACAACACCCAGCCATCACGAGGCAGAGAAAATCCCTGACCCCGCCGGGAATCGAACCCGGGAACCCGGGCGTGGGAAGCGAGAACGCTACCGCACGGGCTTGATGACATCTTTAACTCTGAATGAGTAGGTTTATATTATCGTGGAATCAGTAAACTACCTATTACTTTTAGCTATTGTTAGAGAATGTATTTTTGGTGATTAATTTCTGTCTCCTGTTTACTCTGTTTACTGCAGTTTTCAATAAAGTAATGGAAAGACAATATTATAAGATACAAGTGAATTACAACTCACCGTGATAACCTTTCAAAGAAAGTCAAAATTTCATAAATAAAAGCGCGTATTCACCAAACGGAAAAATTATGATGGCAGAAGCAGAAAAGGGCATATCAAGTGTGCAGTATCATAAATTTTTCGCCTTTACCCTGAGAGGCATTGGAAGTAGCGAAAGAACCTATGATGCAGAATTTTCCATAATATTTCCTTATTGATTTTCGATCTGCCTAATAGATGCTCTGTTACAGAAGAGGTAAAAAAACTGGTCTCCATCGAGACTGGAACTCGGACCAAATGGGGGTCTTGTTACATATAGTTTATATTTTATTGTAACAGACTTTTGCCGAGCGGTTCTAGGCGCTTCAGTCTGGAAACGCGCGACCGCTACGGTCGCAGGTTGGAATCCTGCCTCGGGCATGGATGTGTGTGATGTCCTTAGGTTAGTTAGGTTTAAGTACTTCTAAGTTCTAGGGGACTGATGACCTCAGATGTTAAGTCCCATAGTGCTCAGAGCCATTTGAACCATTTCTAACAGACTTTTGTGATGAGGTTATTGTGGTACGTTACAATTTATTTGTATTAGTGCAGTGCACAGTTTAATAATGCTTTTCCATTGGTTTATTGAAGACAACGGCAAACAGAAGAGAGAAATTAATCATCACTAATACACTACGTGATTAAAAGTATCCGGACACCCCAAAAACATACGTTTTTCATATTAGGTGTATTTTGCTGCCACCTACTGCCAGGTACTCCATATCAGCGACCTCAGTAGTCGTTAGACATCGTGAGAGAGCAGAAGGGACGCTCCGCGGAACTCACGGACTTCGAACGTGGTCAGGTGATTGGGTGCCACTTGTGTCATACGTCTGTACGCGAGATTTTCGCACTCCTAAACATCATTAGGTCCACTGTTTCCGATGCGATAGTGAAGTGGAAACGTGAAGGGACACGTACATCACAAAAGCGTACAGGTCGACCTCGTCTGTTAACTGTCAGAGACCGCCAACAGTTGAAGGGGGTCGTAATGTGTAATAGGCAGACAGACATCTATTCAGACCATCACACAGGAATTCCAAACTGTATCAGGATCCACTGTAAGTACTATGATAGTTAGGCGGGATGTGAGAAAACTTGGATTTCATAGTCGAGCGGCTCCTCATAAGCTACACATCACGCCTGTAAATGCCAAACGACACCTCGCTTGGTGCAAGGAGCGTAAACATTGGATTATTGAACAGTGGAAAAACGTCGTGTGGAGTGACGAATCACGGTACACAATGTGACGATCCGTTGGCAGGGTGTGGGTACGGCGAATGACCGGAGAACATCATCTATCAACGTGTGTAGTGCCAACAGTAAAATTCGTAGGCGGTGGTGTTGTGGGGTGGTCGTGTTTTTTTATGAAGGGGGTTTGCACCCCTTGTTGTTTTGCGTGGCACTACCACAGCACAGGCCTACATTGATGTTTTAAGCACCTTCTTGCATCCCACTGCTGAAGAACGATTCGAGGATGGAGATTGCATCGTTCAACACGATCGAGCACCTATTCATAGTGCAAGGCGTGTGGCGCAGTGGTAACACGACAGTAACATCCCTGTAATGGACTGGCCTGCACAGAGTCCTGACTTGAATCCTATAGAACGCCTTTGGGATGTTTTGGAACACCGACTTCGTGCCAGGCCTCACCGGCAGACATCGATTCCTGTGCTCTGTACAACACTCCGTGAAGAATGGGCTACCATTCCCCAAGAAACCTTCCAGCACCTGATTGAACGTGTGCCTGCGAGAGTGGAAGCTGTCATCAAGGCTAACGGTAGGCTAACACCATATTGAATTCCAGCATTACCGATGGAGGGCGCCTCGAACTTGTAAGTAAGTTTCAGCCAGGTGTGCGGATAATTTTGATCACATAGTGTACATTATCTAACACTGTCAAAAGCAGCCTACAATTTCAGTTAGTTAACCGATTCCATATTTGTAGAAACCAACTCTTTTGTATTTAAAGATGTCATCAAGTCAGGCTCGTGTTGTATTTTGTCGTTCTTGGAATGTTCTTGATGGTCGTTTGATGTGTAACAGGAAAGTTAAACATTGGAGGGTGGAAAATCAGGTATATAAGTGCATGGGGGATGTGACCCAAAGCTGTCTCAGCTGTCAGCAGGAATGCCAGATGCGACGGAAACACCATTGTGGAGGAGTTCATAGTGCGTAACACACTTGTTGTGCCACTAAATGCAAAATATTGTCTCTTCACACTAGCCTTGCTGGAATAGACGTAGTTTCTTTAGGCTCAGCCATTAATTCCTTCTTAAGAAGTTAACAGAAAGGCGTCATAACACGTCGCCAATAAAAGTATTGTATAGGGATGCTCAATGAGCGTAGTGATAACGTTCAAGCAAAAATGTAATAGTGATCAGCCCTGTAACTTTCGTTACTTTGAATGAGAAAATGCGATACCCCCACTCCCAACTTCTATTGGATGCAACTGTTGCAGTCAATCACTTATGATAGTTATCGAGACGTCATGAATGTGGAGAAACATTCATGACAGTGCATTCTTTCTTGAAAAACAGAATATCCTTTCATGTCGTGATTTGTCCGATAGCAGTTGCCCACACATGATAAGGATGCTTTAAGGTGCCTCCACTGCCTGCACCCCTCCATTAAATTCAAAGCAAAGTTTTGTTACGAATATTAGACCTTTTTCCACTTTGGATTCAATTTTATTACGCTTAAACACCTTTCATAAGATTCAAATACGCAAAATCTAATACAAAACTGGAAGACAAATTCTAGAACTTCAAACAAAAAAATAACACTTGATGAAAACACTCATAGCAATCCATATGTGTTATGTCAGTGCACAGTGTTTACTCGGGTTGTCAAAGTTATTTCTCACGAAAAATCAAACTAAAATAAGAAATAATATTTTTATGGTTACCAGTGTGAGAGCTGAATGAAAACAATTTTATGCTTACAAGGTGGGAGCGGAAATGTACTCCAGATGCACCATGCTGCATTCACCTGGTCTGACAACAGTGAGTTTCAAGGAGCCAGTGGCAGATGGCAGTGATCGGTCGCCGTTGTCGAGCAAGGAAACTCTCAAGTATACATCATTCTGAACTTGACATGGCCACAAGCTCTTTCGCAGAAAGTTTTGCTATTATTGGTAGGTTTGATAGTGAAGAAAATTATCTGTCAGGTTCCTTCGGATGGCAGTTCTGTGCACCAAACTCATTGTAGCCGCTTCACATCTATGCCTGCCATTTGAGACAAATAATGGACTCCCTGCAATATTCTGTGTCATTCCATACCATTTTTCGGACAATAACAACAGTCGGACTAGGTGATTACCGTCCGATGAATACGCTGCGGGTAACACAACATGAGCCCGCCCGGTTAGTCGTGCTGTCTAACGCGCGGCTTTCCGGGTTGGGAAGGAGCGCATGGTCCCCGGCACGAATCCGCCCGGCGGACTTGTGTCGAGGTCCGGTGAGCCGGCCAGTCTGTGGATGGTTTTTAGGCGGTTTTCCATCTACCTCGGCGAATACAGGCTGGTTCCCCTTATTCCGCCTCAGCTACACTATGTCGGCGAATGCTACGCAAACAAGTTTTCCACGTACGCGTACACCACCATTACTCTACCACGCAGACGTAGGCGTTACACTCCACTCGTCTGGTGTGTGACGTTTCCTGGGTGGGGGGTTGGGGGGGGGGTCCACTGGGGGCCGAACCGCACAATAAATGGCTCTGAGCACTATGCGACTTAACTTCTGAGGTCATCAGTTGCCTAGAACTTAGAACTAATTAAACCTAACTAACCTAAGGACATCACACACATCCATGCCCGGGACAGGATTCGAACCTGCGACCGTGGCGGTCACGCGGTTCCAGACTGAAGCGCCTAGAACCGCACGGCCACACCGGCCGGCTGAACCGCACAATAACCCTGTGAAAGAGTGGTTCGGTGTGGGGCGGCGGAGGGGTGAAGTGGACTGTGGCAGTCGTCGTGGGGTTGCGGACCACTGCGGCTGCGGCGGGGACGGAGCGTCTCCGTCGTTTATAGGCCCTCCGGTTAACATACAATACATTATACAACACAACATGAACGACTGAGTTTGGAGTGGTGCTGTGACTGGGAAAAACGGACTGCTTGTGGTGCACTGAGATACACACAAGAAGAGTTTGCGGCAGTTGATACCAGAAGTACCGTGGACGTCTGTCCACAGCAGAAACACCGCTGCGCGCAAATCAATCCGCTGCCCGCGAGAATCACGGCCCGTGGAGTGTCAGCGCCACTAGGAAGAGAGACGTGCACTTAAGTAACCGTGTACGAACAAAAGGTGTGAGTTGCAAGTTGCAAGTCATCCGAGTCTTGTTATCGAGATCCTGCATAACGTTCGTCGTGTCTTCAAGTCGAGCGGGATAGAAACAGTAGCCGATAGATAGAAAGTAGTTACTCTTCAGAAGAAACAGAATTGTGAATAGAATTATCGTGTATGGAGAAAGACCGCCTACCTAGAAATTTAACTGTGTACTGTTAGTTTGGAACAGTTCTTTGAATAGTACATCAAGACAGAAGATAAGTTTTTTCCGATTTTAGTTCAGAGACATTATTTAGTAGCTTTCATGGAACTGTTGTCAACGCAGGACAGATAAGGTAAACCTGCATTCTACAATTGCTGTAATCAGAACTATCAAAGTTGAGTGATATGTTTTACTATTAACTCTTCTGCGCTACTTTCATTATGCATATGCTGCCCTAGAACCTACGCATCCGTCCTAGCAGGACATCTTTATTAGTCTTTCTCAGCGGCAGCGAGATTAACATCAAAGCGTACGCCCTCAACCAACTACACTGCTGATGAATGGCCACACATTGTGTTCAGAAAGAAATAGTGGTTCTGCTCTACGCCCGATAACCATCGTCGGCGAACTAGGAATGAGTTCCGTTCTTCCACTGTTTTGGAGAGGCACAACGGTGTTACTCCTGGCGTCACGGTGTGATGTGCCGTCGGGTTTGACTTCAGGCCACAGCTGGTAATGACAGAGGGATCTCTGACGGCACAACGGTACGCCACGGGCAGCCTGCGTCCCCATGTGGTACCTCTTATGCCACATTATCGCGGTGCCAGTTTTCAACAAAATAATGCGCGTTCACACATGGACGTGTCTCTACGAACTTCCTGCGTGATTTTGAGGTATTCCCGTGGCTAGCAAGCTCCCCACATCTATCTCCGGTAAGACACGAGTAGGATTGGTTCGGACGTTAACTCCGTTCCAGTGCCAGTACCCATAATATTAAGGGCCAGATGCAACATTTGTGGGCTAGCTTGACTGAGAATAGGATACAGCGGCTTTATGATACCATTCCAAACCGAATAAGTGCATGCATCCAAGCCAGAGGGGGTGCTACGTCATACTGGTAAGTGGGCTTACACTTCCAAGTTTTGTGTAAATTTTACTCGATTTTGTAATCACTGAAATAACATCTTATATCTTCTCAAACCGTGAAGTTTCACTTCGTTTGCACCTCGCCTTCTGTGTGCTTCACTTTCTTTGTCAGGCAGTGTAATAAGCGTTTAAGCAATTCACTTAGATACAGCTATTCTATTGGAGTGAGAGCTCTTCTGAATGGAGTATTATGGTCAGTCGCGTGACAGGGATGTCGTCAGACCTTGCACTGGCCGTCAGCCTGAAAGGAAAGTTAAAGGAGGGCGAGACAATGTTCTTTACCGAGGGAAGTGTCACAGTAATTTACAGACTGAAATGTGAAACTAATCTTCACTAGTAACGGTTTAATATCTGCGGGAATTAAGTTCCTTCAGACTGAAATTCTGAGTCCAATCCAGTTTGATATTTTCTCTAAAAGATTTCTTTGATTACCTGGTTCTGTTAGATTTGTTGTAAGTACTACATCCTTCTGTAAATGCTGGACAGTTAATCTCCCCAGAATTATATACCGAATTTTGTGGTTTGAAACTCCAACTTCCATGTTCAGTTATATTTTATTTTGTAAGTTTTTTATTTTTATTTTACAGATATACTTCATGATCAAAAATATTCGAATAGCTAGTAGTGTCTGCCCGTCGCCTTTATGACGACTTGAACTCCGCTGGGGACACTTTCAGTGAACTGTCTAGAAGTCTGTGGAGGAATGGCAGCCCATTCTCCCTCCAGAGCCGAAACCAGAGAAGATGCGGTCTGGAGCTAAGTCGGCGATCTAACTTATCCCAAAGGTGTTCCACTGCGCTCAGGTCGGTATTCGGGACAGGACAGAGCATTTAAGGAACGTTATTTTTGACAAACCGTTGCCTCACATATGCTGCCTTACGACAGGTTGCAGTGCCATGCAGGTACAAACACTCTCCGAACTGGTCCTCTACTGTACGCAATACACAACGCCGTAAAATGTGTTCATATTGTAAGTGGGCTGTTTAGGTTTTTATGTTGGTAACGCCACGTAGCACTCTGCATGAAAATCACTGGCTGTGCTGTGTGCAGTCTGTGGCTGGTTGGCATTGTTGGAATATTCGCTATTGTAGTGTTGGGCAGTTGGATGTGAACAGCGCGTAGCGTTGCGAGTTGGAGGTGAGCCGCCAGCAGTGGTGGATGTGAGGAGAGAGATGGCACAATTTTGAGAGCGGACGATCTGGACGTGTGTCCATCAGAAAGAGTAAATTTTTAAGACGGGATGTCGTGAACTGATATGTATGTATAATGACTTTTGAATATTATTAAGGTAAATACATTGTTTGTTGTCTGTCAAAATCTTTGATTTGCTAACTATGCCTATCAGTAGTTAATGCCTTCAGCAGATAGAATCATTTATTTAGCTGGCAGTATTGGCGCTCGCTGTATTGCAGTAGTTCGGGTAACGAAGATTTTTGTGAGGTAAGTGGTTCATGAAAGGTATAGGTTATTGTTAGTCATGGCCATTCTTTTGTAGGGATTATTGAAAGTCAGATTGCGTTGCGCTTAAAGTATTGTGTGTCAGTTTAGTACTGATCAGAATAAGTAAAGAGAGAAATATCTGAGTACGTTCAGTTCTGCTCAGCTGTTTGAAAATTAAATAACGTAAGAGGTTTATCAGCACAGTAATTCATAAATTTTTCTAAGGGAAGGTTTCAATATCAATCCGTATTTAGTGATTCCTTAAGCACAAAAACGGGCCACACTCTAACCACAAAAAAAGTCCCCATACCGTAACATCACCTTCTCCATGCTACACTATTAGCACTATACTTCAGGCATTCGCCAAACCCAAACCCTTCCATGGGATTGCCACAAGGTATATCGTGATTCACCCCTCCAAATCATGTGTTTAATCATCCACTATCCAGCGTCGTTGCTCTTTACACCACCTCGAGCCTCGCTTAACTCTCCCTACAGATATGTGTGGCTTATGATGGGCAGCTTGACCATTGTACTTCATTCTTTTTAACTCCCCAAGCACAGACACTGTGCTAGCTCCACTTTTGGTAGTACTTCGGAGCTCACGTATGATTACTTACGCTGATTTCTTACGATTTTCTACAAGCATCCTCCGCAATCCTGGACGGTTCCTCTCTGTAGGTACATGTGGTCTGCCTGGTCTTGACTTAGCTGTGGTTGTTCCTTCGGGTTTTCGCTTCACTATCACCTCAACAACAGCCTGCTTGGGCAGCTTTAGAAAGGTTGAAATGTCCCTGACGGATTTGTTACTCTGGTGACATCCAATGAGTATTCCACTTTCGAAGTCACTGAGCTGCGGGTCGTCCTCTTGTGACATCTATTGGTCAATTCCGTGTTACACAGACGTGTCCGGATACTTTTTGATCAGATAGTATACGTTAGCGCTGCTGTATTGCTATAAATAAGCTGCATAAATTCCTCCAAAAAAGTTTCATTTAACTGTCAACTGTTGAAAGGTATAATTGAAACGAATAACTGAGATAACATGACATTCCACTGGAAGAAGCGAGAAGGCCACAGCTCCTGTAACGTCTTGTGCAGTCTGTACACTGGAAGAGGGGCGCGCCTTTCCCATACCAAGAAGATAGTGTGCCTCCATTCGACGGATCAAGTGGGTCGTGGCTAAATGACACGGACAAGGAGAAATGTGCCCAGTTAGGACGGGCTCTTCTTTTATCCGAGCTGTGAGCTCCCACCGCTGAGAGCGGTTCAGATTAATTGCTGTTACAGTCGGTGTGTCGGAAGACTGAACGACGCATCAGCGGCAGGTAAGCCCTGTTTGCCCAGAGAGTGATCAATCCCGGCTGCCAGCAGCTAGAGACCAAGGAAGGTGCGCTGATCGTGTCGTATGAGCTGAAAAAATAACCCGCAAAATTGTAATATAATCAACAGAAACGAGCAAAGGGTGTGTCACATGCGTTCAGTGGTGACGCGGATGTGTGGTCAATATTTCACGCTAAAACGCCTGTTTTCATGCAAAATAACGGCTGGTTTGAGATGTCACATAGAGCTGCAATACAGGTTTCTTCCGTCAAATTATGTCATCAGACAGGCGTACGATATGTCTACATCTATACTATCCAAGCCACTTTAAGGTGTGTGGCGGAGGATATTACTGGAACCACTATCATTTCTTCCCTATTCCTCCGTCCCAGAATGGTGAACAGGAAGAAATACTGCCGCAATTTCTGTAAATTTCCCGCCATGGTGAAACTACAAAGCATATGTTGGAGGAAATAGTATGTTGTCTGACTGTCCTTGGAACGTACGGTTTCGAAAATTTAATAGCAAACCTCTCCACGATGCACAATGTCTCTCTCGCAGTGTCAGCCACTGGTACAGCTTTTGCAAATCCAGTGTATTCGTTAATGAGTAAAGAGCCTTCCGCGAGACTTGAAGTACCGTTTCGATACTGCCTTTAACACCTCGTTACTCGCATGATTTCTTTCCTGCACGCAGATTGTGCCAACTATGGACGGGTCGGTAGTTATTTTATTCCTCCAATTCGTTACCCTCAGCGGACTTGCAGTAACAGAAACGTTTCGTTACTCGCTTGAATCCTTTCACGCACGTTAGTTCCGCGTCGATCGTTTTCGTATTCCTATAATTTCTTATACGCAGCGAAGCAGGTCGACAACGGCAAGGAGTGCCGAATAAATGTTGACACTCGGCACGTTTTCGTTCGCGTATACAATTAGTGTCCGACTGGGACAGAGTCAGCAGTACTAGTAATTTTCACATTCTGTGGTTTCATGATAGGTCAGATCATCGGCATTTAGATAGCCCATAGCGTTAATTGGTGGTTTCACGCTCAAGTTAGCGGAACACAGCAGCTTCTGTGCGCCGTCCGTCTATCGCATGCCGCCGTGCCTTGCTACTGCAGAGACCGCTCCCCGTACGACATAACAGCGGTGTCGAAGGTAATGTAATTTGTTAGGCTTACGTAAGACAGTGACGGCCTTCAAGTACCCACCATATGAACACCAACAATTTGCCCACGTTCGAATTCACTTAGATTCGACATGATGTTCTCACAACTACACAAAACACTATTCTGACCGCCACTGCCACTTGCAACGTATTGAGGATACGGCATAGGTGAAGTTCGTTGTCAAACACGAAAGCACAACTTGCATCTGCATTTGTGTTCAAGTACGTATTTCTCGCGGTGTTTTCTATTTTTGTCCAACCCATGTAGATAGATAGCTAGAGAGAGAGAGAGAGAGAGAGAGACTGAACATAATTCGAAAATTTTCTTGGGTGCTTTATGTGTTCCTACCTCTCGCCATATAATCTACTTCTACGTCGTACTTCGCAAGCCACCTAACGGTGTGTGGCGGAGGGTACTTTTTGTACCCCTAACTGAGCCCTCGAACCCTGTTCCGATCTCGAATAGTGCATGCGAAGGATGATTGTCGGTAAGCCTCTGTATTGGCTCTAATTTCTCGAATATTCTCCTCATGCTCATCACGCGATATGTATCAATATGTTGTCCGACTCCGTCCGAAAATGCTCTCCCGAAATTTCTCCGTGATGCACAACGCTTCTTTTGTAACGTCTGCCAATGGACTTTGCTGAGCACCTCCGTAACGCTTTCGTGCGACTGAACGATCCCGTGACGAAAAGTGCCGCTCTTCGTTGGATCTTCTCTATCTCTTATCTCAGTTCTGTATGGTAGGAAACCCATATACGAACAGTACTCAAGAATGGGTCGACCAAGCGCCTTATAAGTCACTTCATTCATGAATGAGTTACATTTCCTTAAGATTTTTCCTATGAATCTAAGTCTGGCATCTGCTTTCCCACTATTTGTTTCATATGGTCATTCCACTTAGGGTCGTTCCGGATAGTTACTTCTAGATATTTTACGGCAGATACTGTTTCCAGCAGTTTGTCTTCAATAGTGTAGCTACTAAGTAGTGGGTTTCTTTTCCTATGTATGCGCAACATGTTACATTTATTTACGTTCAGGGTCAACTGCCAGAGCCTGCACCATTCTTCAGTTCACTGGAAGTCATTCTGAAAATCCTTACATGTTCTGGCGTTGCTACTTTGTTATAGACAACCAGATTATCTGCAAACAGCCTTAGAAAGCATCCGACGCTTTCTACTAGATCATTTATATATGTTGTCAACAATAACGGTCCTATCACACTTCATTGGAATACACTGGAATTAACCTTTACATCGGTCGATTTTGTTCCGGTAAGAGCGACGTGTTGAGTCCTGTCTGCAAGGAATTCTTGAATCCAGTCGAAAATCTGCGCCGGTGCTCGATAAGCTCGTGTGTGAAAGTGCGGGACGGTTTCAAATGCTTTCCTGAAGTCAAGGAAAACGACATCAACCTCTCATGGAGGAAACAGAGCGAGCTGAGTTTCGCAGGATCCCTGCTTGCGGAATCCATGTTGATTTATATAGAGAAGATTTTTCATCTCCAAGAACGTCATAATTCTTGAGCATAACACATTTTTCATAATTCTACAACAGAATGACTTCAACGATTAGGTCTATAGTTGTGTGCATCTGATCCAGGGCCCATTTTGAAAACGGGAATGACCTGCGCTTTCTTCCAGTCGCTAGGTACCCTTCGTTGCTCAAGCGATCTACGATAAATTACTGCTAGAAATGGAGCAAGTTCTTTCGTACAATCTTCATAGAATCTCATAGGCATCTCATCTGGTCCTGACGCCTTTCCACTACTAAGTGATTGTAGTTGTTTTTCTATTCCGCGATCGATTATCTCGATATACACCGTTTTGACGTTCGTACGGTTGAAAGGAGGGACCGTGTTACGGTCTTCCGGAGTGAAACAATTTTGGAAGACCGAATTCAGTATTTCGGCCTTCTCTCAGTCATGTTCTGTTTCGGCGCCTGTATGGTCACTGAGTGAATGAACAGACGATTTTGGCCCACTTGCTGATTTGACATATGAGCAAAACCTCTTGAGTTTCTTACTCAGATCGGTCGACACTGTTTTACTTTCAAAGTCATTGAACGATTCTCTCATTTCTCTCCTTACGCTCATTCTCGCTTCGTTCTGCTTTTGTTTGTCAAACAGGTTTTTACTTCTCTTGAATCTGAGATGAAGTTCTCTTTGTTCACGTAGCAGTTTTCTTACACAGGTATTAATCCATGTTAGGTCTTTCCCATTCCTTAAGACCTTACTCGGAACGTACTTGTCTAGGGCATATTGCACGACGCCTTTGAATTTTTTCCATTTGTTTTCCACATCTTCGTTCTCATCATCGAATATTTGATGCTGACTGCTCAGTTACTCTGAAATTTGTATCCTGTCACTCTTGCTAAGCAAAAATATCTTCCTATCTTTCTTAACATGTTTTGGAGTACGTGTTGTCATAGATGCTATCACAGCCTTATGATACCTTACTGATGCCTTATTGACACATAATCAGCACGGATTCAGAAAATATTGTTCTTGTGAAACACAACTAGTTCTTTATACTCATTGAGTAATGAGTACTAGCGACAGGGGATGTCAAATTGATTCCATATTTTTAGATTTCCAGAAAGCTTTCGACACAGTTCCTCACAAGCGTCTTCTAACCAAACTGCGTGTCTATGGAATATCGTCTCAGTTGTGCAACTGGATTCTTGATTTCCTGTCAGAAAGGTCACAGTTCGTAGTAATAGACGGAAAGTCATCGAGTAAAACAGAAGTAATATCCGGCGTTCCACAAGGAAGTGTTACAGTCCCTCTACTGTTCCGGATCTATATTGACGATATAGGAGACAATCTGAGTAGCCCTCTTAAATTGTTTGCAGATGATACTGTCATTTACCGTCTTGTAAAGTCATCAGATGACCAAAACGAGTTGCAAAATGGTTTAGATACGATATCTGTATGGTGCGAAAAGTGGCAGTTGACTCTGAATAAAGAAAAGTGTGAAGTTATTCACATGAGTAATAAAAGAAATCCGCTAAATTTCGTTTACGCGGTAAGTCACACAAATCTGAAGGCTGCAAATTCAACAAAATGCTTAGGGATTACAATTACAAATAACCTTAATTGGAACGATCACATAGATAATGTTGTGGGTAGAGCAAACCAAAGACTGCGATTCATTGGGAGAACACTTAGAACGTGCAACAGATCCACTACAGAGACTGCTTACACCACGCTTGTCCGCCCTATTCTGTAGTATTGCTGTGCGGTGTGTGATCCGCATCAGGTGGGACTGACGGATGACATCGAAAAAGTTCAAAGAAGGGCAGCTCGTTTTGTATTATCGCGAAATAGGGGAGATGGTGCCACAGACATGATACGTGAAATGGAGTGGTAATCATTAAAACAAAGGCATTTTTCGTTGGGACGGGATCTTCTCATGAAATTTCAAACACCAGTTTTCTCCTGAGATTGCGAAAACATTCTATTGGCACACACATACGTAAGGAAATATGATCATCACGATAAAATAAGAGAAACCAGGGCTTGCACAGAAAAAATTAAGTTCTCGTTTTTCCCGCGCGACGTTCGAGAGTGGAACGGTAGAGAGACAGCTTGAAGGTGATTTATTGAGCCCTCTGTCATGCACTTTATTGTGAATAGCAGAGTAATCACATAGACGTAGACGTACATTAACTAATACGATATATGGAGGTACTCGATATATGAGGGTATGTCCAACATTGTCGAACATGATGGTTCGATGGTCCAAGTGCTATAATGTGGGGAGGCATTAGGTTGCATGGGTGTACTGACCTTCAAGTCTTCAGGTGAACTCAAGGGTCAACGTTATTGTGACACTGTACTCCGTCCCCATTCCCGTCTTATCAGGGGAGCATTCAGAAGAGACTTCGTTTTGTGGATAGCATTGAGAGTCCGCATCGAACAGTACAGGCGGAGGAGCTCTTGGAACGAGAGGATGTTCCGAAAATGGACTTCTCCCGAATTAAGTCCAATTGAGCATGTGTGAGATGATTGGAGAAACGTACTGCAGCACTGTCTCAAGAAACGACTGGAACAAAAATGGTTCAAATGGCTCTGAGCACTATGGGACTTAACTTCTGAGGTCATCAGTCCCCTAGAACTTAGAACTACTTAAACCTAACTAGCCTAAGGACATCACACACATCCATGCCAGAGGCAGGATTCGAGCCTGCGACCGTAGCGGTCGCGCTGTTCCAGACTGAAGCGCCTAGAACCGCTCGGCCACATCAGCTTTTGACTCGTGTTCCGGAAAATTTACTTCGTCTTCTTTGGTGAATGAATTTCAGAAAATTGTATTTATTAACTCCGCTTTAGTGGTACTGTGATCGGTAACATTACCTTCGCTATCGCGTCGTGAGGGTATGGACTGTGTCTTGGCGCTGGTGCGCTTCACATACGAGCTGTAATTCCTTGTGAACTATTTATCAAAGGGTAGACCAGACGTGGCTTAGCTTCAAAGAAGTAGTATCGACTGCAGTGGAGAGATTTACATTAAATAAATTAATAAGAGACCGAGCTGAGCCCTGATGGTACACAGAATAGGTAAGAACACTGTTGCACAAGTAATGAAATGATCATGCCAAATTTAAATGAACGCAAAATTCCCGAGATTAAAAACATTTTACAGAAGCTCGAAATTTAGCGCCAACTTAATGTTAGACCCTTTTAATAATTTCCACAACAAAATTTGTCTCGAAATCTGGTAGAGACACCACAAAGATTTTCCTGTCGAGTCAAAAGCTACTGCAAAATGAATAACTCAGAAGTAGGTATCCTTGGTATGGCAAAGCAGCTTAAATACTTAATAAAGGTAAGTCTTCCACTCCAGATTGTATACCAGTTAGATTCCTTTCAGAGCATGCTGCTACAATAGCTTTGTACTTAACAGTCAGATACAAGCGCTCGCTCGACGGAAGATCCGTGCCGCTGATGTGGCCGAGCGGTTCTAGGCGCTTCAGTCTGGAACCGCGCGACCGTTACGGTCGCAGGCTCGAATCCTGCCTCTGGCATGGATGTGTGTGTTATCCTTAGGTTAGCTAGGTTTAAGTAGTTCTAAGTTCTATGGGACTGATGACCTCATATGTTAAGTCCCATAGTGCTCAGAGCCATTTGAACCATTTGAACCATTTGAAGATCCGTACCCAAAGTCTCGACAATTGCACAGGTCACACTGCTACTCAAGAAAAGCAGTAGGAATAATCCGATAAATTACAGACCCATGTCACTCAGGTCGATTTGCATTAGGGTTTTGCAACATATATTGCCTTCGAATATTATGAATTAACTCGTGGAAAACAATCTGCCGCGCGGGATTAGCCGAGCGGTCTTAGGCGCTGCAGTCATGGACTGTGCGGCTGGTCCCGGCGGAGATTCGAGTCCTCCCTCGGGCATGGGTGTGTGTGTTTGTCCATAGGATAATTTAGGTTAAGTAGTGTGTAAGCTTAGAGACTGATGACCTTAGCAATTAAGTCCCATAAGATTTCACACACATTTGAACATTTTTGAAAACTATCTGTTGACACACAGTCAGCACAGATTCAGAAAATGTCGTTCTTGTGAAACACAACTAGCTCTATTCTCACGACATAATGAGTACTATGGAGAGGGGATCTCAGATTAATTCCATATTTCTCTATTTTCAAAAGGCTTTTGATATCGTCCCTCACAAGGTGCTCTTAATCAAATTGCATTCTTATCGAGTATTATCTCAGTTGTGCGACTAGATTCGTGATTTCCTGTCAGAAAGGGCATACAGTTCGTGGCAACTGACGAAAAGTCCTCGACTGAAACAGAAGTGATATCTGGCATTCTCCTGTTCCTAATCTATATTAACGGTTTAGGAGATATTCTGAGCATTCCTCTTTGACTGTTTGCAGATTATACTGTCATTTACCGTCTAGTGAAGTCACTAGAAGATCAAAAACAATTGCAAAGTGATTCAGACAAGGTACCTCCATGGCATGAGAAGTGGCAGTGGACCCTAAGTAATGAAAAATGTAAAGTCACCCACATGAATAGTAAAAGAAGTCCGTTAAATTTCGGTTACACTATAAATTATACAAATCTAACTACATACCTAGGAATTACATTTACGAAAAAACTTAAATCGTAAGGATCACACAGGTAATTTGGGGAAAGCAAACCAGACTGCTTTTATTGGCAGTATACTTAGAAGATGCAATAGGTGTACTAACGAGACTGACTACACTACGCTAGGATATTGCTGTGCAGTATTGTACCCTTACCAGACAGGATTGTCGGAGGATATCGAAAAAGTTCAAAGAAGCGCAGTTCCTTTTGTACACTCCTGGAAATGGAAAAAAGAACACATTGACACCGGTGTGTCAGACCCACCATACTTGCTCTGGACACTGCGAGAGGGCTGTACAAGCAATGATCACACGCACGGCACAGCGGACACACCAGGAACCGCGGTGTTGGCCGTCGAATGGCGCTAGCTGCGCAGCATTTGTGCACCGCCGCCGTCAGTGTCAGCCGGTTTGCCGTGGCATACGGAGCTCCATCGCAGTCTTTAACACTGGTAGCATGCCGCGACAGCGTGGACGCGAACCGTATGTGCAGTTGACGGACTTTAAGCGAGGGCGTATAGTGGGCATGCGGGAGGCCGGGTGGACGTACTGCCGAATTGCTCAACACGTGGGGCGTGAGGTCTCCACAGTACATCGATGTTGTCGCCAGTGGTCGGCGGAAGGTGCACGTGCCCGTCGACCTGGGACCGGACCGCAGCGATGCACGGATGCACGCCAAGACCGTAGGATCCTACGCAGTGCCGTAGGGGACCGCACCGCCACTTCCCAGCAAATTAGGGACACTGTTGCTCCTGGGGTATCGGCGAGGACCATTCGCAACCGTCTCCATGAAGCTGGGCTACGGTCCCGCACACCGTTAGGCCGTCTTCCGCTCACGCCCCAACATCGTGCAGCCCGCCTCCAGTGGTGTCGCGACAGGCGTGAATGGAGGGACGAATGGAGACGTGTCGTCTTCAGCGATGAGAGTCGCTTCTGCCTTGGTGCCAATGATGGTCGTATGCGTGTTTGGCGCCGTGCAGGTGAGCGCCACAATCAGGACTGCATACGACCGAGGCACACAGGGCCAACACCCGGCATCATGGTGTGGGGAGCGATCTCCTACACTGGCCGTAAACCACTGGTGATCGTCGAGGGGACACTGAATAGTGCACGGTACATCCAAACCGTCATCGAACCCATCGTTCTACCATTCCTAGACCGGCAAGGGAACTTGCTGTTCCAACAGGACAATGCACGTCCGCATGTATCCCGTGCCACCCAACGTGCTCTAGAAGGTGTAAGTCAACTATCCTGGCCAGCAAGATCTCCGGATCTGTCCCCCATTGAGCATGTTTGGGACTGGATGAAGCGTCGTCTCACGCGGTCTGCACGTCCAGCACGAACGCTGGTCCAACTGAGGCGCCAGGTGGAAATGGCATGGCAAGCCGTTCCACAGGACTACATCCAGCATCTCTACGATCGTCTCCATGGGAGAATAGCAGCCTGCATTGCTGCGAAAGGTGGATATACACTGTACTAGTGCCGACATTGTGCATGCTCTGTTGCCTGTGTCTATGTGCCTGTGGTTCTGTCAGTGTGATCATGTGATGTATCTGACCCCAGGAATGTGTCAATAAAGTTTCCCCTTCCTGGGACAATGAATTCACGGTGTTCTTATTTCAATTTCCAGGAGAGTATTATCGCGAAACAGGGGACAGAGTGTCACGGATGTGACACACAAGTTGGTGTGGCCATCATTAAAACAAAGACGTTATTTGTTGCAGCGGGATCGTTTCACGAAATTTCAATCTATAACATTCTCCTCTGAAAGCGAAAATATTTAGTTGATACCCATCTACACGGGCAGAAATGATCACTGTTATAAACTAAGAGAAATCAGAGCTCACGCGGAAAAATTTTAAGTGTTCGTTTTTCCTATGCTCTTTTCGAGAGTATAAAGGTAGAGAAATAGTGTGAAAGTGGTTCTATGAACCCTCTGCCAGGTACTTGAGTGCGAATTGCAGAGTTGTCATGTAGATGTAGATGTGAACAGTGTATAAGTTTAGTGATTTGGTGAGATTTATGTTAAAGATGTTAACAAGGTCACGTAATTTACTACTTGATATTTTCTGCACGGTCATTACTGCACCACTAAGTGGACTACGCCTGTCAGTAAGGACTTACCGTTTTGCGTCCACGCGTCCACACTTCGAGACCTGACCAGGTGGCCAGGGGAAAAAAGCATAAATGGTCTGCTCTTGCCACATGCACGTACCTACAAACCTAAAACATACTTCTCCTAATAACTGTAATTATTAGTCTGCAAATGATGTAAATACTGATTTAATGTTGTTCAGTACACTGTCGTCAGTCACCAATAAAAATATATGCACTTATACCCTACCGCTTACTTATCCTCGCTCTCATCTAATTTTTACGTATTCTTGATGTTAAATGATTTGACATACTAACACGATGGTGACATGTATACATACAGCACACACTTCTGCAGTGTACCACTTGATAATGGCCATAAGGCCGAAATGGCAATAGCGATTATGATATCTTTTAAAAAAATTGACCAAGGCAGCACATACCTGGGTGATTTTTAATCCGCCACGCACTTCATATCGTGCAGCATGCGATTTCCGTTTTTTGGTAATCTGAAAGAACAACTTGGGAGGGAGGGGAAAAGAGATTTTCCAACGATGAAGACGTTCACACAGCGATTCTCGAATGGCACCGCGAAGCAGATTTCTATCGTCGAGGAACAGAACGATCGGAAGATCTTTCCGACCACTGTTTACGGAAATATGATGACTACGCTGAAAAATAGTGTCATATTTCTGCGTCTCTTTGAAATGTTTTGCAACATTCAATAAAAGTTACTTGACTTGTCATGATAATGCGTAATTTTGTTTTCTGAAGTCCTCATATATAAAATTTTTATACGGAACGCGTGCCCGGAAATGCACCGTTTGTATACGAAATATGTTTGAGGACCAGATCTCTCTCAAATCTCTCGTTTCACGGTACGGTATAAAATGGTAGAGTTGCGCAACGCATGTATCTAGACCCTTTTACGGGTAGCGTGCTGGCCGTTGTGGCCGAGCGGTTTTAGGCGCTTCAGTCTGGAACCGCGCGACCGCTACGGTCGCAGGTTCGAATCCTGCCTTGGGCATCGATGTGTGTGATGTCCTTAGGTTAGTTAGGTTTAAGTAGTTCTAAGTTCTGGGGGACTGATGACCTCAGATGTTAAGTCCCATAGTGCTCAGAACCATTTTTGAGCCGGTAGCGTCAGTCCATCATAAACCATTTTCGTCCGACTAGAACAACGGTTGCTAGAAACTGGTGCGTTCACAACCAGAAGCCTTATTGGCCGAGTATGAAAGCATGTGTTGCTGATACACAATATGCAACGGAAAACAGGGTCGCTACGGGAGGAGCTCCTGTAGAGCACACAAGTCAGATCTCATTGTCTCCGCTGTGTGAGTATTGTGAAGCGGGAGATTTCAAAGTGATCCGATTTTCAATCTTATTTTACATAGAAACGGTACATATCTGGACATGGGTTCCTTATCAAAAACGTATCTAGTAATCTCTTTTTAAAATCTCTAGAAGCCTATAATAGGAATCCCCCTTACGATTCGGTCTTAGTGCGATAATATATCAATGATCGCGTATGCCTAATGAATTTGACTTTGGATCAGGCTATCGTCTCTGGCCATAGTGCCAGTAGAGTCAGTGTCGTCGTAACTGCCGTCTGCTTCACGTCTGCTGTGCAGCGAGCTACCTTAATTTAAGTATTAATTGTATTTTTCTTACTTGTCACTTCTTCTCCCGTGTGTAATTGTCGAGTGCTATTAATAGTTCCATAGATTTCGTGTTTGTTTTGAACACAGTCAGAGAGTCCCTTTAGTCAACCATAGTGCCAGTAGTGCTAGTGTTTGTTTTCTATACAGTCCAGAGACAGGTAGTGCTATTTTCATTGTTTTCTACAAGAAGTGCCTAGCAACCACAGTTTAGTGAATAAACAGCCGCCTTTAGTGAATTAGCAGTCTAGTTAATGGTTGATTAATTCTCTTCAGTAAATTGATTCCTTAGGATGGATAGGATGTGTGACTGCTGTGTACGGACGCAGGAGGAGCTGGCCACTGTTCGCGAACAGCTGAGCGTGTTGATGGCCGCCGTCAGCCGTCTTCAGGCTGCTGCCTCGGAGTGTAGCGGCAGTGGGGAGTCTGGTGCGTCGCAAGGTACACCCCAGGTGTTACAAGCTTCACCCACTGTCCCTGCTGTCGAGACATCTTCGCGTGTACTGGGCGCGGTTGGGCCACCCTCTTCCTAAGGGCCGGCCGCGGTGGTCTCGCGGTTCTAGGCGCGCAGTCCGGAACCGCGCGACTGCTACGGTCGCAGGTTCGAATCCTGCCTCGGGCATGGATGTGTGTGATGTCCTTAGGTTAGTTAGGTTTAAGTAGTTCTAAGTTCTAGGGGACTGATGACCACAGCTGTTAAGTCCCATAGTGCTCAGAGCCATTTGAACCATTTGATCTCCCTAAGGGGAGTGGCGGGTTCAGCGGCGTTCGCGGCGCATGAGGCGGAGGGTCAATGTGGAGGCTGGCCGTGTGGCATCGCCCGCTCTGCCTGTTAGTGGACATGTGGCTGCTCCTTCAGCAAGGTCCGAGCAGGCACACGGGGGGGAGGGGTTTATTAGTTATTGGGAGCTCCAACGTTAGGCGGGTGATGAAGCCCCTTAGGGAAATAGCGGGAAGGTCGGGGAAGAAGGCCAGTGTTCACTCTGTCTGCTTGCTGGGGGGTCTCATCCGAGATGTGGAGGAGGCCCTACCGGCGGCGATAGAGAGCACTGGGTGCACCCGACTGCAAATTGTTGCTCATGTCGGCACCAGTGACTCCTGCCGTCTGGGTTCAGAGGTCATCCTCAGTTCGTACAGGCGGTTGGCGGAATTGGTGAAGGCGGAAAGCCTCGCTCGCGGGCTGAAATCAGAGCTAACTATTTGTAGTAACGTTCCCAGAACCGATCGCGGTCCTCTGGTTTGGAGCCGAGTGGAAGGCTTAAACCAGAGGCTCAGACGATTCTGCGGAGATCTGGGGTGCAAATTTCTCGACCTCCGCTATCGGGTGGAGAAATGTAGGGTCCCGCTGAATAGGTCAGGCGTGCACTACACACCGGAAGCGGCTACAATGGTAGCGGAGTACGTATGGAATGCACATGGTTTTTTTTTAGGTTAGATGCTTCCCTCCCTAGGCCCGACAAGACGCCTCCTGAGACGCGGCAAGGTAGGAGTAGGCAAAATGCAACAGGGAATAACAATATTAATGTGCTAATAGTAAACTGCAGGAGCGTCTACAGAAAGGTCCCAGAACTGCTCTCATTAATAAGCGGTCACAACGCCCATATAGTACTAGGGACAGAAAGTTGGCTGAAACCAGACGTAAACAGTAATGAAATCCTAAACTCAGATTGGAATGTATACCGCAGAGACAGGCTGGACAGTGAAGGTTCAAATGGCTCTGAGCACTATGGGACTCAACTGCTGTGGTCATTAGTCCCCTAGAACTTAGAACTAGTTAAACCTAACTAACCTAAGGACATCACAAACATCCATGCCCGAGGCAGGATTCGAACCTGCGACCGTAGCGGTCTTGCGGTTCCAGACTGCAGGGACAGTGAAGGGGAGGCGTGTTTATAGCGATAAGAAGTACAGTAGTATCGAAGGAAATTGACGGAGATCCGAAATGTGAAATGATTTGGGTGAAGGTCACGGTTAAAGCAGGCTCAGACTTGGTAATTGGATGTCTCTATAGGCCCCCTGGCTCAGCAGCTGTTGTGGCTGAGCACCTGAAGGATAATTTGGAAAATATTTCGAGTAGATTTCCCCACCATGTTATAGTTCTGGGTGGAGATTTTAATTTGCCGGATATGGACTGGGAGACTCAGACGTTCATAACGGGTGGCAGGGACAAAGAATGCCGTGAAATTTTTTAAAGTGCTTTATCTGAAAACTACCTTGAGCAGTTAAACAGAGAACCGACTCGTGGCGATAACATATTAGACCTTCTGGTGACAAACAGACTCGAACTATTTGAAAAAGTTAACGCAGAACAGGGAATCAGCGATCATAAAGCGGTTACGGCATCGATGATTTCAGCCGTAAATAGGAATATTAAAAAGGGTAGGAAGATTTTTCTGTTTAGAAAAAGTGACAAAAAGCAGATTTCAGAGTACCTGTTGGCTCAACACAAAAGTTTTGTCTCAAGTACAAATAGTGTTGAGGATCAGTGGACAAAGTTCAAAATCGTCGTACATAATGCGTTAGATGAGTATGTGCCAAGCAAGATCGTAAGAGATGGAAAAGAGCCACCGTGGTACAACAACCGAGTTAGAAAACTGCTGCGGAAGCAAAGGGAACTTCACAGCAAACATAAACATAGCCAAAGCCTTGCAGACAAAGAAAAATTACGCGAAGCGAAATGTAGTGTGAGGAGGGCTATGCGAGAGGCGTTCAATGAATTCGAAAGTAAAGTTCTGTGTACTGACTTGGCAGAAAATCCTAAGAAATTTTGGTCTTATGTCAAAGCGGTAGGTGGATCCAAACAAAATGTCCAGACACTCTGTGACCAAAATGGTACTGAAACAGAGGATGACAGACTAAAGGCCGAAATACTAAATGTCTTTTTCCAAAGTTGTTTCACAGAGGAAGATTGCACTGTAGTTCCTTCTCTAGATTGTCGCACAGATGACAAAATGGTAGATATCGAAATAGACGACAGAGGGATAGAGAAACAATTAAAATCGCTCAAAAGAGGAAAGGCCTCTGGACCTGATGGGATACCAGTTCAATTTTACACAGAGTACGCGAAGGAACTTGCCCCCCTTCTTGCAGCGGTGTACCGTAGGTCTCTAGAAGAGCGTGGCGTTCCAAAGGATTGGAAAAGGGCACAGGTCATCCCCGTTTTCAAGAAGGGACGTCGAGCAGATGTGCAGAACTATAGACCTATATCTCTAACGTCGATCAGTTGTAGAATTTTGGAACACGTATTGTGTTCGAGTATAATGACTTTTCTGGAGACAAGAAATCTACTCTGTAGGAATCAGCATGGGTTTCGAAAAAGACGGTCATGTGAAACCCAGCTCGCGCTATTCGTCCACGAGACTCAGAGGGCCATAGACACGGGTTCACAGGTAGATGCCGTGTTTCTTGACTTCCGCAAGGCGTTCGATACAGTTCCCCACAGTCGTTTAATGAACAAAGTAAGAGCATATGGACTATCAGACCAATTGTGTGATTGGATTGAGGAGTTCCTAGATAACAGGACGCAGCATGTCATTCTCAATGGGGAGAAGTCTTCCGAAGTAAGAGTGATTTCAGCTGTGCCGCAGGGGAGTGTCATAGGACCGTTGCTATTCACAATATACATAAATGACCTTGTGGATGACATCGGAAGTTCACTGAGGCTTTTTGCGGATGATGCTGTGGTGTATCGAGAGGTTGTAACAATGGAAAATTGTACTGAAATGCAGGAGGATCTGCAGCGAATTGACGCATGGTGCAGGGAATGGCAATTGAATCTCAATGTAGACAAGTGTAATGTGCTGCGAATACACAGAAAGATAGATCCTTTATCATTTAGCTACAAAATAGCATGTCAGCAACTGGAAGCAGTTAATACCATAAATTATCTGGGAGTACGCATTAGGAGTGATTTAAAATGGAATGATCATATAATGTTGATCGTCGGTAAAGCAGATGCCAGACTGAGATTCACTGGAAGAATCCTAAGGAAATGCAATCCGAAAACAAAGGAAGTAGGTTACAGTACGCTTGTTCGCCCACTGCTTGAATACTGCTCAGCAGTGTGGGATCCGTACCAGATAGGGTTGATAGAAGATATAGAGAAGATCCAACGGAGAGCAGCGCGCTTCGTTACAGGATCATTTAGTAATCGCGAAAGCGTTACGGAGATGATAGATAAATTCCAGTGGAAGACTCTGCAGGAGAGACGCTCAGTAGCTCGGTACGGGCTTTTGTCAAAGTTTCGAGAACATACCTTCACCGAAGAGTCAAGCAGTATATTGCTCCCTCCTACGTATATCTCGCGAAGAGACCATGAGGATAAAATCAGAGAGATTAGAGCCCACACAGAGGCATACCGACAATCCTTCTTTCCACTAACAATACGAGACTGGAATAGAAGGGAGGACCGATAGAGGGACTCAAGGTACCCTCCGCCACACACCGTCAGGTGGCTTGCGGAGTATGGATGTAGATGTAGATGTAGATGTAGAAAATTTGAACGGTTAGTGGAGAGAAGAGTACAAGTTGTTCTAATGAGCAACCCATTGTACTCCTCCATTTTCTACTTATTTGGATTTTTGTTTAATACGTAAAACAATGTGCCATCACTCACATAAAAATATGAAACGAAGAGGGGTACTGCATGACTCAAAGAGTCCACAACTAACATAATTGAAGTAATACAGAAATTAATTAATACGGTAGCTAGCCCAGTTGGGCACTGTCTGTCCATTTGCTGATCAATAATGCGTAAAGCACTGAATACGCGACCGTTCGGCTGTACTTGTGGCAACGAGAGGTTGACACACGTTTCTGACTATACAATGCGGTACGAAATAATAATGGATAAAGAAAATAATTGTCTTAGGTCGTTAACACTGAGATATGTTAATTTGGAAAGGATGTTTAATCTCTTTATTAAAAAGTAAGTGACTGACACGTAGGTAGCTCATTTGCTACGACAGTAATTTACGTTACGTCAGATTCCTGGTCATGGCAAGCTACGTCCTTTGAATAGATTGTAATTACTATGAAAATTTGCTGAATGAAACAAGCACATGTTGGCTTTCAACAGACTGACAAAGTCGAAATACGAACCAAGACAGTACACTATATCTTTACTACAATAGATACATATATAAAATATGTGAACTTCATTCATTCTTATTTTTTAATTAAAATTGCAAGAATTACTTTAATTTCAAGTTACTTTACTTTGTGTTCACTCAATTAGCAAGAATGATATTGCATCTGAATATTATTGAACAACACTGTTAAGTTATTCAGACTTCATTACTAATTACTTTCAGATATCTTCAATTATCTTTTAGCAAACAAACAAAACTGCCAGCGATGGTATTTTAATAGATTTCTTTTAACTACATAAGCAACGACACTTGGGTATTCAATAAATGGAAAAAAATGGGACCCTAAATATGTGACAGTAACAGTAAATAATGAAAAGGTCGTGTACCAAGAGCTTTTACGTGCAACACTTGTTATTGAAATAAAATTAACTGAGAATGTCATTGGATAATGCCTCAAAAAGTTTCTAACCTGAACGAAAATAATGACGATCTAAGGAGGGGAAAATAAGCTGAAGATGTCAATTTAAGTTTGTGTTGGGGAGGGCATTGGCTTGGGTAGTTCGTGCAACAATGTCACCTGTGGTGTTGTGGTGCTGTAATGGCTAGTATTACTGCCTAGGAAGCAAGGAGACCTGGGTTAAAGTCCCGGCCGTGGCACAAATGTTAATTCACGTCTTCAGCTTCTATCATTATCGCAGAAAATAAAACCTTACAATTCGTTGTAGATGATACGCCGTCGTCTTCGTCGTCGTCTACAATGTTCCCATCGCTCTATGTAATATTGCGGACATACTATGATTCACAGTGACCAATTATGGGTCAAGATCTTTATGTTATTGGAGCTTATCCCCATACTCGCCATCCTCTCGGTGCCTCGCTAATAACAATCGCGCTTCACATATGCCCGATGGTGCTCGCCACTTGCGTGTGTTCACCCTTACGTCTCACAGCCAAGTAACTTTCCTGCTCGCTCTGCGCTGAAATCATTCTCGATTCCAGAGACAGCGCTCCTACAAAAGTCTTTACTCTCTTTCAACGATATTGCTTTTCCTGACTTTCCCGAAAGGCGTTAACCCAGAATAAATATGTCGTAATACAAAATACTTTATACAGGTTATAGAACATCTCACATTTCTAATTAACACATAGTATCTAAGGACTTACAGAATAATACAAGTATGTCATATTTACAATAAGCATATGGGCAAAGTTTTAGGTAGCACATCTGTATTATAATGTCACACACTGTACACTAACTTACTGAAACAAACTTAAAGCATGGCTGTACGTGGCATTTAATCCAATCTGTGTGGATGTTGTGATATTTATATGATGACACCTTGCTCCAAAATTTTAACTGTATGTGTTATCACTAAAAATATTCGCCACTACATCTTCTAAAATAATGAACTGTGTAAAAAGAAAGGATAATTTACGGTAAAATCTCCCTTGCTCGGAGACAAAAGAAGCTTTACTTTATCGCACTGGCTTGGTATAGGTCTGTTGCGTTTCTCTTCTTTTTTTATATCTAAAATGTCACAACCAGCATTCGATACCAGATAATGCAATACATATACATCATAAGAAGGAATTATTCCGTTTGTGTTATATATTACTCAAATATTATTGAACCTCAGAAGAACAATATCTTTTGTCTAATCGATATCTGATGCCAATGGAACGAACGCATAAGCGAAACAACAGTACAGTTAGTTGTTTGATATCGTTAGAACATCAATTACGTTTCATGCAGTTTGCTGGATCTGAATGATTTTTAACTAGAATGTAGCCTTTCACTGTGTTTCAATTTATCTCTTGTTAATGGAAGTTCACCGAGAAAACTTGATGCACAAAAAAGCTTTGATGTACCTTTAACAGCCTCCTATCGCATGAATAAATGGAAATATGAAGGTTTCTTTTTGTTTGTCAGTAAAAATGCGACGCTTACGGCGACACAAGAATGCCACAAGTGTGTGGAGAAATTATCAGATAAGTATAATAGCGTATAAAACTTAACTGCTGGTAACTTTTGTCAGCGGTACGTTTTCGAGAAAGATGAGCGCGACGAAATTGGTGGCTCAACGCAGGAAATGATCCGACTTGTACGTAGTTGGGTGTTGAGCGGCGGCAATATTGGACCGCTAGGTGATCTTCTACATTCCAACGGAAGTAAGAGTATTACGGCCACATACATAGGAAGCCATCATCCACCTCTCCTTCTCGCGCAGCCTCGAGAAGAAGACGACGCTCGGAATTACATTGGCCCGTTTCACATGAGACGAGATTAGTTGGAATGGTCGATATTAATACCGCCCTGATCGCGTGTGGGAGGGGTAAAGGACGAGAAAAGGAGACGGAACAAGACCACTGGCAAGAGACACGGAAATAGTACTGAGTTATTAATAAAGCCGCAACCGGGGAAGAACTTCGAAGTCGAACGCTCTTTCGGGATTTTTGTTAATTAAAATGAAAACAGGAAGCTTCAACGTATAGATTATAGTCTAGTGAATATATTAAGCTTATGGAAAGATGGGGAAGGAATTCGGGCTTAGTACTTACATACTGCTGAGCATTAGTGGGGAATTACTGTTCCTTATAGTCTAAACGACACTGCACCGTTATTCATGTATGTGCCCTGCTCATAATGACCGAACAAGGGGCAGAATGACCACGATCCGCGACTGTTGCATACTTGTTTCGTCTGCCACATCACCGCCACTAACGTATGTGCGCGAGGTGGTTCAATGGTTATGGGAGCACACCCACATGCGGCTGGAAAGAAGTTCAAATCCTATTTCTGTTACCATTAAGTAGGTTTTCCACCTTTCCCTATAAGACTTCGTGTGAAAATTGTGTTGCTTCTTTCTAAAGGTCACAGTTTGTTCTATCAGCCAACCCTGTTTAATCCTAGTTCTTACCCTATCCAAATGAAGAAGATGTCTCCTGGATTACCGAGCGAGGTGGCGCAGTGGTTAGCACACTGGACTCGCATTCGGGAGGACGACGGTTCAATCCCGTCTCCGGCCATCCTGATTTAGGTTTTCCGTGATTTCCCTAAATCGTTTCAGGCAAATGCCGGGATGGTTCCTTTGAAAGGGCACGGCCGATTTCCTTCCCCATCCTTCCCTAACCCGAGCTTGCGCTCCGTCTCTAATGACCTCGTTGTCGACGGGACGTTAAACACCACTCACCACCATCTACTGGATTACATAAACATATTTTTCATTTTTCTCCTATTCCACACTTTATTTTTGCTTTTGCAATATCATCGTGAATGTTACTGAAAGCAGCCTCCTAGTCGGTAAATGGTGTATCTCATCTTTGATGTGACCCTTTCTTTTGTTTATTGGTACTGAGAAAATATGGAGTGCGAATGTTCAGCAGTCATATAGTGGACAAACAAACGCCAGCATCTTTTTTCTAACAGCATTTGTGACCACCATGAGGTATGTTATTCACAATGTCCGTCAGTTGTTCTTCGTAAAAGCTTGACATTTGTTAGTGTAGCACTGAACCCTTGTTTAAAGTGAAGTGATAGGCACTGCTGGATAGCAGACACCGAAGGATTGGTTCAGCTGCCTAACTGGAAAGACTTTCTTTCTTCGCGCTTTTTGTCACCTTTACTTCATTACTCCTCGAAACCTGAGTGTTGAGTAGATTTAGAGTGTTGTGGATTTAGAGTCTGAAGTTATACATTTGATAACGATGAGAGAGAAATGAGAGGCTGAAATCCAGTGTTGGGATATAGCTTGCTCGTCCCGAATAGCACCAATGGGGCCACGGAGTTTAATGTCGTCAACCGACGGAAGGATCATTAGTGTCACATGCTCTCTGTGGAGAGGTCTGAATTTTAATCCACGGTGTTGGAACAAAGAGATTTGAACAAGGACTGTACGCCATATTCTGTCAACCCCTTGCTGAGCAGGTAGTATCAATAAAAATTCCTTCGATCACCAGGATTTGAACAAGCTACTTCCGAATCTAGCACTATCTCTCAAACGTTCTTTGGCAACCTAGGCTACAGAATTAGGTAACTTGGTCGTTATGAAACATGAAACAAATGAGCAACTCTTGAGAGAAAATGAACCCGTGGGAAAGCTGAGAAATTGTCAGGCGTTTCACTAAGAAACAGTGGGCTGAGAACCACCTCTGCTCCTCTCGAACAGCATCAATGGGGTTAACAAGTTTAACGCTCACATCCGAGGAACGGGTCACCATCAACAGCGTCACATGCCCTCCATAATGTATTGTGGAGAAGTTTCAAAATTTATCCACGACGTTGGAACAAATTCCTTTGATCACGGTTTGTACGCCACATTCTCTGATCCCCTTGCTGGCCAAATACTGGCAACATAAATTTCTTCGATCTCCAGGATTCGAACAATCTGCTTCGGGATCGAGCACCATTGTTCACACGAGCTTTGGAAACCAAGGCTACAGAAGTAGCTAACTAATAGTCCGAATTAAATGAGCTACTGCTGGGAGAAAATAATCCTGTAACAAACTTAAGAAATTGTCAAGAGCGCCTCTCACATACAGAACCTAGAAAACCACTCGGAAATATGTTTTTTCAGATATTCGTCGGTTCCCCTAAGTCGATCATTGTGATAAATTCTTTGGAAAAGGAACTGCTTATTTTCTTTCCCATTCTTGCCCTAACAGGCTTGTGCTCCGTCTCTAACGAACTAGCTAAAGACAGGACGTTAAATCCTAATCTGCCTTCCTTTATATAGTATACACAGAGACAACTGACAGAGATCTGTGCTGATATGACCACCGAATTTTTGGATATATCAGTGCCTGTCAGTGCTTAATGGATCGACTGCGTGGAACCGTACAACAACGTGGGATTTGGCCAACTGTACTGTTTACCAGCCAAGTCAAGAGCTTACCTGAAGCCTGCAGTTTTTGTTCATCGATTCTGCACCAGCGGCGGACAATCTAAACATTTCTCTCAAGATTCGTTCGAGTCACTGACAGTTGGGCTTTCCACTTTACGTATGTGAAAGTCCTGATATAAAATTTCTATTCCTCTCTTGGTGCTCCTTTGACCTCATTACAACATTTTTATTATTATTATTACTACTTGAGCACCAGAGAAGTCTCTGGCCTAGAATATTCGGTGGTCACGTGTGTGCTTTACATGGTTTCATAGGGGAGGTAGAATTGTGACATGTCTGTTTGAGTTAGCGATGTGGCAACTGATCACTTGTATGCCAGTAAAGATAAAAATTTTACTTTTTTTTTTACATACTCAGCAACTGACTGGTTCCTCAGTTGATAGGCTTGACACTTGAAAACAATTAAGAACAGTTTGACTGAAATATTTAAATATGTCACACCGAGCGAGGTGGCGCAGTGGTTAGACACTGGACTCGCATTCGGGAGGACGACGGTTCAATCCCGCGTCCGGCCATCCTGATTTAGGTTTTCTGTGATTTCCCTAAATCGCTCCAGGCAAATGCCGGGACGGTTCCTTCCAAAGGGCACGGCCGACTTCCTTCCCTGTCCTTCCCTAATCCGATGAGACCGATGACCTCGCTGGCTGGTCTCCTTCCCCTACCCAACCCATTTAAATATGTCTTGTAAATTCACTGAATACTATTCAATGAACTGTGGATGAAGCCCGACCAACAGGCATTACATGCATTGTGCGAAAATAATAGTGCATTGAGAATGGCTAGCCTTTAGCCGAAATCTAGATCTGCACAATAAAATTAAAAAGGACGACTGATCACTGCAATCTATAATTTACAAGTCAATATAACAGTCGCTGAATGCAGCAGCTTTCTGAATGGAAGGTAACCTGATTTAAATACGTGTTACATGAAATATATACGACATACTGAAAGAATTTAGGGCAAGATATGGGATTCTAAAAATACCATACAATTCACATAGCTTTATACCAACTTGGAATCCTTGTTTGGTACGAGCTCTTATCTTGCGCAGGTAGCAGCTACTACCCACTCTGTCAGTCATTTCTTTTTTTTAATTTTCCAAGCGATACGAAGGAAAGAATGTCTAAGTAGCCCAAAGATACTGAATTTTCACCGGAAGATGTTAAATGTAGGGGAATTGTAACCTTCTACAATACTCGAAAGTGCGACGGCGAAAATTGTGTTAGTGTAAAAACTTAAAGGTAAGTCCTGGTTTTGTCATCATTTGTCCAATCCACTTTTCTTCTCTTTTTCACTATGTCGATGTGTTTACAGTGATGTTACGGGTTCTCTGTTATGAGGTCGATAAAAATCGGACCGTAATAACAACCTGTAGGCTCACATGTCTGTTGAAAACACTTGGCAAGGAACTGCAGAATTTTGTGTGAAATATGAGTCCATAGCATCGTAACTGCTATGAGCAATGCCTCACAGAACGTTTAGTACAGGGCCGCAAGGTTATTTGTACCTGCCTTTCTTGCGTCTCCCAGCCTACGCGTGGTCGCCTGAAATCGCCCCTCTCACTATGATAATCGGGGAATTTTCTAACCTTCTCCTGGAGTGTTGCACCTCTTTGATACCTGATGAATGTGGACGATATTAACAGCTGAATGCCATTTTAGGCCCAGATTTGGAACTTATCTTATCTCAGATTATCTCGTATTCTGACTCTGTATTTATCTCATTTGACATTATTTAATTATGATCGTTTTAACTGTTTAACCTACGAACCTGTCTCTACGATATTCAGATTCTACACTTGTATTGATTTTGTTCTATTTCCCTGCTAATTAAATAACGTAATATCATTAGTCGAAGGATAAGTGGCAATCAAATGATTTTTTTTATCTGTAGTTTTGGAGAATATGCGTTTTAGTTCGATAGAGTTTCAGTCTAGTCTTTTTGTATTATTGTCAGAATAAATTCTCTTAAAGCTGATGAGAAAATTTAACTTTGCTGGTAGTACAGCAGTGTGGTAGGACGAACTTGTCGTTTGTGTGATGAATTTTGTAGGTATGTTGGAAGTTCACTACAGTTGCTCGTGCATTAAGACAACAGAGACCTTGCTAGTTTTATTGCATCAGAGCGACAGTCTGAATTGATTTCTGACGAGTTCCTGAGAATGCAAATCTATTTGTGTGTTACGTGAATGTTATCTTAACTGTCGACAGAAAGATTAGTGCTCAGCGGTAACTCGTAACCCTAAAACAAAAAGAAAGTCACACATAATCTGCTTTCTGACACTTCGACTACGAGACAACACACTGATTATTATAAAATCGGGAAGAAGTTTAATCAGAGTAGATTTGAAAGAGGAGAAAACGAAGAAGAGGGCTTTACGTCCCGTCGATGGCGATGTCTTACAGGACAGAGCACAATATTGCGAATTAGGGAAACCACAGGAAAATATTCACAACAGTCGTGGTTAGGCCTGACCTAAATCGAAGCAATTGAAGGTATCTCAGTGACTGGTTTCTATTTATAAACTGTCTTTCAAGTTAGGAGGGTGACTAACACATAAAACCCAGTGTAACAAGAACTTTGCACGTGAACTATGCAATCCTGCCAGATTCTCACTGACGAGAACCAGCCTTCTTTTGTTCGAATAAGTGAGAGTGTCTACTGTCTGTAACTGGGGAAGTAGTTACCTGAGGGGGAAAAAACAGAAGCAGAGACTGACCAAAAGAAAGAAACGAATTAGTTTGATTAATAAAACTTATTAATCAGGGAGGGATTTATGATCAATCTCCTAACATCAAAGGGATACGCGATTGACACCGAAACTAGCTGTTGTAGGTCCAGGCATGGGTTCCACTAGTCTTTAGCACATGGTCACATGAATGCGATTTCCACTTATGTCAAAGTTGATTCCATAGAATATTTAAGATGGATTAATGCAATTGTCTTTTCTGTTGTTTTATTATACACCAAAATTCTTTTTTTACTATCCGTGTAGTTCACTATGCCACAGATGCAAACCATAACTTCACTGGTGTGGAAACTTTAAGGACGATAGTAATTTTCACATGACATGACACTGCCAAGTAACATAGCTCGATGAAACTTGGACCATACATAGAAAGAAATGGGACAGTATGGTACAGAAAGAAATACGCAATGAAACGAACAGACATGACACTTTTATTCAAAGAAACTAAAAAAACATGTGCCCTAAAAATTAGGGGGATTAAACAATCAAAAAGCAATCTTTTTATTTTAAATAATTTATATCAAAAACCAATACGGAAACGCTGATTTTTCGCTCGGATCCTTTAACATGTAGGAAAAATATTTAAAAACAAATTGAAGTGCAGGTTTATTTGCAATAATCATAAATGTACACTCTGTTGCCCTTGCCTGCACATTCAGTATGGGTCCACATACGGCACTGGATACACTGAATCCAAATTTATCCGCTGGCGTCCGCTGAAAATGGGCTGTCGTAGAATATGCACGATACATCTGTCCCAGACGGCGTGCGATCTTCAGAAAGCTCGAAATCACTTCCTCGTCGTCTAGGATAGGCTCACCCTCATTAGATAATTCGTCCGACGAAGACAGGTCTGTTTTCTCTTTCTTCAATAGATTTTTTTCTCTTGCCTTCTTTATTTGATTTTTGAATCTGCTTCAATTTTTGATCAGGAAGAGTTAACTGTCTCTTCCTCTTCAGTGACCTGTGAAAGGAAACTGTGAGCCCTTCCTTGTACGGTGATCCTGTAACCAAGTAAGCTTTCGCAGATTCCTGAACTCTATTGTTTGTTTTCTTTGTAATTGCGGTTGGTGGGGAAATGTCAAAAGGGCTAACAAGAGCCGAAGTTCCTGGTTGTACACTTGATGAGGAAGGAATGAGTAGAGGAAATTCTGAACGGGACAGGATAACCGTGAATTAGTTGGTAGGTCTACCTTTGGAGGTTCTGTGTTATCCATTCGCGACAGTCCTGGCTAAGGGCTGGATGAGATAAAAGACTCTTGAGTTGGTACGGACATGTTAGCAGCATATGGTAGCACTTCAATAGAGGCAACCGCTGACAGAGAGTTACAAGATTTTTGAGCTTCCTGTTGAGCAGCCAGATAATCGGCGTCAGTGAAGAGATGCTTCTTCAAAGGATAAATCCCTGTTGCTTTAAAACCGCTTACTGCAATCTGATCAGTTTGAATCTGCAGATAAGGTTTCCCAAACAGATCCATTACCTCATATGGTGCAACAGGTTTCTGATCATAAACATATACTCTCTTTCCACCTCACTGTAATACACTTTAAATGGTCCTATGAAAGTTTTATCGGGAGGCTGGAACTTGTGTGTTAAGTGGGGTGACAATGAGACGATGCAAATGTGGTTCGTCCGGGCCTTATCAATCACTTGAGGGATGCGGACAGTTCTGTAGTGTCCATCTACAACAAGGAGAACTGGTGATTCTTCAGTTGGCCTAAACGTTTTGATGAAGTGTTCAAACCGCTCTGTAAACAAATAAGTTTGCACCCAACTAGAAGTGTGGGCTTTGTCGATCTGGAGGAGCACCTTTCATCAATTGGTCCGACATTCTAGTTATGGAAAAGTAATATAAGAAGGAACAAAATGTCCTGATGCACTCATGCAAGCTATGAATGTTATAGCCAAACCTCTTTCAGCAGAAATCAACCTTATATATGTGATCCGGTGGGTAGTGGTGTTTATTGTAAGCCTCATCTAACCTTTATTCCATCGTGAACAAGTAAGGAACAAGCTGTTCTTCTAGACCTACCTAACTTAGCACTGGCAGCAGCAGCTGGAGGAAGACCTATTTTCTTACATAAAGTCTGCAGGGTGATGTGAGATACATCATATAGTTTTGCAGTCTTTAGAGTTTCCACTTTCTTCGCCCTCACAGCGGTGATGGCATCAGCCATCTTCAAAGGCTCCAACGTCTTCCTTTTGCCCTTGGTTTGATATTTAAGCTTGTTTCGTGGTATCCTGAAAAACATATCTTGAGTAGATTTAAACTCAAATTATAGGAACATAAATTGGTCCAGATATTGGCTAGGCAATAATTAGACCCTTCATGGTAGCCCTTTTTTGGACCATACTGTGGTTCCTGCAAAATGGACCTAATGCTCATTACGAAATACAGGCAGAACAATGAAAACTTTAACATATTAGTAATACAGTTCTTCAAACGAATTGCATGCATAGCTAAGTCGAATTCTAAAGAAAATGATTTGTTGAGTGGTACTTAAGTAAATAAATTAGTGAAATCAAAGTGAAGTAGAAATTAGAATATAAATGAAAAACTTGGTTTAGTTTAGAGAGTTACATACTGGCAAACAGCGGGCAGAACAGCAGAGCAGAAGAGACAATGACCGTGAAGTCAGCAAGTTCCACACAAGTGGACGCTGTCGATTGAGCCGTCAGGGCATCGCCCGACCAGCTCACGTGTTTCTCAGTTGTCGCATGAGAGCAAAGGCCCTCGCCTACATTCCAAGAGTCAATGACCGACGTTAAGAAGATTCTTCGAGAAGCTTTTCAACGTGACAGAAGAGGCAATGACCGTGAAGTCGTTCATCTCCAGTAAACTGAAGTGAATAAATACGCGAGACGCAGTGGGCCCGACAGACGAAAGAAGAAGGAAGAGCAGAAGAGTACCAGTAGTTTTCAGTCAGTTTCGGTGCTGAAGACCGTCATGCAAGAAGAGACTTCATCATGCACAGACGCACCAAGTCCGCCGCTGTAATGGAATAGCAAGCAGCAGCCTTGGCGCCAGAAGACAGAAGTTAAAAGGTATTTGAAGTCTGATTTTTACGTACCCGGGTGAACTCGTGAGGACGGGAAGGAGACGGCCTCACATCAGCAGTCACCTGTGAGCTGGGATGAAGATCTGACAGCCGAAGACTGGGAAGCGGGAGTCCGTTGTTCGAGTCCGGGACACTGGCCTTCCCCCGCCGCGCCGCTCCGCTGGCCGACGCACAACACACGTGGCCGCTTAGAGAAGAGAAACACTGGGACGCCACATCCAAGGTATCACCATCCGATGCACGACTTCGCTCACAATAAATAAACGGGCCACCTCGCGCTGCGCGTCTCCAGTCAACTGGGCGAGACGGCGACACGAGATATACACACTACCAAGCGTAATCAGACGCCGCTGCCGCTTCGCAAACGACACAGCTGCCGCTCTCCGAGCCAGAACATCGAGTAAGGAAACAGTTGTACAAATCTTCAATAAAAGTTATCTTATGTAAAAATGCTGTTTCATTCTACCGCATACCCGAGCCAAGGAAGAACCCACCCTGCCCACATGTTGTTAAGAGAGAAAAAATTAATTAATTTAGTATTTTCACCCTGACAGAATGCTTTCGAATCAAATGCCCTTTGCAGTAATGCTCATCCTGGCAATTGACTAGCATCAAAAGGGAAAACCCAGTTACATTTAGTAGCAGAAGTGCTACATTTAGTATCAGAACTGTTACAGATTAAGTACATACCTGTCGATAGAGTGCAGTCCACAGAACCGAGGTTTTCACGCGCAAAGTCTCACTGCAGCCAAGCAGTATGCGTTGCCGCAACCAGTTGCTTACAGTCGTCCTCGGAGGTTGTGGAGGACAGACTTACACGCGCCACGGCCAGGTGGCAACACTTTTGCGCCCGAGGAACCCTAACCGATATTTAGACCACTGCACATATTTGGACCTTCTCCTCTACGTCTCCTCACGCCACCTCACACGTGCTCGATAAGATTTGTTGCGGGAACGAGCAAGGCAGTCCATTTGCCGAATATCCTCTCGTTCCAACAGCTCCTGCGGCCGCGCATTATCATATATAAAAATGAACTCAGAGGCAAATGTACCCCTGAAGGAACGAACGTGGGGAAGGAGTACGGTGTCACAATAACGGAAGTGTACCGTATTCAAAGATTTGGAGGTCACTGCGCCCATGCTACACGTTTCGTCATATGGTGGTACGTAATGCACCCAGAAACACTGTCGGAAACGATCGTTTTGGTGGTCCAGGTGTTATGGAGTGGGGAGGTATAGTGTTGCATGGGCGTACTGACCTCCAAATCTGTGAGCACGTTACACTCACCCGTCAATGTTATCGTGACAATGCGCTCTTTCAGGGATACATTCGGTCGTGACCTCACCTTTATGGATGAAAATGTACGACTGCATCTAATTACACATGTGGAGGAGCTCCTGGTATTAGAGGATATTCGGTGAGTGGAGTGGCCTGGCCGTTCCTCCGACTGGGGAGACGTATGCAGCACGTTCACTTTCACCAACGACAACCAGCATTGTCAACCGCACTGGTGGCCACATGGAACGGTCTACAGTAACTCCTTAGCAACCTTGCATCCAGCAAATCATGCGTTATCGTACGTGGTTATCATACACCATATTAAGAACCATGTTCCACATATTGTAATGCACAGATGACCATCATAAACCTCGGTGACTTTAGTGTAATGCCAGCCGGGCTGGCCGTGCGGTTCTAGGCGCTACAGTCTGGAACCGCGCGACCGCTACGGTCGCAGGTTCGAATCCTGCCTCAGGCAGTTAGGTTTGTTAGGTTTAAGTAGTTCTAAGTTCTAGGGGACTGATGACCTCAGAAGTTAAGTCCCATAGTGCTCAGAGCCATTTGAACCATTTTTAATGTAATTATTGTGTTAAAATGTGTGTGAAATCTTAAGGTACTTAATTGCTAAGGTCATCAGTCCCTAAGCTTACACACTACTTAACCTAAATTATCCTAAGGAGAAACACACACCAGTGCCCGAGGGAGGACTCGAATCTCCGCCGATACCAGCCTCACAGTCCATGACTGCAGCGCCTGTGACCGCTCGGCTAATCCCGGGTGACAGTGTAATTATTGTCTTTGACTAAAAGTGCCATTTCTGTTCTTCTCATAGCGTATTTTTTCCCATTTACCGTTTGCACTATACTGTGTCAGTTCTCTCTATGTATGATCTAAGTTTAATCGAGCTATGTTACTTGGCCATGACATGATATGTGAAAGTTACTTTCGTCTTTAAGTTTTGTCCACCAGTGTGTATCCATAAACGTAATTTCCCTATATACGTGTGCTATCAATCATTATGTACATGTCTAATCTTTCAATCACCCAGAAGTATTGCGCAATATTCACATGCTCTATCATTGTTATACACTAGCGAATACCGTTACACCGCGCGACTGCTACGGTCGCAGGTTCGAATCCTGCCTCGGGCATGGATGTGTGTTATGTCCTTAGGTTAGTTAGGTTTAAGTAGTTCTAAGTTCTAGGGGACTAATGACCACAGATGTTAAGTCCCATAGTGCACAGAGCCATTTGAACCATTTTGAATACCGTTAGCGCCTGATATACAGTAGCGCAAGTAAACACTGTTGTAGTTCTAACCGCAGACTAGTGTTCTTCGGTCCTTTTTTTTTTTGCTTTCTAGTTTAACAAATAACCCTGATATGATTGAAATGTGTTAAGCCTTGAGAACCTCAAAGTAGGAATAGAATTCTAGAAACTTGCTGGAGGAACAAAATTGTAAGACAGGTGAAGTGCTCCAATTTTACAGAAAGATGTGGCTAAGACGTCTGGAAACAAGATAAATACACATATCAGCCAGACGTCACTGGAAATAAGCTCGGTTCACGTACATTAATGCAGTTTAAAGAGACGACGAAGTTGTTCAATTAAATGGCTTTTGATCTAACATCTCTCATCTGAATCTACATTTACGCATACATTACTCAAATCACTGAATAGCGCATGACGAAGAGTACGTTGCACCAATATTAGCTACTCCCAGCCATGCTACGAAACTTTTCATATTTGGACAAAGTAAAAATTGAGTATTGTTTCACATCTGTACTCAACTTTTCTCTATTATCTTATTATCATGCTCCTTACGCGAGATATACGTTGTCAGCAGATGGACAACACTTTTTTCCAAGATCTGAAAAAGCAATTCCTCTATAGTAACAACAAACGAAAGGATCCCATGCCAAATATCCAGTCTTTAGAATAGCTTAACCTTCTTATATGTTATGAATAAATAATTTCCTTCGAATTCCCAATGTAAAAAGTAAAATCCATGATAAAGGAAAAAGCACTATTCAGATTTTAAAATATAGCTATCGAATTCAGTCATTGTGCCGAAGTTGCTCTGTGGTTGCGTGACGGTAACGTTCAGAAAATTAATGAAGAAAAACTGCTTACACTTGAGAGAAAAGGACAATGAAAGATTTGTGGACTTGTTGAGGACGAATGCTCCCAGGAATGGAGAAAAACGAAGAGCTGCAGATTCGATATAGGGACAGCAATTTTTTATGATAATTAAGGAGAGAAGACTGAATTGGCCAGTCACATACACTACGTCCACAAGAGGCACAACTTCCGTAATACGAAAACCGAAATCGAGAAATCGTTTTACGCTGTCGTGTCTACATGATGAGGCATGAAGCGGTTTTGTTAGACCTGTCAAATACCGGTTTTCTGATCGTCATTTTTTTTCACACAAATGACCTCTGAAAATCAGCTGTTACGGTTTCCGATTTATTCAACACAATGGCTGTTTCATTGCCATTAAATATCGGAGTTACACAGTTTCGTGCTCAGTCTAATATTTCAACTTCTTCATTCCATAAGAAGTCACACCGTCCAGATTAGCAGACATGTTTAAAAACAGGCTGGTACATGGGAACGCAAGCACGCTTCAAAACCGGTTGTCTGTTTGCGTGGGAGCGAAAATCGATTGAGGAAGAGGAACACGGCTGCTAGAACAACATTTCTAGAATCGATATTGGAGTGTTTGAATGACAGACCAGACGCGATACTGGGAAATCGGTTTACGACGTTCTGTTTTGGAACTCCCTTGTAAACATGTTGAATGTCACACTGCCAGAGAACAAGTTAGTTTTGTGTCACTATAAAGAAGACCTGATGACAATAGAAGAAGAGGAAGAACTAGTAGAAAGGCTAAAGACAGCATCCGGGAAGACATGAAAAAGCTGAATAGGGAATCAGAAAGGATCATGGAGGCATCCGATAGAACCAAACGGAAGAGAAGCGTTGAGCAGGTGTATGCTCGCTTAGGCACGTGCCGCACCTAAATTGCTACAGTCATGATGTCGCACATTGTTTTCTCACAGATAAGCGTCGTTGTCTCTTTTCCTGCTTGTGCATCTAATTGATGGATACAATGGAGCCAGAACCGCTGCGTGCAAACTTATCATCTTCTAGTGGAATACGAAGCTGCCGCAGTAGAGCAGTATCGTGGGCGGCAGTTTCAGAGTCAGAGAATAGGCGGGTTGACAAGTGATGGAACGCCTCTGTCTCTCTTAATAATTTACCACGAACTCACCGCCGCAATTACAATTCTGTACTCAAATCCTGAATTTTATTACTGTTTTCTGGCGACCCGTAAATATTACAATAAATATTATAAACTGGTGCAGTCGTTCAAAGCAAATTCTCCGTTTTCGTCTTTTGCTATTCACACGAAAATCTTTTCTTACTGAAATTTCGCATTTCAAATCCGTTCCTCGAATAACCATTAGCTTCAGTAATAGAAAATGCGTGAAATAAGTAATAGGGGTTAGATGAAGTTAAATAGTATTAAAATATAGGTATTGCCACGTCTGGTCTCCTTGTACAGTGTGTGCAGGCTTCCAATGCAGCCCTACAGGCACTGAAACTGCAAAAGAATCTGCTGCTATGATTATTGACAGCAGAAAGGCGACTGGATTAAACGCTTGCAACATAACAAAATCCAGTATGGCGTTCTTAATGTAAAGAGAAAGTAGTGTTTAGATACCTTATGGAAGTGAGATAGGGCCGTTACTATCCATTCAACTCGCTAAAAAACTGAAATGCAGGAAGACTTGAAGATGATGGGCACTCCGTGCAATGATTGACAACAGATCATAAGCTCAAAAACTACGTGTTGATAACACGAAGGTCCTTTAGTAGGCATGGTTCTATTGAATGTGGTATGTCTTTTCCTTCATCTGTTCTTTGAACTCGCTTACTCAGTGATTTATAGGTGGACCTACTCTTCAACGTGCATTCCGAATCTCAGTGCAAAAGGGAATGTTTCACGTATACAAATCATTGTAGTAGTAGTAGTAGTAGCAGTAGTAGCAGTAGTAGTTTTATTCATCCTTTGATCACTTTAACAGGTATATTGGACATGTCTCGGAACTTCAAAAATGGTACAAATGCCTCTGAGCACTATGGGACTTAACATCTATGGTCATCAGTCCCCTAGAACTTAGAACTACTTAAACCTAACTAACCTAAGGACAGCATACAACACTCAGCCATCACGAGGCAGAGAAAATCCCTGACCCCGCCGGGAATCGAACCCGGGAACCCGGTCTCGGAACTAAAATATAAGAACAACAATAACAACGTAATTCTTGTATGTGGGGATTTACATACTCACAGATCTAGTTTCACAAGGATGGGGCAGGTAGTTGGCAGTGGTCTTTTAGTAGGGACCATGGAGGCGTTTGCCTGAAATAATTTAGGGAAACCACGGAAAACCTAAATCAGGATGGCCGGATAACGATTGGAGCCTCCACTCTCCCTAATACAAGGCCAGTCTGTTTAAAACACTGCTACTTTGTTCGGTTTGTCCCAAGTGTACAACACTGTTTTGCAAAGGAGTTACGAGGGCTGGAACTTAAATAGTGGCAACTATTCATTCACAACCGATACAAAAGAGTTACATGTTTGCACCTGTTACTGTACTTGAAAGTATTCAACAGCGTTGTGTAGAATCCGTTGCCAGCGATATGGAAGGAGTAGTATACCGTTAGCAGAGCCTGTTCTGTTGATGTTGCAAATGGAGCGGTCTACTGCCTGTCGAAGCTCTGGAACAGTTCTGAAGCGAATGCCACGAAGTGGTTCCTTCATCTTCGGAATCAAATCAAAGTCACAAAGACTTAAGTCTGCGGAGTATGGTGGATGGTACAGTGCTTTCCAGTCCCATTGACCGAACAGAGCAGCCACAGCTTGCGCTGTATGCGCCCGCGAATTGTCGTGCAAAATGATGGGTGGGTTGCGCGAGAAGTGTCACCGCTTCTTTCGCAAAGCTGGTCGCAGATGATGCTCCAAAAACGAACAGTAATACTGTGCATTGACGGTCTGCCGTGGAGGAACGTAATGCGTTAGTTAGTTGTACGCGAGAATCACCATAACTTTCACCATTCTGGGGCTCAGACGCACTTTCGACTTTCGCGGCGACACATAATGGCGCCATTCGTTGGATTGGCGTTTCAGTTTTGGATCGTACGATTTGGCCCATGTATCATACAGTGTTACGATACGGCGTAAGAAAGCCTCTCCTTCGCGCTCATAGCGCTTCAAGTGCGCCTGAGCAGCGTCGTAACGCATCCATTTCTGAATTTTCGTCAAGTCATGCGGAACCCATTGTGATGCACTTTTTCGAATGCCCAGGTGTTCCTTCAGGATGCGAAGCACAGTCATATGCGCTAATCCGGTTTCGTGGGCGAGCTCACGAATCGTTCGGCGTCGATCACTGTCCACTAACGCGGCAACAATATGCACTTCTCCTTCAGATACGCTAGGAAGAACTGCCCAATGCATGTCTGCCACAGTTTGCCGACCTTCGTTGGAGGTTTTTACCCAACGTGCCACTGTTCTGTACGGCAATGCCGATTCCACGCACGCCTCTTCAAGACCTTGATGACACTGTCGTGCTGTACAACCTCTGCCACATTCAATCTTGATCCATCTCCGTTTTCCCGTTTCGAAAACATAGTGACACCGTTACGTTAGACCGCTCGCTCACAAGTGACTGTGTTTCCCTCGATTGTGCGCACGCCGGTGACTTGGGACGGGCGAGTCCGTTTGTTCAGAGGTAAGGTAGGTACGTCAACAGCGTGTGCTATCAGCGACAATAGTAGATTCTATTGCATAGTGTCTCCACAGCAGTGTTGCTATCATCTAAGTTCCAACCTACGTATAATGTAAATGGCTAGTACTACAGTGTTCATTCATTTCTCACTCCCTGTCACAGTATTCACGACACGCACTATTCATACATTGTTTCACAAATTAACATCACACACACTAGCAGCTGATGGCAGAGGTGGCAGACGTGAAAGCGACGACAAGTTACAGAAAGAGTGGTAGGAGAAACTGAGGGCTGAGCGCCACGCTTTCGTATATTTAGTATGACACCCACTTAGCAACAGAACTAGATACACACACCCAGATGTATATACACCCACACACACACACCCACACACACACACACACACACACACACACACACACACACACACACACAGAGTATATGACAGTAACAACGGGGAAGACAGAGATAGTGATAGTGAGAAGACACAGTAGCGAGAGAAAGGAATGAATGACATAGTAGCAGTAAGAGAGAGCAAGAGGGAGACATTGACAGTGACAGGAAGCTGCACTAGTAGAACAGAAGGAAGGGGACTGTGGCTGTGACAGGAGACAATGACAGAGAGACACAAAGGACACTGACAATGAGTTGGGCTGAGTGAGTCAGTGAGAAAGGGCAACTGGTTGTGGATGGGCGTGAGCGACTTTCAGCGCTGCGCTAACGGGCGTGAAAGAGTAACAGATGGAGGAGCTTGTGTGATGTTGAGGTGAGTTGCATGTTAAAAAAAGTGCGAATGTTCGCATGCCAAAATTTTTGGAAAAATTTTTAAGGGTGCTGAGGGAGCTAGAATGAGGCCCGCTGGTACCCCACTTTTCAGTCAGGGTCTTTAAACAGAAGATGGAAATGAAGTCCCATGCTTCTTGACAGAGCGTAGGGGAACGATGCGGGAGACCCGCACCGCCGTACTAGGTAAGGTCCTAAATGGAGGTGGTTTGCCGTTGCCTTCCTCCAACCGTAATGGGGATGAATGACGATGATGAAGACGACACAACAACATCCAGTCATGTCGGGGCAGGTGAAAATCACTGACCCCGCCGGCAATCAAACCCGAGACTCCGTGCTCGTGAAGCGAGAACGCTACCACGAGACCACGAACGGCGGACATTGTAATACAATAGGCGTTAATAGATGCAAGTATTCAATATCGTTTGATAACATGAACGGCAGTTAGTGTCCAGACGTACTCACGACCCTCAAGTATGGTTCAAATGGCTCTGAGCACTGTGGGACTTAACTTCTGAGGTTACCAGTCTCCTAGAACTTAGAAATAGTTAAACATAACTAACCTTACGGACATCACACACGTCCATGCCCGAGGCAGGATTCGAACCTGCGACCGTAGCGGTCGCGCGGTTCCAGACTGTAGCGCCTAGAGCCGCTCGGCCACTCCGGTCGGCGACCCTTAAGTATCTGGGAGATTGTGTCCATATCAGTTTAAGGTGAAACGACCACATAAATCTATGCATGAGGAAGGCAAATGAGAGACTGAGAATTATCGGAACAATCCGAAGAAACTGCAGTTCCCCAAAAAGGAGATCGCTTCCAAAACTCTCGTCCGACGAATTCGCGAGCGTGGTTTTTCTGTCTGGAACCTTTAACGTGCTGGAATAACGGAAGGGACAGAGAAGACTGAAAGATGAGATACGAGAGTCATCATGTGATTGTTTAATTACTGTGAGGACGTCATAGGAACGCTCGACAAAGTTCAACGGTAGATGCTGTGCACCGCGGAGGGCCATAGTCTCAAAACTTCCGACAGACCATGTCACTGTACGAGTCAAGAATAATTCTCCCTAAATTATAAAATCAGGTGAAAAGTCACGGGAAGAATCATCATAATTGAACATATGCTGTGTATGACTCTCGAATACTGCGGCTAGATGGTGCGTCTGTAGACACGATAACTGAGCAATCAGTTACAGAGAGGTGTGTAGTGAACATGGAAACATGTCGCGTGTTAACCGACTTTGGACGTACGATGATAATAACAATGATCGTATGTATCTCAATGGCCGAGTGCAGGTCTTCCACTAGCAGGCCACTTGAGTGACTTGCGTGTTCCCAATCTACCCCTGTTATCGAACTGGGGAAAGAGGGCCTACACTTTAACGTGGTGTCCGAACCAAGTGTCGTTCCTGGAAATTTCTCACATCGTTGAAAGGCGGAGGCTAGATTAAAGGCATACTTTTCCCGTAGTCTGTTGGGATTATATCCCGCTACCTGTCGCTTTCCAGGTACGCGCTTTACCAACCACGGCAGCGTGGGAAAATAACAAGTTTTTCTCGGTTATTCAGTAATGTTAAAACAATTTTTTCAGTTAACTCTTTGTATTAGTAAAACAAGTATTCCACACTGGGAAGTTTTTTGAAGAAATATCCATTGTCACTTTATAGCTTATCATTTAGCAAGCTGTTACCATATACTCTGCCAAGAACGTAAATTTTTAGTTCTTCAAACAAGTCCATTTGGTGTCCGTTGTCCATTTTATGTAAATTATGAAGATCGTTTCCGAGGTATGGGTAGCCTTAATTTGGGTGGCTATTGCTAATTTAGCATAATTGTATCGTAGCCATTTCCAAGGGCGTGCTGAACAGAGTTCTCTCCGATTTTTTAAATTCTGTTCTCAATGTCGGTTAAGGTATTGCGCGTCATGCATATTACCCAGTCCGACTTCCCGCTCCAATGATGCAAGTCTTTTTTTTGTTCACAATGTCGGTTGAGGTATTACACGTCATGCGTATTACCCGGTCGACTTTCTCGCTCCGATGACCCAAGTTGCAATCTTTTGCCTCTAGAGGGTTCCGATTGCAGCGTGTAACATGGCGGTGTGTAATGTAACCGTATCGGTGCGTGAGAAACTGCTTATTGTAATCGAGTTTTTAACCACAGAAAACATGCCTCCATTTGATATCCATAGAAGAATGACAGCTGTTTACTGTGGGCGCTGTGCTGTGACATCTGCAACAATCAGACGCATTTGGTTCAAATGGCTCTGAGCACTATGGGATTTAACTATTGATGTCATCAGTCCCCTAGAACTTAGAACTACTTAAACCTAACTAACCTAAGGACATCACACACATCCATGCCCGAGGCAGGATTCGAACCTGCAACCTTAGCGGTCGCGCGGTTCCAGACTGTAGCGCCTAGAACCGCTCGGCCACTGCGGCCGGCGCCTTTGGTTCACTGTCATCGTTCATCCTCCATACAGTCCCGACTTGATCCCATCCGATTTTCATCTGTTTCCAAAACTTAAAGAACACTTCGAGGACTTCACTTTGATAGTGATGAAGCGATGAAAGCAGAGGTGAGACTGCGGCTCCATCAACAAACGCAAACATTCTACACTGACGGTATCAACAAACTGGTCTCTTCTTGGTAGAAATGCATTCGTAGCCAGGGTGACTATTTTGTGAAATAAATATATAGACGTGGAGAATAAAGATGTAGAATGTTAATAAAGTTTGTTTCATTTAAAAAACGTAAAGGGTTTAACATTTAAAAAATCTGAGGCATTACTGTTCTGCAGGTCCTACTATATGTTCACTGTATTTTTTTAAGTTTCCTCCTGGCTGACCTACATTGGCTGTTGTGCATATAGTCCTCATTATTTTGTAAATGCCTTAAATGTGTGTGAATTCCTAAGGGACCGAACTGCTGAGGTCATCGGGGCTCAGACTTACACACTACTTAAACGAACTTCACCTAACTTATGCTAAGAACAACACATACACCATGCCCGAGGGAGGACTCAAGCCTCCGGTGGCGGTGGCCGTGCAATCCGCGACATGGCACTTCGCACCGTGCGGCCACTTCGCGCGGCTGTAAATGCCTTATTGTGTAGTTTATTTGTCTGTGTGTTTATACTGTGTCTCAACGTGTGCTGTTGTTTGTTATGCGATTATGTGTTGCGAAAGTGATGTTAATATTGTACAGTCTGTAAATATTTGCTGTACCACATACAGAATAGAAAACAACAATTATAAAACAACTGCTACACAGACAGTGAACAAGAAACCCACAGCTTCATTACCATTCGCAAATAAACTGTCCTACAGAATAGCCATTATTTCAGACCGCACAACATTAACATCGCTTTCACAATACATAGTAAAGTGCAACACACGCTGAGACACAACATGAACACACAGAGAGATAAAGACACACAATCAAGCATTTAAATGTAGGACATTCTAAGCCTTCTTTGTAGGCCAAACTGAGAGAGACTGATAAAGGTATAATGAAGTATAAATGCCTATCACCCAAACAATTAGGCTAAATCAGCAATATCGACCCATATTACTGACACTGACCACCCATGCCTCGCGAATGATCTTCATATATTACTTAAAATTGACAAGCGACACCAAACTGACTTGCAAGCAAGACCAGATATTTTAATTCATGGCACAGTACACGGTAATAGACTGTGAAATGATAAGCTAGAAAGTAACAATGGAAATTTCTTAAAATACTTCTCCAAAGCGGGATGCTTGTTTCACTAATATAAAGAGTCAACCGAAAAAATTATCTTGACTTTACTAAATAACCAAGAAAAACTAAATAATCATACTATTTAAAGTAAATACGCCTATATGAAAAGGATTGTATTTTTATTGTTTGTGCTACTTTAGCAACTGAAATAAGTTATCTTAGCAGATAAGAGTCTTTGGAATGTAAATATCTGAATGTGAAAATGTTATGTAATGATACAGTGTTTGCTATAGCGCACTGTGTGCTAAACAAATACATTTACAATACAGTGTAAGTAACGGAGTTAGTAAAATGATTTAAACATATAACTCACTTAAGGTATGCACTAAAACAAACCAGTCTTGTCTGTACAACGTTAAATTTTGGGGCATAATCCTCCTGGCATACCCAGCAAATAATCTCCGTCATAATGCAGATTAATGTATATGTAACTGTATCACTCCCTGCGACGGCAGCATGTTGGCGAACCACATCTTGGTAATTTATACTAATGAAAAGTAGCTGAATCAGTAAAAAATATTTCACAGATTTATAAAGCAGTCGCTGACATAAATCAATTCCATACCACGTGGAAAAATGTAAGTAACAATCTATTACACATCTGATGTCAGCGTTCTGTCCGAGGTCAACTGTTTCCCTGACTTCTCCTCTGTGTCGTGTGAGTGCCAGTCGTAATAATTTCGTGCTGTGTATTTTGTCTTTAAAGTTAAGTGCGTGATAAAAATCCGCCGACTATGAGGTTTGAGTCGTTGAAACATAAAGAAATCCACCGTCAACTAAATAAGTACATAATGGTCTAGTAATGTGACAAAGAAATGTGAGAAAAGGGTTAGCAGTTTTCAGCAAAGTGGCACTAATGTACTTGACGAAACTCAACCTGGGTGTCCATCGATCATCACAGATGATTTAAGAATCGAGTGAAAAGCGAAATAGTGCAATATTTCTCTTCCAGTCACTCAAAGAGTTCCTGGACAGGAAACGTCTCTAAGCGATTCCGAAATGAAGAATGAATTTCACAAGTGACTTATTATTAGCGACCTGGTGGCAGCCAACTACGACACTGGAGTTCTAAAAGCTCGTAGAGGGCTATGTCAAGTGATTAAATAACAGCGGTAATTGTGTAGAGAAATAAAACGAAATATTACAGCCGAGACGGGCAAAAATGACTATACTACTAACGTTGAACACGTATATCTCTTTAACTCTGTTGCGGGAATCCAGGTAAAGCTGCGAGCAGTAGGGGGCGAGACACTGTGGCATGTGGAGGTTTGGATCGGTCCTGAAACCGGCACGGATAGCTAAAATGGTTAAGGCGATCGCTGGAGATAAGCGGGAAATCCGGTTCTAGTCCCAGCCCGGCACAAATTTTCATGTCACCAGTAGTTATTCATTCAGTATCTAATGTAGCTAATGTCAAAATTATTCGCAACTGCGACTAATATTTCGGAATTTAACTGCAGTTGCATGATCGTCAACAATTTCTGTTGCAAAACTAAAAATAAAATAAGCTTCAATTTTGCAAGTGAGATGCTTTTTGTTAATAAAATGGTGTTACTTCTTGGATTACTTTCGTAGTTTAGTGTACAACAGATGTGACACAATTAACATCAGTATTAAAAACAGTTAGTGATTTCTACATCAATGGCATATCATAAATGAGGCAAGGGGTGGTAACGGCGAACGCAGATCATTACACTTCAGCGTAATTCATTAACACATTAAAAAATGAGCCAGATATTGTGCCTGGTGATGAGTCTATCAACGTCTAATCCATGGGTCACGAACTCGCTAACTACTGAATTATTATATATTCGTATCAGAAACAAATACAATAAATAATAATTACCATTAAATGCAAATTAAAGAAATAATTATCAGGTACACTACTGTCGACCAACATCTTGAAACTTCAGTCGCTCTCAGAGTCGCAAGCAGATCGTCTGTGCAAGATCCAGGGCATAACTGGTAGTCCAGTAGGTATTCAATGGTGTATGCTTCTCCGCAGACGCAGCTTCTTGTATTCACAGGGAAGTGCCTTTTCTGGTGATTAATCCTGGATCTTTCATCTCCAGAAGGAAGACGGTTGAGTGACATCTTCACAATCCAGTGCTTTCCATGACCAAGTGTGAGGGATGGGAGGTTCCGAAGGGAGAAACACGAAGTAAATAAGGTAACTTCTTCTGGACCTCAAACTTGTGGCCTCATGATGGATAGGTTGCCTGGCGAGCCTGATTTGTTCTTTCTGCGTTGGCGTTTACTTCACGACTACTATATGGTTGCTCTACGTCTGCGAGCTACCAGTTTCCTTAGTGGCGTAGGTTTCAAACCACCTACATGTTCCGTTTAACGCCTTGTGAACAGTGTTTTTGCGCTTAGATTTGTGCTGGATTGCGCACGCATATTCTGCAGCACTGTAAAATGTTGTTACTGCCGTCGTTCTTAGGTTGAGGGCCCCATGTGCTCCCAGTGATCTTGAAAGGAATCTGTTTTATTCAATAGTCGCACTTTTCACCTATATCATTTTCTTGATATTAATTTATGGATTTTTATTCGGTTATCACGGAATATCTGTGGTGATACAAGGCAGTATGGCTTTATTATAATTTAATTCATAATAAAAGGGCACGGGGTTAATCATTATGAATTTAATCATCTTGTGGTGCAGTTCTTCTTGTTGTCTCCATGCTTGCTAATAAAATGGGATGAGAAGTTCCGCCTTATGCAAGACACCTTTCTTGTTTTGTTTCACCCATACATGTTCCAGCACTTTTGTGCTATCGTGAGTGGGCTCTATTTTTTATTTTTAACTGTAAATTTGTTGTTAACATATTAACATTTGCGTTGTTTACAACATTATGTAGAAGCTGCATTTATAGCTTAATTCGCCAATTAAGTTATAAATGCAACTTCTACATAATGTTGTAACATATTAACACAAATGTTAATATGTTAAAAACAAATGTACAGTTAAAAATAAAAAATAGAACCCACTGACGATAGCACAAAAGTGCTGAGTCATGTATGGATGAAACAAAACAAAAAAGGTGTCTTGCATAAGGCGGACTTCTCAGCTCATTATGAGCTTAGTTAATGGATGCAATGATCATAATACTGTTTATTCTGGGCAATGTATTTTCTGTGAGCTGGGTTCAGTGGTGCCGATGGGATGGCAGGTACCGGTAGCCGGCCCGCTTTCTGTCCTTGTGTAGAGCGTGGCTTAGGCCGGTTGGCAGAAAGCAGGGATGCTTTGCCGAGTGATACAACGGTTGCCGCCCGGCCAGCGATACCCTGACGCCGGCTGATAGCGGAGCTGCGACAGACTTTAAAGGACACGGTGCATGTGGGTGACCCGCCATGGGTGGCACCTTAGGGCAGCGATCACGGGAGCATAGTGTCGGGCTCCATTGTATACGAAAGCGGAGGCGACTAGCTGGCACTTGTGTGTGGAGATAAGTTTCTCCTTTTTCCATCCGGCTGCGTTTGCGCCGTGGCGTCGGCATTCAGAGTTTATTGGTCAGATGCCTTCTGATGTGAGGAGTACTCAGCTGAAAGCTGCGGACGTGGTTTCCATTCGCCGATTGTTGTGCGTAGGAAGTGAGCCAGAATTTTCCAGAAATAGAATAATTCTGCCATTGGTGCTGCCTTTACGCACAGTTCTATGATAGAATAGTTTTCGACTGTAGTGCGAGTGTTGTGACCCGTTCAGGAGAGAGATGTTTTGCACGGCGGGAAGAACGGCATTCGGGCTGTGGCCGGCTAGGTGCGAGGTCCGGCCTTCGTGGAAGAAAGTTGGCAGTCGGGTTGCGAGAATGGGACTGATTGATTGCGGAGCACCTGCAGTACTTCGAGAGGAGGTCAGTGAGCTGTCGTGTGACGCTGCCCCGTGCAGCGTAGGTAAGATTACTGCCTCATTGCAATGGGCAGAGCAGAGTTTGAGGTTTACGGTAGTTCAGTAAAGCTATGGACAGTTCATTCCGTGGGATCGGTAGGCTCATCTCACTGAATATTAGCCCTGTTTGATTTAAGTCATATTTGCTAACGATATCCGTAATAATGTTCTTGGGGACCGTAAGTAATCTGTTTTCCCTTTTTCCATTTGACAACTACGAGCTGTTGGTACCTGATAAACTACAGTAGGCTTTCATGCTGTCTTATATTTTTGCCAAATCTTAATTTTAAAGGAGGGTGTGACATTTTAGTGTAATATATCGTCTTGTGATACCAGTAGTTAATGTTTTTATTTCAGGAATTACCTGTCATTTTATTTTGGACGAATTATTATAGATTTTGTTCTTAATATGTGTATAACTGTGGTAGTGCACAGTCACTCATTGATAAGATCCGAATATTGGATGTGTTGCTTTGTGCGAAAACATCAGTGAATTTCTGTTTGGTGTCAGCTTATTCATAGTTTGCATTCTGCTGATTAGGAAATGCAACTGATATCCGTACTCGACAGTTAAGACACAGTACTGTCCACAGCAGGGAGGCGTTGGCAAAACTGAGCCTTGTAGGGTTCAGTGTTGGAAGCTATCAGCCTTTAGCCGCCTACATGGATCGTTTTAAGGCACGGCTTTATTTAATAGCACAGCTGATCCACATATTTCATTTTTAAAACGACCACACCTCTTTCAATCTTTTGAAGAATATTGTTTCTGGCTTCCATCTTCATTCTGGTATTCTCTAGGTGCTGCCTGTGCTAATAAGAATTGGACCTACATGTCAGAAAAATACATTTTCGCTGTTGTGCTGCTCGCAGTTTTCAGATACTAATAAAATTTCCTCCAGTTATTACAAGATAACCGCAGAGGCAGCTGAATAAGAGCTAAAACTTTTCAACAAGTCTTTTCAGCTGCACTAGAATAAAACGTCCCGAGATTAAATACGCTCTGAAGGTGTATTTAGATTGGGTGGAGTAGGCCCCATTGAGTACCGGACAAGGTGTCAAATTCATAACTTCTGCGTCAGAGTTTCCTCTATAGAGTCACAGGGCGATGGGGTGAGGAGGACAGGCTACGATGTTTTGTGCTTCGTAAATTGCTCCCACTCCCGACGGTCGCCACCATAAGCGAAACTAAATCTGTGTTCCGACATACTATTTACCCCTACAATGAAAACCTGGTTTTATTAGACTTTTCCATTTTCGCGTGAGCTGACTTATCTTGTGTCATTAGTCCTCATGTTTTCAACAGTGCCTAAATATTTCGGACCTGTTTCTTGTAAAATTTATTGAAATTCTCATATAACGCCACATTCACCTGTTGCCTAGAACAGTTCGTATAATATACAATCTACTGCTCTGTAGTATGACAACTGCAGTACATGGACAAATTTGATGTGTTTTAATCTAATACGAAATTATGATAAAAGATTTATGTTATTGATAACAATAAAAGGAAAAATATAAGTTAAGTAAGATTAATATAAAATATAATATAATATACAAATATAATATAATATATACCTAAAAACTAAACTAAACTCCGTCCGAGCAGGCCTTGAAAGGCCCAACGGTACCGACCGGCTGCCGTGTTATCCTCAGCCCACAGGCGTCGCTGGATGCGGATATGGAGGGGCATGTGGTCAACACATCGCTCTCCCGGCCTTATTGGCGGGGATCCGAAATGTGAAATAATTTGGGTGAAGGTCACGGTTAAAGCAGACTCAAACATGGCAATTGTATGTCTCTATAGGCCCCCTGGCTCAGCAGCTGTTGTGGCAGAGCGCCTGAAGGAAAATTTGGAAAATATTTCGAGTAGATTTCCCGACCATGTTATGGTTCTGGGTGGAGATTTTAATTTGCCGGATATAGACTGGGAGATTCATATGTTTATAACAGGTGGCAGGGACAAAGAATCCAGTGAATTTTTTTAAGTGCATTATCTGGAAACTACCTTGAGCAGTTAAACAGAGAACCGACTCGTCGCGATAACATATTAGACCTTTTGGTGACAAACAGACCTGAACTATTTGAAACAAATAACGCAGAACAGGGAATCAGCGATTATAAAGCGGTTACTGCATCGATGATTTCAGCCGTAAATAGAAATATTGAAAAAGATAGGAAGATTTTTCTGTTTAGCAAAAGTGACAAAAAGCAGACTTCAGAGTACTTGACGGCTCAACACAAAAGTTTTGTCCCAAGTACAGATAGTGTTGAAGATCAGTGGACAAAGTTCCAAACCATCGTACAATATGCATTAGATGAATGTGTGCCAAGCAAGATCGTAAGAGATGGAAAAGAGCCACCGTGGTAGAACAACAGAGTTAGAAAACAGCTGCGGAAGCAAAGGGAACTTCACAGCAAACATAAACATAGCCAACGCCTTGCAGACAAACAAAAATTACGCGAAGCGAAATGCGAGAGGCGTTCAGTGAATTCGAAAGTAAAGTTCTATGTACTGGCTTGGCAGAAAATCCTAAGAAATTTTGGTCTTATTTCAAAGCGGTAGGTGGATCAAAACAAAATGTCCAGACACTCTGTGACCATAAGGGTACTGAAACGGAAGATGACAGACTAAAGGCCGAAATACTAAATGTCTTTTTCCAAAGCTGTTTCACAGAGGAAGATTGCACTGTAGTTCCTTCTCTAGATTGTCGCACAGATTACAAAATGGTAGATATCGAAATAGATGACAGAGGAACAGAGAAACAATTAAAATCGCTCAAAAGAGAAAAGGCCACTGGACCTGATGGGATACCAGTTCGATTTTCCACAGAGTTCGCGAAGGAACTTGCCCCCCTTCTTGCAGCGGTGTACCGTAGGTCTCTAGAAGAGCGTAGCGTTCCAAAGGATTGGAAAAGGGCACAGGTCATCCCCGTTTTCAAGAAGGGACGTCGAGCAGATGTGCAGAACTATAGACCTATATCTCTAACGTCGATCAGTTGTAGAATTTTGGAACACGTATTATGTTCGTGTATAATGACTTTTCTGAAGACTAGAAATCTACTCTGTGGGAATCAGCATGGGTTTCGTAAAATACGTTCGTGTAAAACCTAGCTCGCGCTATTCGTCCACGACGCTCAGAGGGCCATAGACACTGTTTCCCAGGTAGGTGCCGTGTTTCTTGACTTCCGCAAAGCGTTCGATACAGTTCCCCACAGTCGTTCAATGAACAAAGTAAGAGTATATGGACTATCAGACCAATTGTGTGACTGGATTGAAGAGTTCCTAGATAACAGAATGCAGCGTGTCATTCTCAATGGAGAGAAGTCTTCCGAAGTGAGAGTGATTTCAAGTGTGCCGCAGGGGAGTGTCGTAGGACTGTTGCTATTCACAATATACATAAATGACCTTGTAGATAACATCTGAAGTTCACTGAGGCTTTTAGGAGATGATGCTGTAGTATATCGAGAGGTTGTAACAATGGAAAATTGTACTGAAATGCAGGAGGATCTGCAACGAATTGACGCATGGTGTAGGGAATGGCAATTGAATCTCAATGTAGACAAGTTTAATGTGCTGCGAATACAGCGAAATAAAGATCCTTTATCATTTATCTACAATATAGCAGGTCAGCAACTGGAAGCAGTTAATTCCATAAATTATCTGGGAGTAGGCATTAGGAGTGATTTAAAATGGAATGATCATATAAAGTTGATCGTCGGTAAATCAGATGCGAGACTGAGATTCATTGGAAGAATCCTAAGGAAATGCAATCTGAAAACAAAGGAAGTAGGTTACAGTATACTTGTTCGCCCACTGCTTGAATATTGCTCACCAATGTGGGGTCCGTACCAGATGGAAGAGATAGAGAAGATTCAACGGAGAGCAGCGCACTTCGTTACAGGATCATGTAGTAATCGCGAAAGCGTTACGGAGATGATAGATAAACTCCAGTGGAAGACTCTGCAGGAGAGACGTTCAGTAGCTCGGTACGGGCTTTTGTTGAAGTTTCGAGAACTTACCTTCACCCAGGAGTCAAGCAGTATATTGCTCCCACCTACGTATATCTCGCGAAGAGACCGTGAGGATAAAATCAGAGAGATTAGAGCCCACACAGAGGCATACTGACAATTTTTCTTTCGACGAACAATACGAGACTGGAATAGAAGGGAGAACCGATAGAGGTACTCAAAGTACCCTCCACCACACACCATCAGGTTGCTTGCGGAGTATGGATGTAGATGTAGATGTCAGTTTACGAGACCGGAACCGCTACGTCTCAATCAAGTAGCTCCTCAGTTTGCCTCACCCCGCAAGCCAACAGCGTTCGGTAGCCCGGATTATCACCCATTCGAATGCTAGCCCAGCCCGACAGCGCTTATCTTCAGTGATCTGACGGAAACCGGTATTACCACTACGGCATAATATATATCTGTCTTCATTAATTCTCAAATTAACTTTAAAACTATGTAGATGACATCACATCCCTTCTACACTCCTGGAAATGGAAAAAAGAACACATTGACACCGGTGTGTCAGACCCACCATACTTGCTCCGGACACTGCGAGAGGGCTGTACAAGCAATGATCACACGCACGGCACAGCGGACACACCAGGAACCGCGGTGTTGGCCGTCGAATGGCGCTAGCTGCGCAGCATTTGTGCACCGCCGCCGTCAGTGTCAGCCAGTTTGCCGTGGCATACGGAGCTCCATCGCAGTCTTTAACACTGGTAGCATGCCGCGACAGCGTGGACGTGAACCGTATGTGCAGTTGACGGACTTTGAGCGAGGGCGTATAGTGGGCATGCGGGAGGCCGGGTGGACGTACCGCCGAATTGCTCAACACGTGGGGCGTGAGGTCTCCACAGTACATCGATGTTGTCGCCAGTGGTCGGCGGAAGGTGCACGTGCCCGTCGACCTGGGACCGGACCGCAGCGACGCACGGATGCACGCCAAGACCGTAGGACCCTACGCAGTGCCGTAGGGGACCGCACCGCCACTTCCCAGCAAATTAGGGACACTGTTGCTCCTGGGGTATCGGCGAGGACCATTCGCAACCGTCTCCATGAAGCTGGGCTACGGTCCCGCACACCGTTAGGCCGTCTTCCGCTCACGCCCCAACATCGTGCAGCCCGCCTCCAGTGGTGTCGCGACAGGCGTGAATGGAGGGACGAATGTAGACGTGTCGTCTTCAGCGATGAGAGTCGCTTCTGCCTTGGTGCCAATGATGGTCGTATGCGTGTTTGGCGCCGTGCAGGTGAGCGCCACAATCAGGACTGCATACGACCGAGGCAAACAGGGCCAACACCCGGCATCATGGTGTGAGGAGCGATCTCCTACACTGGCCGTACACCACTGGTGATCGTCGAGGGGACACTGAATAGTGCACGGTACATCCAAACCGTCATCGAACCCATCGTTCTACCATTCCTAGACCGGCAAGGGAACTTGCTGTTCCAACAGGACAATGCACGTCCGCATGTATCCCGTGCCACCCAACGTGCTCTAGAAGGTGTAAGTCAACTACCCTGGCCAGCAAGATCTCCGGATCTGTCCCCCATTGAGCATGTTTGGGACTGGATGAAGCGTCGTCTCACGCGGTCTGCACGTCCAGCACGAACGCTGGTCCAACTGAGGCGCCAGGTGGAAATGGCATGGCAAGCCGTTCCACAGGACTACATCCAGCATCTCTACGATCGTCTCCATGGGAGAATAGCAGCCTGCATTGCTGCGAAAGGTGGATATACACTGTACTAGTGCCGACATTGTGCATGCTCTGTTGCCTGTGTCTATGTGCCTGTGGTTCTGTCAGTGTGATCATGTGATGTATCTGACCCCAGGAATGTGTCAATAAAGTTTCCCCTTCCTGGGACAATGAATTCACGGTGTTCTTATTTCAATTTCCAGGAGTGTAGTTGAAACACCCTGTCGGATCCAACAACTGCACATCGATATTAACACAACTCACCCAAAAATTCTCAATGGGAACAGAAAATGACAAAATGTTGAATTTCATGGACATCAAAAAACACAGACACAACAACCAACGCCAATTCTCCGTATTCAGGAAAGCCATACACAGATACTCTAATTATCGTACACAAGGAAGTAGGTTTCCAATACAAGCTTCACAGATTGAACAAAACTCCACTCAATGAAGACAACTACAAAAAAGAATTACACATAATCAAACAAATAGTTGTAGAGAATGGATATGACTCAAACGTTATAGAGAAACTGAATCACAAAACTGAAACAAAAACAAAGGTAACACCTAACAAACAAAAACAAACAGCTCTCACAAACAAACAAACACAGATACACAGAACTACACTATGTGTTCAAAAGAAGTCGGACACCTGGCTGGACATGATTAACAAATTTTTGGCGCCCGCTATCGGTAATGCTGTAATTCAATATGGTGTTGGCCCACTCTTAGCCTTGATGACAGCTTCCACTCTCGGAGGCATATGTTCAATCAGGTGCTGGAAAGTTTCTTGGGGAGTGGCTGCCCAGTCTTCACGGAGTGCTGCACTGAAGAGAGGTATCGATGTCGGTCGGTGAGGTCTGACACGAAGTTGGCGTTCCAAAACATCCCAAACGTGTTCTATAGGATTCAGGTCAAGACTCTGTGCAGACCAGTCCATTACAGGGATGTTACTGTCTTGTAACCACTCCGCCACTGGCCAGTCAGTCGTAGCATGAGCACAGTACAGGGGTGTGATATTTGGGTGGTGAAAATCAAGCACTGGTAAAATTAGCCTTGAATGTCTGCTGAATGATGGTACTATTTTATAAAAATTGCAGCTAAACTGTATGTTACGGAAGAAGAGGTTTGCTCTGACTTATTGCGGAGTAAAAGGCCGGTTGTATTGTGGGTCATGGGGCTCTGCAAGCTACAAGAGACATATTTCTGGCTATACGTGTAACTGAAGATCCTGTAACATTCAGTGCCACAAACAGTAAGCTGCCACTTCACATTGCAGTAGAATTTGTTCAAGAGGTTTGGACGTAGCTCGTCATCACGCAAAATACTACAGTTTTATTTGGTCTGTGCTACAACATGTAACTGTCTTATTTTGTCTATGTTACAACGTAAAGTTGACTTTGAGTAGCGTAGCCATATTAGCAAATCGTGTAAAAGCCATGACTTAATTGAAACTGCGAGTTGAGTAATATTTTACTGGTTCTTTACAAGGAAAATGCTTATCCCGTGTGTTTGTTTATGTATTTAAAAATCAACATCCTTCGAGCTTCAGCGTTTTAAACCAAAGATTTTTATGGTGATAAAAGTTGGTATTTATTTGAATACAAAATCGTTCGCCGACTTACACTGCAATTTCATATACAAATTATAAACCAGCCAAATTTCGTAATAGGCGTTCTGTGTGAGAAAAAGATATCACAAGGTAAAGTGAATCTGCTACTTCTTTTCTTCAGACAACAGTGGTGGACTGTGTACTTTGCAAATAGAAATTAGAGACGTGTGGCGAAATCTGAGCTTGTGCGAATTGAAGTCAGGTATAGGTAGTAATTGAGACACATTACGTAATTTCTGATTACATATTGCTAAGCGACTTAATCTTTTTCATACCTTGTCTGAAATAATTTTATAATATTAACATGAAATATTTTACGGCCACACTAGATAAGTATCTTCAGTGCTTATCAGGTTACTCATTAAAAGTTTATTGTGTTAATTTTGATGAAAAGTGCTGTGCTATTTAAAATAATTACGTATATGTGAATATACTCACGTTAATATTAGGCATTCCTGCGAATCTAAGTGCTCCATTTTCAAATACGAATCCTGTACGATTGTCACCTGAAAGGCAGTTAACATTAAAATTACTAGGTTTCCTCTACGATCTCTTACTGTTAACAATTGGTTACTATCATTTAAACTAATTCGTGTGGTAGACTGCGAACGCTCGCAGACAAAAGAGTGTGATCATCCATCACACAGCTGAGCATCTATTGCACGCGACTGTCTCCTGTAATTTACGATTCCGATTGCCACATGCGGTTAATAAAGAGATTATTACACCCTAATTGGTATAAAATAAATTGAACCGAAAGAGGACACCGCAGGAGGTTCCTAGTATGTCACATGCAGTAGACCGCTGTTGATAATAGTCCAAGCCCCGTGGCAGTACAGCAGGGCGAGATGAATAAATTTGCTAAAGTTCGCTGGAGTGAAGTGATATTATATTTGATTATATGTAATTCTTTTTTGTAGTTGTCTTCATTGAGTGGAGTTTTGTTCAATCTGTGCAGCTTGTATTGGAAACCTACTTCCTTGTATACGATAATTAGAGTATCTGTGTATGGCGATCATCTGCTTGAGGTGGCTCCTCAAATAGAACTGACTTTCTCCCGGTCTGTGGCCGGTTATATTGCCATTTTGAAAGTTCTTGGGTCGTCTGCGGTCACATCTAAACCTACCTCATACTCCACAAGTCACCTAATGCTGTGTGGCAGAGGGTACTTTTTGTAGCACTAACTGAGCCCTCCAGACCTGTTATACTCGCGAATAGGGCGTGGAAACAATGTATTGGCTCTAATTTGTCGAATTTTCTCGTCGTGGTCATTAGGCGAGACGTATGTGGGGGGAGCGTAATATGTTGTCCGATTCTTCTCGGGAAGTGCTCTCTCGAAATTTGAATAGTAAATATTTCCGTGATGCACAATGCCTCTCTTGTAACGTCTGACAGTGGAGCTTGTTGAGCATCTCCGTACCGCTCTCGCACCGGCTAAACGATCACGTGCCGAAACGCGCCACTTTTCTCACATGGTGTAGTTACCGCCGCCTGTACAGGGTACCGTCCGCCACGCACCGTACGGTGGCGAGGAAAATTTGGCCTGGTCCTAGAGATGTACCGGGATATCTTAAATTGATAAGGCGATAGATCACGATAATCAGGTGAGAACCCCAGTGCGCCACGGTATATTCACGAAAAGTCATCTCACTTCCTTGGGGCGCCGATCAACTCGAGAGATGGTCAGTTTGCGGAGTTAGATCGCACGATATCGCTGTTTGAAGCGAGTCAATATGGTGAGCGCAGTGCAGACGCAAAAATAGCTGTATTTGCGCCGTAAATGATATAGTACTGGTTTTGCAAAGGCGCATGTAGCACAAATAACTCACACTAATGGCTGGGCGGTCTATACGTTAAAACTTTCTGAACACACGGCAGATTTTCAGTCTGGACGATCAGTTGCGTCATATTGAAGAAGAGTTTCAGTAGCACTTCTATTTCAGATAACAATGTGGTACAGCAATTGTTAACGTATCATTTTGGTTTTGGAAGTTTTAATGTTATGCTCTTAGTTTTTCTTTTTACTCCCAACAGAAAATCATTATGGCAACGAACTCGCATTGGGCACGAGTAGAGGAAATCCTCTTCTAGTCTTCCAGATTTAGATTTTCTGTGATTTCCCTAAATAGAACAAGACAAACGTTGGGTTGTTGCTCTAAAAAGGCACGACCGATATGCTTCCGTGTCCTTGTCCAGTTTTAGCTTGTGCTCCAGCACGAAGGTTCTAATAATGCGACAATAGCATCGCTCTGTCGGCATAAAAAGTCGTTGGATTTGAACACTGTAATAAAGAGCGAGCTATGGAACGGAGGCTAGGGTTGGTGGCAACCACAGAGGAAGGTTTCTAATTTGAAATGACTTGTTGGAAGCAAAGAAAACATTATACAGAATTATGGAATGAGACTAAATTCATATAGGGAACGAACACATAGAATTTACTCGTAGGGAGCAGTCTGTGTGTTTAGCACGAGAGAAGCAAGGTATAAAAGAAATCAGAGAGAAGGAACGACAAAGAGTCGTACGGCATTGTTGGCTGAGAAGCCTAACGGTTTGTTCAACTAAAACAATTTTGTTTGATTTTATCTATTAGAGAAGGATTAGGGTGAAACTTGACCCCACCACTGTGCCAAGGGTGGCACAATATTTTTTTTAAACACTCTGATTCACTGAGTGACTGGGTAGATATATGTTCGCTACCTCTGTTGGAAATGGTGATATCTTGTCTCCGGGCGGGATACAAGGACTTCGCTGTGAGACATGTGGTGTCCTGTTGATTACAGACTGGGATAGGTAAAGGGCGTCAGCGGAGACAGCCCAGTGTCATATCGGTCAGAGTACAGACATAGCGTTTTGGATGTGTGGCCCGCCGGTGGTGTGCGAGCGGGTCTGGCTGGGAATTCTAACATGATGGACGAGGAAATTTATTGCGAGATACGCCAGGAAATGTGTTTAGCTTGTGCCTAGAGAGGAATGCTTCGATCAGATACTGTAAGCTGAGGTGTTGCTAATTTTGCTCTCGCTTAGGTGCAGTGATTGTATCGCTTTGGTTCTATGGAAACTGGTGGTGTAAATTGTTTTTTGATGTACTGGACAGGTTGCATGCTGCAGGTTACCTTGAATACTGAGACGCAACGTATCAGAATCTGTTACTATGTAAATCAATTTTACCTGATGTTGTAACATGTTGTTGTGTCTTTTGGCTAATACAGAGTTGTTTTAGTTAAACATTTTAGTGGTTAATCATTATGTAAACTGCACATGCTGATGAGGAATGACTGTCTACGTCATGTGTGACAGATTAAAATGTATTTGTCATAGCAGGTAGGTTTTGAGCAACATTGTCCAGGACCTGAACCCACAACCAACCAAGTTCCTGAAATGGAAATTTTTAAATGTGTGATTTTTAGAAACGTGAAGATCTGTGAATTTTCATTTTACTGCCATTGAGTTGTGTTTTTTAAAAATGCTCTGGTAAGCATGTGTTATGACGGATGTTAATCTCCTTAAATTCTTAAGAGGTGGTATCATTTTTCTTGTGAGCTTTGTTTTTACCGTTGTTCTCTTCGTTAATCTTGTTTCTGGTTATTTGAGCTCAAGCGAAAGGTGTTTGCTGTGTTGCTCTATGGAACGATCTTAAGTTATTTGACATCCAATTTTTTAAAGTTGTGATTTAATAAATGTACAAAATTTGCTACTGGTAACTCATCTCTCTCAGTCGACCCCATCCTTTCATTCTATTGCCCAGTACTGCCACATCACAAACCTGACTTGTTTCGAATAACGTGAGGGCAATCGCCAAATTTGACAGCCATTAGACAGAGGGATTTAGGTAACACACCTGAGAGAGGCAGATATATGGACGGAGGGAACACAAACTGCTTCTGAAAAACATATTTTATGTTGTTATTGAAATATTGTAATTTAAGCATACAGCCATGTGGAAGTTTGTAATAAACCATATTTTGTCTAAATATTGGAGAACCTTTAAAAAAATCTTGTTCTCTAGGTCCTCTTCCAACAACAATATTCCCCACTGCGAGACTGTCTTCCTGGTGGTAAATTTAGTCAAAAGAATTTATCATATTTAGACACAATACGATTTATTATTTACTTTACGTGGATGACGTTATTTTCTTCTATAAAGGGAACGACTTAGATATTAGTAACTTTGCGCAAGCAGTTCGCTCCTAGCCGGCCGCTGTGGCCGAGCGGTTCTAGGCGTTTCAGTCCGGAACCGCGCTGCTGTTAAGGTCGCAGGTTCCAATCCTGCCTTGGGCATGGTGTGTGTGCTGTCCTTAGGTTAGTTAGGTACTGATGACCTCAGATGTTAAGTCCCGTAGCAGTCGCGCGGTTCTGGACTGAGCGCCTAGAACCGCACGGTCACCACGGCCGGCCTTTTGTGATGATCACCTTGGTTTCAACGTTTACATTATGAAGGAGGAGGGCTCCACTGAGTGCCGATAGTTTGTGGCGACAGTGCCAGTACACCATTGCTTCTGGGTGTTGTATGAGTTTTTTATCTATTAGCCACCCTTGTTTCAGAAATTTCATGACGTCACAGATGACGGAATCCGTAGTCAACAGTCTGGCATTTGCCTTGGTATTTATGGGAAAATACACGATGGCAGTCTACGTCTGTATGTCCATGTGAAAGGAAAGTTCTAGTATGGCGTCGAATTATGGCTCTGCGGGAAGGCAGGAAAGTCCGTTGGTGTTCGCATGCTGTGTTCGCGTTGATTACACACGTAGTTATGAATCTTTTTGCGTGCAAATTTATTGGTCAAAGCCTCCTTTTCAATTTCGTTATAATTGCACTCAGTTGGCTTTAGAGTTTACGATGCAAAGGCAGTTGGGCGCTCAACAGCGTTCGCCTTATGAAAGAGAAGTGCCCCGAGGCCATAGTCTGACGCATTTGCAGCCACAGTGAATAATCAGACAGGATTGTAAGCCGTTAAGCACGTCTGTTGAATGAGCGCTCTCTTCAAAACCTGAAACGCATTTCACAACTATGTGATGATTTCCATTTAACGTTTTTGAAAGTAGGTGATGTAGAGGTTCGGCGATAAAAGCTGCATGAGGGATGAAGTTGCGATAGTGATTGAACTGTTCTAACACTGACTAGCTATTCAGCATACCTTGTGCTGGCAGTCTTTGTATAACCTCCATGTGGTGTATGTTTGAGCAGTTCTCAGATGCACTGAAAGTATGCCCTAGATATCCCACTTGTGGCATAGGAAAATGGTTTTATCTTTGTTGCATTTCAAGTTAGTCTCTTCACTTCCAGGTTCATGGGAAGATACCTGGCCTTTTTGCGCATTATGAGAAAGTCATCAAGATAACTAGCTGCACCCAGGGCTCCCAGAGTAAGGTGTTCAAATACCATTGACTGATGCAATAGTGATGCTGAACGCCAGGCGATTGTATTGAAAGCGGCCAAAGAGGCGTCAGTTACCAGGATGCACTTGGAGCCTCGATTCAATGGCAGATTGAGGAAGGCGTTACTGAGGTCGATGTTTGCAACGTGCCCCCGGAGCGTTTTGCCGTGACAGCCTCTGCCCTTGGAATGTAATAAGTACATATTGCAGACTGTGCATTTACTGTAAATTTAAAGTCACCACAAACCGACAAAGACCCATTAGGCTTTTCGACTATAACGTTTGGGGTGGCCAGTAGACTGTTTGAGACCAGTGTCAGAATCCCTTCTTCTTGCAATCATTGGAACTCTATGGGAAGCTTATCTTTCAAGGCGAAAGGCACATTTCATGCTTTAAAGAACTTGGGAGTCACAGAAGTGTAGTAGCTCTGAATCGATGTTACTGTTCAACAGTACGTATTATTTAACCACAAATGGGTATACGCATGTTAATGTTGGTATAGCAGCTGACAATTACCTCAAAGTTAAAGTGGAAATTTAGTATAGTGGGGTACAAAGGTGGGGCTCCTTTAAATGGAGTGGGGGAAGCTGTGTGTCAAACTGAAATATATGTCGAGGGACAGTAGACGGCTAAGTACGACAAATTCTGTTTGGCATTCTCATCTTCGACAGCAGCAGTGTTAGTGCATCAATATTCATTATGCTTGATTTTGCTAAATTAAAGTTAACACGTTCTGCTTGATTTTGGTAAATTAAAACTAACAGCTCGAGAGTCATCACAGGATGTCTGCAAGAAGTGGTATGTGCTGCAGTGGAGCGACAGTATATCTTTGGTATTGTTATGCCTAAGATAGTGGGAGAATTGAGATGGAGATGTGCTGTTAATGATTTCGGTCGCTTAATAATTCTAAGATCAACGGAAGTTCGTTGCAAGATAGTATATCTACTCCAGCAGGTTTGGCATGCAATAAACGTGTAATTCAAAGCATAAAAGAAACAGTTATTTGCGAAACACTGTTGCATAATTTCCAAACATCAACCAGTGCTATTTAAGTACAGTGATGCTGCGTGTGGTACTCCTCCTACCATTAGCAAATGTTCCATTACAGCTGGAGGCTTTCATGCCATATTCGTGCTTATAGACTCCATACTGAGTCCGAAATGTAATCTACTTACCAAGGTAATACAGTCCATCCAGCGAAGCAATGAAATCAGATGTCTGTAACGTAGTTACCAAACGTCTGTCAGGGCTATTGAAGTATAGCGATGCTGTGTGGAGTTCTCCCTCTCACCATTAAAAAATGTGCCACTAAAACTACATTTTTCCATACCATATACGTACATATACTTCTCCTCCTTGTTTCTTAATGTAATTTACTTAGGAAGAAAAAACGTACCCAATAATCCAACGGTGCAATGGAACGAGATGCGTGTAACTTAGTCTCCAAATCTCGTTCAGGGCTATTTAAGTACAGTGATGCTATGTGTCGTACTCCCTCCCACCATTAACAAATGTTCCATTAAATCTAGAGTCTTTCATCTCATACATGCATATAGACTCCATTCTAATTTCGAAATGTAATTTGCCTGTGAAGAAAAAAAAAGTACCCAGTAATCCTACGGTGCACTGGAATTAGATACGTTTAACATAAGTCCCAAACGACAGTCAGGGCTATTTTATTAAGTACAGTGATGCTGTGTGGGGTACTCCACTTCATAACTGACAAACGTTCCTTTAAAACTACAGTCTTCCGCACCATATACATCCCATACTGATTTTTGAAATGTACTTATCGCTAGCATTTAAACAGGATCAAACTCGAACAATCAATTTCCATAGCTATAAATCAGAGCTTAAAAACCATGTTCTTTGTAGCTGGGGAAGGTGTAAACGTTTCCCCCAAACGCTATGTAGCTGCACATATCTGTTCTGATTATTCGAATATATAATCTACTAATCATCTGTAGAAAACAGTTGCAATAGCACAGGCTGATGGTCCATTTGAACGTCAACCAATTCTGCTTTAGATGGATATTTTACATTCCCGCTGCACCCATACAAGTTTCTCCGATTATGCACCATGCTTCTGACTATGGAATATGATACACTGTCTCTAGAGTGTATAGACTTCCCCCTATTAAAGTACTGATACGTGGCATCTTCCATCCAGAATATAGTGCATATATTAAGAAACCAAGCACCTTCAACAGCCAGTCCCGATTACATTTGCTGTGTAATGCTTTATACTAAAGTAATGTGATGTATGGCCGTAGGCATCCCTCAGATTTTCTTTTTCTCCATGCAATACGCCCCAATACAGAATCTAGTCACTACTAGCTTAGTGGGGTTTACATGTCGGAAAGCACTTGTTACCGGATCATACGGGACTCTATAGCACAGGTCTTAACAATACTGCTCTGCTTGGGACGAAGTGATAATTTTTGTTAACCCAATGGAAGACTGCATATGTTGACAGAACGGTGGAATTGTTCGTCAGTTCCATGCTTCGACAGTAAAAAGATCACGATTCTTCAACACGGGTGAGTAGGAGCTAAGTGTAATCGCAGTTATCATATTAAGAGCAGATCGAAGTGTGATTAGTGTAGGGAGAAACAAGAAAAGAATTCATTTTAATGATAATACTTTATTCCTTACTTACATTCTCTTTCTTTATCTATTCTGTTTCTGAGATAGCATCAACTATCCACTTTTTCAGGAGTTTAACATTTAGCCACCCGTCATGTCGATCTTCTGCGCACATAACATTCGTTTCCTTATTGTTTATGTATGTGTTATCATCATTGACTAGTGCACGTTCCCACTAAGTAGCCGACTCAGTTAGTGTTCAATATCGGTGATCACTGCTGTGTTATCAGCGAATCAATTGATGCTGGTATCCTGTCCGTGAGAAAAACTTCCCATATCGAGATGGCGTCTTCACCACGCTGTAAGTGTACACAAGTATTTGTGCGGGATGTATGTTATACAGTTTCTGTTTTGTATGTGTCTACAATGGCAATGAGTAATCGAGAGGAACTGGACAGTGCTCAAGATAAAGGAGTCGTATTCAGGAGAGGAAAGGAAATGTTCAGAATCATCAAATGGTCATTCTCAATTAGGTTTACTTGTGCTATCACTAAGTTATTTCAGCCGAAAGACGGAGTACTTTCTTCAACAAGACTGCGTCACTATTACTGCCCAATCTGAAATAGTGCCCTCTGTGTCTAAAGACACGCAGACGAATCGTAAAAACATACAGTCATTTGACCATCGCACAGAGTTCCTTATAGACAACATAGTAATAAGCATCCTTAGCGTAGAGAAACAAATGAAAGAAACAAATAAATCGACAGGTCCGGATGGAAGCCCAATTCGTTTTTACAAAGAGTAGTCTGCGGCATTAAACCCTTACTTAGCTTGCACTTATCACGAATGTCTCAAAATCGCAAACTCCCAAGTGGTTAGAAAAGAGCGCAGGTAACTCTTGTATGTAAGAAGGGTAAAAGAACGGACCCACAATATTACAGACCAGTATCCTTAACACAGGCTTCTTGCAGGATTCTTGAACGTATTCTGAGTTCGAACATAATAAATATCATAGAGAACGAAAAGTTCATGTCCACAAATCAGCGCGGTTTCGAAAAGCATATTTTGTGCGAAACTCAGCTTGTCCTACAGCCCGCCCGGCTGGCCATGCGGTCTAACTCACTGCAAGGCGAACCGGTCCCCAGCACGAAATTGCCCGGCGGATTAGTTTCGAGTTCCGGTGAGCCGAGTAAGCAGCCTGCGGATGGTTTTTAAGGCGGGTTTCCATCTGCCTCAGCGAATGCGGGCTGGTTCCCTTTATTGCGCCTCAGTTACACTACGTCAGCGATTGATGCGCAAACATTGTCTCCACGTACGTGTACACCATAATTACTCTACGACACAAACATTGGGGTTACACTCGTCTGGAATGAGACGTTCCCGTGGAGGGGGGGGGGGGGGGGTCCACTGGGTGCCGAACCGCACAATAACCCTGGGTTCGGTGTGGTGCGGCAGTGGGGGTTGAGTGGACTGCTGTAGCCTGTTATGGGGTTGTGTACCACTGAGGGCTACAGCGCAGACGAAGCCTCTCCGTCGTTTCTAGGTCCCCAGTTCAATAAATACATACACTACTGGCCATTTAAATTGCTACACCACGAAGATGACGTGCTACAGATGCGAAATTTAACCGACAGGAAGAAGATGCTGTGATATGCAAATGATTAGCTTTTCAGAGCATTCACACAAGGTTGGCGCCGGTGGCGATACCTCCAACTTGCTGACATGAGGAAAGTTTCCAACCGATTTCTCATACACCAACAGCAGTTGACCGGCGTTGCCTGGTGAAACGGTGTTGTGATGCCTCGTGTAAGGAGGAGAAATGCGTACCATCACGTTTGCGACTTTTATAAAGGTCAGACTGTAGCCTATCGCGATTGCGGTTTATCGTATCGCGACATTGCTGCTCGCGTTGGTCGAGATCCAATGACTGTTAGCAGAATATGTAATCGATAGGTTCACGAAGGTAATACTGAACGCCGTGCTGGATCCCAACGGCCTTGTATCACTAACAGTCGAGATGACAGGCATCTTATCCGCATAGCTGTAACGGATCGTGCAGCCACGTCTCGATCCCTGAGTCAACAGATGGGGACGTTTGCAAGACAACAACAATCTGCACGAACAGTTCGACGACGTTTGCAGCAGCATGGACTATCAGCTCGGGGACCATGGCTGCGGTTACCCTTCAAGCTGCATCACAGACAGGAGCGCCTGCGATGGTGTACTCAACGACGAACCTGGGTGCACGAATGGCAAAACGTCATATTTTCGGATGAATCCACGTTCTGTTTACAGCATCATGATGGTCGCATCCGTGTTTGGTGACATCGCGGTGAACGCACAGTGGAAGCGTGTATTCGTCATCGCCATACTGGCGTATCACCCGGCGTGATGGTATGGCGTGCCATTGGTTACACGTCTCGGTCACCTCTTGTTCGCATTGACGGCACCTTGAACAGTGGACGTTACATTTCAGATGTGTTACGATCCGTGGTTCTACCCTTCATTCGATCCCTGCGAAACCCTACATTTCAGCAGGATAATGCACGACCGCATGTTGCACGTCCTATACTGGCCTTTCTGGATACAGAAAATGTTCGACTGTTGCCCTGGCCAGTACATTCTCTAGATCTCTCACCAACTGAAAACGTCTGGTCAATGGTGGCCGAGCAACTGGCTCGTCACAATACGCCAGTCACTATTCTTGATGTCAATGATGGCCGAGCAACTGGCTCGTCACAATAAGTCAGTCACTACTCTTTATGAACTGTGGTATCGTGTTGAAGCATCATGGGCAGCTGTACCTGTACACGCCATCCAAGCTCTGTTTGACTCAATGCCCAGGCGTATCAAGGCCGTTATTACGGCCAGAGGTGGTTGTTCTGGGTACTGGTTTCTCAGGATCTATGCACCCAAACTGCGCGAAAATGTAATCACATGTCAGTTCTAGTATAGTATATTTGTCCAATGACTACGCGTTTATCATCTGCATTTCTTCTTGGTGTAGAAATTTTAATGGCCAGTAGTGTACCTACATACATACAGCTTGTCCTTTTCTCACATGATATACTGCAAACGATGCGTACCTTCGTTTCAGCTACGTTCCTAATTGGATCACTGAACCCAACAGCCAGAGCCAGAAGTCCCACGGATTAAGATCAGGTGATCTGGACGGTCAGGCTGTAGGGAAACGACGGCTGATAATTCTGACGATTCCGAAATGCCTCTGCAGCAGCCGCTTCACTGGCTGTGCAATGTGCGGAGGAGCGCTGCCTTGTATAAAACTGGTCCGCCCCACACATTTGCGCTCTTGAAGGGTTGGAATGATGTCGGTGAGCAGAAGATTCTGATAGCGTTTACCAGTGACGGTACAGGTAACAGGACCCGCAGAACTCATCTCCTTGAAAAAATACGTCCCTACGATAAACGATGCCTTCAACCTGCACCACTCAGGCACTTTTGTAGAAGGAATGGTACCAGTTAATGGGCGTGCGGATTTATCGTTGCCCATATTCTGCAATTTTGCGCCCTTACATGTCCTCGGAGATGAAAATGGACTTCGTCTGTCCACGGAGTGTTCTATGGCTATTCATTGTCCACTCCCATGCGAGATATAAATTCCGGAGCGAACATTTGTCTTGCTGGCAGGTCAGCCTCCTGAACATGGGTGATTTTGTGTGTATAGCAACGCAGGATGTTTCGTAGGATTTTATTCCCCGAACTCGCAGGCGTGTCCAACGTTCAAGCATGCTCTCCATGCACTGCATGTTTGCACACCACCGCTCGACCCATCCCACAATGCTTTGGCCACATCTGCGACAGACGTCGGATCGACTGATTTCCACCCTCTGCCACACTGCATTTCAAAAGAACCTGTCTTTTCGAATTTTGTAATCTTTTTTCCAGTTCCTTTGCGGACATCGGAGCAATGCCTTTTTTCACAGCGCTGAGTGTTTGGAACATCTGCAATGTAACTGGCGCAGAGTCATCATTCCTGTAAAAGAGCTTTTCCGGCAGTGCGCGATCCTTCACGGAAACAGTGATGTTGGGTGTCTTGGACGTAAACTGAGGAACAGCCGTGTCCCATGCGTCTTTTGGCGGGCACATTTTGACGCTTACAGCGCCAGATATTGGTCAAATGCTCCCTCTTTTTATCTCATGACGTTTCCCCCTGCTGTTCAAATTTGACGTCATTCTGGGCGGTGGTTCTGTTGCTAGAGCGTTCGTTTCGAATTATTGCAAATCTGTACATAAATTATCTGGCGGAGAGGGTGGACAGCACTCTGTGATTGTTTGCTGATGCTACTGTGGTGCACGGAGAAGTGTCGAAGTTGAGTGAGTGTAGGGGGATACAGGATGACTTAGACAAAATTTCTGTCTGATGTGATGAATTGTAACTAGCTCAAAATGTAGCAAACCCGTAATGTTAGGATACAGCATTAGTAGTGTTCTGCTTGACACAGTCACTTCGTTTAAATACCTGGTTGTAACGTTCCAAAACGATAAGAAATGGAACGAGCATGTGGGGATTGTGGTAGAAAAGATGAATTATCGACTTCGGTTTGTAAGGAGAATGTTAGAAAAATGTGGTTCACCCATAAAGGAGACCACGTAAGGGGCACTAGTGCGACCTATTCTCGAGTACTGCAAGAGTGTGTGGGATCCGCAGCATATCGGACGAAAAGAAGATATCGAAGCAATTCAGAGGCGTGCTGCTAGGTTTTTTAGCGGTAGGTTTGAACAACACGCAAGTATTACAGAGATGTTCCGGGAATACAAATGGGAATCCCTGGAGGGAAGACGACGTTCTTTTCGAGGAATACTGTTGAGAAAGTTTAGAGAACCGGCAGCTGAAGCTGACTGCCGAACGATTCTACTGCCGAGAACATACATTTCGGGTAAGGACCACGAAGATAACATATGAGAAATTTGGGCTCATACGGAGAGATATATACAGTCTTTCTTTCCTCACTCCATTTGCGAGTAGAACAGGAATCGAAATGACTAATAGTGGTATAGGGTACCCTCCTCCAGGCACCATACGGTAGCTTGGGGAGCGTGTGTGTAGATGTAGACGCACATGGTCTCAGATGGAAGTCACGAATCTCTTTATCTTCCATCTTATCTTGGGGACTAAGCCACAGAAACTACGATGTTCAGCTGTAGCTGTCAGTAGTATCTATTAAAAACAGACCAATGACAGAGGACAAGGTCTTGTACATACAAACGCAGTTTCTCGCGACATGGTTCTTAGATTAAATTTGTATTATTAATACATTTTGCCCATTACATTTGATTTATATCAGCGTTGCTATTATTCCATCTTATTTGAATTTAACGTTTATCACTGGGTCATTCTTTGAGTGTGTGTGTGGCGAAATAGGGAGACACATTTAGGTCTGGTAGTTTCCCTAAATCGCTTATAATAAATACAGGTGCAGGTCCTTTGAGAAGGACACAGCCGATAACATCTCCCACGCTTGTCCCTTATGAGCTGGTGCTCGACTCTAGTGACTTCACCGTCGACGGGAACTTATCACTCAAATTGCTGCGTATTGGAGACTATCGTTGTTCAAATCCACATCTAGTAATTCTAAATTAGATCCTCTGTGGTTTCCCTTCATCATTTGAGGATAGTGCCTTATTGATTCCTTATTTCCTTAACTATTCAGTTCAGTCGATCACTTGCTGAAGATTATTGTGAGAATATTCAGAACCAAAGGGTAATTCTCACGTTCTTACGAGACCATATCCTGGAATTTCGGTTACTTAAGTTTTTGGGACGGTAAACCGCAGGTGAAAAAGCTCAGTAGAGAACTGAATGTACAGAGCACTACATGACGTTCAAAACCCCTGAATACGTCGGACATTAATTTCCTGTATATGTCAGCGTATCGGCTTTATCTCCTCAAACCCGGATATGGGTATTTAATAACACACTGCTATTGCGCGCGGTTTTGTCGCGTTTCCTGTAATGAAGCAATGACAGAGTTCCCTCATTTCCGTTGTGGATCACAACAGGGGTGGCTCGCAAGCGATTGTTTCGCGCTCATTGGCAGTCACTAGTCACGCTACTGGGAGAAAGCTGATCCAGTTATTAGAATTCTCTTAATTCTCAGACACCCTGATGTGTGCTCTGTACGACTAAAAAATACGGCAGATATGACTGCCCCAGGAACACTGCCGTTTGGTTGAAGATAAATTCTGTTAACATGCTACGGTGTCCATATATTTCAACTACACCGTCGTCAACGATATCTTGGAGCAATGATGCATTGAGCCTAATTAGTGGGTACATCTTAATCTGATGACTTCGTACCATTTGCCCCTGGTGCAGGTTAACGGCAATTAATGAAAAGGTAAATTTGAAAGTTGATCTGAAAATCGATTGTAAGAAGGCTGAAATAATGTACACTGAAGCGCCGAAGATTCTGGTATAGGCATGCGTATTGAAACACAGAGACATCTAAACAGGAAGAATACGGCACAGCGGTCGGCAACGCCTATATAAGACAACAAGTGTCAGGCGTGGATGTTAGATCGGTTACTGCTGCTAGAACGGCAGGTTATACAGATTTAAGTGAGTTTGAACGTGCTGTTATAGTCGGCGCACGAGCTATGGGACATAGCATCTCCTAGGTAGTTATGAAGCTGGGATTTTCCTGTACGACCATTTCCGAGTGTACCGTGAATATCAGGAATCCGGGAAAACACCAAATATCCGACATCGTTGCGACCGGAAAAAGATACTGCAAGAACGGGACCAACGACAACTGAAAAGAATTGTTCAGCGTGACAGAAGTGCAACCCTTCCGCAAATTGCTCCAAATTTCAATGCTGGGTAATCAACAAGTGACAGCGTGCGAACCATTCAACAAAACATCATCGATATGGGCTTTCGGAGCCGAAGGCCCACTCGTGTACCCTTCATGACTGCACGACACCAAGCTTCACGCCTCGCCTGGGCTCGTCAACACCGATATTGGACTGATAACTGGAAAGCTGTTGCCCTTTTGGACGAGCCTCGTTTCAAATTACATCGACCGGATGGAGGTGGGAGGTGCACGGGTATGGAGACAAACTCATGAATCCATGGACCGTGCGTGCGAGCAGGGAACTGTTCAAGCTGGTGGAGGTCCTGTAATGGTGTGGGGCGTGTGCAGTTTGAGTGATATGTGACCCCTGATACGTCTAGATACGACTCTGACAGGTGACAACTCAGTAAGCATCCTGTCTGAACACCTGCATCCATTTATGTCCATTGTGCAATTCCAGAAGGACAATACGACATCCCACACGTCCAGAATTTCTACAGGATGGCTCCAGGAACACTCTTCTGAGTTTAAACACTTCCGCTGGCCACCGAACTACCGAGACATGAACATTATTGTATGTATCTGGGTTGCCTTGCAACGTGGTGTTCAGAAGAGATCTCCACCCCCTCGTACTCTTATGGATTTATGGACAGCCCTGTAGGATTCATGGTGTCAGTTCCCTCCAGCACTACTTGAGACATCAGTTGAGTCCATGCCACTTCGTGTTGCGGCATTTCTGCGTGATCCCCCGCGGGGCTCTACACAATATTAGGCAGGTGTACCAATTTCTTTGGCTATTCAGTGTATAATGAACACACTGGCAAAAATTGTACAAATTAACAATGGTGTCGTGGAACCCTTTCACACTTTATCCCTAACATTGCTAAACAGATAGCGACTCTTTGCTTTTGGTCAGTGATCTTCTTGCTGTAGCCGGCCGGAGTGGCAGAGCGGTTCTAGGCGCTACAGTCTGGAACCGCGAGACCGCTACAGTCGCAGGTTCGAATCCTGCCTCGGGCATGGATGTGTGTGATGTCCTTAGGTTAGTTAGGTTTAAGTAGTTCTAAGTTCTAGGGGACTGATGACCTCCGAAGTTAAGCCCCATAGTGCTCAGAGCCATTTAAATTTGAATTTCTCTTGCTGTATGGCTAAGAAAACAAAACCATGGGAAAGGAGGTGAGGTTAATCCGTTACTGAATAAGCATTTAGATCTCCTACATCCTCTGTGGTGCAGTTCTTTTCATGATGTTCCTCGCAGTCATTAGTGCTACTGTGCTCTAAAATAATGAAGGGCGGGTTTTAATAGGAATGTTAGTAGGTATTGTTAATAAAATAAAAACAAAAAGTGCTTATAAAAGGCATAACGTGTCATATATGGACAACGAGAGTCTCTGTCGGTAACTGTGGCATCACGTTCACGGATGATGTCATTTCTATGACCTGATATGAACCTTAATATCACCTTTCGTTTTACCCTTTGGTTTGTAGGGATTTGCCAGCATAACCCATTGAGCGGTTCTATACTCAGGAAGTTTACCAACATGCCATCCCACTTGCTCTTGCTTCTCCAGCGCTTTCGAATTCGCTTTTTTCGCCTGTTTCCACATGTCCCGTAATATCTTCGAAAAACACTCTGGTCCATACAGCTCGTGTACTCTCCGACGAAGAAAGCCTAGAACTGGAAATAGTGACCGCCAAATTCGACGCTCCTTCAAGCAAAAGACCCACTGGTCCAGGATGTCAGTCAGCAGGAGTAACATGAGAATGACAGCACGTTGCGCCGTCGAAAATTCGTTCTACGACGATCAATCAATCCTGCTGCGTGCTCGCAAGTCTTTCAAACAGTATATTCGCAGGGAAAACCTACGATCACACATAACATATTATTTGGTAGATCAATACCCACACTCATCGATAGTAGCTTTCCCCATACCTGTCGGTTCTTTATCGTCCAAACTGAGCTCTAATGAATGTGTCTACAGTTTACTCGGATCCACCTTCATAATTGGAGAACTTTGCGACAATGTATCATTTGCGACGGTTGTCTCTAGTGAGACAATGTCGTACCAAATTAGATAATGCTGCAAATGTCAATTTTTGCGTGATACTTATTCAGAAAATTCAACCCTAGAATAGTGCAGTACCCCTCACCAACATGGGATAATACCTCTATATATTCCCGAAAATTCCTTGTTCCAACAAAGAAACTGGGCAACGTTGATGCCAATGATGCGAAATCATTATCCCCCAATCCACATAATCTATATCGTGGAAAACTCAGTCTCTTCCTATGCAGGGGTTGCAGTCTAGTTACTGACACATGAGCCCCTTTGTCCACTAGAAACCCAGGTTGTGCTTCGTTTAACATGCGCACCAAAGCAGCTTCCCACCTCTGCATGTGCCTTCATAGCATTATACGAGGCCTATTCAGAAAGTAAGCTCCGATTGATTGCCAAATTGAAACCACAGTGAACATCAGAAATGTTTTACTTCTAACAATTAGCTACACCTTTCAGCTACTTCTCTACGTAGTCGCCGTTCTGACTTAGACTTTTGTCATAGCGTTGTACCAACTTTTCAATAGCCTCATCATAGAAGGCAGCCGGCAGTGCTTTCCGCCAATTCTCCACGCTGGCCTACACCTCGTTGTCTGTGTCAAAATGTTGTCTTCAAAGACAGCGGTTCATGTGACCAGAGATGAAACTCAGGGGGAGACAATTGCGGACTGTATTGTGGGTAATCTAACATTTCCATTTGAAAACGATGCAGGAGCATCTTCATTGCCCCTGCAGAATGCGGCTGAGAATTGTCTTGAAGAAGAAACATCACGACAGTTATGTAATGTTAGCTGCATAGCTTCAGGCGAAATTTCTCACAGGCCGTCGTACTTGGCGGCAGACACTATTTTCTAGACATCTTTACGCGCTCACTGCGAGCTCAGAAATGAGAAGAGCGACGTGATGCTAACTGGGGTTATACTAGAGACACTACCCAACACATCTGTGCAAAGCTTTATCGGATTTTCATAGTCGTTTCCATTTCGCGACCGATCGGAGCTTACTTTCTGAACGCCCCTCGTACTTCACTGGTAATGCTGTCCGGCGCTTGAAGAATTCCAACTGGCGTTTAACGAATCCTTACCATGACGCCATCTGCTTTGCTTTCTGTTTTGACAATCTTGTGCCCAATGTCCAACCACCCTGCATTGATAGCACTGCGGTTCGCGGTATTGTTTCCAAATGTTACCCACACGTCCATACTTATAGCATTTCATTTCTGAGGAAAAATCACTCCGTTTATTCTGCACCTGAGGCGCTAAGTCTACTTCCTCTGGTTGTCTATCAACGAGAATGGCAGAAAATAAATCCTTTGGATCTCCATCTGTACTCTCCTCGACAGATCGAGTGGAGCTCCTTTCGAAAATACAGCTAGTGCTCCGAGTTCTCCCTCAGTCAGATTAATTTTATCCGCTTGCTCATGCTGTGGTAACTAATACGTCTCTCAACTGATTTCCCTGAGCCTATCTAATAATGCTTCCACTGGCTCATTTCGTTTCTGGGACATCGTGTTAAGGAGTCCCTTCTTCAGTTGTTCAAATGTGCGCACCGTATTCAACCCTTCATGATACATGACTTACATCTTTTCCTCACCCACTAACCGTAACGTGGTCATGTGCAAATGTACTTCGTCTGACCAGTTTTTCAGAACTGCAGCAGCTTAGAGATTGCCAATAAAGGCTGACACATCCACAGTTGCTTTAACCTGAGAAAGGAGCCACGAGACTAACTGTAATGGGATTCACAGAAGGAAGTGGTACACTGAATGAAGCTTTTGCCGCTATCGTTCCAGCTAGTTTACCCTGTCTACGCACATTATCCGAAGTTAAAAAATGTACATGCCTTTGAAGTGCAGCATTCATCTCTGATAGTTCAGCCATGTGTTTCACTAAAGTTTCACCTACTTTCTGCATCGTCATTGCTCGTGTCACTAGCATTTGTGGAACCTCTCTATAAAATTACAATATACTTAAAGTAAAACTCACAAAAAATGCAAGGACACATACCAGAAACATTTCGTCAGTGGTAGAAGAAAAATGACATTAATTCTTACGATGGATCATCGAGATTTCGAGCATTTATTTGTCCCACGCCCATATGTTGGAAATTCCCACACGTAGCTTGTACTGTCTGCATACACAGCAATTTGTGACTCACGAAATTACAATATTGGCACCTCATTGACCATAAATAATATTCTTTACAATTCTCTCTGAGGATGTGACAAGTCCGCAGTCCCTCTGGTTTCTCGAACTTCACTCACAAACTGCTGTGCAACTCAGTCCCATCCACCATGTCCATACAAAGAATAATACAAGAAGGCCACCAAAAAGATAAAGCCCACTCACCAGCCTTGTATTGTTGAAAGTGCAAACCAGAGTTGGCGATGACGTCGCGGCCGGATTGAACTCAGACCAAATGTCAGCGGGTGATATTGCAGTAGATATTTCTAACACCAAATTTTTAGGGCCAGGAGGTCACCAAGATGGTGATGGGAGAGCAGCTGTATAAAGGTCAGGATGAAGCACCGCTTCCTTCTTCTGGATGTGAGTTGAGAGTGGTGTTGGTGACTGGAATGAGCGGTGGAGCACCAGCAAGGCATACCTGAATGATTTAGACTTTTATTCATGTTCGGTAAAGAGGTGTGGTCACCTCAGGATGATGTAGTGAGCCACAGTAGCTCAGTGTGTCGCCTTCAGCAGGTTTCTCTGGACAACGGCGTGCATAGGCACCGTCATCCACTAATGTCAGCAGGTAGCAGGTAGCTTACAGGCTCTACTCGCCTCGGTCGATATGACAGCCACGTCCAGGCTGCTTGCACACCTTGCACCGCAGAACATAGCACAGGGAAGAACGGTACTCAAACCGTAACCTCCAGCATGATCGACGTTGAACGAATGTGCCGACCCTGGGTGATGGTCAGCGGCAAGTTGGTCCACAGAGACTGGGCTGCCATGAGTGAGTAGCCAGACAGCCACCACTTCAGACGTGAACATATGTCCCACCAGCGAGGTGGACGCCCTCAGGAAGTAATCACCCAGCAGGCGACTCGGCGGTGTGAAGACGCTAGGTATGAAGGGTATCTATGTAATATCTAAGAGTTTTCAATGAATAAATGAAGGGTGTCAATGGAAACATGGAAGGAGGTTCAATGTAGTTGGATTTGGAAAGATTTATTGCCTACAACAAAAATGTGATTATTTTAAATTAATTAAATTGTGTAAATAAGTTGACTTAAACCAGTGTTAAGATGAATCTCATAATATTACTGGTTTACTTACCATTAATAAACGACGTGGATCTCATAATTCAACTCAGTGCGCATTTTCGAATGTGTGGGATTGCAATGCGTGGTTAATGGGTTATGCTCATCAATCAGCGCGTGGCAAACTTAATTAAAATAAGAAAGGCCTCATTTGACCTGCGCGTGAAAACAGCTTGAATATACACACACATAACTCGGCAAATGTGGGGATATTTCTAACACTACAACTGAAATTCAACTCAATATGAAATGAATATTTTATTTATGAGACAAATTCACGAGTTGCAAGAACATTAACGTGTAATCATATTCTGCTGCCGGTGCCTGCTACAGTATACGTGAGAAACAGATCAACACCAAATGTCTAATCTTACAGCTCGTGGACAGTAAGTGGTTGGCAAAATGAAAACAGAGGAATGAACAAGAACAGCCACGCTCTTTGACATTCAAGCTAGGACAAAAGAGATAGGAGAAAAGAACGAGGAGAATAGAAACCTTCAGTGTAAGAACACACAGTTGGCAAAAAGAACATGCACCCACAGCCAGATGCATCAGTAGTGGAACATATAAAAATCACACATTAAAACTGAATAAGAAGGCATGGCGTCACAGAGAATTTAGATGAGAATAGTGTTTCAAGCAGACAGCAGGGCAGGATTCAACACAAAGGACAACAAAAGAACCACGAGGCCTAACAGGTTGCCATGCAGAAAGATGCGGAAACTCCATAGTTATAAAAACCTGAGAAATACCGACAGAAATAAAAACAAAAAGTAAGGAAACACGGGATACAAAACTATACCACGGGTTGAGGTATGCACTAGCCACATCGGTTGCAGAGCTGCACAAAACATTTACACAAGGAAAGAACAAGGAAATTACAATTAATCAAACTGGATGCAAATCAGAATTAATATACTCGCGAATGCAATTAAACTGAAAATCTAATGCCATAGAAAGAAACTGAGAAACGAGACGCTCAAACCTCATCCGTTTACCAAGCACATGGTCCACGTTACACAAAGAAAATCCGTGCAAAATCATTAAAATTAAAAAACCGTTTCAAGATTCTTTCACACAAAAGGGTAACAGTGGAAATTAAGTAGAAGAAAGCAGAACCAGATAGTCGAAGGCCATGCAATTCATTAGGAAAAACGTGGAACTCACAGATAGAGATAACTACATGAAATAAGCAGAAAATTACAGAATGAAAATTTAAATAATGAAAAGGAAGAAATTATACCATAAGCAAAATACGCACACGCACATTCATAATTGAAAACACGAGTACTAGACCATAGGAAGCATTGTTTGTCCACCACACTTCCAAGTTCTGAGATGTGCTTCAGTAAATCAAACTCCCTACGAAAACCGAATGGTAATAAAAATACTAATGTACCCTATCCTAAATGACTTATGCAACATGATAATAAAAGCATAAAGCTGCACAACAAACAGACTAAAGCTTCAGTTAGCCTGGAATCTGCACAATGTCAACAGCATAGAAACAAATTCTTACCACCTTCACACTCCGAGCACCAGTCGAACAGTAACCCTTTCAGCCCCCACTCCAACCTGGGTCTACCTAGGTAGCAGAAACAGTCAGAGACACCGATTCGTGTACATCACCAATCTACTACAATACCGTCATGGCCACCAGGGAACAGAAACCGCTTTGCCTGACGCTAAGACTACCCCGAAGTTGCCACCAGACAGAAGTGAGACTAAGGCCAAACACATTACCAGCACAATACACAGACACATTCATTCACTCTGTCATTCAAAGAGGGAAGGAATAGTAAAGGAGCATAGTAATGCAACATCAAAACGTTATAAATAAAGTGTGGCATGTGATGGAGAGCACAGATCCTTAATAACCTACATATACCTGTGTGTAAAACTCTAGTTGCTATGCAGAAATGCATAATTGATTGATTTGTGGCTGACAAAGGCACACCCAGCTGCTCACTCGCATTGCCTATATGACTCATTAAACGCGCCGATAATGTAAGGTGCTCAAGACGTGAGAACTGAATGAACTTGGTTAAAACATTATGAAACAGCTTACATAGAGACCTTTCAGGTAGCCCACACACAGTTTTCTGCTCAGGAGGGTACCTTTAGCTTCGGGAGCGTAAGTCCAGAGTAGGTGACAGGGTGCGTCACCATGTATTGTGAAGGGTCTTCGCCTCGAAGTTGGAGGCTGGCGTTCGTGGCGTAGCTCAGCGTTACGTACACGTCTGAGCACAGTGAGGGAGAGAGTCTCATTCGAGTACTCTTTACTCGGACCGGACCGGCTAGGGTTTTCGTCTCGCCAGCGCTTTTGTCCTGAAACCAATTCAAGTTACCGCGCTCGTTCGACATCGTGAAGCAGTAGTGACGTCACTTGGCCTGCTTCTCTCGTCCGGTCAGCTTCTCTGGATGCACCCTCGTGGCTGAAAGGCGTTTCAGTTTCACTTTTCAGAAGTGGAGGCGGCAATATTTTGCAACTTCAGCATACTGAATAAGTACACTTAATTTCTGAATATGTCTTCTTACTTGACAGTGTGTGGTCACCATAATGACTGCACGTCTCCCTATGGCGTCCTTTCGCTGGATAGGCACCGGACAATTCAATGTTCCAGACTAGTGGTTGCATCAATGACTACAAGTGTAATAAGAAATGCCAAGAAAGGAAGGAAAATATATTTGCTTAACAAGAGTGATAGGGCAGAAATCGCAGAATATCTGAGTGACCACCATCAAACGTTCATTTCTGAGGAAGAGGATGTGGAACAAAAATGGAAAAAATTCAGAAACATCGTCCAGTACGCCTTAGATAATTTCGTACCGACTAAGGTCCAAAGCGAGGGGAAAGATCCACCGTGGTATAACAATCATGTACGAAAGGTACTACGGAAACAAAGAAAGCTTCATCATAGGTTTAAGAGTAGTCGAATCATAGCTGATAAGGAAAAGCTGAACGAAGCGAAAAAGAGCGTAAAGAGAGCAATGAGAGAAGCATTCAACGAATTCGAACATAAAACATTGGCAAACAATCTAAACAAGAACCCTAAAAAGTTTTGGTCATATGTAAAATCGGTAAGCGGATCTAAATCCCCTATTCAGTCACTCGTTGACCACGATGGAACCGAAACAGAGGACGACCGAAGAAAGGCAGAAATACTGAATTCAGTGTTCCGAAACTGTTTCACTGCGGAAAATCGTAACACGGTCCCTGACTTCAGCCGTCGCACGGACGCCAAAATGGAAAATATTGAAATAAACGATATCGGAATTGAAAAACAACTGCTATCACTTAGTAGCGGAAAAGCATCCGGACCAGACGAGATACCCTTAAGATTCTACAGTGATTATGCTAAAGAACTTGCCCCCTTTCTATCAGCAATTTATCGTAGATCGCTGGAAGAACGTAAAGTACCTAGCGACTGGAAGAAAGCGCAGGTCGTTCCCATTTTCAAGAAGGGTCATAAATCAGATGCGAATAATTATAGGCCTATTTCGCTTACGTCAATCTGTTGTAGAATAATGGAACATGTTTTGTGTTCTCGTATTATGACGTTCTTAGATAATACAAATCTCCTTCATCATAACCAATATGGATTCCGCAAACAGAGATCATGTGAAACTCAGCTCGCCCTATTTGCCCAAGAAATTCACAGTGCCGTAGACACTGGCGAGCAGATTGATGCCGTATTCCTGGACTTCAGGAAGGCATTTGATACGGTTCCGCACTTACGTTTAGTGAAAAAAATACGAGCTTACGGAATATCGGACCAGGTTTGTGATTGGATTCAGGATTTCCTAGAAGAAAGAACACAACATGTCATTCTTAACGGTTCAAAATCTGCAGATGTAGAGGTAATTTCGGGAGTACCGCAGGGAAGCGTGATAGGACCTTTATTGTTTACAATATACATAAATGACTTAGTTGACAACATCGGTAGCTCCGTGAGGCTATTTGCAGATGACACGGTTGTCTACAAGAAAGTAGCAACATCAGAAGACTCGTACGTACTCCAGGAGGACCTGCAGAGGATTAATGCATGGTGCGACAGCTGGCAGCTTTCCCTAAACGTAGATAAATGTAATATAATGCGCATACATAGGGGCAGAAATCCATTCCAGTACGATTATGCCATAGGTGGTAAATCATTGGAAGCGGTAACGACCGTAAAATACTTAGGAGTTACTATCCGGAGCGATCTGAAGTGGAATGATCACATAAAACAAATAGTGGGAAAAGCAGGCGCCAGGTTGAGATTCATAGGAAGAATTCTAAGAAAATGTGACTCATCGACGAAAGAAGTAGCTTACAAAACGCTTGTTCGTCCGATTCTTGAGTATTGCTCATCAGTATGGGACCCTTACCAGGTTGGATTAATAGAAGAGATAGACATGATCCAGCGAAAAGCAGCGCGATTCGTCATGGGGACATTTAGTCAGCGCGAGAGCGTTACGGAGATGCTGAACAAGCTCCAGTGGCGGACACTTCAAGAAAGGCGTTACGCAATACGGAGAGGTTTATTATCGAAATTACGAGAGAGCACATTCCGGGAAGAGATGGGCAACATATTACTACCGCCCACATATATCTCGCGTAATGATCACAACGAAAAGATCCGAGAAATTAGAGCAAATACGGAGACTTACAAGCAGTCGTTCTTTCCACGCACAATTCGTGAATGGAACAGGGAAGGGGGGATCAGATAGTGGTACAATAAGTACCCTCCGCCACACACCGTAAGGTGGCTCGCGGAGTATAGATGTAGATGTAGATGTAGATGTAGATCGTGGAGCAAAAAGACTGTCAGGATAAGATTATTGAAAACAAACGGAGATCTCGGGTGGGTCTTATCTAAGCCCTAACTGACTGGCCTGGCACGCTACAAAATCTACCAAACATACTACTTTATCGAACTTCTTCGTATATTCTCAGTGATTTTCACTGTCATTTATTTAGCAAAAATGGAAGTTTACTGTATAGGAATATTGGCACAATTACGGTCCATTACTGGTAACACTTGTCCTGACATTTCCCGTGTGAAACGTTATTTATTGTTATTAATAGCCGGCCGCGGTGGCCGTGCGGTTCTAGGCGCTCCAGTCCGGAGCCGCGCTGCTGCTACGGTCGCAGGTTCGAATCCTGCCTCGGGCATGGGTGTGTGTGATGTCCTTAGGTTAGTTAGGTTTAAGTAGTTCTAAGTTCTAGGGGACTGATGACCACAGCAGTTGAGTCCCATAGTGCTCAGAGCCATTTGAACCATTTGAACCATTTGTTATTAATATTTTTTTTTATAGTTATTACTGTTTGACGCCCATCCTCCAAGTCATTCTGAATCAATAAGTCAGTTTGTAAAATGAGGCGTTCAGAGCTAAAGTGGATCAAACCCATAAATTATAGTTTTGAAATAATCAAGGTTAATGTGTGTTAACACTACGTGATTCCTAAAGTGATTTAGACGACAAATTTGTTTTTATTGTTGTAATATGAAGACTAACTTAAATATGGATGGGGATATGAAAATTAAAAAACAATAAGCAAGGTGGAAATTCACATTTAAATCAGAATTTACTGAACTTGATCCACTTTGGCCCTGAAAAGTTTTTCATATAATATCGATAAGATAAATATGACATAGTGAAAATGGAAACGTTTTATTACTTTTTAACAGTTGTAACAATATAACCTAAAAAGTTTAAAATTAGGCTACACGTGGTTCATCATTATCTTATTTTGCAATTTTTTCATTCAGGGATGTTCATGACCTACTGGAAGTTTCTGTCCGTAAGCTTTTAAAATGGGTGCGCGTGTCTGGGGGAAGAAGCGGTACAAGTAAAAGCATAAATTTCTTTTTTGCTCTCTGACCACTCTTGCAGTTTTGTGTGGTGGGTCTTGCTCCTCAACAAATTTAGAAATTTTCGTAGACATAGTTACTATCGAGACGCTAATATCTGCAGTTAAGATATATTTAAACAGCAGCGTCCAAGGTCCCTCTCACTCAGACCTCATTCACACGATCTTTAACCACTTCGTCTACATCTACATACACTGCAAGCCACTTGGAAATGGAGCGAGGCAAAAACGACTGTCTGTATGCCTCCGTACAAGCTGTAATTTTTCTTATCTTGTCTCCGTGGTCCTTTCGTGAAATGTTCGGCAGTAACATCGCTCTACATTCAGCCACAAATGCAAGTTCTATACATTTTACCACTAGTGTTTTACGGAAAGAACGTCGTCTTCGCTCTAGGGATTCCCATATGAGTTCATGAGCAACTCCACAGCACTCGAGTGTTGATAGAATCTACTGTAACAACTCTCGCAACACGCCCTAAATTGCTTCGATATTTTCCTTCAAACTGAGTTGGTGGCGATCTCAAACACTCGAGCAGTACTCAAGAATAGATCACACCAATATTATAATTCCTTTATAGATGAGTCACATTTTCCTAGAATTCTCCTACTATGTGCACATTCCATTTCAATCGCTCTGCTACGTTACGCCTAGAGGTTTAATCGACGTGACTGTCTCAGGCAACACACCACCAATACCCTATTCGAACATTACAGGATTATGTTTCCTACTCATCCGCGTTAACTTAACGTTTTTCTACGTTTAGAGCAAGCTGCCATTCATCACGCCATATAGATGATCCGTCTAAGTAATCCTGTGTCCTTTTACAATCACTCAACGCAGATTACTGCTCATCCTACCTGTCAGATAATATATGTAATTAGAGAACTAGATACCATTCTCTCTGATGGACACTCATCGTCCATGACAAGGTACTGGACTGTATTGCTTAAGAAATTTTTGAGCCACTCACATATCTGGGAGCCTATTCTATACGCTCAGACCTTCCTTAACAGTCTGTGGTGGGTATTGTGTCGGACGCCTTCAGGAAATCGAAGGATATGGAAACTGTCTGTTGCCCTTCGTTCATGGATGACATGACATCGTGCGAGGGCAAGCTGAGTTTCGCACGGGGGATACTTTGAAAAAAAAACGTGCTGATTTGCAGAAAGAAGCTTTTCTGTCCCAAGGAAGTTCGTTGTATTCGAAATTAGAATATGTTCAAGAGTTCTGCAGCAAGCCGATGTGAAGATACTGGTTTATAATTTTGTCGGTCTTTTCTTCTACCCTTCTTATACATAGGAATCATGTCTTTTTTCCCAAGTCGTTTGGGAGTGGGCGAGAGATTCCCGATAAATGCAAGCTAAAAAAGGGGCCGATGTCAAAGAGTACTCTCTGTAAATGGAAATGAGTTTCCATCCGGCTTGGCGACTTATTCGTTTTCAGCTCTTGCAGTAGCTGCTCTACGATAGGGATGCCTATTACTGTGTCCTCCGTACGGGAGTCTGCGCCACGGTCGAGCGGCGCTATGTCTGTAAACGATCCTCCTGCGTGAATGGTTTTTTAAACGTGAAATTTCAGATTTTAGCTTTCATTTCTTTATCTTCTACTGACACACCAGGCTGCTCGACGAGTGACTGGACAGAAGCCTTCGAACCGCTTACTGATTTTACGTCGGACTAGAATTTTCTTTGATTCTTGGCAAGATCTTTCCCTATGGTATGACGGTGGAAGTTGTATGCTTCACGCGTCGATCTTTTTATAGACGCACAAGTTTCTACTAACTTCTGCCTGTAGACATTTACGTGTTCATTTTGGAACCGAAAGTGCAACAATCTCTGCTTCCTCACCATTTTCCGAACTTTGTTTTTAAACCACGATGGGTCTTTTCCATGCTTTATCCACTTACTCAACACATACTTCTTCAGAGCGCGATTTACAGTGAAATTAAACTTTTCTCAGATTCCTCTACACTCATCAGACTGTAACTAAATTATCTCCGGTCATTGTCTAAGCAGGATAATAACAACTGCTTATCTTTTCTTTCCTGCATTACATACTCTCCTAGCCTGCTTGATGGGTTTGTTAACTGAAGCACAAACGTCGCTATAATAACGTCACGATCATTAAGCCCTAACATAGTCGACAAGGTCAGATCTGTTTATAGCTAGAAGGTCTAAAATATTTCTGTTTGCGTATAGGTTGTCAAGCTAGCTGCTCAAGACAGTTTTCGTAAAATGTATTCAGAATTATTTCACAACAGTCTGTGCTCTGTAGGTTAAAGCTACCGCCAGGTAATACTGCACGATCGGGGTATTTACGCACTACTGAGCGTAAACTTTCTTTGAATGATTCTACAACGGAATCGGGTGGCCGGTAAAAAGTCCGATGATTAACTTCTGCTGACGTAGGCTGGTTATTCGCGTTCAAATAACTTTCAGTCATGTTCAGTTTCGATCTGTATATACGTAACATTTTTGTCGACGACGATGAACATTCCCTCTCCTACGGCGTCTATCCTGCCTTTCCGGTATACATTCCATGTCTCGCTAGATATTTCGGAGCTTTCCACTTCGGGTTTCATCCAACTCTTGGCTGCAATTGTAATTTGAACTTAACAGCTCTCCTGAAGGATAGTAAATTCAGGAACGTAGTTACTAAGGTTTCGGCAATTTACTGTTATAATTTTGACAGCTGAGGTTTCTTTACTTTGTACGCGATACGATACGCTCCCCGCGTATCGATTGGCGAGCGTTTATCAGAGGAGCTCAAACTATCGGCAAGCCAAAAGGCCCTCACGTTCGCTCCACAAGTGTTCTGCTATCCGGGTAACTGTAACCTCACTTGTCGGGATGGCATTCATTAGTTTCTGTCTTGTTGACTATCGTGTTTTTAAGTTTTCTGATAAAATTAGGGTTTTGTTACTTTGAAAACCATGAAAGTCTTCTTAATCTTGGCTTTATTGTCCGCGTCAATCGACTTCCCAGGAGTAAAGACTGGAATACACTTTGGTGACATTAATTATATTACTTCCAAACCTTGACCATCAAGTAAAAAATGTGCGGCTTGAAACAAAAGAATTTTGATCAGTTTTTTTAACGCTTAACTGAGAATCTAAGCCCAAGTTCGTTAAAAGTGGAAGATATTTCGATTTTGGCCAGTGAATGAGGCAGAGAAGAAAATAATACCTGTGCAGTTTTTAGACTCGTGTGTTACATGTTTAGCAAACACATATGCTATTTCTTCCGACACGACACTCTCCCTCATTATGTCTCGTCTCAAAAATGCACGTGCTCATTATCATTGTTAAAAGAATGGATTCCAAAATTGCAACCATACATATTTCGCTTGTGGTATGCTAATGATGTGGTCACTTTCAGGTATAGGAGAGTCTTTTGTAGGTCAAGTATTGACACATATCATTCATCTCATGCAGAAGCTTTGTCATTTTTAAGAGAATGTATAGCTTTCGAAGCTTTGGCCAAGTGCAGTTTCTTTTACAATTGAAATTTACCACTCTGTTCTAAGTAATTTGTTACAGCTACTGTCTTCTACATCTAAATGCATATGGTGCTCCGCTTAGTATACCCTGTACCACTACTAGTCATTTTATTTCCTATTTAATTTTCAAGTAGAACGAGGGAAACACGACTGTCTACGCCCCTCCGTATGAGCCCTAATTTTTCTTATCTTATCTTCGTTGTCCTTACGCGAAATGTATGTTGGCTGCCGTAGAATCGTTCTGCCAATTTCAAATGTAGGTTGTCTAATTTTTCTTATTAGAGTTCCTCGGAAAGTACGCCACTTTCTCTCCAGGGATTCCCATTATAGTTCCCGAAGCATCTACGTAATACTTGCGTGTTGTTCGAACCTCCGGGTATCAAATCCATCAGCCCGCCTCTGAATTGTTGCAATGTCCTCCTTGAATCCGAATGGTGCGGATTCAAAACACTTTAGCAGTCCTCAAGAATAGGCCTTACTTGCATCCTATATGCCACCTCCTTTACAGAAGAACCACTGTGTCCTAAAATTCTGTCAGTAAACCGAGGTCGAATGGTTCAAATGGCTCTGAGCTCTATGGGACTTAACATCTGAGGTCATCAGTCCCCTAGAACTTAGAACTACTTAAACCTAACTAACCTAAGGACATCACACACATCCATGCCCGAGGCAGGATTCGAACGTGCGACCGTAGCGGTCGCGCGGTTCCAGGCTGAAGTGCCTAGAACCGCTCGGCCACAGCGGCCGGCAAACCGAAGTCGACCACTCGCCTTTCCTACCACAATTCTCACATGCTCGTAAGACTTCATACCGCTTTGCAACGTTACACCCAAATATTTAAACGACGTGATTGAATCAAGCAGCCGGCCGGAGTGGCAGAGCGATTCTAGACGCTACAGTCTGGAACCGCGCGACCGCTATGGTCGCAGGTTCGAATCCTGCCTCGGGCATGGATGTGTGTGATGTCCTTAGGTTAGTTAGGTTTAAGTAGTTCTAAGTTCTAGGGGACTGATGACCTTAGAAGTTAAGTCCCATACTGCTCAGAGCCATTTGAACCATTTTTTGAATCAAGCAGGACACTAGTAATGCTGTATCCGAGTACTTAGGATTTGTTCTTCCCTCTAATCCGCATTAACTTTCATTTTTCTACATTTAGAGCTAGTCGCCATTCATCACACTGACTAGAAATTTTGCCTAAGTCATTTTGGGTCCTCCTAAAGTCAGTCAACTTCGACACCCACCCGTGCACCACAGCATCATCAGCGAACAGCCGTGGATTGCTGCCGACACTGTCCGCCAGTTCATTTATGTATATAGAAAACAGCAGTGGTCCATCACACTTCGCTAGGGCACTCCTGATGATACCCTTGTCTGTGACGAACAGTCGGCCGTCGAGGATAACGTACTGTGTGTATTACTTAAAAAGGCTTTGAGCCATTGACACATTTGGGAACCTATTTCATATTCTCGTACATTCGTTAACAGTCTACAGTGTGGCACCGTATCAATCGCTTTTCGGAAATCCAGAAATATGGCATTTGCCTGTTGTCCTTCATCCATAGTTCGCAGTATATCATGTGAGAAAAGGGCAAGCCGAGTTTCTCACGAATGATACTCTCCGAAACCGTGCAGATTCGTGGACATAAGCTTTTCGATCTCTAGGAAATTTCTTATGTTCGAACTCAGAAATGTTCAATTTTTCTGTAGCAAATCGATGTTAAGGATATTGGTCTGTAATTTATGTTCGTCATAATGACGACATGTATTTTCTGCAGAAACATCAAAACGCAAGAGACATATGACAGTAAACTTTTGTCTCAAAGCTTGCTTCCCTTCACTTTGACATTTCTCAATGTATAATTCATACATTATTATGGGTTTGCAACATATATTAGTCTGGTAATAAATAAATAAAAGTAATTTCTATCAGACAACTTTCATCAATATATGTAGAAAAATGAAATATTTCCTATGCATTTCCCTAATGTTTAAATCATTGTGAAGATACTTCCTTTCCACATTTTTTTTCCTACTGTTGTTGCTCTGTTACAGCGGAAATAATTTGACACGGGCTACTACATCAGAATAATCAAGTCTGTCGATTTATTAATTTTTTTTGTTTTTAACCATGCGAATCAATGACAGCATGAACTTCGGGTTTTGATATGAACCTGTAACCCCTCCGATGGCTGAGATGAATGGTTTCAAGAAATTACTTATAACGCGTCGTTTGAGAATTGATTCGTTCACATTCCACTCTGTGACTCATAACTGAACTCCAATATACACATTTTGTTTCCCGAAATCACCTAACTTACAAAATGATTCGAAAATGCCTTCATTTTACTATCTTAAGCCTATGCCAAATGTCTGACTGTTAGCAGCTGGTTCGTAAGTTTCATTAGTCTGGCAATGAGTGTTTACTTGTTAATCCATTTCTTTTTTTGCGGTTAGGGCCCTTATACGTAGTGTGGTACTGGTTGACTGAAAGACTCTTTTCATGCTAACCCCACGGTATCTCGCATGTTATTTTGCTAACCCACGCGAACTCGCATGTTATTTGATAACTTTGTTGGATATTTTACATGACTGGCACAGTTTTCTCGTACGAAATCAAGGTATCACCTGATGTTCACATTGACATGGAACCTTGTAATCATAATTATTTGTGTATAGTATCCCTTTTGCCGGCCGGTGTCGCCGAGCGGTTCTAGCCGCGTCAGTCTGCAACCGCGCAACAGCTACGATCACAGGTTCGAATCCTGCTTCGGGCATGGATGTGTGTAATGTCCTTAGGTTAGTTAGGTTTAAGTAGTTCTAAGTTCTAGGGGACTGATGGCCTTAGTTGTTAAGTCCCATAGTGCTCAGAGCCATTTGAACTATTTGAGGTATCCCTTTTAGTCTCTCTTGTTCTTTGCAGCGCGTGAAGTTGAGATTTTCATTCTGAAACCTGGGTCGTGTGTAGATTTTATCCAAATAAAGGATATATTAATTTCAGCTATAACAGATTTATTCACCATGAAAAATCGTGGTTGTGCTAAGATTTTGGACTTGATCCACTTTAGCTCGGAAATTTTATAGTTTTTCATAGCTAAACACAACTGTGGATGTCTATTAAATGACAACAGGGACTTAGTGCACAATGGCTCTGAAAAATATGATTTTATATTACTATATTAATTCGCAAGATACACTTTTGTAGTTTTGGACTTCATACACTTTAGCACCTCAAACATCTTCTTACGTGCCAGGCCACTCCTTGGACTACCGACCTTTTGTAGGCAGATTCTTACACATAAAACCTGGTCATCGCAGAGGCCAAGTCCGAGTCATTCACTTTCTTCACCAGTAAGACCGGCTGTCCATCAGATTTGTAAGTCCCGTCATTTGCACGATCTGGCAGTGTCTGGAGGAAGTGTCTTCTACTCGATGTGTTACAATGCCGTACCCGCTCGTGTTATAGTGGTAAACGACGCGCAGTGTAGACATAAAGTCGCGAGATAGAGTACACTCCTTCCTTCATTTCTTTAACCGTATTTCATGTCTCCCAACGGTATCAGTTTGATGGAAATTCAAAGATAATTTTCTTCACTTTCTAATTCCCTGAAATAGCAAAACCTTCCATAAAAATTTCAGCAAAAGTGCTCGTGGCTGTCTCAAGATCAGAGCAGTTGATGTTAAAAAGTTTCCTAGCCTTACAACGTCCACCGACCACCAACTGCCCAATGCCAGCCATCATCGGATCACGTGATCTTAGCATGGCGCAGCGCTCTTTGGGCACATTTTAGATCTCGCACTGGTTAGCATAAAATTGTTTCTTATCATAGTTTGATTTTTTGCGTAAGATAACTTCGATGAAGCGAATGAAATCCGTGCAATAACACTACATGTGTAGGTTGACATGAGTGCGTTTATCAGGCGACATTTTGTTAAATAATTTCTTGTATTGGTTTTGTAGTTACGTATTTGATATGGTATACTTAAAACTCATGAAAGTTACTTAAAAATTATAAAAGACAGTCGCAGATGTAAAAAGGTCTAAAATTAGCGACATAGGTGTTCGCTTTTGGGTTTAATAGAGCTTTTTAACATTCTTGGAACATTTACATTCAATAGGCAAGGTTCGGAAGACAGGTGAAGGGGTACTTCATGCTCTGATTCAGATCAACAATAATCAAACGGGTGATTATTAATACATTTTTGTTTCAGAATCTTCAGTTTGCACATTGAGAATATTCGTATGCAAAATTACTACTGGTATCGAATTATGATGTCTTTATCTTAAGGTCTTAACAATAAATTCATGGCTGGTCCGTAACAAAAGACATATCCTCGAGCAAAGGGTAGTGATAACATATAATACACTACCGGCCATTACAATTGCTACACCACGAAGATGACGTGCTACAGATGCGAAATTTAACCGACAGGAAGAAGATGCTGTGATATGCAAATGATTAGCTTTTCAGAGCATTCACACAAGGTTGGCGCCGGTGGCGACACCTACAACGTACTAACATGAGGAAAGTTTCCAACCTATTTCTCATACAGAAACAGCAGCTGACCGGCGTTGTCTGGTGAAACGTTGTGATGCCTCGTGTAAGGAGGAGAAATGCGTACCATCACGTTTCCGACTTTGATAAAGGTCGGATTGTAGCCTATCGCCATCGCGGCTTATCGCATCGCGACATTGCTGCTCGCGTTGGTCGAGATCCAATGACTGTTAGCAGAATATGGAATCGGTGGGTTCAGGAGGGTAATACGGAACGCCGTGATGGATCCCAACGGCCTCGTATCACTAGCAGTCGAGATGACAGGCATCTTATCCGCATGGCTATAACGGATCGTGCAGCCACGTCTCGATCCCTGAGTCAACAGATGGGGACGTTTGTAAGACAACAACCATCTGCACGAACAGTTCGACGACGTTTGCAGCAGCATGGGCTGTCAGCTCGGACCATGGCTGCGGTTACGCTTGACGCTGCATCACAGACAGCAGCGCCTGCGATGGTGTACTCATCGACGAACCTGGGTGCACGAATGATAAAACGTCATTTTTTCGGATGAATCCACGTTCTGTTTACAGCATCATGATGATCGCATCCGTGTTTGGCGACATCGCGGTGAACGCACATTGGAAGCGTGTATTCGTCATCGCCATACTGGCGTATCACCCAGCGTGATGGTATGGGGTGCCATTGGTTATACGTCTCGGTCACCTCTTGTTCGCATTAACGGCACTTTGAACAGTGGACGTTACATTTCAGATGTGTTACGACCCGTGCCTCTACCCTTCATTCTATCCCTGCGAAACACTACATTTCAGCAGGATAATGCACGACCGCATGTTGCAGGTCCTGTACGGGCCTTTCTGGATACAGAAAATGTTCGACTGCCGCCCTGGCCAGGACATTCTCCAGATCTCTCACCAATTGAAAACGTCTGGTCAATGGTGGCCGAGCAACTGGCTCGTCACAATACGCCAGTCACCACTCATGAACCATGGTATCGCGTTGAAGCTGCATGGGCAGCTGTACCTGTACACGCCATCCAAGCTCTGTTTGACTCAATGCCCAGGTGTATCAAGGCCGTTATTACGGCCAGAGGTGGTTGTATTGGATACTGATTTCTCAGGATCTATGCACACAAATTGCGTGAAAATGTAATCACATTAGTTCTAGTATAATATATTTGTCCAATGAATACCCGTTTGTCATCTGAATTTCTTCTTGGTGTAGCAATTTTAATGGCCAGTAGTGTATTGGGCATCTGGTAGCAAAAAGAAAGTGTTGTGCACTCCCCATGGGAGTGCCCATTGCAGCTGAGATTTCTTGCCAACAACTGATACAATTTTTGCTCACAGTACAAGAAAAACGGTCAAAAAACTGCTTCAAGTTTTACTACTACTACATGATAACGCACTCTGTATTTACAAAAACCAAAAATTATGTTGGTAGAAAGCGAAAAAAGTATTACAAAATCTACAATGTCGTAAGTTTTTCGCCGTTGTACTTTCGGGTACTGGAAGTAGTGAGAGAACTTACGATGGAGAAATATTCTTAATATTTTTTTTTTACATCTTTGCTATACAATATGCACTTTACAGTATGGCCTCATCACATTATAACTAGCGAAGACCTCTGGCATTTGTCTCTCTCTTATTGCCCCAGTGGTAGCTAGCTCCGTTAAATCGCATTGTAAAAGACGAGATTAGGTGCAATTCCCATGTGAAATGACCTCCGTGGACTTAAAACCATGAACTGATAACCCAGTGTCACATATTAAGTGATAATCGCTCAGATTATTCAATGGAAATGGCAAGAAAATATCAAGTGAATTCAGAAGGATATCTCTGTGTTGTTCTCGTAGTTTCCAAACATTTTCGGCATTGTTGATTCAAATGGTTCAAATGGCTCTGAGCACTATGGGACTTAACATCTATGGTCATCAGTCCCCTAGAACTTAGAACTACTTAAACCTAACTAACCTAAGGACATCACACACATCCATGCCCGAGGCAGGATTCGAACCTGCGACCGTAGCAGTCGCGCAGTTCCGGACTGAACGCCTAGAACCGCTAGACCACCGCGGCCGGCCGGCATTGTTGATGTCTAAGGCTGAAAGACCAAAATTATATGTCAATGAGTTGAATTCCTCTCTCTATAACTAGGTTTAGGAGCTAGAACATAGCAATGGATAATACTGAGACGCATCAATTGCAAACTAAACGTCATAAATAAAGATGATTATAACACTTGTTTATCACCTCCTCAATGAGGCCACTGTCTGCTACAAAAGAAATTCAGTCGTTGGCAGAAAGATGAAATCATGGCGAATTTTCGTGGGCGTATAATGAGTCTGTGTTGTGTGTGGTCTGCAGGGATGTCGATGCTATTCACACAATATTCAGCAGTTGTTATGCATGCAAATATGCAGTCTCTCCTACAATTTGGATAAGAACGACCATTGTTAAAATGATGTGGTCGTAGTTTGTCGTGATGAGTCATCAGTTTATGGGTAGCCTGTGCAAGTTCTAGAACCGTCTGCCCATCTGTGCCATCAAATTATACGACGATAATTCTCATAAGAAAATTGTGGTAGGTTGCAGGTATCGTTCGCATGAAACCATCAGAGACTAAATTAATAACACATTGTGCCAAATGTGGGAAGCTACGCAGAAACACGGCATAATGCTTGGCTTGTTGAAGATCCTGTTGTTTCGGGTTCTCTCTTAAGCGTAATGGGTGTTAAAGAACTCTTCAACGTATATATTTTTCACTTTTATTGACAGAGCAACCGCAGTGGTTATTTTTTAATCAGTATAAGTAGATGATATTTGTCATCCTTACAGTATTTATAGACTGAAACACAATTTTTTTTATTTTTTGACTTATTCTAGACATTTCTGCCACCGTTTTGTGTTTCTTGTTCCATCTGCTGATGACAAATGCTTCTCCTTTCATGTCAGCGGAAGCTGGAATCGAGCTTGCATTAACTTCGCTCTTCTTTCACAGATTTATATGGTTTCGTTGCGTAGTAGACTTTCTTGCTTTCGAATTTTATGTTATTTGTAGCTCACAAGGTCTCTGTGTGGGTATAGATGTTTTACACTCTCTGTTGTGTTGTTGTCTTTTCATTTGTGTTCTTCTGTTTTGGGTATAATGCCAGTAACAGCGTTCTTAAAAAACAAAAAAAATTTTTTTTCTAAGTCTGTTATGATCGAAGGCGTGTTGTCTACTGGTTATGTTTACGGTGTACCCGGAAGAGGAGCTCCAAAAATGAGAATCATGGAACTTCCTGGAAAATTAAAACTCTGTGACGGACCGAGACTGGAACTCGGGAAACTCGAATTCTGGAAACATCCCCCAGGCTATGGCTAAGCCATGTCTCCGCAGTATCCTTTCTTCCAGGAGTGCTAGTTCTGCAGCGTTCGCAGAAGAGCTTCTGTGAAGTTTGGAAGGTGGGAGACGAGGTACTGGCAGAGTTGAAGCTGTGAGGACGGGCCGTGAGTCGCGCTTGGGTAGCTCAGTTGGTAGAGCACTTGCCCGCGTAAGGCAACAGGTCCCGAGTTCGAGTCTCGGTCCAGCACAAAGTTTTAATTTGCCAGGAAGTTTCATATCAGCGCACACTCCGCTGCAGAGTGAAAATCTCATTCTGGAATGTGAGTCATGTCTGGCGAATGAGATTTCAGTTTCGAATAAACTTAAAACCTAAAAACAGAAATAATTGTGACACTTATTTAGACATCAGTTTTCAATACACTAAAAACTGAAAACCAAAAATAATTTTTTATAATGTTTAGTTTGCAGCTGGTGCATCTCATTATTATTCATAAATCTGCTCTAGCCCCTAAACCTAGTAACAGAAACGGAAATAAAGTCACTGACACGTAACTTCGGTATTCCATCCCTCGGCAGCTGCATTTTTGAGATGCAAACTGAGAGTCACGTTGGAACCTGCTCAGGCAATACATCCACTGGTAAATGAATTCTTTTTGCTGGCAGTATAACTGAAACTTCGCAACACCATAGAATATGTTTGGAATCTGCGTGACTGTTGAGAAACTTCCTGGATGTCACAGAAATATCCATCTAAAACTACTTGATGTTTTCTTGCCATTTCCACTGAAAAATTTCAAGTGATTGTCACTTAGCACATTGGTAGTCAAACTGCGGCCCATGGGCCACATGTGGCCTGAATCAAGTGTTCATGAGGTCCACCATTCTCAGTCGCATTTTATAATAATGTGCAAAATGGTCCAAATGGCTCTGAGCACTATGGGACTTAACTTCTGAGATCATCAGTCCCCTAGAACTTAGAACTACTTAAACCTAACTAACCTAAGGACGTCACACACATCCATGTCCGAGGCAGGATTCGAATCTGCGACCGTAGCGGTTGCGCGGTTCCAGACTGTAGCTCCTAGAACCGCTCGGCCACACGGGCCAGCAATAATGTGCATCTAACAACTAGAAGTAGAAAACAGAAACGTTAGCGTACGTTAAGAGCTGAGGTACAAATTTCAAACGGATTAACGTGGGTTCGTAGATGTACGTTGTAGTCACGGTCAACTTCGAAGTTGTACATATTTGTAAGAAGAAATGTGAAATTATATTCAGTCTGTTGTAATAAAGTGCGGGTAGAAGAAGAATGACATTCAAAATATTTGATTAACATTTGTGATTGTGTCTCATATTCCATAAGACATTTAAATATAAGTACAGTTATTGTTATTGATCAATTAATCATACACTCACACAGACAACACAACAGCAGTTCGTCAGGCACTTAGAATGTCACAGCTTTAAGGTCACTGAGTCGCAGCTATCTGAAACAGAAACGAATCGATACGCGGTGGTCTGAATGGTGTCAAAATTTAATGATCAGTACTTGGGGGCCGGGAGCCAACTTATCTTGTCCTTAATAAAACTAGTCTATTGGGAGCTCTTCCGTAGCTGAGAGGCCAGCGTAGATGGCTACCATGCAGAAGATCTGGGATTCGATTCCCAGTACTGCGATGGATTTTTCCTTAGTGGGATGACTGATGAGGGATGCACTCAGCCTTGTGATGACAATTGAGGACCTACTTGACCGATTAGCAGCGGCTCCACCGTCTGGGCATTCTGCACGGCTGCTGGGAGAGCAGTGTCCTGAATACATGCCACTTCATACAGCATCTGTGTGACGCCGCAGAGGATAACACGGCGGCCGTTAGAGAGCCCTTGGGCCTCCCCAGCCTGCCGAGGAACTCGCTATGGTTATCTCTAACATACTAATTTTCTCTCTACGATAAAAAATACGCACCACGAAGGAATTATCCGAATGAGACGCAAAATTATAGGTGTGATATACATATACAGACAAACAAATAATTACAATTTCAGAAAAAAGGGTGGTTTATTCAAGATAAAGATCTTCACAAACTGAGCAAGTCAATGATATGTTGGTTCATCTCGGCCATTGTGGAAGCAATTATTTTCAAAAATGGCTCCAAGCACTATGGGACTTAACATCTGAGGTCATCAGTCCCCTAAAGGTAGAACCACTTAAATCTAACTAACCTAAGGACATCACACACATCCATACCCGAGGCAGGATTCGAACCGGCGACAGTAGCAGCAGCGCGGTTCCGGACTGAAGCGCCTAGAGCCGCTCGGCCGCAGCGGCCGGCGCAGTTATTTTGATTGGCCTAATTGATGCAGTTGTTGGATGTCCTCCTGAGGGATATCGTGCCAAATTATGTCCAATTGGCGCGTTAGATCGTCATAATCGCAAGCTGGTTGGAGGGCTGTATCCATAATGCTCCAAACATTCTGAGTTGGGGAAAGATTCGGCAACGTTGTTGGGCAAGGTAGGGTTTGGCAAGTACGAAGACAAGCAGTGTGGGCGGGCATTATCTTGCTGAAATATAAGCCCAAGATGGCTTGCTACGAAGGGTAACAAATCGGGACGTATAATGTCATCGACGAACCGTTGTGCTGTAAGGGTGCCTCGGATGACAACCAAAGGAGGTCTGCTATGAAAAGAAATGGCACCCCAGAGCATCACTCCTGGTTGTCAGGCAGTATGATAGGCGAGAGACAGGTTGGTATCCCACCGCTGTCCAGGGCGTCTCGAGACACGTCTTCGCTGTTCATCAGCTGAATTCGAAGCGGGACTTACGTATGACGACAATTCTACTCCAGTCAATGAGGTTACAGGTCGAAAACGTGTCTGGAGATGCCCCAAACAGCGGTGGGATACCAACTCACTGTCGCATTCAGATTTCTTTTTCTTTGCAGATTGTGTGCAGTTTCCTTACCGAAGATGTTGAACTGTCATATTAGCAGCAGACAGCCGATAATGACATTTAAAAAAAGTAAAGGAAGGATGGACTCGAACTCACAAAGTTTAACACTAGACCATCGGCCTCGAGACACTTCCGCATCCTACAACGTGTCCAGATCGTGCAGATGGCTGGACTTAGATATTTGAGGGGCGGCCAATTTTATTGCGGCCATAAGAGAACAACTCGAACTAATCTCCGCGGTGGCCAGTCGGCGGGCAGGTTTTATGTTTAAGACTATACCATATGTCGTGATAGGTGCAGGTCAAGCTACCTCCAATTGTAGGAAAGGACTCTCATAAAACTATATCACAACAGTATCCTAACATCAAATTACGGCTCGGGAGTCTGGGCACACAGGCTCACGAGGGTTGTGCCCGCCATGACAGTGAGAAGGGTTAAGAGAAATATGATACTGAGATCTGTGGGGGCCTACAGAACATCCTCGAGGGGAGCCCTATTAGTCATAATGGGGCTCTGCCCCCTGGACATCAAAATTTGGGAACAGGCTGCGTGGTTTCAGGCTAAAAAAGGGAATACCGCGAAGATAGAACAGATATTAGGCACTGGGATTGAGGATAAGGGTGAGATACGGCGAGCAATTGTGGTAAGAATTATGGGAAGCAGAAGAAACAGGTCGCAGATCATTTGAACTTCTTCCTAACGTCAGGGAACGACTGGGCATGAGATACTTTGAACCTACCCGAGGACTGATCCATTTTCTCACTGGTCATGGGCCATACCCGACATATTTATGTCGATTCGGGAAAAGGGCCATATCCGCATGTGAATGTGGTGAATCAGAGGGTACTCCCGATCATGTGGTCTACGAGTGCCCCCTTTTCAATGATGTAGCATCCACATTACGTGACCAATTACCTGACCATGACACATACCACTTACTTAGAAAAGAAGACATTTTTCAACTAATTGGCGGATGAGGTATCACGCAAAGTGTTAAAAGAATACCTAAGGGACATGACCTAAAGTAACAATTTGAGACACACCAAACACTGAATCTAGCGCCCTATTCCCATACCGCCTGTGCGTGGACAGGCCGACTTTTCCCATGGTCTGGAATCCGGCGCGTACAGAACTAGGGGGAGTGGGGTACTACACCACCCATACAAGACAAAGCACCGGACTTGACTTAGATTAGAACTAGTTAGTAGGACTTAGATTAGGAAATCAGCTATTTAGGAACCCGCAGCGAATAACATCCTTGGCCTGCCCAGTGTCAGGGGCACGCTCATTGGGATTAGCTCGATGAGCAAGGCTCTAAAAAGTAGGTTTATAAACTACTGACACAACTGTGACTCTGCAGGCAGTAGAGTTTAGTTAAGCGTAGTCATATAAAGTTAACATTAATAATAATAAATAAATTAGCTGCCCATTGTTATCTAGTTATACCTGTAGCTCACTAATTAATTAAATTTGTATGTAGCTGCAATTAATGTTGGATAAAATTAGGACCCACTAATCATTTAAGGAACTGGGTTAAGATTGTATAATTATTATAAATTTGAAATAAAGATTTTTTTAAAAAAAAGAGGACTCTTGTTACGATCCTATAGCTCTGTAATCTACTCCTCGGGACAGGATCACAATGTAAGAGGCTTTATAATAATTATAAATTCTAATTCCAGAAAGTAAGTAAGGGGCCATTTATGACAAGGAACGTCACACAGTCATGAGTTTTTGTTTGTAGGCTAGCTGAAGACTGGATGAGCAGGAATGTTAAAAACAGAACAGGGAGCATTGAGTGGGAGAGCTAGTGGTGAATATAATGAAAATGAAGCGGAAAAAAAATGTAGCCACACAAACGGTTGGTAGATGGGCCAACACAATTTTATTCTGGCTTTTAGGTGATAGTAAAAACCGGGATATCAGTCTAATGGAAGGTGGGCGGACGGCCTAATGGAAGGTGGGCAGACAGCATTAGAAAACATTTAGTAGCGGCATGAAAGTGTATTAGCAGAGACTGACACGCATGAAAAATCGATAGAAGGACATAATCGAGTAGTGAATGTCAAATGGTTGAAGATTATAATGATGATGATGTTGATGGTATGCTAGCCTGAGACTTAATATTGCCTCATTAGTCAAGTATTTGATGACAATGCATTAGATAGTAGACAAAAGCAGGGCAATAGTAATGCGCAATCTTGTCGAGAAAAATTAGCATGAAGTAATCTAAGACAATACGATAATTCACAACAGGATTTGAAGTCGTGTATTAGGAAACGATTGTTCTTGAACATTATTCCGTTTACTTCTTTATTCTGACTGTACAGTCATGGTCGTCAACTACACCAAAGACAAAACTCATCAACTGCTCCTAATACTTCAGTGTTAATTTATACTATTTTATTTTCGGTTTGTTGACTATGTATTATATTTGTCTTCTTGTAAATGATTGTCTGGCCTGCTTTCAAACTTGCTGTGCTAATTTCTACCATTCTTTGTTGGCGATGGAGGCAAACAGTAAAATTTCACGTGCAAATCGAAAATGGCTCAAACTGTTGCAGTAATGCTTAATTTTTCCATTTTAAGCTTCCTTTATGGCTGATGAGAAACTGTTTAATGCTATGGATTCTATATGGTAGCATTCTATCCACAGCTTAGTTTCGCAGTAGTTTCATGGAGTCTAGATCAAGCTTTATTAGTGACACATATATTCTACAGTATATCAACAAAAGCTGTGACAATATTTTGTTTCTCGTGAACTGTTAGTACTGATTTTGTTGAAACTGAGTGCAAATCTTTTTCAAAATTTATGAGCCAGGGTTTATGAGAGAGAAAATCTATACTGGCCCCATTTAATATTAGATTCTGAGATTCTTGTATTTAGGTGGACCAGGAAAGTGTTGAAGTTTTCCAGTTAACTCGTTAGACTACCGTTCCACGTTACTGTTTATGCGAACTGGGCTACGAAAGGACTAGAGTGTAATCTGTACATAGAATATACGTCGTGACATGAAATCTCTATAGTATGCTGAGCTATAATCATTTCTTTGAAACAGGAAGTTGGCCCGCAAAGTACCGTGAAACTACGGTCAATACTATACAGATCTGTTGCGAAACTCGCAAAAGGGAATGGGGAGTTGAAAGTGACAACACCTTTTATATCTGCCAACCTGTTGTTAGAAGTAAGCTGAATGATGAATCGTCTGACCATGTCATCGTAGGACTGCAACTTTCTCCTTCTCGCTAACTCTTTATTGATTGTGATGGCAAGTTCGGGGTAGCCAGTAATTCATTTCTGAAGTTCATCTCTAATACTCTAATACAGGAATTGAGTGTTAAAGACTCAGAGTGAATTCTGAAGTCACTTTTGTCGTTTCTAGTGTACGCTTTTTCATTACGGTGTACGCCCCGATAGCTGAGTGGTCAGCGTGACGGACTGCCGTCCTAAGTGGCCCCAGTTAGATTCCCTGCTGGGTCGGGGATTTTCTCCGCTCAGGGACTGGGTGTTGTGTCGTCTTCATCATCATTTCATCCCCATCCGGCGTGCAGGTCGCCCAATGTGGCGTCGAATGTAATAAGACCTGCTCAAGGCGGCCGGACCTCCCCCGTAAGGGACCTCCAGGCCAATGACGTCAAAGGCTCATTTCCATTTCTATCACGGTTCTCTTTCGGTAAGATACGGGTTGGCTTTTGTTCATGATTAATCTGTGAGTCTATGTTATCAATACACTATGTGATCAAAAATATCCGTACACCTGACTGAAAATGACTTACAAGTTTGTGGCGCCCTTTATCGGTAATGCTGGAATTCAATATGATGTAGGCACACCATTAGCCTTGATGACAGCTTCCACTCTCACAGGCATACGTTCAGTCAGGTGGTGGAATATCTCTTGGGAAATCGCAGCCCATTCTTCACGAAATGCTGCATTGAAGAGAGGTATCTTATGTCTGTCGGTGAGGCCTGGCACAAAGTCGGCGTTCCAAAACATCCCAAAGGTGTTGTATAGGATTCAGGTTAGGACTCTGCAAGCCAGTCCATTACAGAGATGTTATTGTCGTGTAACCACTCCGCAACAGGTCGTGCATTATGAACAGGTGTTCGATCATGTTGAAAGATGCAATCACCATCCCCGAATTGCTCTTCAACAGTGGGAAGCAATAAGGTGCTTAAAACATCAGTGTAGGCCTGTGCTGTGATAGTGCCACGCGAAACAACAAGGGGTGCAAGCCCACTCTACGAAAAACACGACAACACCATAACACCACCTCCTCTGAATTTTATTATTGGCACTACACACGCTGATAGATGACGTTCTCCGGGCATTCGCTATACCCACACCCTGCCATCGGATCGCCACGTTGTGTGCCGTGATTCGTCACTCCACAGTTCAATCATCGAATGTTTGCACTCCTTACACCAAGCGAGGCGTCGTTTGCCATTTACCGGCGTGATGTGCGGCTTATGGGCAGCCGCTCAGCCATGAATCCAAGTTTTCTCACCTCCCAACTAATTGTCATAGTACTTGGAGCGGATCCTGATGCAGTTCGGAATTCTTGTGTGATAGTCTGGATAGATGTCTCCCTATTACACATTACGATCGTCTTCAACTAAAAATGGCTCTGAGCACTATGGGACTTAACAGCTATGGTCATCAGTCCCCTAGAACTTAGAACTACTTGAACCTAACTAACCTAAGGACATCACACAACACCCAGTCATCACGAGGCAGAGAAAATCCCTGACCCCGCCGGGAATCGAACCCGGGAACCCGGGCGTGGGAAGCGAGAACGCTACCGCACGACCACGAGCTGCGGACCCTCTTCAACTGTTGGTGGTCTCTGTCAGTCAACAGACGAGGTCGGCCTGTACGCTTTTGTGTTGTGCTTGTCCCTTCACGTTTCCACTTCACTATAACATCGGAAACAGTGGTCCTAGGAATGTTTAGGAGTGTCGAAATCCCGCGTACAGACGTATGATAAAATGACACCCAATCACCTGACCACGTTCGAAGTCCGTGAGTTCCGCGGAGCGCCCCATTTTGCTGTCTCACGGTCTCTAATGACTACTGAGGACGCTGATATGGAGTACCTGGCAGTAAGTGGCAGCACAATGCACCTAATATGATAAACGTATGTTTCTGGGGGTGTCCGAATACTTTTGATCAAATAGTGTATGAAGGCCATTTGGAAGCCTCCATCTTAGAAGTAGCTCGTAATTTTCAAATGGAAAAGAGGTGATACCAAACAGAGAATTACAAAAGAAAAACCGTGTTGCCATTCATTTGAGCACAGCTCCATTCACTCTCAAGTTTCGCCGAAAATTGCACAGATAAAATACCTGACGGCTTACCAGAGAGGACATTATCATCGTTGATAAAGAATGTCCGTCCTCAGAGACCAAAAACAGGAAAAGTTAACGTAATATTGGTAAACTGCAGGAGTATCCAGGGCAAGGTTCCTGAATTAGTATCTCTTATTGAAGGAAATAGTGCGCATATAGTATTAGGAACGGAAAGTTGGTTAAAACCGGAAGTGAACAGTAACGAAATCCTAGACACAGAATGGAATATATACCGCAAGGATAGGATAAACGCCAATGGTGGAGGAGTATTTATAGCAGTAAAGAATTCAATAATATCCAGTGAAGTTATTAGCGAATGCGAATGTGAAATAATCTGGGTTAAGTTAAGTATCAAAGGTGGGTCAGATATGATAGTCGGATGCTTCTATAGACCACCTGCATCAGCAACCGTAGTAGTTGAGCGCCTCAGTGAGAACCTGCAGAACGTCGTGAAGAAGTTTCGTGATCATACTATTGTAATAGGGGGAGACTTCAATCTACCAGGTATAGAATGGGATAGTCACACAATCAGAACTGGAGCCAGGGACAGAGACTCTTGTGACATTATCCTGACTGCCTTGTCCGAGAATTACTTCGAGCAGATAGTTAGAGAACCAACTCGTGAAGCTAACGTTTTAGACCTCATAGCAACAAATAGACCGGAACTTTTCGACTCCGTGAATGTAGAAGAGGGTATCAGTGATCATAAGTCAGTGGTTGCATCAATGACTACAAGTGTAATAAGAAATGCCAAGAAAAGAAGGAAAATATATTTGCTTAACAAGAGTGATAGGGCACAAATCGCAGAATATCTGAGTGACCACCATCAAACGTTCATTTCTGAGGAAGAGGATGTGGAACAAAAATGGAAAAAATTCAGAAACATCGTCCAGTACGCCTTAGATAAGTTCGTACCGACTAAGGTCCAAAGCGAGGGGAAAGATCCACCGTGGTATAACAATCATGTACGAAAGGTACTACGGAAACAAAGAAAGCTTCATCATAGGTTTAAGAGTAGTCGAATCATAGCTGATAAGGAAAAGCTGAACGAAGCGAAAAAGAGCGTAAAGAGAGCAATGAGAGAAGCATTCAACGAATTCGAACATAAAACATTGGCAAACAATCTAAACAAGAACCCTAAAAAGTTTTGGTCATACGTAAAATCGGTAAGCGGATCTAAATCCCCTATTCAGTCACTCGTTGACCACGATGGAACCGAAACAGAGGACGACCGAAGAAAGGCAGAAATACTGAATTCAGTGTTCCGAAACTGTTTCACTGCGGAAAATCGTAACACGGTCCCTGACTTCAGGCGTCGCACGGACGCCAAAATGGAAAATATTGAAATAAACGATATCGGAATTGAAAAACAACTGCTATCACTTAGTAGCGGAAAAGCATCCGGACCAGACGAGATACCCTTAAGATTCTACAGTGATTATGCTAAAGAACTTGCCCCCTTTCTATCAGCAATTTATCGTAGATCGCTGGAAGAACGTAAAGTACCTAGCGACTGGAAGAAAGCGCAGGTCGTTCCCATTTTCAAGAAGGGTCATAAATCAGATGCGAATAATTATAGGCCTATTTCGCTTACGTCAATCTGTTGTAGAATAATGGAACATGTTTTGTGTTCTCGTATTATGACGTTCTTAGATAATACAAATCTCCTTCATCATAACCAACATGGATTCCGCAAACAGAGATCATGTGAAACTCAGCTCGCCCTATTTGCCCAAGAAATTCACAGTGCCGTAGACACTGGCGAGCAGATTGATGCCGTATTCCTGGACTTCAGGAAGGCATTTGATACGGTTCCGCACTTACGTTTAGTGAAAAAAATACGAGCTTACGGAATATCGGACCAGGTTTGTGATTGGATTCAGGATTTCCTAGAAGAAAGAACACAACACGTCATTCTTAACGGTTCAAAATCTGCAGATGTAGAGGTAATTTCGGGAGTACCGCAGGGAAGCGTGATAGGACCTTTATTGTTTACAATATACATAAATGACTTAGTTGACAACATCGGTAGCTCCGTGAGGCTATTTGCAGATGACACGGTTGTCTACAAGAAAGTAGCAACATCAGAAGACTCGTACGTACTCCAGGAGGACCTGCAGAGGATTAATGCATGGTGCGACAGCTGGCAGCTTTCCCTAAACGTAGATAAATGTGATATAATGCGCATACATAGGGGCAGAAATCCATTCCAGTACGATTATGCCATAGGTGGTAAATCATTGGAAGCGGTAACGACCGTAAAATACTTAGGAGTTACTATCCGGAGCGATCTGAAGTGGAATGATCACATAAAACAAATAGTGGGAAAAGCAGGCGCCAGGTTGAGATTCATAGGAAGAATTCTAAGAAAATGTGACTCATCGACGAAAGAAGTAGCTTACAAAACGCTTGTTCGTCCGATTCTTGAGTATTGCTCATCAGTATGGGACCCTTACCAGGTTGGATTAATAGAAGAGATAGACATGATCCAGCGAAAAGCAGCGCGATTCGTCATGGGGACATTTAGTCAGCGAGAGAGCGTTACGGAGATGCTGAACAAGCTCCAGTGGCGGACACTTCAAGAAAGGCGTTACGCAATACGGAGAGGTTTATTATCGAAATTACGAGAGAGCACATTCCGGGAAGAGATGGGCAACATATTACTACCGCCCACATATATCTCGCGTAATGATCACAACGAAAAGATCCGAGAAATTAGAGCAAATACGGAGACTTACAAGCAGTCGTTCTTTCCACGCACAATTCGTGAATGGAACAGGGAAGGGGGGATCAGATAGTGGTACAATAAGTACCCTCCGCCACACACCGTAAGGTGGCTCGCGGAGTATAGATGTAGATGTAGATGTAGAGCAAGACTGATACTGATGATAACACATAAAGGATACACGTCGGGCTCGCAAGTTGTCGAGCACATTGTAAGGTTGTTGTTAGCCGTTTCACTCATTCCTCATGAAATGAGCATATAACGGAACAACTGTACTAAACACATTATATATCAAATTTTAAAGATATTTTTCGATGCAGCTGTAGATAGGTTAATATCGATATGTGTGCGTGAAATCTCGATGCTTTAAAAACTTATGAAATGAACAATTTTATATGTGTAATACTTTCAAAAGAGAATAAGAAAATCGTTTTTATAATTGTAAATGACTGCACTAAAATGAGTAATTCAGATTTAAATATGTTTCCTGAGAGACAAGAACTTTGACTGGATAGTTGGCCATGGCGCGCTTGGCGGTGACGTGCGCAGCAGTAGCGAGAAGAACAAACTAGTGTCTCTTTGAAGTGTGTCAGTGGCTTCAGATGTAACAATTAACGTTGCAGTGAACTGTGCTTCAGAACATTTCTAAAGTTGTGCGGTGTTAATTTGCACTCTAGTAAGTCGTCTCTGAAATTCACAGTAAAGTTTTTAATGCATGTTTGCCGTTGTAGCAACGGCTCTGGACAGCGTCATGTTGTTCGATGTTTAAGAATTTGGTCAGAGACGTGAACCAGCTGTGAAAGATGTAGGCTACTGTTTTCTCGACGACACAGCTACGACAAGCCAACACTTTTATATTGTTTATTAGAAGAAAGAATCAGTGGCGCAACAATCATCATAGTGCAAATGTTAAACTGGAGATAGTTTGAACATTAGAGTTAATGGAAATGGCCAGCAGGCCCCTGACGGGGCAGGTCCGGCCGCCTTGGTGCAGGACTTAATACAGTCGATGCCACATTGGGCGACCTGCGCGCTGGATGGGGATGAAATGATGATGAAGACAATAAAACACCCAGTTCCTGAGCGGAGAAAAGCCCCAATCCAGCCGGGTATCGAACCCGGGCCCCTTAGGACGGCAGTCCGTCAGGCCGACCATTCAGCTATCGGGGCGGACATTATAGTTAATTATTCTAATTGACTTAAATTTCATTTAACCTTGAGACAAGTCACGATCCTAGTTCTTTTGCCATGTGTGTATTGTGATTAACAGTTTGTTTCAGCCGGCCGTTGTGGCCGAACTGTTCTAGGCACTTCAGTCCGGAACCGTGCTGCTGCTACGGTAGCAAGTTCGAATCCTGCCTCAGGCATGGATGTGCGTGATGTCCGTAGGTTAGTTAGGTTTAAGTAGTTCTAAGTGTAGGGGACTGATGTCCTCAGTTGTTAAGTCCCATAGTGCTCAGAGCCATTTGAACCAGTTTGTTTCAAAAGTAATTTTATGAAATGTAAAACCTTTGCTTCTTTAGAATGTCGTATTTCATGGTCCATTCCTTTAAACTGAATGGATGATTGATGTACGTGCAGTCGTCACCTTTGTTTCCGCACTTAATGATGTAAATTGCTTTTGAATGTTATATTTCTTAAGAGTACACATGCCGTAATACTTAAAGTAAATATGGCTGCCTAAGCGTGACATCAGAAATAGTACCGCTTGCTTCCATCGTGAAATATGAATACAAATTACATTACTGAAATTTACTACTAGTTCACAGCATATTTCTGAATTGGTAAAGTAAATTAGTTCCTTCACAGCTCCTTCCGAAAAAACAAATTTGTATTTATTTTAGAGGGTTAAATAAGATCAGCTACAAACGTCTCCATTCCCATACCTGCATAGAAGGACAATTGAACTGATGGAAATAATCACGACGTCGAATTGATATCGAAGGTAGGCGGCGATCGATGGAGCAGCCGTTTTTGTGCGTATCGGCCGAAGATGCGGAGCGATGCCTCACGTAGCTCATCATGAAACTTGTGATCGTATTTGGGGTATTTGAACGACATTAATAGACGAAACAAGCAAAATATAAGACCAGCTGGTTGTAAATTAGGTGACTGATATTTAAGTGACTGAAACACAGGAATCTTGATACGGTTGTATGCAATTTATCACCAGATTAAAGTGCGAATTGAAATAATGTAGGATAGTGAGGGCTTGGTCACAAGCACAAGAATCCGAAATTCACTCTCTAAAGTAAGTAAGGTTTCTAGTCGACGCCGAATACACAGTTGCTTTCACATGTCCCCACAGAGAGAAATTTAATTGACATAAATCCGGGGAACGCGGTAGCCACTCAATCCGACCTCTGACTTATTCATCTCCTGGGAAAGTGGATACCCAGGCATTAATCATGTACGGCTTTCCCCAGTTTTCTGCGAGTTGCGGCCAGCATTGAGCTGTGACTGGACTCGACTCGCATTCGGAAGGACGATGGTTCAAATTCGCCTCCGACCATCCAGATTTGGATTTTTCCTGATTTCTCTGAATTTTTTCAGCAAGTGCTGGGGTTGGTCCTTTGAAAGGTCACCATCGATTTCCTTCCGTATATTTGAAAAAAATCAGAGCTTGTGCTGTCTCTAGTGACCCCAATATCGACGGGATGTTAAATCCTAATCTTCCTTCCGCCTTTTGAACCATGCCAGAACAGCGACTGATGTGGCCATTGTCGTTCGTCCAGCATTCGGTTTGTCTGTGACCGAATTTCGCGAGAAGTTTCACCACAGTGATTAGTGGGCAATCTGCCTGGTGTCTTGAAATGCACTGGGATTACTTGGATGCCCATCTCTCCTGGTGTTAGGACGTTGTCAAGGCATTTGGCTTGTAGTAAAGCCATTGGCTTACACATTACCTATAAGGAAGAAACACCAGTCAGAACTCGAGAAGGAAGCTACGCTCAAATGAAAGGCCCTGTTTTTTCTTTCTTGTAATTATCTCTGTCTGTTGATATGTCACGCGACCCCTTTCCATTTTACAATTACAAATTTCGTCCACTGTGGTAGCTTCCAAAATGTTCGCCATTTTGGTAATATAGCCTCACAGGTTTTCCCTCTCTCCAATCTCATACAACTTGACACTAAATTTTTGTTGATCCATTTGCTTTCGTTTTAGTAGTGTGGTTCCACAATTATATATGTAGATGTATGGTCGATGTAATTTGCACACTTAATTGACTCAGTATTGCGTGTATTTTCTCACCACAGTGAAATAACTTCGAGTGTCAATCACGATGCTCTAATAATAATAATAACAATAATAATGATGATATGAACAACGCACCAGGTGATGACTCACTAACTGTCAATATATGGAAGAACTTAGGAAACAAGGTTACTGATAAGTCATCGGAAATAACCCGCAACGTCTGGGAAAATGAGTAACTTCCATGTGGGTGATCCTCCGCATTAATTCAACTACTTCATAAGAGAGATGACAGAATGGACGTTTTCATCGTGGCACCTCAGATACCCTAATAACCTACAAGAATATTTCGAATACGCTTCAGACAAGTACAGGAAAACAGATGAACTCACAGCTGGATGAGAACCAAGAAGGTTCAGGAAATGACATTCATGTCCCGAACATACCCTGAATCTTGAAAGTGTTCTATTTTACTTGAATCGTAGAAGTAATAAATTCATAACGACCTTCGCAGATTTAAAAAAGGCTCGTGATTAATGCGATATTGCAGTGCCTGATTGCACGTTCGCAGGAACACATCCTCCTAACAGCACAGACACTGCAGTATCATATTTATCCGTCGATACCGGCAGCAACTTACAATTAAAGTGTCCTCCACTGTGCGAGAATTATATAAAGTGCGTACGAAAACAGGTTGTGACGCAGGAACGACGACAAATGGAGATTTGGGTCTGGCCGTGAGTCGCACACGGATAGGCGAGGCGGTTAAGGCGATCGCTCACGTAAAGCGGGAAATACGGGTTCGAGTCCTGCACAAATTTTCACTGTCGTCATTTCCTTATAAAGCTAATGGTTGCTCGTATTTGCAACTGCGAATACATTTCGTATAGAGCTTATGAGTAAACTGACAGACAAACTCTTCTTGAAGAATCTGGCTTCGATAGCAAAATAATATCTGTTATCCGACGGACTTGTGCTGATACCAATTTCAAAGTAAAGTTTCAGGGAGGGATTTCAGATTCTTTTCATATCAGGTCGATAGTAAGGCAAGGACATGAACTGTCGCCTGTTTTTCAACTGTGTACTCGAGAAAGTGATCCGCGAGTGACGAAAAGCAATGAGTGATAAAGGAGTTGAAAATTAAGTCTGGCTTGGCTATACAAAATTGAATCTGACAGCTGAACGCCTTGCCTTTGCCGATGACCTCGCAGTTTTTTCTGTTCGTTAGACACAGCTGCAGAACAAATTAGTGAACTGAACATATAAGCACCAAAGGCGGGGATTCAGATCGCCTTCGAGAAAACACAATTTATTACAAACATCAAATCTCCGTCCTCACCTTTAGTAGTAGAAAAAGGGCAAATCAAACGGACGGTATGTTTAAATATCTTGGAGAGTGTATAGAGCCGAACTCTTCTGAGCAAGAAGACTTTGAATCATGGACCAGAGAAATGGAAACAGCGTGTCAACTAACCATAAGTGTCTACAAGAAGAAGTCAATTTCATTTAATTCCAAGACACATTACTGCACAGTAATGCGACTGAAGAGTCTGTATGCTGCAGAATTCCTTAATATGAATAGAAAAGGTCTGATCGAAAAATTGCAAATAAGAGAAAGATTGATCTTGAGGTTCAAATGGCTCTGAGCACTATGGGACTTAACTGCTGAGGTCATCAGCTCCCTAGAACTTAGAACTACTTAAACCTAACTAACTTAAGGACATCACATGCATCCATCCCGAGGCAGGATTCGAACCTGCGACCGTAGCGGTCGCGCGGTTCCAGACTGTAGCGCCTAGAACCGCTCGGTCACTCCGGCCGGCTGATCTTGAGGAAATCCCTAGGACCGATCAAAAAAAATCTTAAGTTCAGAAGACACACAACTATGAGGCGTACACATATGCAGGAAAAGTCACAGAGACCGTTGTTCTGAGGAGTACTGTTTCCTAAAGCCACGTGCGTCGTATGAGTCCTACAAGGTTGAGCAATCGGAACTTCAGTGACCGGACTTTCTGATTCACTAAGGTATAAAAAGGCCTGCAAAGAAGTGGATATAACATTGAAGGATATCCATAATGGCATTCATATAAATAATAAACTCAAAGAGCACTTTGGTTTCCAAGAAAACTAAAACTAAAAACTAACAATACATGAACTTCAGCGAGAAAAGGACAGTAAGCGAATGTGAAAATACTGGGCTAAAGTTAAAGCACAGGCGCAAGAAAAAGGAAATGTTCAGTTGAAATAACGTGATCCGGAGATGGTCAACACGAAAAGAAGACGAACGTGAACCGCCAACAAAAATCAATTGAAGATGGCCTAACAGTAGTTAGACACTAGTAATAGTAACAAATATCTTATAAAGCGATTGGCCGAAAGTATTTACTACTATAACTAGCTTAAAATTTAGTGTTCAGAAATGTACAGAGTGGATAAACTCTCAGTCATAGTTAAAGAATCATTCTTAGTAAAATTTCAAATCAGAGTTACGATATCTTGAGCCAGTTAAAGCTGGCCTCAAAATAACATGAAGTAAGCCTAATGTACTCAATGCAGAGGTTAACTATAAAGTTGAAGGTCACGTGATGGAGAATCTACACGGCTTCCAGTACCTGGGGGATAACATAATAGGCAAACTGCAGAGGAACAAGAGCATAATAAGCAGGCCCCAAATACTGCAGAAACTATAATAATTGCAAAGACAACGTATGAAAACAGTAATCTATCGAAAATCCTGAAATCGCGACATCATACACAGACTTCCAGAAACGATACGATCACTCTGGGTAACAGAACCTGTTTCCAGTTAGACAAAGAAGAATGTTGAGAGTGATAGAGTGATCAGGGCTGCGGTAGACAGTCATCGGTGATCCGATAGCATGAACAAAAATAGCGGAGAAAATTCGGCGCAGTGAGAGAAGAAATTCATATTTTGAAGAAAGAAGTGCTGAACAAGACACTCGTAATCTTGAAGGATAGAAATGATCCAAATAATTATAAAATTAAAATTATGAAAATAATAGAATTTTCTCTGCATTCCAGCTTGGAGACTGTAACCGCTTCGTACATGATATACCATAAGTAACATTCGATTTTGCCCGCAACTAATTTGTCTTGAGGTGGAGTCAAGGATGGAACAACAATAAGAAATACCTGAATATCACAGCACTTAGTATTTTGAAATAGTAGATTGGTGGGATAGTAAACAGATTAATAAGCATGTGCACGATGGCTGGATTCGGGTCGAATCCCTCTTTCGTCAGTTATGTCTTGTTTTTTAACGTTAATTTGTTTAGCTTGTAGAAAACACGAAACCAAGAGAACAACAGCTCACAATTCTTAATAAGATTTTCTTCGACCCTTGAAAGGATACATTTTCCATTTAGGAACTTGTCAAAGGGAGACGTTCATGAAACCGACCGACAATGTCAATTTTCAGTTTATTTATTTATTTATTAATAGAACTCATGGACGATAAGTTCCCAAAGATTCAATGATGAAATCGCATCCGAAGTGCCTAAAAAGTAATTAAATGTTTGATGCGGCCTACCTGTCACTCCCGCCTTTTGAAGAAACACATCAGTATTTGCTCGGTGAACAACGATTCCATAGATTACTTTCAAGTAAACTTGCGCGGAATACATCTAGAAGGCTGTGAATTCTGAGTTTCTAAAAAAGTGTGCTCATGGCAAGTCCTAGAATTAAAATGAGTGTCTAAATTCACTCATATGGAAACCATGCCCTAAAACCACGATTTCAATTGCTACAGTTGTCAGAATTGCAACTTACGATGCAGTCCTTGTATTTAACTACGGGAATGTAGGGAGTATGAAGAGAGAGAATGGGCTTTAAGATTGGAAATTTCATTCAAGATATCTTGACAAAAGTAGATTTACCGTGCCTATCTGCAGCTGAAAAGTTGGTTGAAGACCTGGAAAAGGAAAAAAGGCAGAAAACAAGAAACCAGAAGAGAAGCCTTGAAGAGAAAGAGGATCTTGAGTACAAATCAGGGGCCTCCTGAACGGGTGACATAATAAAAAATGTTAGGCTGAACTTTAAATTGCATTTCCTGAAAATTAAATTTTTTGAAGTTAATTTACCTTTTTATCAGAATCAATGAAGGCTGCAATTATGAAATTTTGTACACTTATTTCTATAAACCCAATACATGCTCTGACGTGATCTGTACATGACAAGATTTTATGCAAGGATACTGTCCCAAAAAATTCGATCTCATAACAAAAAATCATTTCCTTATAGAAACATCAGGGGGCGTCTACCAGTCATTGGTCATGGTTGTGGCATTATTCCTATTCAGTAAATTCGGAGTTCTGTTAAATAATTGTCAGGGATAAAGTCCCCTGAGAGTACACAAAGAGTTGCGAAACAGTACGATCTTGTATGGTATATTTTGTAGCGCCCCAAGTCAGTCTGAGTTGCCGAAGCAAGATTCAGCCGAGATATCCGTTTATTTTCAATAAACTCATCGTGATGGCATCCCTACTTTTCATTTATTAGTGATATTTGCCCACATTCCTGTCAGAACCCACCCTTGAGCAGATTACAACACAATAGTGCTGCCTATTGCGAAGGACACCATCAGAAGAACTGCACCACAGGGGTCATAGTAGAAGTTCTAAGTGCTTATTCAACGATGGCCTAGCCCCACCTTGACTCCCTCAGTAACGTGGTTTTGCCTGGTGTATTCCTACGGCAGCGAGGCCACTGCTCACAGCCGAAACATCTGACTAATTAACAATATTGGGAGCAAACCTAGAGATAGATGTTGCACGACCATCATTATTTCCACACTCAGGTTCTCCTGGAATGATTCCATTGACAAAGGTTCGGCAGTTTCCACTCTAGTTTGTTATTCCCCGTTCCTACTGACCTTGTCCTCTTACTTCGTTAAACTTGTTACGATCCAAGTACAACTTTCTGAATTCCTTCGACATCTTCCACAAGGATGACGTGACAAAGACTCCAGACATCGAAATAATACTCTAGATCACTTCATGCGGTGTATTGTAAGTTGTTTTATTAACAAGCGCAGTACACGTTTCAAGCATTGTCTTTTCTGTATGTCATCACTACTGTTAATCTCACTTGTTCATTCCATTTCACATTGTTTCGTAGTGATGCAAGTATTTAAACGATGCGACAGGTTGCAGAAGTTTTATACTGCTTCGGTAATCAGGCACTATCTTCTTCGTTATCTTACTTGTGAGCACTGGCTTTTATTTTAAGAACGCTTCGGTTCAGTTCCCAAGTGAGAATACCGTCTGTCACGTTTTTACCACTGTATAGCAATGTACTGCTAAAATCATCTATCGATGTGTATTTCCGGTAGACATCAGCATATTTAGAAGACTACCTGAAAATGCTGCTTTAATATTAACGATACTATCAAGTTTACTGTGTTACTACTGTTGTTGCTGTTGAACTTTGGACTTGTAGTACAGTGCAATGGGTTTTACGAGTCGAAAATTACATTAAAAGAGCTCATATCTCAACATTTTTGAATGACATTCGTCAACTGAATCACATCGCACAAGAGCGGGATGAGTTTCCTCGAATTGTGTTCCCTGAACCAGTGTTGATTTGTTGAGAAAAGCCACTTTTCTTCGAGGAATATAATTATTTTCGAAACTATAAATGGGCTTTAGGACAACGCAAGAGACAGATGTTACTGCTGACAATCTATAACAACGCACAGCCATTCTTTTAGAGTTCTGATAAATATGAATTATCTGCAACCCTTTTTGATGATAAATGGAAACTTTGGGGCCTCTCAAAAATTCTCAACAAATGTGAATTAGGAAAATGGCAAGCATCCCAGCGTATTTAGTGTAAAATGTAATAGGAACTCAGTCAGCACAAGGCGCCTGATTCACTTTGAATAGCTCAGATGTTTTTCGATATCTTAGTTATAATTGTATTGTTATGATAAATCATGAGAGAAATTTGTTTTGAGAGTTAGAGTTAGAGATTAGAGAGTTAGAGAGGAAAGGGCGGTGCCGTATTACATAACTTTTAAGCTCGGGAGTCTTGGAAAGCCTCGGTTTCCAAGGAACTGCGGTTGGTTTAGAAAGCCTCGTTTCTGTGTAAACGTGGCTAGATGCCAGATACATTAAGCCCCTGGATCTGCTTATCGACACAGAAACTAGCTACACTAACGAAACGCGAAAAATATTTCCACCAGTATGTAGCGAATTTACTTCATCGTTTGCTTGGAATATAAAAACGACGAAGATATTTAACTTTGCGATTTATATAAACTGTTTCCTTCGCTCAAGTTAAGAAATACCGTGGAAAATATTCTTCTGCTTCGAGACGGCCCAGTCACTAGTATGTGCTAGATGGCCCAGTGGACTCACATCTATGAGTTGCTGGGTTCAAATTCTGGTGCCTCCATGCACAATAAGATTTTCGATGCTTTCAATATACCACTTAAGGCGCATGCTCTTTTTAGAGTAGATGCACCAAATAGCTGCTTGTAATAAGTAATCATTATTTACGACAAACTGTTTCGGCTTTATCGCCATTTTCAAGTACGTCTAGATTGATGTGACGTCCATATTACGTCGTTAGTGGACTGTCTTATAACTGTCACTGCTTTAATGAGATTGTAAATGACGTATATACGTCAAAAATAAAATGTTAATTACAATGTGGCAGTAGTTTGACAGTATAGCGTCGTAAGAGTGGAACTGTTGAACTATCGTCACATCGAAATTTTATTTTCAACATATTGACATCATTTACTATCTTATTAAAACAGTGACAGTTATAAGACAGTCTACTAACGACGTAATATGGACATCATATTCGAGCTTGTGCTCCATCTCATTTCTCCTTCAGCCTCTAGTGTGTCTGTTTTCAGGACAGATCACCAGCAGCCTAGAGACACTTTTTTTTGGAGCAATGTTACAGATTGCAGCAACAGCCCTGACTATCATATGACCGGAGTTTTGTCACTGCACCATTGAGTTTCCCAGGGCTTTAATAATAACAATAAGTTTATGAAATATTTAATAATAATAATAATAATTTGTTTGTTTTAGTTCTTGGTACATCACTCTAGGTTAATTTGTAAGAAACGGCAGTTTCAAAAAATACATCATTTGAGAAGCATTTGTCGGAAACTGTCAAAGTCAAAGATTTCCATTACTTTTCCTCTTTTGATATTTACTTTCGGTACTGATGCTACCTATTGTTTTATTACTGTCTGATACGGAAAATGGATTTCTTGAAATAATGGTCCAACTTTTTGCTGTATACCACAGACCTGATGAAGCCGTTTTTCTTCGTATCTTGTGCAAGCAATACCTCTCTCTCCATTTGTAAGTTCCACTGAGTGCAATGTCATCTGCAGTCATTAAGAGACTTTAAATAAATTTAGCAGTTCATTGATCTATAATGTGCATGAAATGTAACTATAGCGACTTCAGACCGACTGATCAGGGAATGACTTACGTTACTTATTTAAAAATAAACACTTCTCAAGCAGGACAGTCTATAAGCACAGGAGCTGAAGAGGGAAGGCGTAAGGCACGTGGGGGAAAAGCCTAACGAATTATTCTCCATGAAAAATGACATTTATTAAAATCGGGGTAACCTGTCCTCAAGTTTTGGTGCTCATTTAACAACTCAAAATCATCCTTACATTATGGTTTCTTACTGTGGCTGATTTCTTAACAAACTTTCTAGGCTTCATTGGAAGGGTTGAACATGGGTGCTCTGTTAAACACATTAGAAATCAGACCATCTCCCCTGCTTGGAAGTCACTAAAAACTAAGTTCACCAATCAAACCAAACCCAATAACTCCCGTGAATTGACGTAAGTCCGTTGTAGAATTGTGGAACATGTTTTATGTTCATGTATTATGATGTTTTTGGAGAACGAAAACTCTATAAAAATCAACATGGATTCCGCAAGCAGAGATCTTGCGAAACTCAGCTCGCTATGTTCCTTCATGAATAGCTAAACGAGATTGGAATAATAGAGAATTGTGAAGGTGGTTCGATGAACCCTCTGACAGGTATTTAAATGTGATTTGCAGAGAATCCTTGTAGATATAGATGTAGATGAGATCCAGAGCGTTGTAGACATCTGCGCCCAGGTTGATGAAGTGTTCCTTGACTTCAGGAAGGCTTATACTCTTTAAATTTTGAATCGCAAAAGCAATAGGAAAATGGGTTACACGTGAAGTTTTACCAGCAATTTGCTAACATGGAGTATGTAAGATAAGGAAAGAGATGATAGATTCCTACAAAACCAAATAGAACACAAAAATTATTGTATGAAACGACTAGAGAATATAAGTAAATTGGTTGAAAAATGAATGGAAAATATGAGAGAAACTGTTAATATTGCTTTTGATGCAATAAACAGAAGAAATAGAGAAACAGATTAACTGTTACTTAATGTTGTTTCTAAAACAGTCGATCAGGAATTAAGACCAACTTTTGTTCTTTTAAGATTACTCAATGATAAATGTGATTATACTTACTATGTCATTAGAACATAAAGGAAAAATTTACAAGGAAAGTCGCACATTATTCAAGATAGGCATCCGAATTTTGAAGAAATGTTAAGACTTAATTATGTTCATAATTCAGTAAATTTATACCAAAGAATGAAAGAAGTTTTAAGAACTGTTTGTAAACAAAATTATTTTAATATTGTAGATGACTATACACAAGAACAATTGATTATTGGTATTAACAAATCTCTGTTAGTTTGAATAAATGTAAGTCTTTTTTTATAGTATTCATAAAAGCATACACATTTCCTTTTCTTTGAAATTGAACAAGTAATTCACACTTTCATCAGTTAATTGATTTATGAATTTAGATATATCATCATCTGGATAACATATGGCTCGAAACAATGAAAGTGCAAATTTTTCCATTCTTTATATAGAAAAATTATCAGGTCTAAAAATTATATAGAATTAAAATGTACCAATCAGTTACACTTACATACAGACAAAAATTGGTCTAAATTTTATAAAATAACATTACATTTCTTTACCCAACTATTATGTGGATTATCATATCCTGACCATTTAACATAAAGTTTATCTCCTTTTGTTCTCAAAACTTTTTCAACAAGATATAGATCGGAATATTTTGTTTTATATAATTCTTGTTTTTAAAAATGTCCTTTGATATGTTTCAATTTGTATGTGATCGGATTGGAACAAATAACATCTTCAATTTCAAAAATTTCTGCGACCAGTTTCCTGTTTATCCTTTTTCAAAAAGTCCTTTAGGTTTACTGCTTCTGACTTTATCTTCTTTTTTAAATTGCACTTATTCTTTAGATACAATAGTAGTGGTTTTGTAATTATTTATTAATTTGTATTGGTTACATTTTTATTGTTGAATATTTCGTGTTTTTGTATTCATCAACTAATTTCGAAACTATGTCAACCCATTTATAACTTCCTTGAAGACTAAATCTCTTCCACATCGTTTCTTTCGGTGCTCTATTAAATTGTCCAACAATTGCTTTAAATTCACTAGAAGTCGACTAATGATTGATGTTAAATATTTTCATCAATTCTTTAAAATCTTTATTTTAAATTTATTTTCCATTATCTGTTTGTAAAGTTTTTGGTGATCTAGTTTTAAATATTTTTTCGAACGAATCAACGACATTCTTACCTGTTTTATCTTTAAATGGAATAGTACAAGCAAAATTTTGAAAAAAAATCTATAGCAGTTAATAAATACTGAAATCGTTTATTTATTTTTGAAATTCCTTTTAATTTTCCAGAGTCCATTTCAACTAAATCAGCTTGCCATAAATCTCCTATACCAAGTGAAACAACATTGCTTCTTTTAAAATTTTTTCTTGTTTGTATTATATAATACATTAATAATTGCTTCAAGAATATTTATCTCTTTGCCTACAAAACGAATTTTCTCTTTTTTCTTTTACCTACTGTATGAAGACCTTCAATCCCCTGTCTTCCATTTTTAGTTATTACTCTATGAGGATTGTGTTTCAGTGAACTTTTTCACTTCAAACACTAGATGTAAATATGATGATCCATTTCTATAGTATAAAAATTTATTACATTTTTAATTTTATTTTAAAGACTCTAGTACTTCTAGATCTTTACCAACTTTCACATCTAAACTATTAATTTTTTAATCTAATAACGTAAGTTTTCTTTCTGGCAAATATTTTTTTATCTAGTATCATGAATACTTGTTTTCATGTAATTTATTTCTTTATTATGATGTTCCATGATGCAATTTCTTTGCTATAAATCTGGGAAAATCATGCTCTTTTCAGGTTGTGTAACGAGATTTGATAACTCATTCAGTAAATATTGTTTATTTACTATGTCTTTTGCATCTATTTGATCATGTACATTCACAGTTCTTCTCCCTTTAAAACCAAATTAACCTCTAGCTACTTTAAAAATAACATTTAATTCTTTATGAAGTTGTTTAATTAAATTAATTATTTTTGAGTCTACTGATTTCATTTTTGAAATTAATTCGTTATAAATTTTTGGACCCAATGATTGAAAATCTAAATCATTCTTCAGCTTATTTACAAAAATATAAATTTATTTACATCAAAATATCATTGAACTTGTAATTATCTGACAGAAATTCTAACACAAACAGACACAAATGACCACATATTACTTCATTCAAATTTTGCATTCTCTGAGCATTGTAGTGTAGATCATTTTTCCCTAAACAGATAACTGGTTTAATTGGTATATTACCACCAAATGAATTAAAACCAAATTTTGTATCTTTATTTTTATAATAACAAATCCAGTGAGTACCAACCTGATCAGATGTAACTAAATTAACTATTCCAGATTTGTATTTCCTAGGATGACTTGGTAATTTATCAATCATAAAAATGCCATGAAAACATTTAATTTTTAATCGTTTAACTAATCTTTCTATATCGAAATTACTTATTCCATTAGGATTGAAATCGATTATTTTCTTGGAATTTGTTTTCTAGATCCAGCGCCTTTCTTCTCCATTACTTGATTATGTCTTTTCTGTTCTTCCAATTCTGCATCAGCTTTTTTTCTTGTTTATTTCTGCATTTGCAACTGCTGCAGAACCACCAGCTAGTGGACCAATAGTTTCTAGATATGGTAATGCAGCTAATACTAATGCAAAAAATCTTCTTTCTTTTTTGTTAGATATTCAATAATCTTTTTTACAACTGGAGTACCTACTGTAATAAGTAAATTTCCGCAAGACTCTTCTCTACCTTTCTACCTTTTTATGCATCAGTAAAAAATGGTTCAATACTATGTAATTGTTCATTATTCATTTCAGTTTTAATTGATTTTGATTTATTCTTGCCACTAGGTAACAATGTATAATCAATTGTAAAGTTAACCATTTGTATAGATTAAAACTAATCCCATACCTAATTTTCGTTTTCCCAACATTATTCCTCTAACTGCACTAGCTGCAGTTCTCTCTTTCATACTACAATCTGAACTATGCGTTTTTTCTTTTGCAGCTTATTGAAGTTCTTTATCAGCTTAATGTCTAAATTCTAAATATTTATTATCTGTATAGGCAATATCATGTTTTTTTTTACATTCCTCATCTAATTTATTTGTTCCCTGATCACCATGTGCTAATCTTTCTTCAAGCTTAGTAAATGGCCTGCAGTAATTAAATCCTGTTAGATGCATCTCTGGCACTGTTAAATTATTTAAAATCCAATTAACTAGATCTTTACCAAAATGTGTGTGGAAAATCATTCAAAATTCTGATGAAATATGTAATTCCTTTTGGATTGTTGATGATGAAATCATTGGATTTATTTGTCAACATTTGCATTATTGCCACTTTTTCATTGTGATAATTTCTATTTCCAACTAATTCTTCTCCATGGATTACTGCTGATCTATCTACTAACTGACAGACATGATTCATTGAGACGTATTCGATTCGTTTTTCTGAATATTTTTTAATTGAGCCTACACTGTGACTGATGACCACGTAGTTTGGTCCCTTTAAGCATCAAAACAACCAACCTAAGCCTACACCAGTTTTCTCACCTATACTTGAGTATCAATCTGTTGCTTATTATGGGAAATAGACTTCAACATGATAGCGATTTCACTTAAAATGAGTCCCAGTATGTCATTAAAATGCGTTTATTAGTAAATACCGTAAAACAGTAACAGTTTACTAGTCTGAAACGATTCATCTCAGGAAGTTAATAAATTTCGATGACGAGATTGGCGCACGCCGGAATCTCATGCTTATACTGTAGCTCTTTGTACATCTTCGATAATTTAATAATATTCATTGGGCCACTGAATTAATTGCTTTGCGGCGTAGCGATAAAGAATTGATGACCCCTAGTATTTGCTATGTCAAAAGTGGACTGTAAGAACTAATATTTAATAGCGAACATTCTTAGTTTCGTGCCAGATTCCTCTAGATATTGATCGCCAAGCAAGATTCGCTCTCAAGACTCTTACTTCTCCCCACTTTCAAGATTCACTACCGCCCCATATCGCCTATTTGTTACCACTACCTTTGTGCGAACCAGCTTCTAACTGCCAACGTTTGGCACAGCGTTGTTAAGGCAGCGAATTACTTCTGCTATCTGCCAAATTTTAGTAAACACAAAATTAAAAAATAAAATACTTTCCAAAACTGGAGGAACCCCACATGGTGAAAGCAGGGCCCTCTTCCTGGTTGGAACGTTTTCTGTAGTCGTTGAGGTCGCCAGTACAGCCACGTGGGCTAAACTTCAGGCGATCAGGTGGAGAGTAAAATGGCTCTGAGCACTATGGGACTTAACATCTATGGTCATCAGTCCCCTAGAACTTAGAACTACTTAAACCTAACTAACCTAAGGACATCACACAACACCCAGTCATCACGAGGCAGAGAAAATCCCTGACCCCGCCGGGAATCGAACCCGGGAACCCGGGCGCGGGAAGCGAGAACGCTACCGCAGGTGGAGAGTATCCCGTCATAAACGTAGCTCATAATTTTTTTTAGAAATCCTTGACATTTTCCAGACTCTTCACCCTATTTTATTTTCCGGATGTTAAAAGGGAAACTTGGAAATTCATGTATATATATGTAACAATAGAAACTCATTTATTAAAATTTTCTTGGGGAGGGGGCGGGGCAAGGCGTGTCATTAACCCCCCTCCTCCCTTTCGATCTGCACCTGGGTGTGGGACAGAGAAGTGGAGGTCATGGCTGTCCGAGTCAGTGTCGGCTACTATCGTGAGGGTTAATCCCGGGCAGAAGTGGAGCAGAGATAGAGCCCACGAAAGAGTCCATCGACATTTTGCTAAGAGGTGTCATCAAAGAAGTCAGTCACCTTAACAATCAGAGCTCGGAGGCTGCGCGCTTGAGAGATGGCCTCTAAGGTGACCACAAATGCCGCATCTGGCGGCAGGTACACAGATGACGGCTTCCAAGTGCCTAAAGACGCGTACACGCTAGGCCAGCGAAGGCAACGAACTACAGAGACTGTATTCACCGAACGTTGATCGTCAATACATTGGCGTTCGGCTTCTCATCCACGCCAAACGAAGGGTTCTCATCCACGCCAAACGAAGGGCTTGGAGTCAACGGATTCGAGCGTGTGGAATCGCAGTTGGCTTTGATAACTTGCTGACGTGGCCCCCGTTTTGTTATTGTTACAATGCAGCCCATTAATTACAATTTGACCGACCGATACTATGAGGGAAGAAGATGATTTAGCAGTAATGGTAAATGCAACCTTTATTTTTCTGCAAGAAGCCAATCATCAGAAAAAAGAAGAAGAAACGACACTGGTGTAAGATCTCTCTCTTAAAAAGTAGGGAGCAGGGTTGTGGGACAAAATTACTGTCTACCTTAATGCTGAATTGTAACAGGGGCTATTTCATAATTTTTTCCCTAATGAAAGCTCCAGATTTCGAATAGTTTCTCAATTGTATAGCCCCTAAAATTTCGAAATGTAACACCTGTTTTCATAGAGCTCTACCAGCAGCAGACAGCTGTCACTGCAATTTGTGTTTGTTTCCCTTTATCGTTCACGGCGAAAAAAGGTCAATAAAAACACCAATTTCTTTTTCACATCGTGCATATCACTTTCTAATAGCTGAGTAATTTCCATCGAAGGGTCTAGTATTTTCATTTTGTTTGTATAATCGCAGTTGGTAGGGCCTCATAGACATTAGCGTTCATGACAAAATTCTATCGGCTTTAATGCTCTCTCCATATTCCACTATACAGGGTGAGTCACCTAACATTACCGCTGGATATATTTCGTAAACCACATCAAATACTGACGAATCGATTCCACAGACGGAACGTGAGGAGAGGGGCTAGTGTAACTGGTTAATACAAACCACAAAAAAATGTACGGAAGTATGTTTTTTAACACAAACCTACGTTTTTTTAAAATGGAACCCCGTAGGTTTTCTTAGCACATCTGAAAATATAAACAAATACGTAATCAGTGCCGATTGTTGCATTGTAAAATGTTGATTACATCCGGAGATATTGTTACCTAAAGTTGACGCTTGAGTACCCCTCCTCCGCTGTTCGATCGTGTGTATCGGAGAGCACCGAATTACGTAGGGATCCAAAGGGAGCGGTGATGGACCTTAGGTACAGAAGAGACTGGAACAGCACATTACGTCCACATGCTAACACCTTTTTGTTGGTCTTTTTCACTGACGCACATGTACCTTACCATGACGGGTGAGGTACACGTACACACGTGGTTTCCGTTTTCAATTACGGAGTGGAATAGGGTGTGTCCCGACATGTCAGGCCAATAGATGTTCAATGTGGTGGCCATCATTTGCTGCACACAATTGCAATCTCTGGCGTAATGAATGTCGTACACGCCGCAGTACATCTGGTGTAATGTCGCCGCAGGCTGCCACAATACGTTGTTTCATATCCTCTGGGGTTGTAGGCACATCACGGTACACATTCTCCTTTAACGTACCCCACAGAAAGAAGTCCAGAGGTGTAAGATCAGGAGAACGGGCTGGACAATCTATGCGTTCTCCACGTCCTATGAAACGCCCGTTGAACATCCTGTCAAGGGTCAGCCTAGTGTTAATTGCGGAATGTGCAGGTGCACCATCATGCTGATACCACATACGTCGACGCGTTTCCAGTGGAACATTTTCGAGCAACGTTGGCAGATCATTCTGTAGAAATGCGATGTATGTTGCAGCTGTTTGGGCCCCTGCAATGAAGTGAAGACCAATGAGGTGGGCGCCAATGATTCCGCACCATACATTTACAGTCCACGGTCGCTGTCGCTCTACCTGTCTGATTCAGCGAGGATTGTCCACGGACCAGTAATGCATGTTCCGTAGATTCACTGCCCCGTGGTTTGTGAAACCCGCTTCATCGGTAAACAGGTAGAACTGCAACGCATTCTCTGTTAATGCCCAATGACAGAATTGCACTCGATGATTACAGTCATCACCATATAATTGCTGATGTAGCGACACATGAAACGGGTGAAAGCGGTGACGATGCAGTATGCGCATGACACTACTTTGACTCAGTCCACCGGATCTCGCAATGTCCCGTGTACTCATGTGTGGGTTCATGGCAACAGCAGCTAACACACCAACTGCACCCGCTTCGCCTGTGACGGGCCTGGATGCTCTCTGTCCGGGTACCGTTCTGCATACACCCTGCAGGCTTCAACTACATTTCGTCGACACTCGCCATAGATGAGTATCATCTCCGCCTTTTCAGAGTTCGAATACACCATGGTCACAGTTCATACAACACTACACTATCACAGACGTCTGGTAACACGGTGTACTACAGTTGGTCTGCGTGCGGAGACGAATGCAGAATAACAATAGCAGCAAGCGCTACATGCGGACACTAGACAGCTAGACCAAACCACAACAGTGCACTACAGTCACACTCGTAAACACGGTCGTCATCGTAAACATGTCCCTGCAGATGCTGCTCGCCGACCGTGGCCCGTGTTTGTTACAACACGCAACTGAACGTCGGAGGTTTCAAGCGTCAACTTTAGGTTACAATATCTCCGGATGTAATTAACATTTTACAATGCAACAAACGGCACTGATTACGTATTTGTTTATATGTTCAGATGTGCTAACAAAACTAACGCGATTCCATTTAAAAAAACGTAGGTTTGTGTTAAAAAACATACTTCCGTGCATTTTTGTATGGTTTGTATTAAACAATTACACTAGCCCCTCTCCTCACGTTCGGTCTGTGGAATCGGTTCGCCAGTATTTGATGTGGTTTACGAAATATATCCAGCGGTAACGTTAGGTGACTCACCCTGTATAGTCCAGTGTTTTTAGACACTATAGACACACACACTTAGCAATAGCAGCCAGCTACTGTACTTGAAACTGTTAATTGCAGAGCTTCTGATATGCTCATGTTAAATTAAAGAGCGAAACCAGTCAATAAAATAGGTGCGACTTATGTCTGTCCTGAAACATTTAAATACGCTACCATTATAGAGACACAACAAATCGCTACTGAGCCAAAGAACATTCGACCTGGTGCCCAAAATAGGTGTCCCAACGCCAACCAACCGCCAACGTTCTGATGTTGCCACTAGCAGATCGAACCGCAAACAAGGCCAACCGCTTTGTTGGCTCCGATTTGACGCTCGTACACACTAAGCAAACCTCAGCCAACGAAACAGCTAGCTGTCGTTCGTTGGCTTTTATTGATCTTTTTAGTACGCTGCTTAAGAAGCGCACTGCCAAGGCAGCTTTGCTGAGCCAGGCTCAACCCCTCACAATCTGTTACAGATATGTCTCCGTCACTGATGCGCTGCAAGATATCAGAGAGGAGCAGCAAAAGAGACAGAAGACACCCACGCCTCCTCCCATTGTCATACAATGGTCGTGCGACTTCAAAAGCTTTCAAAGGCTTCTGAAGGCTGCGAATAAAACCCCCGTGTCAATCAGAACTGTGGGGAAAGAGACGTACAAAGTGCTGCTTAATCCCAGGCAGACTCCATGGCTGTGATAGGAGGTGGTAGTAAACGGGGCTTAGACTCTTACACTCACTCCTTCTAACCACGAAAATGACTGAAGGTGGTCTTTCGTAAGCTACCATTTCAGATGGATCGAGACTAACTAAAAGAGACGGTAGAAGATATGGGGTTAGGGCAGTCTATCCTATGAAGGAGCCAAAATCGGATCGGCAAATGCCGGTATTTACTGTCGTCCTACTAGATAACACAAAATAGAATAAATTTCACCTAACTAGGGTCACGAACATCACGTACTTAGAGGTCGAGAAATTTAGCGAGAAAGAGCGTAGGGCTCAGTGTTAATCATTTTAAGACCTTAACCATGTGGGAAGGTATTCCACCATGCCGTTCCCATGCGTTAAATGTGCGGTGTTTGATCACAGTAGGGGTGCCCTATACCGTAAATGTATACGCCAAACAGCTGCGATTGTGAGCTTTCTCAAGTAGCGAGCATCCGCGGATGTGAGCTTTTCAAGAAGGCAGACGCCTAGCAACGCGCCAGTTAACACTCCGGCCGGAAGGGCCGAAGCAGGCGTGAGTTTCAGTAGTGTCGCAAAGGGGAAGGCTGCCATGCCCGCCTCTAGGGCAAAACCGGCACAGCCAAGCGAGGAAAAGCGTAATAGCGCTCACGGCTCGCGCGTCGAGGCTAACAACGTCGGCGAGCGGGCTGTTGAAGTGGGTAACGTGGCAGACGCGTGAGCGCGCGAACGGGCTACGGAGCGCCCAAGTGTCGTAAACATCTGCTCAACCGAGGAAAGTCAGGCTCCTGAATATCTTGCAACAGATCTCGCCCGCTGCTAACATCGGCTCCTAGAGGCTACAGTTAACGACGGCCATTGCAGCCAGCCACCAACAGACACTCACAACAAACCATGTATTACAAGTTTAGACCTTCGTTCTGTTTCTGCTCTCTCTCTCTTTTTTTAAAAACTTACTTTGATAAACTATTGCCATATCGTCCGCTTATATAAACTTACGGGACGTTGTACCGGGAACATCCGCAGTGTACAAATTAAACAAGCGGGCCAATACCGATCGCTGCGGGAGTCCTTGTTGAGCGCTATGCATTTGCTGGTCTTGCCGTTAAGTGTTACTATAAGTTTTCTTTCAGGTAAAATGTTCTTCATCAGATGCAGATACGTTGCGAATTTCAGCCTTGGCTATGATACTTTGCGTGGTCCAATATTGTGCACCTGCTTGGGCCAGAAGTGTACACGTCTCAAAAATCGATACTCAACTAGGAGAAGCAATGAGAATAACATTGTATCTGGAACGCTTACAACTACACCTACTGATTGGCCGCCTGTATTAACTTAGCATCACTTGAAATCATAAGAAATCAGTTACTATTTAGGAAATGTAATAAAATACTGCCGAACACAGATCTTCCTATACACCAGGCCCGACACGAAAAAACCGCTGAAAATCAAGATCACCCCTGTGGCAAACAGTGAAGCCTCGTTGAGGATCTAAAACTAACAATAGAGGGCTGTAGCCTTTCGAGAAGAGTGTGGCCTACCCTAAACCGTGAGAGGACAAAAAAAAAAAAAAAAAAAAAAAGGTTCAAATGGCTCTGAGCACTATGGGACTTAACTTCTGAGGTCATCAGTCCCATAGAATTTGGAACTACTCAAACCTAACTAACCTAAGGACATCACACACATCCATGCCCGAGGCAGGATTCGATCCTGAGACCGTAGCGGTCGCGTGGTTCCAAACTGAAGCGCCTAGAACCGCTCGGCCACTCCGGCCGGCGTGAGAGGCAGGCGTCGGAAGATGTAGGGAGATGATGACAACAGGGGGCCTCTCAAACGACCCTCAGTGCGAGTGTGGACTCAACTGATCAATGAACCACCTGATCGAGTGCACTGTGGAAAGCTTTGGCGCTAAATTTGAGGACATATGTCAACTCACAGACATTGCCACTGACTGGCTTAAAAAAGTCTTATTGCGTAAAATTTTGTATTATGTAATGCTGAATGCGTCTTATTTTATGGTGTAATCTTGTTTTCAATATTCTCCTTATAAATGCCAAACGTCTAACAAATAAATAAATAGAAACACAATTTATGGTTTAGCAGTTAGCCCTTGGAACGCGAAAGGAATACGTACACAGACCAGTGAGTTTTGGCAGTTCCTATGAGATGAAGCAGCTGTCAATCTGCCTAGTCTCAGAAACTCACCAGTCCAGTATATATGTACAAGAAGCAAACTACACATGCCACCGTACAGACAGGCTAACCGCCGGAGGAGTTTCTGCGGTCTATATCAAAACGTCCATCAAACATCATGTGTCGCACAGGCCACTTAACATTTGTGGCAACATTCTGGCCACCACGAGGTCTCCTAGATCCGATGAACATCGTCCATATAAGTATAACCACATAAGTATAACCATGTAAGTATATATCAAGGACGGCCGGTGTGGCCGTGCGGTTCTAAGCGCTTCAGTTTGGAACCGCGTGAGCGCTACGGTCACAGGTTCGAATCCTGCCTCGGGCATGAATGTGTGTGATGTCCTTAGGTCAGTTAGGTTTAAGTAGTTCTAAGTTCTAGGGGACTGATGACCACAGATGTTAAGTCCCATAGTGCTCAGAGCCATTTGAACCATTTTTGTATATCAAGGCTATGATGTCCACCCGAAGCAACTCTTTCTCGCAGAGATTTAAATGGTAAGTATTATTAATGGCACTCTTGGGTGGCTATCAATAGTGGGACGACGCCTACTACACATCTTTAGACAGAACAGTGGGATCGTCCTGTGACCCCATAACCCCACAATGTACCCAAATATCAGTGGCCGAGTAGATGTGGAAGGCATTGCGCTACTGAGCGTGACTCCAACACAAGTCGCGCTCGCTTCCGACCATCTACCAGAGATATTTGAAGTGGAGATAAACGGCGAGCAAACCTCTAGCCGTCCTTGGCCGCTTGGGAAGGTCAGCTGGGAACAGTTTAGAGAGAGCCTGCAAGATGTCCTCGACACTGTCCCAGAACCTAAAAATGTCGGGACTGATTCGAGATAATCGACCCAACAGCACAAAATAACAGAGACTTTCAGGAGTGGCAGCTAACTAGATACTCAGCCAGCAAGCACCACTTAAATCGGGTCATGAGAGAGCTTAAGGACTGTTTCAGGTTACCTTCCATTACGAACGTGGGTGCACTCAGCGACCGTGATCTGATTTATAAATGGTAGAGCACAGAAATCAGTCGTCCTTTTTTGCAGGTTTTATTTGGAAAAATCCAGATTTCGGCTACTGCCTAGTCATAATCAATGTTAAAAGATACAAGAAGTTCATGGTCAGGCGATACTATAAGAAGTTAAAAAGCGTGGTATAACCTATATGGCTTACACATTAGATTACATACCACTATTTTCTAGTCTCAATGCATGACAATTCCCTGTTGTTCAGGCGTCAGTCACAGTTCTTTGAATACTGCTGTATAATGAAGGTAGGCTGTGAGGAGAACACATCGACTGGCTGCATGGCACCCTCTGTATAAACAACAAATATATAAAACTCAAAGGAACGTAGTTATGGTCTCTAGCAAAAAAATTCAAATTTGCATGGGAATTACATAAAATAAAATATAAGTTAAATTATTTACATTGCTATTCAACTTATTTCCACATTTGCCAGTAAACAGAAAATATAACAAAACATAAAAAAATTCCAAGTTAACTCCTTATGAGTCAATGGTTTAGTTATTCTTTAAAACACATATGTAACGTCAGATGGGTCACCTCTCGAATGATGCCCTCTCTCCCTCCATTTATCCCTCCTATCAACTTTGATCCTCAGCTGCCCCTCCCTTCCTCTGTCCTTTTCCCCGGCTCCCTCTCCCCCTACCTTCCATCCAGGTTTTCTCTCCCCCTACCCTCTCTCTGCCTCCCCACTCTGCCCCAAGTCCTTTTGCTCTCCCCTCCACTGCCTTTCTCACTCCTTCTAGCGTTCACCCAGCCCCCCCCCCCCCCCGCTTTTCTTCTATGCCCCTCCCTCCATCGGCTCCCCCCCTTTTTTCCTTTCCTCTCCTCCCTCCATTTTTCCCCTTCATCCGTCCGAGTCCTCCCCTCCCCCCCATCCGCCGCCATGTCGCCTCTACAGTGCTGTTTTAAGTGAGGCCGGCCGGAGTGGCCGAGCGGCTAAAGGCGCTACAGTCTGGAACCGCACGACCGCTACGGTCGCAGGTTCGAATCCTGCCTCGGGCATGGATGTGTGTGATGTCCTTAGGTTAGTTAGGTTTAAGTAGTTTTAAGTTCTAGGGGACTTATGACCACAGCAGTTGAGTCCCGTAGTGCTCAGAAGCATTTGAACCATTTTTTAAGTGAGTGTTCAGTGTTGTGCATCCCCTGTCAGTGTTGCAAACAGCCACCATGCTGTCGCTAGTTGTGTTTTTATCTTGTGTGAACAGAAGCCAGACTATCGCCATGTTTTTTAATTGTGCATGTCTCCTTCCTGTGTGTCTTCATCCGCATCGTCAATGCCGTGTTTTTGTATTTTAAGTTCTGCAACTTTCCACCATTTTACTATTATTAACAAAGTCACAGTTTTATCGCCTTTTTATATTGTTTGTTCTCTCACCAATGTTTAACTTTTCTCTTGGCTGTAGAGCAGCATATTAAGCTGCTGTCAGCCTGCCCCTCACCAGGTGGGAGGAATCGAAAATCAATAAAGGAAAAAAAGGAGCTTCTTTGTTCCACCTACATCGAACCTTACACTGTTTCCTGGCACCTAGTTTTCAAACAATTCCCAGAACAGTGTACTTTTCATAACAATGTGATGATTAATCAGGTTGTAGTTGGCATTTTTGTGATGACAACAGACATGCTCTTCCCGCATTTATTGAGCACCTGCTCACTAGGAGTATAATGTGACAGTGTCTTTTAGAACCAATAGTAACTTTAGATGTATTTCACAACACACTGTAGATACAAAGAACCAGTTTCCTACTTTGGGAGTTTATAAAAAATGGTTCAAAATGGCTCTGAGCACTATGGGACTTAACATCTTAGGTCATCAGTCCCCTAGAACTTAGAACTACTTAAACCTAACTAACCTAAGGACATCACACAACACCCAGCCATCACGAGGCAGACAAAATCCCTGACCCCGCCGGGAATCGAACCCGGGAACCCGGGCGTGGGAAGCGAGAACGCTACCGCACGACCACGAGATGCAGGCTAAGGAGTTTATAAAATTGGTTGTTTGGTCAGTAGGGCCTGTTACGTTGGCCAAACAGGAAAGAGGCTGGAAATCAGGTTTGGGGAACACGTCGATTTGGGCCGAAAAGATACCAAGGAGAAATCGACAATGGCTGCTCATTTACTTACAACGTAACATAAGCTACCAACATTGACATCTAATGTGAGGTTGCTGCATAAATGTCAGAAGAGCAAGTTCCTCGATCTCCTAGAAGAGCTGGAGATCTTTTGTCATCACAAAAATGCCACCTGAAATCTGATTAATGATCAGGTCGTTACGAAAAATGCACTGTTCTGGGAATTGTTTGAAAACTTGTTGCCAGGAAACAAATGTAAGGTTTGAGGCAGGTGGAACGTAGTAGCTACCTTTTTTCTTTTCCTTATTGTGATTTCATTCCCCTGCTCCATATGGGCAGGGGAGGGTTGGCAGTGGCACAATCCGCTGCTCTTCAGCCGAGTGACTTTACAGCTAAAAGAGAGGAAAGTATACATAAAAAGGTGAAACAAAAGGGGGACATGAAAACTTAATAGGTGGAGACAGTGGGGTTTAAATATACACTGACACAGAGATGTTCATTATGGGACAGTTAAAAAAGGCGTCATAAAGATAAAAACACAATTGGCGATTCTTGGAGCACATAAAATACACTGAAGTCACATGCACAAGTTAAAAGTTGGCTACAGTATAAAAACACTTTAGAACGAAGATACTTAAAAACCGCTGTAAGAGACTGAGCACATGCGATGAAGAATAAAAACTGCTGGGCGGGATCTGCCGAGGGAGAGGAAGGACAGGAAGCCTGAGAGGAGGGATAAAGAGGGGAGAGGATGGTGCAGTGGTGGAGGGGTGGCTGGAGGGACTGGGATCACAGATAGAGATCAGGGCATAGCTCATCATCTGGGACGGGTAGGTGTCGGAAGTTGCATTGGGAAGGAGGGTGTGGATGTGGAGACAGGGTGTGATGCAACGGTAAAGGCATGGAAATGGGCTGGGGGTAGAGAGGATAGAAGACACCAGGGTGTGGGGCGATTGAATCTGCAGACGATGTACAGAGTGCAGATGTGTTTCAGGAAAAGGAGATGTCGAAAGGAGATGAGGTCATAGAGGATTTGTGTGGGTGATGGGAGGTGGATATGGAAGGCAAGGCAGAGTGCAAGGCGTTCAAGGATTTGGAGGGATTTATAGAATCTATGAGGGGCAGAAATCCAGGTGATGCTGGTATAACAGAAGATGGGGCGGATCAAGGATTTGTAGCTTTGAAGGATGGTGGAAAAATGGAGTCCCTATGTCTGGCCAGACAGGTGTTTCCAGAGGCAGAGTCTGTTATGGGATTTGTGTTGGATTGTAAGGAGATGGGGAGTCTAGGCGAGGTGACAGTCGAGAGTGTGGCCAAGATAGTTCCAGGTAGGTGTGAGGTGGATAGGATGACCATAAATGGTAATGTAAAAATTGTGAAGCCAGAACGAGTGGGTGGTATGACCTATGATGATTGCGTGGGTTGTGAAAGGGTTGATGTAAAGGAGACAAAATAGTTCCTTTTTTCCTTTATTGTATTTCAGTGCCCCACCTGGGGTGGGTTCGCAGCAGTATATGCGCTGCTCTTCAGCCAAAAGACATGAATTATACAATAGAAGACATTTAAAATAAAAAAGGAGAAAATATGGCGTACATCGATGTAAAACGGGGGAACAACGTGGAAAAGAATAGATAAAAAGGGGGGCAACTCTAAAGTGGAGATATAAAGCTTAAAAAATTAGCGCACACAAAGCAAAACCACACACTGGATCATAAACGTATCGACGGATGTCATGGCACATAACAATCACTGACAATAACACTATGTACAAGTCCAGCACACAATTAAAATCACAGCTCTGGATGCACAGGAAAACAGCACCAAACACAACACTGACATAGTAGACTGATGACGATGAGCAAACAGGGAGGATCTGCAAGGGACATACAGATGAGGGAGGAGGTTAGAAGGGAGGGAGGGCAGGAGATGGGGGGTAGAAGAAGGATGGGAGGGGAGGAGAGGGGGAGAAGGGAAGAAGGGAGGGAGGGGAGGAGAAGGGGGGAGATAGGTGGGAGGTGGACCAAAGAGGGCCGGGGAGGGAATGAAATGGGAGGGAAGCAGTCGAGGAGGAGGTGCAGGGACTCAGGGAGGGAAGGAGGAAAATCCGCTCTGGGAGAAGGAGGAGAAAGGAAAAAAGGAGACCCTGGGGAGGGGGGGCGGAACAAGGCCATCTTACAGTTGGAAGGAAGGGTAGATGTCATGGCAAAGTTCAACATCCAGGAGGGGGAGGTGCTGGAAATTGGCCTGATGAAGGAGATGGAGGTTGCGGAGGTGGAGAGAGGGAGGGGTACAGCGATAGATGCATGGCAATGGGTGGGGGTGGAGAGGGAGGAGGAAACCAGGGGGTGAAGGGTGGGGGATCAAGCCTGCACGCAGTGTAAAGGACGCGGAGAAGTTGGTGGAAAAGGAGGAGGTGGGGGAAGGGGATGAGGTCATACAGGTGCTGTGTGCGGCAAGGAAGGCGGATATGGAAGCCAAGGTGGAGCGCATCGCTTTAGAGGCTTTGGAGGGCCTTGTAAAAGCATGTGGTGGGTGCGGAGATCCAGGCAATGCTGGCATAACAGAGGAACAAAATAGTTCCTTCCATCTTGCCAATGTGTAGCAGCCATTAACATAATACTGTATGAGTACGATGGTTATAACATTCTACCTACATAACTTTCTCCATGGTAAATTAGTTTAGATGCATGCACATTGTTATATATAATAATGCCGTGTGTCTAGGGCCTCCCGCCGGGTAGAACGTTCGCCTGGTGCAGGTCTTTCGAGTTGACGCCACTTCGGCGACCTGCGCGTCGATGGGGATGAAATGATGATATGATGATGATTAGGACAACACAACACCCAGTCCTTGGGCGGAGAAAATCTCCGACCCAGCCGGGAATCGAACCCGGGTCCTTAGGATTGACATTACGTCACGCTGACCACTCAGCTACTGGGGGCGGACATGCACATTGTTAATAACAGTAATTCAGTATATTGGTTTTATTGTATTTATAATTGAAATCTGTTTGAAGTGACACAGATACTAGTACTTTCTACATCTGTAACGGAATGCCAGGTCACACTAAATATCCATCTAGCTGACATTTGGCTCCATCTATGAACTATTCAGTAAATAAGAGGAACAACATACCCATCATGATGTTTAAATAAAGAAAAAAATGGTACAAAAGATATAAATATTTAAATCTAATCAATTCTACTAGTTGCAGCTTATAGCATATGCCACCTTCTCTCTTGTACAGATGTTTTAAAAAAAAGGTTTTAGCCATCTGACGTTTTATATGTGTTTTAAAGAATAACAAAACCATTGACTCACAAGGAGTTAACCTGGAATTCTTTTTATATTTTGTTATATTTTCGATGTTTACTGGCAAATGTGGAAATACGTCGGACAGCCATGTAAATAATTTAACTTATATTTTACTTCATGTAATTCCTATGCAGATTTGAACTTTTTTACTAGAGATCATAACTACTTTCCTTTGAGTGTTATATACTACATAGTTCGTATAGAGTGCGCCATGCAGCCAATCGACGTGTTCTCCACACAGATTACCTTCATTATACAGAAGTATTCAAAGATGTGTGACTGACGCCCGAACAACAGGAAACTGACATGCATTGAGACTAGAAAATAGTGGTATGTAATCTAATGTATAAGCCATATAGGTTATGCCACGAGTTGTACCTTTTTATAGTATCGCCCGACCATTTACTTTTCGCACTTTTTAGCACTGATAATGGCTAGGCACTAGCCGAAATCTGGATTTTCCAAATAAAACCTGCAAAAAAGGACGAACGATTGCTGTGCACTAATATTTATAAATAAGGACTGTGCAGGAAAGATAGGTGTCTCCCGCATAGATGACGGTGCTGCGTGTGTAATTAACCAAGTCCTTCCTGAGAAAGTTCAGCGCATCCCTCCGTTACAAATGCACAGGAAACTGACCGTGAACCTGACGCCGAGGCCAGTGCCTTGGCCGACGCCTTCTTAGGCAACTTTACGCCAGTGGACGACTCCATCGACGAAAACCACGCGCACCTAGTTCAGGAACGGCTGACGGTCTTTTTTGCTGGGAAGAACTGGGAAGAAATCGAGACCATCGCTGAGGAGGAGGTAAAAGCACAAATGAGACACGTAAACACAATGAAGGCCGGTGGATGCGACCAGGTAGAGAATGCTGTATTAAAACTGCTTCCTCCTAACGCTCCCTCCCGCCATCTCACCACAAACTTCAAGCCGATTTTGAGGACTGGCAACTTTCCTGCTGCGTGGAAACATGCAGAGGTTGCTGCCATTCCCAGTCACGGGGGAAACGGCAGACTGACATAAAGTTACAAGCCAATTAGTCTGCTCCCAGCCATCACAAAGGTCTTGAGAGACTGTATGTAAAGAGATTACTGCAATATGTAGATGCCGAGGAATTGATCCCACCTGAACAGTTTGGATTCCGGCACGTACACACTACGCAGCAGCATTTACTGCGTCTTGTGGAGGACGCGATGGATTCCCTGGAGCGTCTGAAGTACTCAGGAATGTTGCTTCTTAACGTCTCCAAGGCCCTCGGCTGCGTATGGTTCTAGGGTCTCTTCTATACAGTTTTCGTGTAGAGGATACGCACGCCGCACGTCGGTCTCATCAAGTGCTACGTCAGGGATAGAACTTTCAACGAGAATGTATATCCACAGCTAGGCCAGTGCCAGCGGTAATACCGCAGGGGTCCGTTCTCAACCCCTGCTGTGCTCCATTTACACACCAGACACACCAAAAATCGACAGAGTAGTGTTAGCGTTGTTCGCATACGATACAGCTCTCTATACGAGATGCTTCAGTGCTAATGTCATTGGCTGCCATTTCCAGATGGCATGTGGTCTGTTGGGAGCCTGGGTCACAAAGTGGGTCCTTAATTACAACGCCGCAAAAAGCCAAGCCGTGATATTCACGAGAAAGAGAGTGCCTGTCGATATTCAGCTAGTGCGGATCATGCGAGGCCCCATCCCATAGTCTTGCATTGAAAAATACCTTGGTGTATCTCTGGATAGGCAGCTCACCTGGGTACCACACGAAAAGAAATCAGAGGCAAGGCGCTTGGCGGACTGCAGGCGTTTTATCTCACACTGAACCCTGAGTCTACCCTGCTCTCGCATTGCGTTATCATGATCGATCTAGCACTAATGCGACCAGTGCTAGAATACTAGGATATAGTGGGAAGGCATGCAAATGACCGCCACATCCATCGGCTCTAAGACCTGTAACGCAGAATACTAATACTATCCATGCATCTTCCGCGAGATCCCCGACACTGGAAGCACACAAAATCACAGGAATGCCAGTGCTAAGAGACTGGTTTAAACTGAATGCTCGACAGTTCTACGTTAAGTCGCAGCAGTCAGGAAATAGGGACCTTTGAATTATGAGTAGCTATGACGAGGCAACACCCGGCGGCCCGATCTACTTCGGCAGTACTGCCACAGCTAAATAGGCGGAAATTTTTCCACGGAAAATACTCAAAAACAGATAGGACAAAGACAAACGTTACGACGATGAGGAAAACACACATAGTTAGGAAACGCAGGAACAATGCGAAGGATTCAGCGTGCACAGCCAAGAGGCAGTAAGGTGCTGCCCCCTAATGTCAGAGCGAGCCTTCGACTCTAGTAACTGCAATCTGATTTCTGTACAAGTTATATACAACTTTTTTCTCCTGTAATTTACTCACGATACCTACGGAATTTCGCCGGCCGCAGTGGCTGAGAGGTTCTAGGCGCTTCATTCTGGAGCCGCGCGACCGCTACGGTTGCAGAACCAATTATGTAAGATAAGTCATATGGTCAGTATGGCCTTGCGTGTACCTACATTTTTCCAGAACCCAAAGTGGTCTCCAAGATTGGCCTCTACCAGTCGTACATTGTTCTATAAATAATTAGCGTCATATGTTTGTGATATTTCTTGTATTTCGTCCCGTGTAACTGCAGCCTTGTTTCTGTATAGCTAACCTTCCACTCCATGTATTTTATTATTAACAACTTCATACATGACCTAACTGTATAACTGCTAATCGTGTAATGCTAAACGGTCTCTCGCGTCAAACATGCCAGTATTCTTAGAGCTTTGTCAATGTATTTCCTTGGTGCAAGACTGAATACGCTATTTACATGCGGGACGGAATTACGTACAAAAAATAACAGTTAACAATAATGTAGCAAGCCTGTCATAACACAAATGACAATTCTGCAAATGAAAAAAGCCAAGTTCGTAGACGTAGCTTGCCTGTCATAGCACAGTTCCTCGGAAGAAGGAAGGTTAACTTGTATTAGTAGCCAGATCGATGTGAGCAGTATAATAATCTAAGGCAAAAGTAGCAATAGTAGTGACAGTAATGACTGAATCAGATCATGTTTGCTGGTGGGCGGAGTAAAGGGTCTGCTGCTGAGATCCATATCATCAGAGGAGAAATGTAACTCAGTAACGTGAATGAACACTAGAGCATACGTCACCACTAGGATACACTCGAAATAAGAACATGCGACTCTGCAATTGAAATTTATTTTACATCTTACTTAGACGACTTGCATTTGAAACGCAAAACTGCCATGAATAGAAGTATTACACTCTGCCACATAAAATATTACTTAAACTATGAGTTACTCTATACAGCGTCCTAAGATTCAAATGTTGCTGATGACAACTCATTGTTCAGGAAACATTAATAACAGAATACTAGCAAGTGTACAACCAAACCATCGCATTCTAAGACTGCATCAATAACAGATATTTACCCTCTAGAGCCCGTCGAACAAGTGCCAAACTTGCGAGTCCGAAAGTCTTTCTCCTCGGATCGCTAAAATGGACTTGAAACTGGCTAGTAAGTGGGTGCTGTTCACTCACCTTGACTTACCTTACATTCCTTTCATAACAAGCTATAACTTAATGAAACTGAGGTGATCGACACATGCGATCTAATTTCATATTCAGTAAACTCCCGGTTACGCTGCTTAATGCAGACCCGAGGCTGCACGTGTAACCGAAAAACGTGATAATCAAAAATTAGCATGCGCTTCAGTCCGAGCGGCTAAAGTTCGTTGTTTATCTGTTGCAGAAGAAAACTATTCAGTTCGATAAATGAAGAATTCATCACAAAAACATTTATTACCACTACGTCTCTTGCCCTGAACTGCAATTTCTCGAATCCCGTTCCGATGTTTAATCGACTCAGCCATCCTAACGAAGCGTTCCATTTTCTTCCGATCTTCAGAGTTTCATGGAGCTCTGCTGCTTTCCCTATTAACAACAGACCTGATACGGGAACTATTCCAACTCTCTTCTGCTGGAACAACAAGGTCAGAGATTCGTCTACTTTCGCCTAAGCTGAAGTTATCGGGCACCTATGCTGTGACGATCTGGCCAAGCTATCAGATTCTTTTGCAAAACTTTATCAGCTTTTGTTTATTTTTCTTTAAGTCTATCACTGTTTGCGCTAATATTGAATAATCCTGAGAATGTTTTAGTGCAGATTCTCCGTTTTCCAACTCACCTACAACTTTTAATTTCTTTTCGATCGTCAGGACAGCATGTGTGCGTTTACCTGTCTTTTATCTAGCACATGTAAGACGTACGTAACTTCGGCAACAACAAGAAATGAGATATATGTTGTCAGTGAGCCTCATTTGCAACCTCGGTATTACTGTTGTCTTTCGCCTACTAAAAAAGTTCGGTCAAAAATTCGTTCCCCCTGGAAATTTTTAATAGTATGCTTTCATTTCACATCAACATACAGAAAAAAATATAGAGGGAGTCGTCACAGAAGAGAACCTGAATCATTTACTTTTATTATCTGTTTGAAGTGAGATGGAAATTACCGAAGTCGCAGGTTCGAATCCTGCCTCGGGCATGGATGTGTGTGATGTCCTTAGGTTAGTTAGGTTTAAGTAGTTCTAAGTTCTAGGGGACTGATGACCACAGCAGTTAAGTCCCGTAGTGCTCAGAGTCAATTGAAATTACCGACTGTTTGCTCCTAAGGAAAGCGGTAGGTAAACATGTAGACAGAAAATCTGCTACAGACATATTAAACAGTAAAATCCCCGCATTTAACTGAAGATGAAACGAGAAACAACAGAAAGATATGTCAGGGATATCCGATGGTCGGTTTGTGCCACACATTGTCTCCCGCGGTAAAAATGAGTCATATTACTTATATTCTTTTCTAAACAAAAGTGTTCTTTCCAATTATAAATGAATATTTCCGCTATTTTTTATTTTAAAAAATCGCTGAACTAGCACAGATAACCCGCTACCGGATAATCAAGAGCCTGCTGTACGTGTTACTAATGGTGTTCCAAAGGTACTTGTGCTCATTTGCTCACTGAGTGCAAATGCCTGACATCTAGCAAAGCCAAATTTGAAGTAATCTCCAAAGGTTCCCACTGGGCAACCTGTTCTGTTCGGTAGAAGAACTTTTAATTGGAAATTTTTAGTTTATTTAATGCAAAAGAAGTGCGTAGCTACTTACTTCTGTCATTGAGCTGAATATTCTTCCCTGTTATGTGAACTCACAAGTAAACCTTCAGCATGCAGATAAGTTTAAATACAAATTAATTTAATAAACTTTAAATTGACTCATTTCACTTCATTACGATGCATGGTGCGAGTGTTCAATGGAACACGTTATTGATGAAAATGGCACCATTAGCCATTTGAAAAGTTCCCGTTATTGTGTGTCATTTTATCCCTTAGTTCGAGGCGATTGTGTTTCCTTTTATTGGCACTATTTTGGGAGAGAGTGTGGTGGTGGCGCTTCCGTTCCGGCGTGTCTGGGAATGACACATGTGTACAGCAGGTTATTCCTGGCCAGCGCTCAGGCAGTGAGCCGCACTATGTAGGGTACGCGCCGACGATAAGACACAGAGGCGCCTCCGCCCGTCACAGGAATGTACGCCCGCCGTCGCTTCCTACGGCCGAATCTAGCCTACTCCAAGATAAATAACTTTTTTCACCTCAAGTAACTTTTGATTCGTTAATGATATTCATAAGTTTTTTTCACCTATACGGATTGTGACAAGACGCTCATGAAATAACGACCAACAAGCGTTCGTAACATTACTCACTGAGATTCAGGCATCTACATTTTTAAACGGAACCTTTTTTCTAGCCAGAATAGCAGTCTGCATGAGATATCTCTTTTGTACGTCTGACAAGAAGCTATGGAGTGAAGATACATTAAATATGGGGATTTTTGTGCTGTTCTTGTGTTAGTTTGAATGGTGGGCTGCAGGAAACCTTTCGTCACTCTCTACGGAAATAGTGCAGCCGATGCAAGTGATGTTTAATGTTTACGACACTCTCCACGGAGACTTCTGTATCCCAATAAATGCAGTCACGCTTCACTACAAAAAAGTGTATTTCAGGTTCAACGTCTCCAAGATGTAAAAACTGTAAAAGCCAGTTACAGTACTGACGTCAAGTGACAGTGCCTGAATAGGTCAGTCGCTGACTAGAGTTAGATTGTAAAATTACAGTGCACTTGTGTGAACAGTGCACAGCTCTGTCACCACATGCTACCGACACACAAGTCTCAAATGATAATTGGCGCAAAGATGTTCTCAGACTTGTTTCGAAGGACATTCCTACTCGTGGTCGGCTGAAACCGATACACTACCTGCTATAAAATGCGAGGAACGAGCTGGAGAATATGCAGCGATCGGAGCCTGCCTCCGCGGTATTTTTACCCACGTAGCATTTCTACCGTACGTCAAACATTCTGTACATGTCAATTCACGTTCTGCCATTGTACAGGCTATTAATGTTAAACCTTTCGGGGTGTGAGGTCTTGGTCCAAGAAACTCTTCTGTTCCTGACTGCGCTGGACATCCTCAGAGGCGCTTCTCCTCTGAGTCTTGCCGACTGACCGGTCAGAAGTCCGAGAGCGACATAAATACTGTAGGAAAGGGGGCGTGATCAAAGTAACACGTGATGAGCAGAGATAATCATTGTCAGAGATAAAACTTAACTATCGATTGTCGTCTTGACAAAGATAAAACTGTCTAGCGATTCTGCAGAGCAACTATCCATATGTCGCCAAGTTTCATTGCCTCCTCTTTCCTATTGAAATTATCCTGATGCTTATAAATTTCTATGGTTTCTCTACATAGTCGTGGATAATAATTTAACATTGAAGGTAAAATTTCTGTCTCAGAAAACTTCACTTCGCGGTTCCATTACTGAAGAACATGCTCTGCTACAGCTGATTTATCTATTTTTCCTAGTCGGCAAAGGCTTTTGTGCTCTTTTAGCAGTGCATTTACTCTCCTCTTGGTAGTTCCAATATAAACTTTACCACAGGTACATGGAATTTTGTATACAGCACATGTCGACAGAGAAGGGCGTTTACCCTTCACAGATCGGAGAACTTGACTTATTTTCTTTGTTAGTCTAAAGACCGGTCTGATGTCGTGTTTCTGTAAAATCTTACCGATCTGATCCGTTACATTTTTAATAAAAGGGAGAGAAACTTTATTTTTCTGTAGTTGTGGTTCATCCTTGTCCTTCGGTCTTTTGTTCCTTGGTCGCAAAATTCTGTTTACCTCTTTTCCTGAGTAGCCATTTTTATCGAAAGCTGCTTCAGATGTTTTATTTCAGCGTCCATGTGTTCCGATGTGCGTATCCGTTCGACTCAATCGCCAAGACTTTTAATGCCACCTCTCATTTGTTGTGGATGGTGACTGGAGCTTATGCAAATATCTGCCCGCATGTGTTGCTTTCCGAAAAACGCTGTGTTCCAAACTTCCATCGGACTGTCTCATAACTCAAACATCCAAGAAAAATATTCTATTACCATTTTCCATTTCCATGGTGAACTGGATTTTTTGGATTAATTTTACTTAGATGATCAAAGAATTCGTCCAAAGCCTTTCTACCATGGGACCAAACCACAGCATGTCATCTACGAGTACAAACCGTTACCAGCGAGATGGTTTCTTATTTGCTTTGTCCAGAGCCGATTGTTCGAATTTCTCCATATAGAAATTAGCGATCGCAGGACCAAATGGGTTACCCATTGCTACACCATCAAGCTGCTCATAAAATTCTTCGTTCCACTGGAACTGACTCGAAGTAAGGCAATGTCTAAAAAGAACAATCAAATCTCCTGGAAAAATATCCGTCATAAAAATCACAAACTCGTTAACTGGAATCATAGTGAATAAGGACACCATGTCAAAACTTACAAGAATATCTTCAGTAGCCAGAATTATCGCTTCAAGTTTCTTAATAATATGATTCTAGTCTTTTATATATGAGTCACTTTTCCCAATATATGGTTATAAACGAGTTGCCAGACGTCTTGCTATTTCATAAGTGGGAGATTTGATGGCACTAACTATGGGTCTCAAAAGAAATTCTGTTTTATGAATTTAGACAAAAATGGCTACTTAGGGAAAGAGGTATAGAGAATTTTGCGGCCAAGGAACAGAAGACCAAAGGACAAGGATGAACCACAACGAGGGAAAAATGCAGTTTCTCTCCTTTTTATTAAAAAGTGACGTATCAGATCGGTAAAATTTTACAGAAACATGACATCAGACCGGTCTTTAGACTAACAAAGAAAATAAGTCAAGTACTCCGATCTGTGAAGGATAAACGCCCTGCTCTGTCGACATGTGCTGTATACAAAATTCCATGTACCTGTGGTAAAGTTTATATTGGAACTACCAAGAGAAGAGTAAATACACGGCTAAAAGAGCACAAAAAGTCTTTGCCGACTAGGAAAAATAGAGAAATCAGCTGTAGCAGAGCATGTTCTTCAGTCAGGAAATCAGGAAAAGTTTTCTGAAACAGAAATTTTATCTTCAGTGTTAAATTATTTTCCACTACTATGTAGAGAAACTATAGAAATTTCAATACGAAAGAGGAGGCAGTGAAACTTAGCGACATATGGGCAGTAGCTCTGCAGAATCGCTAGACAGTTTTATCTTTGACAAGACTACAATCGATAGTTATGTCTGACAATGATTATCTCTGCTCATCACGTGTTAATTTGACCACGTCCCATTTCCTACAGTATTTATGTCGCTCTTGGACGTCTGACCAGTCAGTCGGCAAGACTCAGTGGAGGTGCGCTTCAGAGGATGTCCATTGCAGTCCTGGACGAAACGTCAGGAAGAGAAGAGTTTCTTGAACCACGACATCACATCCCGAAAGGTTTACCTACAGCTATATCATCCGGTTGTGAAAGCCTTCATTCTATGATACTGATGTTAACTCTACTTCTTCTCTTCCTCCTCTTTCTTGTGCCTTTGCCCTGCATTGGTGCAGGATCAGCATGGTTTATTAATGGATTTGGCACGGTTAGTTTAAGAGGTGGCCGGATGACCTTTCTATCACCACCCCGTTATGCCCTGGGAGGGAATATGTATACCCCAACTGCCTGCGTGTAATGTTGTTCATGCGAGAGTTTTCTAAATACTTGCAAATCGTGTGATTGAGGTGGGTCTCAGGTACCACGAGTGTATTCCCCATAGTGGGATGTGACAAACCGCATAAAAACCCCATCCAGGTTGCGGCCACACCGAGCCTGGTCGTTATTCCGCCGGGCTTTCGATCCTGGGCCGGTGCACCTCCCCGTCCCAGAGGCGACGCTGTAACACGCACGGCTCTGAGGGTGGCTATTGATGATAACTTTACCATCTTAAACAAAGATGACAAAGGCAGGTATGTGAACAATTTAGATGGGGACAAAGGTTTGAATTAATGGATTGAACTCTACAATAAGAAATGCGCAGAAACATTTAAGAGGCTCACAACTTATCTGCTGCTGTATCACTATCATCATCATCGTCAGCAACACCAACAGTTTGGCATTCATCGCTGGATAAAAGACGCCTCTAGACTTTTCCACCCATTACGGTCTTCTGCTATTTCTACCCATACTGGCTATGAATGTTTTTTGACGTCGTCTACATAGTCTACATACTTTCCTTTTGGTCAGCAATTCGCGCTTGTCCCATGTCTTGGAATCAAGGAATTTGTCTACCTGCCATCCATTTGACTGGCTACATTACTCCTCAACGTCTATTTCATTTACGTTGCAGTCGTAATTACGTCAAGTGCAGTCTGATGTCTGACCAATTTGTTCGCTTCATCATCTATCCCAACACGCTCTCGCCATTGCACACTCGACAGTCCTCATTTTCTGAATGGTTTTACATTAAAAGGACATTTCTCATTAAAATACTTAAAAAATTAGGAAATACATTTCAGACATATTGGAAGTTACGTTTTGAAAGCTTAGTTTTATTTTTCAAATGTACGCAAGACTTATTTGACTGTATTGTTTATTTATTTAATTTTCTTAATTTTTATTTGCTAATTTTTTTTCTGCCAGTCATATCGTTGTCTGCAACCACGTAAGAACAAAATTTCAGGAAATGGTTCCACGACTTCATTTCTCATTTTTACTGTTTGCTCTTCGATGTGTTGTCTATGTGGTACTTTAGTTATTTAAGTCTGTAACTGATGCATACGTTCTCGGTGACGTTCTTCCAGTTTTACAAACAGTACAATGCTATCCGCCAAACAGCCTTTACATATGTTTCATCTTCGTTATCTCACTATAGTGACCTGAAACTCGTTGCGGATTTGTTCATAATAGCTTTGATAGTATTGGTTCTTCCTATCTGACTCGTCTTTCAAAATTGAAAACTCCACTGGCCTGCAGAATTCTAACGAAAGCGGAGGCACCCACGTGTAAAATACTAACGTGGGATGAATCAGTGTCTTAATTCTCGAGCGTGAGATCGACTCGATAAGTTTCTACATATCTATAGACCCAGACAGAGTGACCATTTGTACTGATTGTTCCGTATTATACGTATTTTGGTTCACGACTCCTAAATAGTTCATTGTGCCACACAAGTTCCTGAAACCAGTTTGTTCCTTCGCCTGATTAAAATCTGAAATTTTTCTGTGCGGTTGATGATGAATTTAGTGAGTATCTTGTACGCACAGGAGCCTAATATATGCACAGGATACAGTATATTTTATGGATTCACTTCATATCTGACGTGCGACGCGTGTGTTATACACTATTTGATCGGAAGTACCCAGGGACCCATATGTAATGCGGAACTGACCACTAGCTGTCATGAGAGGCGGACCCACCAGTACAAAAGGTTGCGGGAGGTACGGTGTTGTCTGTAGAGAAGCAGGAACACCAGGATGAGACAGCTTAAACACTACGCTTGTCCGCCCTGCTCTGGAGTATTTCTGTGCGGTGTGGGATCCAGACCAGACAGGACTGACGGAGGACGTCGAAAAAGTTCGAAGAAGAGCAGTTCGTTTTCTATTATCGTGAAGTAGGGAAGAGAGTGCCACGGATGTGATACGCGAATGGGTGTGGCAATCATTAACACAAAGACATTTTTCGCCGCGGCAGGATCTTCTCATGAAATTTCAATTACCAGCTTCCTGCTGAGAGTGTGGAGATATAATGTTGGAGCCCAACTACGTAGGGAGCAATGATCATCATAATAAAATAGCACAAATCGGAGCTCGCATGGAAAGATTTAAATCTCAGCTCTTCCCGCGCGCTGTTCGAGAGTGTAACGTTAGAGAAGTGGCTTCAAGATGGTTCGAGGAACCCTCTGCCAGGCACTTGCTTGTGAACTCCAGAGAAATCATGTAGCTACAGGTGTAGATGCGCCGTTCAGGAGAGCTCAGTGACTTCGAACGTGGTCTAGTCATTGGATGTAACCTGACCAACAAACCCATCAGGGACATTTCAACCCTTCTAAAGCTGCCAAAGTGTTGTGATTGTGAAGTGGATACGCTAAGGAACAAAAGTTGCTAAACCAAGACCATCCAGACCTCGCCCACTAACGTACAGGGACCGTCGAGCACTGAGGAGGTTGGACGTATAAAAACAGCGTGAAATCAGGGCAGGAATCAGACGTGAGTTGAAAAGTGCAACCAGCTGTCCAGGTAGCACAATGAGTGTGGGCAGGAAGTTAAAAAGAATGAGGTGCAATGGTCGAACAGCCGTTCATAAGTCACACATTTATGTAGTGAATGGTAAGCGACGGCTGAGGTGGTGCAAAGAGCGACACCACTGATAGGAGTGATTCGGAGTGATGTATCACGCTATACCCTGCGGCAATCCCACACAAGAGTTTGGGTTCGGCAGATGTCTGGAGAACTTTACCTGCCATCTTGTGTTACGCCAGCAGTGAAGTATGTGGAGGTAGTGTTACGGTATGGGGATATTTTTCTTGCTTTGGTTGTGGTCCCGTTATTGCGTTTAAGCAGTATTTATATCAGCATGGCAATTAAGTGATAATTAAATTCCTAAAATGAGCTGGAATGAACGTCGACTTTGCTCCAGACTTCAGCCATCAACATCACTTCCTTCTGTGGTTTCGATTGTTGAGGGAAGATGAGCTGCCATTCCTCCACATACATTCAAACGCGTAACTGACAGTGTCCCCAGAAGGGGTCAACTTATCATAAAGGCGAGACGTGGACGCACTCAATATTTAATGTCCAGTGATAGATACCGAGATAATTTTGATCAGATGATGTTCATTCTGTAACCGTAGACTACTGTTGATAAAGTAACGTGGTTTTCTGTTAATTTAATTATGGTCAATCTTCATTGTGCTATGAACGGCTAGTTATTTAGCTGATAGGTTTGTCAACTACGAAACTGTGTAAGTTTTGTTGAACACATACACATTATGATCATGCTTTGTCTCGCAACATAGGTGAGTTAGGTTGTCATGATGTGTGGTATACAATATTTTTTTGCATCAAAGAATCCACATTTTATAACTGACCTTTCTACCATCTTTACGTATGTCTATACAGTGCAGTTTCGTGAGACTATATAGCACAATTGACATACCAACCAGCCCACAAGCTGCTCATTTAGACTTACAGATATCATTGGTAAACATGCGTAATGCAATGTAGTCAAATTAAATCAGGCTATGTTGAGGAAATCATACTGGGAAATGATACACTAAAAGTAGTTTTGCTGCTTGCACAGAAAAATAACTGTTGATGGTTGAACTAGAAATGATATAAAATGATGACCGGCAGTAGCCAGAAAATAATTTCTGAAAAAGACAAACTTGTTAACATCGAATATAAATTTAAGTTTTAGAAAGTAATTTCTGAAGGTATTTTTCATTCATGTCGTAACGTTGCGGAATGGTATGAAATAGATCGAGATGTCAGCTGTAAGGGCCCGCATCTCGAGGTCGTGCGGTAGCGTTCTCCCTTCCCACGCCTGGGTTCCCGGGTTCGATTCCCGGCGGGGTCAGGGATTTTCTGTGCCTCGTGATGGCTGGGTGTTGTGTGCTGTCCTTAGGTTAGTTAGGTTTAAGTAGTTCTAAGTTCTAGGGGACTGATGACCATAGATGTTAAGTCCCATAGTGCTCAGAGCCATTTGAACCATCAGCTGTAAGGAAGGCTAATGGTCGATCACGTCTGACTGGGAGAGTTCTGGAGAAACTGAGCGTATCTTTAATGGAACCGCCTACAGGAAGACTCCGACACATCCCTTGAATACTTCCGAGTGTTTGGGATCCCCACCAGGTAGATTTAGAGGTATTCATAGAAGCAATTAGCTTCAGGTCGGTCCGATCTGCAGTAGAGCGTGGCCAAAATACTACGTGAGCTTAGATGGAAATACTTGCATAGAAGAATACAGTATTCCCGACAATTTCGTTGAAAGCTGTTGAGGAAAATTAGACAATGGCATTCGCGACAGATTCCAGAACGATTCTGCTGCTTCCAACTTTAATCTCGCATGAGAATAGTATGGGTAAAATAAGGATGATTAGGCCTTGTGCAGAGTTACGGAGACCAATATTTCTCCTCTGCTGAACTTGCGAGTGCGCCAGGAAAGGGAGTGTCTGACAATGGTGCAACGTACGCTCCGGCATGCGCTGCACAATGCCTCGCAGAATATACAGATTGGGATGTGAATCTAGCCACAGTGCGTGTTCTGTGGCACAAACAGTGCGGCACTGGCCTGTTTTCGGTCAGCTGTTATCCTCTGTTGATACGAAGTTGAAGGTATTTGTGACGTCGACAATTGTTTTTTGGCAGAAGGGTAAGAAAGTGTGATGCCGCGGTAAAACAGTGGACATGAAAATACGATGGCTCGCCGACAATGCGTCCGGCTCGCGATAGCAAAGTTCCTGCCCGAATTCCAGCGGAGGTCGTAACTTGAGGAGGCTATCGCAGCGCAGCGGCAGCGACCTACCCCGAACCAGTTTGACTGGTATGTGCCGAGTGCATCAGGAGCGCGACGTGTCTGGAATTCCTACCTAAATTACAGCCCAGTGAGGCGGTACCTTCTTTTTGCTTCCGCTTAACGTCCCGTCGACAGTGAGAAGAGACTGCCGTGCCCAACAGAACGTCGTCGTGTAAATCTGCTCCCCCCCTGCTCGCTCGCCCCTACCCATTTTTCTCTCTCTCTTTGACGTAGTCGTGATATCTATGTCGCAGAGCCTGACGTCATTACAAAGACAGCAACCACACTGCAAGAAATAAAGCACGGCTGTTGAAGTAGGACACACCTTTTATACGTATAAAGTGGTATAAATATACTGGCGTGCGTAAAATCCTAGTTACGTTTCAGATTTATTGTAGGCATCTGAAGCAGAAGAGGACTCCTGTGATTGGAAAAGCGCACATATCGTTCCGTTGGGCATATTAACGAAACTATATAATACTGTAACTGATGTCAGATTATTATGGAATATGTGTTTTGCTTGCGTATAACGAGATCGAACAAATCCTCAGAAGCAAGCGTACATTGTGTGAAACTCAGCTCACTTCTCTCATTCAAGAAATCCAGAATTATACACAGAGGGTGGAGAAACTGTTGTTACAAACTTTTAGAGACGAAAGATGACATCAGAACGAGCTGCTCTGATCAGAAAATATGGATAGTTATTATTCCAGGGAATGTACGAGGCCTGTTCAGAAAGTAAGCTCCGATTGATTGCCAAATTGAAACCACAGTGAACATCAGAAATGTTTTACTTGTAACAATTAGCTACACCTTTCAGCTACTTCTCTACGTAGTCGCCGTTCTGACTTAGACTTTTGTCATAGCGTTGTACCAACTTTTCAATAGCCTCATCATAGAAGGCAGCCGCCAGTGCTTTCCGCCAATTCTCCACGCTGGCCTACACCTCGTTGTCTGTGTCAAAATGTTGTCTTCAAAGACAGCGGTTCATGTGACCAGAGATGAAACTCAGGGGGAGACAATTGCGGACTGTATTGTGGGTAATCTCACATTTCCATTTGAAAACGATGCAGGAGCATCGTCATTGCCCCTGCAGAATGCGGCTGAGAATTGTCTTGAAGAAGAAACAGCACGACAGTTATGTAATGTTAGCTGCATAGCTTCAGGCGAAATTCCTCACCAGGCCCTCGTACTTGGCGGCAGACACTATTTTCTAGACATCTTTACGCACTCACTGCGAGCTCAGAAATGAGAAGAGCGACGTGATGCTAACTGGGGTTATACTAGAGACACTACCCAACACATCTGTGCAAAGCTTTATCGGATTTTCATAGTCGTTTCCATTTCGCGACCGATCGGAGCTTACTTTCTGAACGCCCCTCGTAGTTCCTATCATTTAGTAGCCCCTGAAAGACAGGCAACCTATATTTACCGTGCAAGATACGATGTTGATGACTCGCTGAAGTCTCATTCGGGAGGATGGCGACTTTAGTTCCCACCTGGCCACTCATATTTAATTTTCCAGTGGTTTCCTAAAACAGATTAAGTCAAATTTCGGGATATGAAAAGAATGCTGCCGAACTGCTTCCTCAATCTGAGCATGAGCTGCGTCCCTCCTATGTTGGTTGTCAACGAGACATTAAACGCTCATATTCTTTGTTTACGCCTCTGTCTTTCGGGACCAGCAACGTTTGATGAAGGATGTGTCAGAGGAAGAGAAGGAGGAGGAGGAGGAGGAGGAGGAGGACCTGTGGGGTAGCCACCTTGATCACCTGGTCTGATTCCGTGATGCATTCAGAACCTGTAGATATGGGGGAACATGTCATGGCTAGCATTTCAGTAGCTTTGTATGTTGTAAGCCAAATATGAAGAATTTTTCGTCATTTGCGATTGTTCCTTTTCAGTGGGTATACTTCCTGTTTGAACCAAGTAAGAGAATTGTTTGATTACTTTTATAACCATGTTTCTTCCAAAAATGTGCTCAGCATGTAACTAAAATCTTAAAAAAGTTAAAAAACTGAAGATCTGTGCCATCAGATCTCGAGGACTACACGGTACCGACCTGCTACTGTGGCATCCTCAGACATAAGACGTCATTCAGATGGGATATCGGGGTGCATGAGGTCAGAACACCCCTCTTCCTCCGTTATCGGATTTCGAGACCTAGTAACTACTAAATTTCATTCAAATAGCTCGTCAGTTAGTATGAAGAGGATGACAGGACCCCTTTGCAATCCTCCTACCAAGGTAAAATACCTAACACTACCGAGGTTTTGACCCAGGTCCTTCGCATGAGAAGCAGACGTGCTGACCATTGAGCGATGGACCTGCATTCAGGCTGTTAAAGGAAATCGTAAAAGTTTTTGATACCTCCCTTCTTACCTAAAGTTATTTTCTTGTACTTTATCATCCCTCGAACTTTATAAACCTATGAGCAATTACATTGTGTTGTAGGGAGAGCACTCTTGTCGCGAATACGAAGAAAATAATTTGCCGTGCCGCTTGACTGATATGTAGTCAGACCATCGCGATTGAAAAGTATCTTCCGCACGCATGAGGCACTCCAATTCAAGAGGTCGTGATGACTAGGTTCACATGTGCCATCGTGTAGAGCGTATACGTGAGTAACCCAGTTCGAGGAAAACCACCGCCGCCGTCAGAGTCAAATGATTCAGGCAACAACATGTTAATGACACGGGTCGCCGTTGATTGCCGCGGTCTTTAACAACGGACAGACGGGCCACGGTACAGTAAACCACTTGCCAATTTGGTAGTGGACAATAGCAACCAATAAGCAACGATATTATCCAGAATGACCGCACCTGCGGAAGCCACGTCCTCAAATGTTTACCTGTGGTCGCCATAAGTCACGCAGAAATTAGCATGGGTGTAGGGACACAGCAATCGGACGATAACAACATTAAAACAGGACGATTAGCTGTACAAGCTGATGGCCTCGTCTGAGGTGATTCTTCCCGCTTGCTACCACGGTGCCATTACTGCAGATGGGAGTGTTCTCCTATGGAAGATTCTTGGATAGTTTCAAATCGAACGAGATAATAATCTATTAGCCGATGTGTATCTGTTTTTCGTCTACTGCTCTCCCAATGCCACCTGCGTCATTAGCGACACAATTCACCAACTATCGCTGCACAAATGTATCAGAATGGTTTGGGGGACACTCCTCGGACATGAGGATGGTTTTGTGGTCCTGTGGCCACCAGACTCTAGTCGATTTAGCATATCTGAGGCGCCACAGAGCGAGAACACCGTGTATCCATCTAATAACTGTGTACTGTGAGCGGCCGTAGATCAGGAAGGCTCCCAAAGCTTTGGATGTTTCTTGGAACCAATGATAAGACGCATAGCCGCCATCATCAAGTCGAATAGCAGTGTAGGTTACTCAATACTGTTAGATGTCTCTAATCCAGTAATTGATGAGTGGGAATTACACCGGCCGAATATGGATGCAAAGTGACTAGCTGCGATAACAGAAGAACAGAGAAGTTTCCAAATATAGGACCTTGCGGGAAATGTATCACACTTACAGAAGTGGAAGCGGAAATTAACTTTTTTTAAGCCTAAGAAATGAATGAGGGATTCAATAAAGATATACATGGTCCAGTCAAATTAATGAGATCACCACCTATGTTCCACGTCAACCTGCAATAACCACTCACAGGCGGCAGCCGGCAGGACTAGCAATGGAGGGTATATAAAACATGTCAGGGTGACGCCGAAAACAGTGCAGTCATTGTCGTAATCCGGAAACGGAGCAATTTATCTGACGTCCAAAAGGACTGATCATTGGCTTTGGGTCCAAGCTTGGAAGCATATCCGAAACGACCAAGTTTGTATCAAGTATGGCAAACTGACGCTATGCAAAACAGACGCTGAGGCAGCTTTGGAGCACCACTGGTCATAGATGGCTGGGGTGAATGACAGCTGAGTGCCGGCGAACAGACGTGCAACTGTTGAGCAACCGACCGCCCAGATGAATAAAGGAGGTACAATAGTGTTGCTAGCCGTCGCTTGGTTTATCATAAATGTATATCCAAGTGATGCTAAATGTTATTGTCTTCACATATAGAAAAGTATTATCTTCTCAACAATCTTCAAATCGTGTGCTACACCCTTAGTTTTTGTATATGAAATTAGTGAATTTACTCATGGCACTTTTTTTGGCCTTGCCTGCGGTCAATACCAGAATTGAATTTCATCATAAAATTAACTAATTTAATACGATTGCATTCTGAATTGATGGTGTATCCATATGTCACCACAATAAAATAGAAACAATGAATAGCTAGGAGAGTATGAATGAGAACAGTAGCGTATTTAAGTTTACAAAAATAATGACAAGATTTTATTCAACCTTTGTAACTACAATCGCGCTGATAAATCTTACAAAAAATAATTACAAACCTTAAATCAGAAAAGGAATGGGGCTTGATTCGCAAAGCATGCAATGGGGTGGAAACTGTACATGTTCTCCCCTGAATTAACGGCGCTCAAAGTAAGCCGTGAGGTTTGAGGTGCCTTGCCACGGTTCGCGCGCCTCTCCCCGTCGGAGTTTCGTGTCCTCCCTTGGATATGGGTATGTGTGTTGTCCTTAGCGTAAGTACGTATAAGTTACATTAAGTAGTGTGTAAGCCTAGGGACCGGTGACCTCAGCAGTTTGGTCCCATAGGAACTTATCACTACCTCCAGAATTTTTCTCATTTACTGTGCACCTTAGCAGTTTGCTCTCATGGGAACTTCCCATCACCTACCATTTCCAATTGCTGAAAGAAGACTGTTAAGCGCCCCAAAAAGTCATGTCAGTGAAATGTATGTTTTTTTCTGCTCACTTAAAAAGCCTGGCGTCTGCCTGGCGTCAGGGAAGTTACAGTCTTGCTTCCACTAAACACATGCACCAGCCGCTCTGATCGTATCGTCCCAGCTTCTAACATGAGAAAGACCGTCCCGCCATTTGCACAGAAGCTCAGATTACAGAAATCTCTCTTAAATGGCTTCCTCCACTCATTTTCGACCATCTGGCCACCTTTGTGATGGACTATCCCCTGACCCAGGTAAAATGTTTTGCGAACTGCCGCCCTCCTGCTTCGACCCTAAATGGGAAGAGTGGAGTACCATTGCCTGAGGTCCCTCTGCTGGTACAATTCACAGAGCACTGTTTCCCCGAAACACTCGCACAACTAGGTCGCTGGAAACAACATTTATAGCCCACAATCCATCTGTCTCCCTGTTCTCCATCGCCTCCACTATGGCCCCTTTGGTACAAGTTCCCTACAGGCTACACATGCGGCTACCAGAACGTTCTGCTCATAATTTCCTCATGTAAAAAGGTCATAAGCCAGACATACCAAATATAGTATTGGGGAACACAGAGATCATGACCTAGAATACGAATATTACCCTGACCGACGGTGTAGTTAAAGTGAGAGAGCGGCGTGCCTCCTCCCACTACCTCCCTGTTATCGAATAATTTCTGCAGGCGTAGTGTCACACTTTAATAAAGAGGTTAGTGTGACACGGAGCAGAAGAAATTATGACACACTAACTGGGTATTTGAGAATAAGTTGTCGCAGACCAGACAGCCTTAAATAAAAAAAAAAGCCTATCTTGTCTTCATTCAATCAGTGGTCATACACACGATCACTGCTGCATGCGTGCAAAAGTTCCGTGATTTTCTGGGTGTTGAAATTGTTCCTGTGGATCCTAAGGTCTTTGGCATACACCCGTGACCACAAATACAATGCTTGAATGGTTAAAAGGTCACGCATTCCCACTGAAGGTGAGGCCAGAGATGATTGGTTTCCATAACCACAATACAGAATCTTTGAGCTTTGATCATTCTCTGTCTCAGAGATTTTGTTATCCCTGCCCAAGCATTCACAGTGACTCAATCTTCCACAGAGAAAATAACATGAGAAATCGTATCCAAGAACTCAGCAAAACTAGTTCTTTTATCACAACAGAGTAAATGGCGTTAACACAAGATAAACAAAGTGTAAATGACATGTGTAATATAGTGAAACTTTACACAAATGGCAAAGGCAAAATAAATGCATGAGTCAATTTCTAAAGGCAGTTTGAATCTTAGTGTATTTGTTGTGTGAGATCTTTTGTCAATTGTAGATGCGGCTCCAGGTTGGGCTTAACTATTTTGTATTTGAAATTCCTGCATTCCTGGGACCAAAGAGCTCACGGCGACAAGCTGTTGCTTTTGGCTGAACTTCTACACGAGCGACCCGTTCTCACATTTGTCATCTTTTCTGCCAGCCCATTCCACTGCGTAGAGAGCCGTGTTTGTTCGTCTTTGATTTCTAACACTTCTTCCTGTGTCGTTTCAGCTATTCTCTGTCCCTGCTTTTTAGGAGCAGGAATAGCCTTCTTTTTTTGTGCTCACTTCGACCTTTGCCAGCGCTGCCTGATCTCGCGCCATCTGGGCATTTTTCCGCGCCTCTCGTGCTGTTAATTTGGCTGTCCTAGCCTCACGTCTGGAATCTACCGCTGCTTCTCACGTCTCATCTGACGTTTTCCTAATGTCTTCAACCTGTGATTTTAACTTCACACCTGACCTGATTTACGTTTTCGACAAACTCATCACCCCTCCTTTGAATTTCCTTAATTTGTTTCATTACATTGTCCTGTCTCTTTTCCTCCTTGTTTTGTCGCTTCTGAATTTCCCTAATTTCATTAATGAGGATATCTTGTCTTTCGTCTTCTTCCTGTCGTCGTCTCTCCTCTGCCTCTTGCATAAACTGAGTGATCGATTCTAACAGCGCACTTCCAGTAACGTATCCTGGAGTAGATGCACGCGACTCAGCTGCTCTATGGTGCATTGCCCGCGAAATCGGACTGTTCCTTTCCGTATTTACAGAACCTTCGTAACCTGCCACCTCTGTATCGTTTTCACTTTCATTTACTGAGTGAACTGTGCCCTCGTCATCGGAGTATTCTGCATTTGGGACTTGTGGCCGTTTGCACAGTGATTTAAATGTGCTTCTTCCACCGTACTATCTTGCTCTGAATCATCGACTGACTCGTGCTCCATTTTGGACGACAATAGTATGCAGCCTTTCTCACTACACACAAGCTTTGCTTCTCGTAAGAATTCAAATCAAGCTTCCGACTCAAATGCATCACGCGCCACAACTCTCCTCTGACCTTTTTTCAAATAATGCACACATTTATGCCTAAGTGCATTAAACAAAATCTACTCTAAAATGTCATACATATCCCCATAAACAAATTTGCTCCACAAAAGCTCGAACAACGCTTTTAGCAACGACGCAACATCTGACAAGCAGTGACGCAGAAGTCACAGACAAGAGACAATGAAAAGCAAAATAGGTGACACAGACAGTATATACACCGGAATAAAATGACTACAGTATACTACAAATTACTGAGATACAACGCATAGCGCCAAAGCCGAGTCTATATGTTCTCAGTGCACCACAGTCTAGCGCCAAAGCCGAGTCTATATGTTCTCAGTGCACCACAGTCTCACCTCGAAAAAAAGAAAACCGCGAGAATATTCCGCAAGACAACGCACTGACTATATCACAAAAGCGCCACGAATCGAGATCGTGGCCAAGGGTCGCCAACTTCAATAAGTCGCTTGCCTTATCGTAAATATATGTCCAAGTAATGCTAAATGTTATTATCTTTAGACATAGAAAAATATTACCTTCTCAACAATCTTCAAATAGGGAGCTACACCCTTAATTTTCATATATGAAATTCGTGATTTTTTTTTTACTCATGGCACTTCTGTTGCCTTGTCTGCGGTCACTTTCAGAATTCAAATTAATCATCAAATTAACAAATTTAGTACGATTGCATTCTGAATTGCCGGTGTATCCATGTATCACCACAATAAAACAAAGACAGTGCATGGCTGGGAGAGTATGAATGAGAACAGTGTCTTATTTAAGTTTAATAAAATAATGATACGTTTTTACTCATCCTTTTATGTCTACAATCATGCTTCTACATCTTACCAAAAAAAAAAAATGACAAACCTAAGTCAGGAAAGAAATGGGGCTTGATTGGCAGCCCATTCATTGGGGTGGAAATTATACAAGTTCTCCCCTCAATTATTCCCTTTTACAACGCAATCATACATCGTATACATGAATTCACTGTGAGGCCAAATTCTATTCAAATGGAATCAACTACGGCCAGGTACACCGCAAACTACGGTTCACGGAGAAAAGGGAGCTATGAATATCATCTAACAACCTGACACTGATGCAGCAATATTTTACCCTTTCACCTTGATTCAGGCCGCAGCAGAATACAGCACGCTGTGGGCGAGGGGCGGAGCGCGGAGGCAGCTGTATGTTCAGACGCACCCACAAAAACTAGCAAACTACGGGGACTGGCGTTCTGATTATTAGAACGCGGGAGAGTTCCCTGTAAGAGCCCTGAAATCCCGTCAGATTTCAGTGTTCAGTGTTCACTAGTCTGGCCAACCAATTTGACTCACAGGAACGACGGCGCATGTTGCAATTGTCAAACGTCAGACGGCGACTCAGGATGGATAAGTTAACCCTCGTGACACACTATATGTCTAAGATGATATGCACACCCACTGTCGGTTCAGTTGGAAGCTGCCACTGGCTCTTAGTCCACCACAAGCTGCATAACACAAGTCTCCCCCACTAGGGAGAGACCTCAAGTTCCAACACGATGAAGGCAAAGAATCACAATCACTTTCCACCAAGCCTCGTACAGGAGCCGAATTAACAGGAAAAAACCGCCTCCACGTTGTACAAATCAATCGAACTATCCTCCACTCATTGAATCTCCTCTCTTGACTGCTCTGCTGGCCTGGTAGCCAATCCAGACACAGCACCATTGCATTGCATATCCTGAGGGGAGCCAATCAACGACTCCAAATCTCTCTTGTCTGAAAAAAGAAGATTTGAGACTAGGGACGCGTCATTCTCACAGTAAGCATGGCCATGTTTTGGAAAAAAAACCTCTACCTATGTGGGACCACAGTCCCTCATTTACGAAGAGATCTAATCTTAACAGGCAGCCAATTTTCAATTTCTGAAAAAAGGCTGTTAAGCTTCTCAGACAATCATGTCTGTGAAATATGTGTCTTTTTCCGGCTCGATGAAAGAACCTGTCGCCTTCCTGGCGTCAGGAAAGTTACAGTCTTGCCTCCAATAAATAAGTGGATTTGCGATTTCCTGTCAGAGAGGTCACAGTTAGTAGTAATTGACGGAAAGTCACCGAGTAAAACTGAAGTGATTTCAGGCGTTCCCCAAGGTAGTGTTACAGGCCCTTTGCTGTTCCTTACCTATATAAACGATTTGGGAGACAATCTGAGCAGCCGTCTTCGGTTGGTTGCAGATGACGCTGTCGTTTATCGACTAATAAAGTCATAAGAAGACCAAAACAAAATGGGAAATGATTTAGAAAAAAATATCTGAATGGTGCGAAAAGTGGCAGTTGACTCTAAATAACGAAAAGCGTGAGGTCATCCACATGAGTTCGAGTCTCGGTCCGGCACACAGTTTTAATCTGCCAGGTAGTTTCATATCAGTGAACACTCCGTTGCAGAGTGAAAATCTCATTCTGGAAACATCCCCCATGCTGTGGCTAAGCCATGTCTCCGCAGTATCCTTTCTTTCAGGAGTGCTAGTTCTGCAAGGTTCGCAGGAGAGCTTCTGTAAAGTTTGGAAGGTAGGAGACGAGGTACTGGCAGAAGTAAAGCTGTGAGGACGGGGCGTGAGTCGTGCTTGGGTAGCTCAGTTGGTAGAGCACTTGCCCGCGAAAGGCAAAGGTCCCGAGTTCGAGTCTCGGTCCGACACACAGTTTTAATCTGCCAGGTAGTTTCATGCTGACTGCTGTTCATTGCCGACGAAGGCTGGAATTTGCACTTCAGTACAGCAACTAGACGTCCACTGAGTGGCGACAGGTGGCCTTTTCAGATGAATCACTTGTGATGTTCCGAATCGTCTGAAAGTAAACGTCCTGCAATAATCATCGGAAGGGTCCAGGCAGGAGGAGGAAGCGCTATGGTCTGGGTAATGTCTTCGTGGCATTCCCTGGGTGATCTTGTCATTCTGGATGGAACACTGTATTAACACAAGAATGAATCTGTCCTTGGGGGCCATGTCTACGCCTACATGCAATTTGCTTTTCTTCGGCACGATGGCATCGTTCAGGAGGACAATGCAGTATGCCAGACTTATCGCAGTGTACATACATGTTTCGAAAAGCGCCACAATGAATTTACCGTACTTCCGTGGCCAGTAAACTCCCCAGATTTGAATCCAATCGAGAATCTGTGGGTCCACCTCGATCGAGCTGTTCGCACCATGGAAACCTATCGCAGCTAGCCGTGGCACTGGAGTCAGCACAGCTCCCCATCCCTGTCGGTACTTTCCAGAACCTCACTCATTGTCTTCCTCCACGTCTCGTTGCGTTCCGCCCTGCAAAGGGTGGTTATTTAGGATTTTGACAGATGCTCACATTAATGTGAGTGGGCAGTGTATAAAGTTACTGTAGGAGACTGTTTATAAATGTATTGTTGTTTCAATTCACTGATAATGCTTTCAGATTATAAGCCGTGCCGTGCAAAGCGTAAATATACGTCGCAAATTGCAGTTCCATAAAATACGGTAGCATAAACCGAATGTGTTATTAAACATGCAGCTCAGTTGAAAAAAAGATTTTGAACACGTGGTTGTTTTGTAACTATCACCGTTCTAATATCATGTTTGCGCTCCTAGATTGATATCGTGAGCAGTCAGAATGATAAAAATAACGAAATTCAGACACACGGAGTAGCTTTGGGGTTCATATTTCTCTCTTATCCTCTTGGGATGGAGCAGAAAAATTAAGCTTCGATGGCTCGTTGACGATGAGTAATTAGGAATGGAGAACAAGCTCCATTGGCCAAGCTAGGGGCAGCCGTGGCCATTTGATTCATTACGGCACTGGCCATAGAAGAGTTATATGTGGCTGTCAGAATTGCGATTTCGTCCCCTCTCCTCCAAAAGCCAGCGCAGTGACTTTAGTTACTACACTTCCTTACTCAGTGCCACTCAGCTCACAGTGGCTAGAGCACTTTCGAAACCTTTGAGATCATCCGATAGTGGACCCTAATCTCACTACTTTGAGATAATTAAGTACCGGAAACAAATGTTTGATCTTTAATCAATCTTGCATCAACAACTTAAGCTCATAGCAACCGTCAGGCTCAATGTACGCATTACGAAAAAACTCACTGACAGAATTAAGCTCTCGACTCAAACTCATTTGGCTTCACTGCTTACAAACGTTTCTAGTGATAGGAATGTAACTATTGGCTCACCATTACTCTACCCGCCCTATTTCAGAACTGTGGTGATCGAGTACAAGTTGGCCTATTATTATTGATAAATATTCTACCAATACGATCCAATATCTTCTCAAAATTTGCTGTGCGAAAAGTTGTTCATTGAGAACCTTGATCTGTATTTATCGGCTTGAAGCAACCAGTTTCTCTCCACAACAACACTTTTCTTTGGATGACAGCTGTTGCTACGTTTTCCTCTGTATAATATTGCGCTTTCCACTTATTACCTCCTACTGCACCATATATTAAATTCTTCTCTGCTAGTATTTGTAACGAGTAATGTTTTATCACCTGAAACCAGTCATGAACTGTAAATAGTGATTAACTCTATAGCGGACACTCAACAGCCGACTGTGTATTCTGTTTCAGGTAGCGCCACCAACGCTGCTTCTGTAAGCCAGGGGTGTCCAACCCAAGGCCCGCATGCGGCCCAAAGCAAGTGTAATTGCAGCCCAAGAAGTGAGTGTGTATTCCTTAAAATTCCTTTTATGTAAAGTTATGAGTTTTGGAATATTTCCTAGAAATTCCCGCCACATGATGCTATTCTTTCATTTTGTCCATCCCGTGTCTCTTTTCTTTTTTCTCTCAGCGGTTGTTATTGATAGCGGTTAGTATATTAGTGGTAAGTATTTCATGTGAGGCCTGAAAATGCTCGTTTTCTTCTTCCAGTGTGACCCAGGTAACCTAAAAGGTTGGACACCCCTGCTGTAGGCAGTTATGAATATAATGAGTTTACTTACCAACAAGTCTCTTACACACCTGACTTGTTGCATGACTTTGTTCAGCCAGAAATATCCATTTCAGAACACAATTTTAGGCCTAAAGGTTTGAGGCGCCGTGTACATATGTATAATGTACTCCATATCAACCACCCTACGTAGTGTGAGTGGTAAATTGTCTTTAGCGATGAAAGAAACATTCAAATGTTACGCATACAGGCGAGCCAAAACCTTATAACCACTAGCTTGATAGCGCGTTGGGTCACCTTTGGAGCGCAATACAGCAGCGATTCTCCGTGACATGGATTCGACAAGTTCTTACTAGGTTTCCAGAGGTATGTGGCACCAGATGTCTTCTAAAAGGTTACGCAATTCCTGTAAATTACGGGACAGTGATTTGTGGGTGCAGAGCTGGCGTCCTATAGTGTCCAGATGTGTTTCATGGGGTTCAGATCAGGCCCATTTGGTAGCCAAGATATCAACGCGAGTTCTCTCTCATGCTCCTCCAACCACTGTAGAACGATTATGGCCTAAAGACACGGACAGATATCTTGCTGGAAGGTGCCATCACCATCGGGGAAGGGATGCAGGTGACCACAATCACGTCCAAATAGTCCAAAGCCGTCATGGTACCAACCTTAGGACCCATGGAATACCAGGTAAACGTCTTCCATAGCGTAAAACTACCCCCACGGTCTTGAGTCCGTGGTGCGTTGCATGTTTCGAGCAGCCGTTCTCCTGGAAGACGGCGTATCCGGAATCGGCATGGTGTAACAAGAAGCCTGAAATATCCCAACAAGTGATATGTTTCCATTGGTACACGGTTCTGTCTCAATGATCCTGTGGCCTCTGCAATCACTTGTATGTTGTTGGGTCGTAATGGGAACACGTAGGGGTTCTCTGCTGCGGAGACCCATGTTCAACAATGTGCACTTAACGGTGTGTTCAGAAACACTTTTGCCTACACCTCCGGCGTACTCTGTCGTCAGATATACCATAGATCGCTGCTTATCCTTCTTTGCAAAGCGTGCAAGCCTCTGATCTCCACGTTCTGTGATGAGACATGGACATTCAGCAGTTTTTCTTCTACTCATGACTTCACCGTCCATCAACCGCTTCACATGGACGCTCACAATAGTAGCACGCGACCACACAAACAGCTTCGCCATTTCCGAGATGGCCGTCCCCAGGGGTCGGGTCATAGAAATCTGCTCTTCACCAGAGTGTATTATGTCCGTGCATTTCTCCATTTGCAGCCTGATTCACCATTCGTCTCTGCTCCGCTTATATACTTTCCTTACCTCCTCACTTGACCGCAATGCTGTCAGCCGGCATGAGTCTCGTTGTGGGCGGTGTTCATAATGTTTCGGCTCATCAATGTATGTACTTCACTTGTGTCCTGTTTCCCATATTGTGCAGGTATTTATACTTCACAACACCAACAAATTTCCACAGTTTAGCTTAGTTTGATTTTTTGTGTGTTTCGTGGATAACTTTCGCTAGAAATCACTATGATGTGGAACGTGTCAATAGTTTTGCAAATAGGGTATATTTTATAAACGTAGGCTTCCGCGGCCGTTATCACAATCAATATAATTTTTCTGCGTTTGTGACCGCATTGTAAATACATAAAACTGCCGACGTTTCGGTCACTGTTGCAGGTGATCTTCTTCAGGGTCACAGAAGAAGGTCACTTTGCAACAGTGACCGAAACATCGGTAGTTTTACATATTGCCAATATGGTCAAAAACCCAGAAAAAAATGTATTGACGAGGATACGTCTTTTGTGAATACATGACTACATACTGGCTATTTACATAACCAGACTTTTTAAAATCTTAAGCTACAGCAAAATTTGATAAATGTAACCCAGCCACGTACATACTGTCAACTCTGAAATTAATGTATAGAGTGAAAGGAATTGTCCTCTAGAAACGAGTTCTGTTTGTTAAAACGTTCATTAATTCACAAGAGAATTGATAGAATATTTTTATGAATCCATACTTTTCTCCTTTCTGCGCAAGCGTAAGGTTAAATTGTGAATAATGGAGGATATATTTGTTCCTGTTTTTATGTTTATGAAAGCTATTATCTTTTCAATTGCACCTGGTCATTCACAATAAACTTCATGAGATAATGAATGTATTAAGAGGCTTTTGTTAGTATACCTAATGCATTGAACAGTTGCCTATGTGATGCTCGAGAATGGATGCTGGTTATTACCGTTATAGTACGTTTCTCTGCAAACTATACTCTGTGACTGTTTGTAGAATTGCTCAAGAAAATTATTCCATATTACATTAGTGAACAGAAGTACGCAAATGAAGTTAATTTTCTAATGTTTTCATTGCCAAATTCAGCAGATATACGTAGAGCGAAAGTTGCTGAACTGAAATGTTTGGGTGGGAACTACATTATGTGATTTCCAATTGAACTTCCTACGAATACTGAACAACCACTTTTTTGTATTCCAATTTCCCCTTGCTATATAGTTATTGATGGTGCTTTAACTTGTCTTGTACATAATTAAATTAACTTTGTTTTTTTCTAAGTTATGTGATAGAGCATTTACCGAGAATCAAAAACAGATTTCACTTATTGTCCTTGTGTTGTTGCTGCTATGATGGGTTTGATTACGACGCTTGCAACATAAGCAAAGAGCATTATTTCCACATTATCAATGTAAGGTGGAAGGTCATTTACACATAGCAAGATCAGTAGTAATATCGGTATTGAACGTCAGTAGTAACTTGTCTCCACTTAGAAGAAGATTCATCACGAAAGCAGCATGAGCTATTTAACATGATTATTTGTTTCCTATCAGTTACATATGAAGTAAACCGTTTAGTTATTATACTTCCACAGTCATAAACATTAAATTTCTTCAAAACAGTGTTATGATCTGCTTGGGCAAATGCCTTAGCAAGATAATAAGAATTTCCAGTAGGTGGACTGTTCTCGTTGAGATTTTTTAGTGCACCATTAGTGAAACGATAGATAGTGTGTTCACTGAAGATGACATTCAGGAATCTAAATTGTACCTGAATGAGGACCTTGTATTCACAGATAGGCTCAAATATTGTTAAATACGTTACCTATTTCAAAACCTTTCGTTAATAACTAAATTGGTCCATAGTTATTGACACCTGTCACACTACCTATCTTAACCCTCCGTCACCTACGTGGGAGCATGGAACACGGTTTTGCACGTGGGGTCTGCCCGTACTCCACTCACATTTTTGGCGCCAGCGCCAAGAAATCGCATCAGACCGGTGTCAAACGTCATAAAACAAATTTCGGGTGCTTATAAGTATATCCTCCAAATTTCAAGCCTCAGGAAGCAAAATTGCCGTTTGTAGCAATGAAAATGCTTGTAAAGAAGCATTCTGTCATATCTGAAAACCAGTAATGCAAGAAAATGGTACGGAAGTGGGTACATTATAGAATGCCAAAATGAACAAAACCAAATCTGGTAAGTATTTTATTGACACCAGAAAGGGACATAAACTTGAGCAAACACTGAATATGAAAAAAAAAGGCTGTGAGCACTATGGGACTTAACTGCTGAGGTCATCAGTCCCCTAGAACTTAGAACTACTTAAACCTAAGTAACCTAAGGACATCACACACATCCATGCCCGAGGCAGGATTCGAACCTGCGACGGTAGCGGTCGCGCGGTTCCAGACTGTAGCGCCTAGAACGGCTCGGCCACCCCGGCCGGCAATATGAAGACAGCCTTGTTTCTCGTATAAGTAGAGATACCAACAAAATTGTATTTATTTTCATCGAAAATTCAGTCTTGAGGCACCACATCCAGAAATTTCTTGAATACTACCATCAGTAACGAATTGTAACCAGCCAACTATAGTGACAACCGAAATCAGAAGTAGAAAAATGTATAAACTCGAAGTATTGTATTGACATCAAAAATAAATATAGACCCAAAAAACGTTTTTGGAAGTTAGATTTTCGTAGACGAAGCAAAAACAACGTATGCTACTGACTGCATGAAAATATGACTTAGAAAGGTATGTAAACTTGGAAAAGCCATAAACTTTGGAAACAGGAACATACTAATATTGGAAACCACGAGCGTAAAATAATACTTCTCCGTATTATGTTTGTGATTCATTTGCATCACATATTAAACATGATCGGCTTAGTTTTTCATGTTCCTTGCTAATCGGAAGGTTACATTTCGTGCATGTGTTGTTGGATTTCTTTTTTTTTCCTGTCGTACATACGGCACCTTATTTTCATGATGGGTGGCGGACCAAAGACTAGGCCGTTGGTATCTTCTTTAGTTCCATAAACCATTCCTATTTCAAGACGTAGGGTTTCCCTAATTATCACATTAGCTTGGCTAAGCCTGAGGCCTTTGTTCATGTCAGGTTCAGCTAAGCTGTAGGCAAAATTTTTCAGAAAAAAGTTATCCAGACAATTTACTTTCAGCTAAGTTGAATGAAATGCAGCTGTTTACTCCCATTCTATCGAATATGCCATAAAAATATTGCATGGGCCCACGAGAAGAGCACCTCTTTGCTGTGTAAGAGTGACACATTCTGTCGAAACAATCAGCTTCTCCTTTCTTCAAATTTTAGAACTCAACGACATCAGGTTTCCGTGTATCAGGATTTACTGTTTCTTAATCATGGATCACAGATAAAAGTATTACGTTTTTGTTCTTTTCAGAGAAGAAGGTATGTCATAGGATCTAATCCTTACATAGCGAGCAATCCAGGAGGTATTTCTCTCTTGTTGTTCCGCATGGTGCCCCAAAAAGTGACTTTACGTTCAGTAAGTTCCTCAGCCAATTCGCATGACGCAACCCAGTCATCGGCTGTTACAAACAGATTGGTATTTTTTATTTTTTAACATAGGAGAATAACGAAGCATGCTGGTAAAAGAAGGAGCCTTCGCTCTGAATATTGTATTTTTACCTTCGTAGAATAGCAAAAGTAAAATGTGCGAGTGTCACAAAGTGATAAAATCTTCAATCCATATTTATCGAATTCCTTGGGGATACGTCTCTTGAAGAGACACTTCCCTCTGAAACTAACACGAGTTTTTATCAATAGAAGGGGTATAGTATATCCCACAGTTTCGATGAAAATTTTTCACGCTTTACCAATGGACGGTAATTTATCATTCATCTCCTTCTGTCATCCCGTGTTTGTTCAGAATTAAATCTCATATATTAAAGAACGAATTTGAATAGGTTTTTGGACCTCACACATCTGAAAAATGCGAGTCCAAATTTTCGGGAATAAAGACCATCGAGGGTCACATCGGCGTTTTTGGTGGTCCCACAGAGAAAGATATATGCTTTCACCTCTGTACCATCAATGGCTCCAGTGTATCTCTCTAACTCATGGGTCAAAGTCTCTCATTTACTGTTTTGTTCATTAGTGTGAAGTACAATTTTCTGAGTCATATCTTCACTCATGAACAATTTAAAGGAGAAGAGGGTATTTTTCCTTGTTCGGACAGCCCATTTTGGGAATTCTGTTTGCAGAATTTCTCAGTCTCAAAGTCGTTCAAATTGTCTCTCTATCCGCCCCCAAAAGGAAGTGTTCATCTTCACTGTCGTCTAAATCTGGCTGTGGCAAGGGATGTCTAGTCCCTTCAGGGGCAACGAAGGACTCGTCGGACACTGTATCGTACTTTGGAAAAATTTCGTCCTCTACTTCACTGTCTTTTCCTTCAATGTCCTCCTCTTCAAATGTACCAACATGGACAAACAAAAAACAAATGCTTCTCATTCCAAGTTTTATCTAGGACACAGACTTTGAAAATAGCCATTACATAGCTTAAATCACTGAAAATCGAAGAGGAAAAAGTTTCCACATGTGTCACACTATTTACACAGACTCCCATGTGGGGTCCGCTAGCACTCCAACCTGGTTTTTCAACAAAACATTCGAAGAAAAGGGTTACTGACCTTCGTGATCGATGCTGCGCTGTCAGCCTCTCTAGCACTACTGAGGAGGAGGAGGCTATTCAAGTGAGGGGGAGTGGAAGGCAAGACGGCGAGTGGGCAGAAACAACAAGCGCCCGATGAGGACGACGTGTAACGCCGGAAATGCATATCCTCCTATTTCCATCTATTGTACTATTATTTTTTTCCTTGTTTTGTTACCTCAAGATATAACATTTCTGTCTCTTTACATATTGTAATTGTTTTACTATTTGTATATATATATTTATGCATTTATGTCGATGTATAATTGGTTTGTTTCGTAAATATTATTTGTATTTTTACGCTGGGTCTTGCCTAGGGAAAACTGCTATCGAACGTTTACATCGATAAGTCGTGTGAAGAATCAAAGTGTGTAGGATCTTTGGTAGTGTGAACTCTGCCGCGTGGAGCGCGGGCAGAGCATGAGGGAGTCTGGTGGGAGTAGCGAGTGGAGCAGGTGTGTTGTGTGACGCTCCCGCGAGTTGCCGCGCTTTCGGGGTTTGGCAGCATGTAATTGCGCTCGACTCGCGATGATAGTTTCTGACATGGTGTCGCGGACGGGAAGCATTAGCTGGCGCACATCAAGAGCCCGTTTCGCCTGGTGACCGTGTCGAGAAGAAGGCGTGCCAACATCCAGCTTCTGCAACAGCGACGGCCGACAATGAGTGACTGTCGCCACCTCCTCGATCGACGGCTTCATACCTTCAATCAACCAACAAGGAAGACTAAAAGCATGTAAAGTTTCAGAACTGTATGGCAGACCTCAGCTTTTCAAATTGTTCCATTTGCCTCGCAAAATTACAGCAACTTGGCATGAACCTTTGTTGCTCATTGTCCCAATTGCATTGCCAAGCAGGGTCCCTTCCTTTTCCGAAATGAACCCGAGTGTCGTTGAAATTCAAACGCCAGCATAATTCCATTTCACTGCTTTAATTTCAAAGTTCAATTTAAGTATTCATAGCTGGCTACAATAGTTAGATTACACAAGCACAAATTAAGTGTGCGAGTTTTGTTACCGTATTTTAGCTTACCTGTGACTGCAGCTCAGCTTGGTACGTACTAAATTTTACTATTGTTGATTGTTCAGAATCGTTTAATTCAAGTTCAAAGTTAAATCTCCTCTTTCTAAATTGCGTAGATTCAAGTAGCTTTAGAAATGATTGTTGAGGTAGTCCAAGACTAACCGTATTTCGATGTTCTTCAGAAAGAAAGCTCACTATTAACTTCAGTCATTAAATTAACTTTCGATTTTCCGGTTTCTTTAATTCTTTTGCTAAATTAAGTGTAGCGAAATTTATTACTTCTGACAAACCTTCAGTTTTCACACTACACGTGTCAACCTTCAGTTGCCACACTTCTAGTGCTAATTATATGTGTAATAACCTTTCCTTTTCAGTTATTATAGTAATTGTCCATAGGACTGGCGACCGTAATTTCCCCCAAATCTCAAATATCTAATTACCGCTAGTTGATTGTTAACGTAACGGCCGCACATTTACTTTTTTTATTAACTTTATCCCTATTTCAAAATTAATTTCCACCAGTTTCACTTGCATTTTTCCTTTCATTTACATGTAACCCTTTCCTCCCTCTTTACCGACAGGTTAACTTCGGTGACGATTGCTTTTCCAAAATTCCCATTAGGTACACGCGGTTTCATTTTTCACTGTCATTAAGGTCGATAAGTGAGGGGGAGGTTACAGACGGAAGGTTAAGAAGGGGCTAAGAATGGCATTTTTTTGTCGGTCTGGAAAGAGACCTTGTAGAAATTGTTCATTATTTGCCTGAGTGCTGTAGCGGTGTCAAAACGACATGCATTTAGAATTTTACTGGAAATGTTATCAACCTTGTGAGAATATTTTCTTTTAAAAAAGTTAATGATTTTCCCGATTTCCGTGGAAGAAGATGGAATGAGCTTGAACTGACTGTATCTTGCACTGTCACATATTCTTAAGCACGTTTCTTTTCGAGCTAACTGTATGGAATCTCTCAATTATATTTAGAAGGTGATTTTTATAGAGATTTGCTATATGTTTGTTATTATTATTTTGAATCACTGGATCATTTTATTCCCTGATACACTTTTCGCTAACTCTTCCAACTATGCCCTATACTGTTTTGATTTAAATTCCAAAATTATTATATTCTGACATGATATGCAAGTTTTTTTTATTTTCTTACAATTCTTCTCAACAACCAGTATCTTCTATAATATAAAACTGTTACATCTATGTATTTATCATGTTCATTTTGTATAGTACTATTACGTGATACTTAAATGCCATTTGCACCATATTTTAAAGATATAGTTCAGAAAGAGCTATTAAAGGCGGAGAGAACTTTACTCAGAGGTGAAATAAATGTGCAATTTACACCCACTGCCTCACAGTGTCATTCAAGCTAATGATATGCAGGATCCTTTTGTAGGTGTGTGTTGTGAGATAATTAACTATTCTAATGGTTTTCCCTGTCAACACATGATTTAGAGATATCATGTTGCCTATTGTATAATTAATTGGCGATTTTGGTTTGATAACCCATTTTAAACTGGAAGACAACTAACTTTTTGATTACGTATGCTCATCTCACCTCCAGTAATGCACTGTTCGATTTAAATATTTACAATATTGCAGAAGTTTCTGCTTTAGTAACGCATGAATTTTCAGCGTTTGATTCGATTCAGACAGACTGCGGTCGCTGTGCCAAATGCACTAATGAGGAAGCGAGCCCGGATTTATTTAACACATACGAATGAGCAAATGTTGCAAATCTTGTGTAAACAAACTTATTTGACTTAATAGCGTTTATTGATTGGATGGCAATGTTTATCATATCATTCCTGCAGTTTGATATAAACAGGATAAACTGCCTGCTGGTGGTCTGCCATAATGCTCTCAAAAAGAATGTCGATTAATTCTGGAACGAAACATGCTTCTACAAATAAAGCAAATATCCTAGTTTAGTGACTCGCTAAAGAGATACATACGTAACATGTAATCTAAAAGCGTTACACGTGTGGAAAGAAAAATAGTCACGAAACGAAAAGTAAGAATCGGCATGTAATTTATACTTCGAAGTAGACGGAAAAATATTAAAACATAAATACATAGGATTTGTCTTCGCAGGTGACCGTTAATCAAATAGGTTCTGCTATCGTGGACGTAATTGAAACGTTAATATAGTCCCCTTATCGTTTAGTGTTTATAAAAAAACTGCTGTCATATGACTTATTTAAATAATATTGTATTACTCAGTGCAACCTGTAAGGGCCCTCACGAGAAATTCATTTTAAAAAAATGGTTCAGATGGCTCTGAGCACTATGGGGACTTAACTTCTGAGGTCATCAGCCCCCTAGAACCTAGAACTACTTAAACCTAACTAACCTAAGGACATCACACACACCCATGCCCGAGGCAGGATTCGAACCTGCGACCGATGCGGTCGCGCGGTTCCAGACTGTAGCGCTTAGAACCGCTCGGTCACTTCAGCCGGCAAAATTCATTTCAAAAATTAAGAAAATAAGTGACCTTTATTTTAGGAAAGGATGGAGAAGAAATTCAATTCTGACAACAGACAATGATGTTCGTTTTGTTACGAATTGTCATTAAACGTTGGAAAACGTATATACTTATTAAAGTATGATTTAAATCAGTTTAAGTTACCTTTTAAAGGACGTCTGACGTTTCTGGAGTAATACACACACCGAAAAACTTTTGTGCAACCTTTCTTTTGAAGATAATGGCACAGAAAAAATATTTGGCTCTAAGACATACACGTATATTCATCTACAATATGATCAGATAAAAAAAAAGTGTAACGTCAAAATCGTCTGTTTCTCATGGAAGATTTTTCACAGCATTCCTCAGCAACGTCAGTACGTGGTGGAAAGTCTTGCTCGGATGCTGGCCTGAATCCATCGTGGCGTACCATCAATGAGATTATCAAGCCTGTCCTGCTCCAAGCTGTCCCACTCTTCAATGGAGATTCCGCATAAGTCAAACAGAGTACATGATCATTGTCTTCGTCCAAAAGCAGCTCATTTCAAACGACCCCACACACGTTCCGTATCGTTAATGTCCGGGGAACAGGCAGGTTACTCCATTTCGGTGATCCTAACATGCCGAAGGAAAGTGTTCACTAGAACATCACGATGGGCCCTCGAGAACCATGAAGACGTAATTGTCACCAAAATGTTGGCCATACTGTCCCACTGTTGGCTGCAGAATCCCGTCTCTGTACCGTAGAGCTGTGAAATTGCCCTCAATAACTGAGATGTGTGCAGTGATCCCATGTAACGCCACCCCAGAATATCACTCCACCATCACATTGTTGTATATGTAGTATACAGCGTTAGAAGCGTTCAATATTATTGGGTTGTCTCCATGTAAGCTATCTGCGATTATATGGGTACAAATACATCCGACTTTCTTCCTTAAACGATACCCGACACCAATCTGCAAAATTTCTTATTCACCTGTAACGGAATCCATGCTGTTGTGGTGTAAGACGAGGTGCTCACCATAGTCGTTGGGAATAGAGATTCGCATCATGTACTCGTCTCCTAGCAGTTTGATGCGATACAGTACATTGTGTAGCCTCTTCGAAAGCCGATTTCAGTTCTGGAGCACTCAGCCAACTGTTTCTATGACTAAAGAGTCTTAGATAGCGATCTACTGTGCAGCTGTCCAAGGTGGACGGCCTGTGTGGCGTAAGTTCTCAACACTATCTGTCAGTTGGAACCAATTCCATGTGCTCACCACACCACTTTGACTCCGGTGCACACCTGCCGCAACTTCTCTGGTTGACAAGTGTTCTGGGCATAACTTGTTGATGTATACCCGATCGTTAGTCACGATTGTCCATCGCTGGCATGATGAATGCTCACTGTATTCCTCAGACGTCTCTAATTCGTCCTTCAACCCAAACGTAACGCTAGTGGTGACTGTATGCGTGCGTACGTGAGCGTGTGTGCGCCCGTGCGCGCTTGTGTGTGTGTGCGCGCGTGTGTTTTTGTGTGTTTACAAGTAGATATGAGTTACAGACTGAAGCAGTGGACCTCCAAGTTTCTTTCAGATTTCATGATTACAGATAATTTTAATCCAAACGAAACAAAAAACGTGACTCGCTTGCTTCTTTATGAAAAGCAAATGTAGTAAAGTGCAATGTGTACTCTAATGTAGTTGATGCGATATGAAAATGATGCTTTTCAACTGCAACTGAAGAAATTATATCTGTGTGCAGTTTCGGATAATCAAATTTTTGCAACACTTATGACTTGGAATTGTTCTGCAGCAAATAGTTGCAGGTCGGTGGTGGGCATTTTGCCGGCAGGGGGAAAACATCAGTACCTTAAAGTCAGGGAGACATGTCCAGCAGACGGACTGAGTATGAACACTTAAGACATTTTTAGCACAGTAAGTATATACAACTGAAATTTGCCCTCCGCATGTATAGACTAAGGAAAATACCTTAAAAATAGTTGCCGGTAAACTATGGACATACCGGCACAGAAATCCATACCGATCTCCAAGTGTAAGTTAATTACGCAAACCCAAAATATCCTGTGATTCTATCTGAAAACGATGCTATATTTTGAGTTTTTCAATTTTAGAAGTTTACGAAATACGACAGAGACAAATCAAGATTATTAAGGAAGTAATTACATACAATATTCAAGTTAATTATCTACATTTAGGACGATCTGTGAATATCGAAGACCATAGTTATACGAATTTGGGGAACTTGGTTAAAAAACTTTCCACAATTTCCAAAGGTACTCGCTGACATCCAAGTCCAGTTCTCCTTTTCAGACTTACGTTTAGGAAAGTGAGATTAGATAATAACATCCTGTCGATGACGTGGTTATTAGAGACAGCACAAGCTCAGGCAGATCAGGTATGGGACAGTTCACCAAAGAAACCATTCTGGTATTCATCTCGAGTGATCTAGAGAAAAAAAAGAATGTTTGGATACCCTGATTTAAACTGCTCTACTAACGGACTCGTGTCTGGTGACTTAACCACAACGCCATTTTACTCGGCTTGCCTGAGATCAGTTATGACTGTAAGCGCTAAAACAGTTGTACAGTTTAAACGTGAAGCACGTAGCAAAGCGACATCTGAGTTTTGTTTCGTATAAGTATTTAATGTTTCGTTCTTTTCTGTTCGTCGTAAAAAATGCAGAGGAAATGAGTGTATATGTGTGTGTCTCTATATGGCTATTTCTCCTTAGTCAGATATTTTTATTATATGGTAAGTTTATATATTGTTCTTATTTTGGTGCTTTCTTTATCACTGATCATATTTTAGATTTTTTGTAGCTATTTGTAAGAAATACTCTTCTTGGACAGCGAGAGTGCTCTATCTTGTGTTATTATTACGTAAGATTGGTTTTCTTACAGCGTAGTGGTGGTGTTCCTACATTAAATGTTGTCGAATGGGTGCACGCGCTCTTCAATGATCTTCGCACTATGTTTCATCAGATTTTTAATTCCTGGTAGTCACACCAATATGTTTAGAGTTACAGACATGGCAGTTTCATGCCGTAATAACTCTTCAGGAAGAGTAATTTATTCGTAGGTCCGTAAAAACGAAACAGAAAATTTGCGAAACGATCAAAACAGCCCCAAAAGAAGAACCATGTTCTCTATGATATACTGCTTATCATACGTTTCTCACTTCACTCTGCACTATCACGCCAGAGGACCGCGCGACTTCACAGTCAGGGCTCTCCATCTACTTCTGCGGCCTGTTATTTATTTCCAGTTCTCCATGCTGTCGCAAATCTTGTTTTACTCCATCCATCCCTCGCTTCCTTGGTCTTCACACGGGTCTGTTGGCTGATGGTATCCAGTCTATTACAATTTTGGACCATCTCGTTTCTTCCATTCTCAATACATATCCATCCCTTTGGAGTGGTTTGTTTTTTATCACACCAACGATGTTGGGATCCGTGTATAGCTCATCTTGTTTTGTATTATGACTCGTCCTCCATTCTCCAGTATGCTGGTTGCCCACGTGATGGAATATTACATTGGTACTTGCATCTAGTTCGATTTTATGTCCATATTGCATCTATAATAAACTGTTATTTTCTAATTCGAAGAGATTATGTGACTAGTAATAATTATAAACGTATGGAATACGAAACTTCCTGGCAGATTAAAGCTGTATACCGGACCGAGACTCGAACTCTGAACCTTTGCCTTTCACGGGCAAGTGCTCTACCAGGTTCGCAGGAGAGCTTCTGTAAAGTTTGGAAAGTAGGAGACGAGGTACAGGCGGCAGTAAAGCTGTGACGAGGGTGCATGAGTCGTGCTTGGGTAGCTCAGTTGGTAGAGCACATGCCCGCGAAAGGCAAAGGTCTTGAGTTCGAGTCTCAGTCCGGCACACAGTTTTAATGTGCCAGAAAGTTTCATACCAGCGCACTCTCCGCTGCAGAGTGAAAATCTCGTTCTGGTATGGAATACGTTTTGACATGTATTTGATAGTTCGTTCACTATAAAGTACGATTTGACATTTATTTGACAGTTCATTTACTGTTATGCTATATGTTTACAAAGCGTAATATTTCACTGATTGGATTTTGCTGTAAATTGTATCTTTGATCAGAGTAGGTTTTGTTGTCCATGTGCACTATCCCCTTTTGTGTTCCAGTATGTCAATGAAGCTTTCGAGATAATATTTATGTTTAAAGTCTGTATGTTTGTTTAGTATTTCGTGTGGATAGTCTTTTATATGAATATATCTCCAATTGTGCATTTTCCACATCTCATGGCGTAATGAATAGTCCATTAAATTTCGGGCATGCAGCCGCGCAAATAAAATTTCCTCCACTGATATTTCAGCCGCGTATCGTCTGTCCATCCTCAGAGTGAGTCACAAGACTGACAAGATTTTTTTTCCTTTATTGTAATTTCATTCTCCTGCCCCACACGGGCAAGGGAGGGCTGGCAGCGGCACAGTCCACCGCTCTTCAGCCAAAAGACTTTATAAAATACAGGAAGGGTGATAAAAAGGGGGACATAAAAAAAACTGGTAATGGAGATGATGGGAGTCAAAATATACACTAATATGGGGACATACACTGGGGGGCAGTTAAAAGTCGACATAAAGTTTAAAGAACACAGTTGGCAATTTGAAGCACACTTAAAAAAACACACTCAAGGCAAAAACAACGTAAAAGGCGGCCACGCTATAAAAAGCACATGAACAATCATCGACTATATACAGGTCGAGCACACAATCACAACCACATCACTAGGTGACACTGTATAACAGCACCAAACACAACACTACTGCAGCACACTTGATAATGAATAAAAAACCTGAGAGGATCTGTTGGAGGGGGGGGGGACAAGGGAGAAGAGGAAAGGAGGCGAGAAGGGGGGAGAGAAAGGGGGATGAGGCAGGGGGCGCGCAGAAGAGGGCTGAGGAGGGAAGGGATGGAAGAGGAAAACAGTCAAGGAGAGGGTGCAGGGACTCAGGGAGGGATGGAGGAAAATCCACTCTGGGAGAAGGAGGGGAGAAGAAAAGGGAGGCACAGGGGAGGGGGGAGAACAAGGCCAAAGGGAGGGTAGATGTCACGGCGAAGTTCAACATCCGGGAGGGGGAGGTGCTGGCAATTGCACTGATGAAGGAGATGGAGGGTGTGGAGGTGGAGAAAGGGAGGGATACAGCGATAGAGGTGCGGCAACAGGCAGACGGGGGGGTGGGGGGTGGAGAGGAAGGAAGAATCTAGGGGGTGGGGGGATCAAGCCTGTGGACAGCATAAAGGATGCGGGTATGTTGGAGGAAAAGGTGGAGGTGGGGGAAGGGGAAGGGGTCATACAGGAGTCGTGTGGGGGAAGGAAGGTGGATAAGGAAGGCAAGGCGGAGCGCGTGGCACTTGAGGATTCAGAGGGCCTTGTAAAAGCGGAGGGGGGGGGGTTGGAGGTCCAGGAGACGCTGGCATAACAGAGGAGAGGACGGATGAGGGTTTGCAGGTGTGGAGGATGGTGGGAGGATGCAATACCCATGTCCGACCAGACAGGAGTTTCAGGAGGCAGAGGTGGGAACAGGCTTTCTGCTGGATGGTCAGGAGATGAAGGGTCCAGGTGAGGTGACAATCGAGGGTGAGACCAAGGTATATCACAGGGTTATATACCTTGGTGAGCTGGATGGGACGAACATAAATGGTGACATAGAAATCGTGGAGACAGAAGGAGCGGGTGGTGCGGCCTATGGTGATTGGCTGGGTTTTGGAGGGGTTGATACAAAGGAACCACTGGTTACACCAAGTGGTGAACTGGTCAAGGTGGGTTTGGAGTGTGCGTTGGGACCGTTGAAGGGTAGGACAGAGAGCCAGGAAGGCAGTGTCATCAGCATATTGGAGGAGGTGGATAGGAGAGGATGGCTTGGGCATATCGGCAGTGTACAGGAGATAAAGGAGAGGTGAAAGGATGGAGCCCTGACGAACGCAAGCAGTGGGATAAAAGAGACGGGCGTTGGTGTGACGACAAGATGCCAAGCGCGGCCTTATGTGCTCCACCGCGGCGATACTGCGCATTCAGGTCACAGATGCTGTTCGGCGGCAAAGAAATGCGCTTACGGATGCGCCGCCTGCGACGAAAGCGTACAGACATTCAATTCGCTTATCGATGTACGTTCGGCAGCGGTGATACCATGACGACTTCTCTGCAGTTTAATTACACCACGAGACGGATTCCATGCTTTGCACCTTTCATGAGAGATGTGTGGAGCATCGAAGATACACACGCTTATCACAGCCAAACAAGTCAGCTATGACCGAACATTGTATTGATAGAGGCATTCAATGAATTAAAGTGATGTGAAGATTTTAACATCCACCTCTTCCTTTTGGGAATGTGTCTTCAAGGATGCAATAGAGATTAGATTAGCTAATAAATTAATAAATAGAGATAATGATTTTAATTTGGACATGCATGAAATCCGGCTCTTGGGTAATTAAACTGCAGAGAAGTCGTTACGGTATCACCGCCGCCGAATATACATCGATAAGCGAATCGAATGTCTGTACGTCTTCGACAAAGGCGGTGCATGTGTAAGCGTATTTCTTTGCCGCCGACCAGCATCTGTGATCTGTATGCGCAGTACCGCCGCGGTGGAGAATATAAGGCCGCGCTTGGCATTTTGTCGTCAGTTTTGTGACTCACTCTGAGGATGGCCGGACGATACGCGGCCGAAATATCAGTGGAGGAAATTTTATTTGCGCGGCTGCATCCCCGAAATTTAATGGACTATATATCTCCAACTCTTCAAGTATGTTCACAGTGAGTCCTTTCGGTATTCTGTGTAGTATTTATAATATAGTTTCAATTTTCTCGGGTGCGTGGTGTTGGTTTTTTAGATGTAAAAAGGAACCAGATTGATTAATGTCACTGTTTCTGGTGTGGTCTTAAAAGCTGATACTGGAATTTCGTACTGTTTGGCCAATATATATGTATATGACTGCAATTGTCACAGGTAATTTTTTATATTTACATACTGGTATATTCTAAGATTTTGGACGTGCTTAAATGCAGTTTTGTTGCAAGATTGTTATCAGTACAGAAGGGCAGTTGAATGTGCGTGGTTCTGAGTAGTGTGTATACATTGTTTGATATTTATCCTAGATAAACTGTAGGTATGAACATTGTTCTTTGTTTAATTGAGGTTTCTCTAATTAGATTTATACCGTTGTGTAACAGCTGTCGTAAAACAGAATATTACACTTATGGCAGCTAGCCTGGACCTTTCCTTTTCGAAATGTCTTATTCTGACGTGTACTACGCTGCGGGCGCAATCGAACGATGATAATGTTGGGAAATGTTTCTGGATTTTAATATGGCGATAATATAGGGTGATTTTTTTCACCGTGTACAAACTTTGCGGTTTGATCGATGAGAGGATACGGGACAGAAAAGGTCAAATGAACTTACATCCGGAAATGCAAGGTTTCCGTGCTGGGGACCATTCATTCAGTCATACATTATTGCAGAGACTGCGGTCAAATACGCTCTGTACCATGCAGACGGTATGTTTTGAAAATGGTTTGCATGTGCTTCAACGTTACTATTATATGGCTTATGTGTATTTTGTCCCCGAGTTTATACCCAAACAGTGTGCCATGCAACTGGACCCCCTCGTCCGATCTATCTACCAGGGAAGACACCATTGAGATACGTGCGGACGTTAATAGCGAAGTGGGCTGGAGCACCATTATGTAGCAGTTACATAACCCTTCTAATCATCAGTGGCACTCCTTCCCTCAGGGGAGGCAAAGTCACCCGCAAGAAAAGCCGATAGTTCCAACCTGTTAGGTGGCGTAGATGGAAGAACGGCCCCAAAATATGGCCGCCTATTATCCCGGCATACACATTCCGGCTGCACCGATAGTGATGGTTCGTTGTCTCCATATCATGGGGGTTCTGCATATTATCCCACAGTTAATTGTTATGAAAGTTGAAGATAACACTCCGCGTAAAGGTGGTCTCATCTGTGATAACTGGATGACACAAATGCCGGAATCGTGGATGCATTGTGAAGACACCAGTGACAAAACTGCTCCCGATGTGGAAAGTTTGTCACTAGTAAGTACTGCAGGCACTTAAGTAATCAGGGTAGTAACAATTGTCATGGAGAATGTTCCACACGGTCGTCTGGCTTGCCCTATACTGGCGGGCCAACTGCCTGGTGCTGACACGGCGGTCGCCTTCCACAGTGTCAATCACATTTTCCACCAAGCCTGGTGTCCTGAAACGATCCTGCTCAGACAAATGGTGAAACACTGTTACAATTTTGAATCCTGTGGTTGTTCTGCGGGGATAGGCCTCCTGATACAATCTTGCTGCACGTTGCCATTTGCCTTTCCGTAAATAAACATCATGGCAGCAAGCTCTCAATTCGAATACGTACAACGCTGTATAACATCCACTTCAAGGTGAGTCAGCAAGAGAAATGAATCAGACACAACAGTACCAACTACTACTGCAGGAGAGAGCGCTAGGGCATGACGTATGAGGAACAGTACCACCCTCTAGGAGGAAACCATGCATAGTGTAACTGTGGCTACAAGGTACAGCGCGTATTAGACCGCAATCTCTGTAACCAAGTATGATTGAATAAATGGTTTGTAGCAAAGAAACCATGCATTTCCGAACGTAAGTTCATTACACCTGGTGTTACGTATCCTCTCATAAATCCGCCGACCGTCGTGGCCGAGCGGTTCTAGACGCTTCAGTCCGGAACCACGCGGCTGCTACGGTCGCAGGTTCGAATCCTGCCTCGGGCATGGATGTGTGTGATGTCCTTACGTTAGTTAGGTTTAAGTAGTTCTAAGTCTAGGGGACTGATTACCTCAGCTGTTAAGACCCATAGTGCTTAGAGCCATTTGAACCATTTTCTCATCAATCAATCTCAAGAGTTCGTACATGGTGAAAAAAATTACCGTGTATAGTAATAGCATCTCTTTCCTCCTTGCAGTCTTGCCTTAATCTCTGCTTCAGCTGATATTACTTCAGTAAAAACTGAACCATTATAAGGTAACGTGCCATACCCAAAAAATTTATATACGTAAAAGTGTAGTAAAGACACACACACACACTACCGCGTGCACGCGGGTGTGGACATGACCAGAGCACCCCCCCCCCCCCCCCCCGCCCACTACCACACTTCACACCATTCCTGCCCACCTCATTATCGCACTCTACTGAAATCCAGAAACATTTCCCAACATTATCATCGTTCGATTGCGCCCGCAGCGTAGTACACGTCAGAATAAGACATTTTGAAAAGGAAAGGTCCAGGCTAGCTGCCATAAGTTTAATATTCTGCTATATGTTTATTATTCTGCTGGTTATTAGCATTTTTGAAATAATGGAATGATAGCGTGCTATTGAGAGATGCTTTAATACGAAATGCAACTAAATATGCTGTTTAGTTTTTCTAATATTAATAACGGTACTTTATCATTCGTCGTGCTACTACCGAACACAGCAGCCACTCGCGGAGGAGGACGACAATTTAGCCTGTCTTTCACATCATACCCGCACTGAATAAACCATCTGCGACCGGCACCTGACACCACATTGTCATCTTCCCACTTATGGCTTCTCAACTGCTCCAAGGAGAGCTTCTGCAGCTGCATATGACGATTGCAAAGCCAGAAATATTACAATCAGTATTGCTTTCCACGTTCCCACTTTTCTCCAGAACCCAAACTGATTCTACAAGCTGTTCCATTATTCCATAAATAATCTACGTTAATACTTTGCAACCATGACTTACTAAAGTGTTGGTTCGGTAGTACTCACACCTATCAGCACTTGTTTCCTTTGGAATTTGAATTAGTATATTATTCCTGAAGGCTGGCGGTAGTTCACTTGTCTCGTATTGCATACAAGGCGGATGGAATAATTTTGTTATGGCTGGTTGTTTCAGGAATTTTAATAACTGTAAGGCAATGTCGTCTACTATTGGGGCGTTGTTTCCACGTAGGTTTTTCTAGTGTTCTGTCAAATTCATCTCGAAGCATCATACATAGTGTCTTGGAAAGATATTGTAAGATGAACACCAACAGAAGTTAAAATAAAGGTAATAGAATGTAGTCGAATTAAAAGAGGCGCTGCTGAGGAAATTAAATTAGAAATGTGTGATTGAAAGTCGTAGCTAAGTTCTTCTATAAGAGCAGCAGAACTGCTGATGATGGCCGATGTAGAGAGGATATAAAATGGACGTTGACAATAGCATGAAAAGCATTTCTGAAGAAAAGGAATTTGTTAACATCTTAAGTCAAGTAAGTGTTGGAGGTAAAAATTGCAGAGTAAGCAGGTTCAAATGGCTGCAAGTTGCGGTAATTACGCGGAGATGAAGATACTAACACATCTTAAACTAGCGTGGAGAACTGCTTCAATCCAGTCTTTTGGCCGACGATCGCAACAACAACAGTGGCTTATGATCGAATAAATCCTCAGAAGGTGACCTGCAGAAATTCGTTTACCAGATGAAAAAAAGTACTGGAAGATATGTATTTCAAAGAATAAAATGAACTACATCCAGTGTTTTGAATGTATATTGAGTAGCAGACTTTCTGTGTGATTAATGATGGATAAAAGTACGAGTAAAATGAACAAATGTGCAACGGTGAGGCGTCCTGACAAGAGGAGTGGAGAACAAAGAGTGGAAAACAAAAGGTGGAAAAGAAAACAAGGAGAAAAATACAGCAATGCCGCGTGATACCGTCTAAGAGAAAGAGGCTTTAGCAGGATGTTGTTACTGCTTCCGCAGGGAGTGCGCTTGACCTGGTGGCATTGGTGAGCTCTTGGATGTGCTCTCTGGAGGAAATGAAGCGAGAGCAGAGCTGCATCCTAGCGCGAGCAGCTGTCCCCGAATTCTGAGAAGCAGCACGGGGGGCCCAGCAGACGCGTGAGGCGCTGCGCCAACAAGCAGCGTGTTAGTCCAGGCAGTGAGCCTGCTATAGCAGGTGCAGAAGGCCAGCAAATAATCCACCTCTGTGATAATATTGTTAATATTTTCAACCATTATTCCTCAGCGGCTGCTTCGTGCTGTTTTATCACGTATATAATATTATTTATTATTGTCTGCAACTGAATTTTATTTTAACTTCCAACAAAATAAGTTTCACCTTGGTGTTTTAGACACCATCAGTAGTGTACAAAGGAAATAAAAGAAATAATTTCTTGCTGGACTATAAATATTTTGTTCCAAAACATGTAGGTTTTTATAGTGGCAATTTTAGGTTAACTCGATGTCAACAATTTTAGAAGCAAATGATGCACATTGTGCACTTACTATTCTGTCTACTACATTTCGCTCTTGTGGAAGCAATTGTGGAGTAAATAATTTTTTGAGAAAATTTTTATCTTACGAGCCTGTTACAACCCCATTATTCACTGCAATCGACAATCCTGCAATGTTTACTGTGTACTATTAAAGGGTGTGTGCATGTGTAACTGACAAGGGAACCTCCCCATCGCACCCCCCTCAGATTTAGTTATAAGTTGGCACAGTGGATAGGCCTTGATAAACTGAACACAGATCAATTGAGAAAACAGGAAGAAGTTGTGTGGAACTGTGAAAAAATAAGCAAAATATACAAACTGAGTAGCCCATGGGCGACATAGGCAATATCATGGAGACACTTAGCTTACGAGCGACGTGGTCTCGTGGTAGCGTGAGCAACTGCGGAAAGAGAGGTCCTTGGTTCAAGTCCTCCCATCGAGTGAAAATTTTACTTTCTTTATTTTTGCATAGTTATTATCTGTCCGTTCGTTCATTGACGTCTCTGTTCACTGTAATAAGTTTAGTGTCTGTGTTTTGCGACGCATCGCAAAACCGTGCGATTAGTAGACGAAAGGACGTGCCTCTCCAATGGGAACCGAAAACATTTGATCGCAAGGTCATAGGTCAACCGATTCCTCCACAGGAAAACTTATCTGATACATTCTATACGACACTGGTGACGGCATGTGCGTCACATGACAGGAATATGTTGTCGACCCACCTAACTTGTACACTTGGCGAATGGGTAAAAAGATTCTTCTACCTTGCCCGATTTAGGTTTTCTTCTGAATGTGATAATCACTCCCAAAAAAGTGATGAAAACATAAGAGTTTGTCACATAAACTGAAAATAAAAAATTAAACTTTTCACTCGATGGAAAATTTGAACCAAGTACCTCTCGTTCCGCAGCTGCTCACGTTACCACGAGACCACGGCGCTCCTGCGTTTCCGATGTCCTTTACGTTGCATATCTTCCCATGAACTGCTTAGTTTGTATTTTTGGTTATTTTTTTCACAGTTCCACATAACTTCTTCCTGTTTTCTCAATTGATCTGTGTTCAGTTTTTCAAGGCCTATCCACGGTGCCAACTTATAACTAAATCTAAGGGGGGTGCGATGGGGAGGTTCCCTTGTGAGAACAATTTGATAGTAGCTACGCAAGTACGCAGTTAATTCTTTTGTTTTTATGAAAGTGTGAATATTGGAAATTATCTGTGTTGTATAGCTAGAGAAGGCCGAAATGCACGCGTTAAACTCAAGCAGGCTGGCGTGAGGTCTGAAACAGGATACGGAATGAATGCTATAAAGAAAAGTACGTAGCTGCTGGAATACTTAACTTTAATCCATCATTTGTATACATCGTTCTTGATGAGACATGCTTCATACGATAACTATCAATTGCTATGGCGCCTTGCTAGGTCGTAGCCATTGACTTAGCTGAAGGCTATTCTAACTATCTTCTCTGCAAATAAACGAGGCTTCGTCAGTGTTGCATCGCTAGCTAAGTCGTCCGTACTACTGGGGCGAGTGCTAGTAAGTCTCTCTAGACCTGCCGTGTGGCGGCGCTCGGTCTGCAATTACTGACAGTGGCGACACGCGGGTCCGTCGTATACTAGCCTTTTAGGCTACCACCTAGCAAGTGTGGTGTCTGGCGGTGACACCACAATCTGTGATTCATAAAGTGGAATATAATTGTACAGTTTCTCCTATAATGCTAATGAAATGCAAATGGCATCCATTATAAACAAACTAATATAAGATTTAATTATTTATACAATATCGGCACGACGCTAAGAGTTTATTACAGTCTCAAGATAACGGATTCGCGGCCTACGTGCTGTTTTCTGCGCAAGGGACAACAACTGTAGAAGATTGCAGGTTGGTAAACATTAATTAGAACTTATCCATTGCATTCAGGGTGGTAGAAGCAAATAAGCACCTCGCGTGTACTGCAATCTTAGTACAGATGAGATCAGTGACTGCCGTGCGGTTCTAGGCGCTTCAGTCTGGAACCGCGTGACCGCTACGGTCGCAGGTTCGAATCCTGCCTCGGGCATGGATGTCTGTGATGTCCTTAGGTTAGTTAGGTTTAAGTAGTTCTAAGTTCTAGGGTACTGATGACCTCAGATGTTAAGTCCCATAGTGCTCAGAGCCATTTGAACCATTTTCTGTCAGGTCTGTGATTCGTATGAACTGTGAATGACCAGAGAACTGTATAAGAACTGTGATTATTAGGCTTGGAATTGTGTTTGAACTGGTTTTTACTTTCAGTTGAGCTATAATAACTGATGCTGTACGTAAAATCAATTTTCCTTTACAATGAAAGTAGTATCGGTGTAAATCAGGAATGGGATATGTCAAAGCCTAACGAGAATAAACGTTAACGTTGTGTGCGCGCTGCATGGAATTACTTTAAAATTCACCATTTCAAGATTTTTCATGCTACGAGACGGCGCACCTTGCAGAGCAGCGTAAGGCAGCCACAGACAACAGGTGCGGTGGCACCAAGTAGCGGCCGCAGCAGTTAGAAGTAGAGGGCGCGTTGGAAATATCGGCTTCAGGACACCACGACAGCGGTGCAGCTCACAGTTACGAGAATCAGTGGCAGTACGTCGAACTGTAAGTTTTGTGTTTGCATAAACCAGCCTAAGGTTTGTAATTGGAACAGTAAAGTGTCTGGGGAAAAGGAAGAAAGATACGCTGTCAGAAGTAGAGAAAGAGTTCAGTCGCACCAGTAATACTGACGATCCGTACGATCAGATACAAATGGATGGTGGTGAAGCCACATATGGGTTTAGTTATATGTCAAATGTAGTCACAAATAACCCAAGAAAAAGTATAAATTCAAACTTTGGTGATGAATCCGAAAAAGAAAATTCAATAACCAATAATCTGACTTAGAATTCTGAAGTTGCCATGAACGAATTCACTGGAAATGTAGAGTTAACTTATAATGAGGATAATGAAAACGTAAATTTAGTGTCAAACAATGAAAATTTAAACCCAAGGTTTGTAGTACGTAGTCAAAATGAAATGATTCACTGGAATGACGATGCCAGACATAATGACTCTGACGTTGAAATTATTAATGAGCCAAGAGATAAGTTACACACATTAATTCATTGTATAGCATCAGCTGACACTTTATCAAATTAGGATGATGATCAGAATCTGGGTTCTATGCTAAAATTAGTTTTGCAAGAAACAAAAGTAGCAAGAAAAGAAAATAAGGAGGAATTAAAAGAAGTTAACGGTAAGCTCATTGCTTTGGAACAAAAGGTTACAAATCTTGAAGCTAGAACTGAGAAATGGTACAGGAAAATAGGTTATGAAACAAAAGAATGGGGTAAAAAATTAGAAGTTTGTGAGTCGTAAATAAATGGAAAGGGTGACCATGAAGCCAAAAAGTTAAATAAGAACTTGCAGGATTAAAATGGGATGATAGAAGTAACAATTAATGAAATAAGAAACGTAAGACAAGAGCAAAGCAAAGCTGTCAAAGTATATAAGGATAAGCACACAGTACAATGGAATATTTTACAGAGTATCCGAAACGACCATGAAATACTAAATCGGAAGTGCACCACAGAAATTAAAACAAGGATAGCAATGGCAAAAGAGGCATTTTATAAGAAAAGGAGAATTTTCTGCAGCGGCCTGGATATAGAACTCAGGAAGAGACCCATAAAAGGTCTTGTATGGAATTTTCTTTTATATGGCGCTGAAACATGTACTTTGCGGAAGAAAGACAAAGAAAGGCTGGAGGCTTTTGAGATGTGGACATGGCGGAGGATGGAAAGAATAAGTTGGATGGACAGAGTAACAAATAAAGAGGTACTGAGAAGAGTGGGAGAGAAAAGACAGTTACTAGATGTAATAAAAAGAAGAAAAAGGAATTGGATTGGGCATATATTAAGAAAGAATGACGGACTGATAAAAACAGTTTTAGAAAGTTATGTAGAAGGGGAAAGAAAGCAAGGAAGGAAGAGATTTCAGACACTGGATGACGTGATGGACGGTACAATATACAGCAGCCTTAAGAAGGAAGCATTCGATCGCAGAAAATGGAGAGGCAAAGTACCTGACAATATAGCAGAAAACTGATGATGATGATGAAATTTCATATGTAGAACCCTCTTGTAAAGGCAATACAATTGCGATTCAGAGCAAATTGAGAGAAATAGACCAAAACGTACTTCCTGAGGTGCAAGACAAAATAGAAAATGACGTTAGTGAAACAGTAGAAACCTGGTGTAGACAAGAAACAAAGAAATGTATTGTTCATGTAAGTGGCATAGCAAGTCACGCTCATGCATATTAATTCCATCATTTCTCTAGTAATGGAACTGTAGACCCGGAAGCTTTCAGTTTGATGGCAAAATTCCTGGTTCAAATGGCTCTGAGCACTATGGGACTTAACTTCTGAGGTCATCAGTCCCCTAGAACTTAGAACTACTTAAACCTAACTAACCTAAGGACATCACACACATCCATGCCCGAGGCAGGATTCGAATTTGCGACCGTAACAGTCGCGCGGCTCCAGAATGAAGCGCCTAGAACCTCTCGGCCACCCCGACCGGCGCAAAATTCCTGAAAACATCACAGAACAACAAAAAATGAAATTTGTTGCCAGCAGGTAAGAAGGAGAAGCAAAATTATGGGGAACAGGCGTGAGTACCACATGAAAACCATGTAAAGAATTTGTTCATGCATTCTTGAATCAAGACTGGTCTTGCAGCACACAAAACAGAGCGAAACGCGAAGTATTTGTAGGCAGAAGGTTTGATGGTGAAAAAAGTCATTATACCACAAATGGATAGGAGTAAGGTACTAGAAAGTCCCGCACCGAAGTTCAATGGCGTCAAGATATTAATAAACCTGGAATAGACAGCCAGCTTCTGTCAGAGGCCGCAATAAAAAAAAAAAAAAAAAAAAAAAAAAAAAAAAAAAAATGCCAAATCTATACTGCATTTCTTTATGGGAGACAAAGCTATCAGTTCAGTTCTACAAAGCATTATGTGGGGGTAGATTACAGCGTTGAATTTCAGAAAGTTGTGACTGAAATGCCTCGTTCTACCAAGAAAATGCCACCACAACAATTATTAGATGAAATGTCGATCAGCGACTTGAAAAATATTACGAATACTAAACCTCAAGGGGCAATAACGTTCTTTTTTTTGCTAGGTAATTGACGGTTAGCAGGTGCCCGAGTTAACTACCAGCATACTTCATTTACTTTCCCTGCTTTAGGTTTTCCCCTCCTTTCATTGAGAACTACGTACGCCTGCTTTAACATCTTTCACTATTAGTGTTAAGATGAGCAAATTTTCTTATCCTGAACGTGACAAAGAAACAAGCTGTGACACAAACAAACTAACCCAGCAGAATAAACATCTGCACAGTACAGGAAGAAACAGACATTTGTTGGAATTACGTGGATAGGCCCGAGCATACAACGTATAGGATTACAGATACACGAGGAAGAGAACGCAGGACATAGTTAGTCCAGTAATGGCGCCACAATAAAGGCCATTTGCTGGCAAAAAAATGGGGTAGAAGATTTAATTTTTTTGTCTTGTGTATATAGTTGAGAGTATGTAGAATCCAAGTTTTAGATCTTCAGAATCCTCGGGACAACTTTTTGTGGAAGAAATACACGAAATTTCGGCACTTTTTTCAGATTTTCCCCTATTACTCGGAAACCATGCATTCTACTGAAAATGTTACCAAAATGAAAGATCATTAAAGTTTGCGTCGAATGATCTACTTAAATTTCAAAATCGGTGCCACCGTTTGGCCAAAAAGTCGGCTCCAACGCCTGTATTTCCGGCTACTCAAAATGAAAAAGTAAAATTTTCAAAGTTGTAGAGCTTGACGTTTCATGTTACAAAAGCACCGTCACAGTCGAATCTTCGATCACTCAAGAAGATATCTGATTTTAATAAACACTGCTTTTATTGTGGCGAGGAAACTGATTCTAATAGGGAGAAACTTAGCACACGTCTTACACAAAGTGTAATATTGTTCATAAAGTGATAAAAGTTGAATTAAGAGATATTGTTATTGCAGTAGCGGAAATTCAAGGTAATGACTCGGCTCGCGAAGTGTTGTAACATATCGGTAATGAGATTGTGCTGAAGACGCTCATTGTCATAGATTTTGTCAGAGGGATTTTTACCGGCCAATCTGGAGTGGAGGAAAATAAGTATGTCCTGATTCCACACAGATAGATGAAGCAATGAAAATGATTTCTTCCTGCATCAAACAATCAGAGAAGTGCCAATTTACTTTGCAGGAGTTAAAGAGCCGAATCACGAATGGCTGGAAGGCATTGTAAGACAATAAAAACCCGACTCTTCCTGAAGTATGGTGAAGATATAATGATCGCTAGCAGACATAAAAAGAGCACGGCAGTATGTTTCAAAAGCACAGGCTATAAAGTACTGTCTGATAGTTTCTTCCACAACAAGCTATCACATCCACGAGACGAGCGTCTGAGAATTGTATGCGCTGCTGCAGGGGACATCTGCACACAAGTCTATGATACATTGCAATAACCCCCCCCCCCCTCCTCCCCACTTTCCCTCTCCCCCAACCTGGTAATTTCTTCTCAGATGTCCAATTAGTGATCCCTGAATCATCGATTCATTTTTTTAAGTGGTTGATTTGGAAAAACAAACGAGGAACTTTAGACAAATGGAAAGAAAAGTATGTTGCTTTGTCATATGGAGTGGTTTCTGCAGTAAGTCCATGGTCATTTCTCTCTTCACAATTGACTGGACTCAGTACATTCATGTACAAAAGATTCGAATTATTGGCGACGCTCTTAATGCAATTGGATTCGGAGCTCCATACCTGGAAGCTTACCTATTTGATGATGATGATGATGATGTGATGGTGATGTATGGTTTGTGGAGCCCTCAACTGCACGGTCATCAGCGCCCGTGCAAAGTCCCAATTTTTACATAGTCCAATTGAGCCACTTTCACGAATGATGATGATGAAATGATGAGGACAACACAAACACCCAGTCCCCGGCCAGAGCTACCCATTTGAGACGCCTTCGATTGCCCGACCTGAGTATCCTAACATAACCACTGAAGGATTCATCCATTTCATCTCTGATAACACCGATTTTAACATCTGTATGTTTGACGCGTTGAATACCTTCCATTCCATGGGAGGAATCACGGCAGTTACTCCATACACAGCTATGGAATCGGGAAAGAAGACGTTCAGTTTCTGAATGTTTGTCTACAGCTGGCTACCTCAGTTGCTCACCTATCAAAAAGCAAATGATGTTGACTTAAGCAGTATTATTATGGCGTTGAGAAATTAATAAAACATGACCAATGATGATTTTTTGTCACTTTCTATCAACCACTTTATCTGATGACGATGAAAATTGTTAGAATCGAAGGCGATGATTTAGAACATGTCATTGTAAGATTAGGTGGTTTTCACGTTCTAATGTCGTTCTTTGAGCGCATCGGCATAATAATGGCAGGGAGTGCGTAGAGAGACTTATTGTCCACAGTATTTGCTGAAAACTGCTTGGATAAAGTTTTAAGAGGGAAATTCTACACTCGAGCAGTAAGAACTCATGCACTGATTCAATGGTATTGTCATATTACTTCTTTCTGATATTTAAATTGTGTTTTTCCAAATATTGTCATGCCCTTTTATTTGATCATTTGTACTAATTTTTGTATTACTTGTACTTAAATACATATTGGTGATTGTTGTATACTTGGTTTTCATTTTAGCTTCCCACTCTTACCATTTAAGACAAGGATAAAAATGAATAAAAATACACATGAATAAAAATACCCGTGAATGGAGAAAATCAAGAAGAAGATATACAGAGAAAACACACATGTGCTCATCAGAGAGCCGTCTTCCCACTGGAAATTTCATTTCACTGAATAACTTTGACTTACGAAAAAAAAGAACAACAAAATTTTGGCTTTGAAGTGTAGGAACGCTTAATAGTGCTTCAACAGCAAAACTAGATGCTTCTATAATATGAAATTTCATGCTGTATATCTTTGATAACTTGGCATTTTTCATTTGGAGTAACCACTTTTGAGTTACAGGCTTTGGAGACGACTTTTTGACCAAGTTGATAAAAATGAACGATCTTTGACAAACGGCTGCACCAATTTAATGCTCTTTCATTTGATAATAGTAATGTGTCAGAACAGACATGTCGTTACTCTTTAGTGTGAACTGAAACGGCAAAGTTGTTTCCGCTATAACGAATTATGGTATACTGATACGCTAGGAACAGTCCTGCCAGAGTGATTTATAGTAAACGGAGAGTTGTGGTTATCAGGCGACAGAGAAGTTGGCCAGTTACTTACGAAGAGAGGAACGAGGTAAATAGAGAGTTATAGATTAGCGGACATAAAAGTCGGCCTAACATTTACATAGAGAGAAAGGAGGAATATGGTTTCTAGGCGACAGGGAAGTTGGCAGTCACTAATGAAGAGTGAGAGAGGAAAGGCAAAAGGCGACGTGTAAATCGGCCGTTAGGTATTATGTACGGGCGAAGTGCTTTCCACCGATTATTTTATGAACTACAAAGGAGTAGATATATTATCGCATAGGACACAACACTGACATGGAAATCTCATTAAAGACATAAAAGTAGGAAATAAAATTTAAATAGAAAGCTACGTAATGTGAAGGATACAGAGCAATGACACACATCGGTTTTAAACATGAAAGGAATTCGGAAATTCGGTAATTTTTGGTAAGGTCTTATGGGACCAAGTTGCCGGTAAGGGTGGTCGAGCGGTTCTAGGCGCTTCAGTCCGGAACCGCGCGGCCGCTACGGTCGCAGGTTCGAATCCTGCCTCGGGCATGGATGTGTGTGACGTCCTTAGGTTAGTTAGGTTTAAGTAGTTCTAAGTTCTAGGGGACTGATGACCTCAGATGTTAAGTCCCATAGTGCTCAGAGCCATTTGAACCATGGGACCAAGCTGCTGAGGCCATCGGTTCCTAAGCTTACGCACGACTTAATCTAGCTTAAACTAACTTACGCTAAGGACAACCCACACGCCCATGCCCGAGGGAGGACTCGAACCTCCGACGGGCGGAGCCGAGCGGACCGTGACAAGTCGCCTCCGCCTCAGAGCGCGCGGCTATCCCCCGCGGCACAAAGGAATTCGGAATAAGGTAATTAGCTTCTACGTATTACAAAGTCACGTAATGCTCGTATATGAAAGTCAGTAGAAAATACACAGTCATTACATGATTAGAGTTCCACCAGCACTTTTTGTAGTAACAATGACACTCAAATGTAGAAGCAATGATACCTCATACTGTGAAATGAGAAAAACGGTTTGATAAATGAGGGTTTCTGCATTATGTTCGAATCAAGATTCTGAAACGTTCTCTCGATGTACCTGTGAATCGCATATTTTATGCCTCCGTAAGTAAGATTTAAAGAGCATAGCGGGTGACGCAGGCTAGCGGCGTGAATCATTACGTAAGAGGATCATAGTAACAGGTGGTGCGAGCAAGCACGGAGCTCTTAAGAGTGCCAAGGGCAACGGCCCAGCTGTATATAGACTCAGCTATGACCAAAACTAAAACATTGGTGAACCACTGCCGTAGTGCGATGTAAAAGTGGCAGTGTTTATAAACACCCAAAATCAAACCAAAACGTTACCTATTATGTTTTTATATTGTAATAGTTTATGAAAATAAGTTTATTCAGAATTTGTTTAAAATTATTAGGAAAGTAATTTTAAGCATTTTGTATTGTTTCATAGAATTGTACTAGAGTCGTATGCTGAGGTTTTAGGAAGGACAATGGACTGACAGTTTTTGAACTCAGCACCAGTTTGGAAAGTCTGGATTTTCACATATTCAAGACCACATCATGGACAACACAATCGTCACTATGTGGGCTGCCTGCGTATGTTCTGACAAAAGGTTTGAGTATAAAGTTCTTCCATCTCTATGTATTTGTGAAATGTATTTATTTGGAAACATGTGAGGTGGACGTCTTTATGACCCATTCAAATATAACTACGTGCAGAACGACATGGTGAGAAAAAGAGTAAAGTGTAAAGAATGTTTCATCGAACTGAAAGGACGGCAATGCGCCGATAGTAGTTGTATAGCAGCGTAACTTTTAATGCCAAATAGTTGGTCAATTTTAAAGAACGACATTGTGACAAAAGTGAATAACTATGCAAATTCTTCACGAGAAATATTTTGTTGAATATAATCGACGGCATTGCACCGATAGTAGCATAACAGCAATATAAAATTTCTGATTGATTGAAACTAGGCTAGGAGATAGCGAACTGCTATAAAGCATTCTATCAGAATTGGTAGATTATAAGTTAAGAAAAAGACTATCAACGACATAAAGGTGCAGAACAATGCTACTTTGAAAATCTTCACTACTTAAAGAATAATGTGATTAGTGTTGAAAGTGTAACTTTTGATTAATGATTTTTGGATATAAGTTTATGCACGAATTTATTGAGGGTGGAATTAGTTTTTTCTAATCACAAAATAATTAAGTTTATGATTGTAATAATGTAATTTATAATTCGAGAATGAAATATACATAGCAAATTCTAGTTTCGAAAAAAAATAACGATTCATAATTATAGTGGAATGGTATGGCTCTCGAGAGATGATAGCCAACATTTAAAAAAAAAATTTAGTAAAAATTTGCTTATTTCCCAAATTGATTGTTCTCTGTGAGAACCTCTCAATTTTTAGAAATCTCAGAAGCAGGGAGATGTGTAATATTTCTCGCTATGCAGCTACGAGGAAGCTCTTCTTAGAGCAGTTGAAAAGGTAGCAGTGGGAAGATGACAATGTGGTGTGAGGTACCGGTGACAGGTGGTTTACTCAGTACGAGTATCGTGAGGAAGATCGCCTAAATTGTGGTTCTCCTCCACTGCTGCATTCGGAAGAAGCGCGTCAAAATGATAAGCTACTGTTATTATTGATATTAGAAAAAGTAAACAGAGTATTTACTTGCATTTCACATTAAAGAATCTCTCAATAGCAGGCTATCAGTCCATTATTTTAAAAATCTTAATAACCAGCAGAATAATAAACAACTGCTAAAGGAAAATCGTCATATGCAGCTGCAGAAGCTCTCCTTGGAGCAGTTGAGAAGTCATAAGTGGGAAGATGACAAAGTGGTGTCAGGTGCCGGTCGCAGATGGTTTATTCGGTGCGGGTATGATGTGAAAGACAGCCTAAATTGTCGTCCTCCTCCGCGAATAGCTGCTGTGTTCGGTAGTAGCACGACGAATGATAAAGCACCGTTATTAATATTAGAAAAACTAAACAGCATATTTACTTGCATTTCGTATTAAAGCATCTCTCAATAGCACGCTATCATTCCATTATTTCAAAAATGCTAATAACCAGCAGAATAATAAACATATAGCAGAATATTAAACTTATGGCAGCTAGCCTGGATCTTTTCTTTTCAAAATGTCTTATTCTGACGTGTACTACGCTGCGGGCGCAATCGAACGATGATAATGTTGGGAAATGTTTCTGGATTTCAGTAGAGTGCGATAATGTGGTGGACAGGAATGGTGTGAAGTGTGGTAGTGGGCGGGGGGGAGTGCTCTGGTCATGTCCACACCTGCGTGCACGCGGTAGTGTGTGTGTGTGTGTGTGTGTGTGTGTGTGTGTGTCTTTACTACACTTTTACGTATATAAATTTTTTGTGTATGGCACGTTACCTTATAATGGTTCAGTTTTTACTGAAGTAATATCAGCTGAAGCAGAGATTAAGGCAAGACTGCAAGGAGGAAAGAGATGCTATTACTATACACGGTAATTTTTTTCACCATGTACGAACTCTTGAGATTGATTGATGAGAAAATGGTTCAAATGGCTCTAAGCACTATGGGTCTTAACAGCTGAGGTCATCAGTCCCCTAGACTTAGAACTACTTAAACCTAACTAACGTAAGGACATCACACACATCCATGCCCGAGGCAGGATTCGAACTTGCGACCGTAGCAGCCGCGTGGTTCCGGACTGAAGCGTCTAGAACCGCTCGGCCACGACGGTCGGCGGATTGATGAGAGGATACGTAACACCAGGTCTAATGAACTTACGTTCGGAAATGCATGGTTTCTTTGCTACAAACCATTTATTCAATCATACTTGGTTACAGAGATTGCGGTCTAATACGCGCTGTACCTTGCAGCCACAGTTACAGTATGCATGGTTTCCTCCTAGAGGGTGGTACTGTTCCTCATACGTCATGCCCTAGCGCTCTCTCCTGCAGTAGTAGTTGGTACTGTTGTGTCTGATTCATTTCTCTTGCTGACTCACCTTGAAGTGGATGTTATATAGCGTTGTACGTATTCGAATTGAGAGCTTGCTGCCATGATGTTTATTTACGGAAAGGCAAATGGCAACGTGCAGCAAGATTGTATCAGGAGGCCTATCCCCGCAGAACAACCACAGGATTCAAAATTGCAACAGTGTTTCGCCATTTGTCTGAGCAGGATCGTTTCAGGACACCAGACTTGGTGGAAAATGTGATTGACACTGTGGAAGGCGACCGCCGTGTCAGCACCAGGCAGTTGGCCCGCCAGTATAGGGCAAGCCAGACGACCGTGTGGAACATTCTCCATGACAATTGTTACTACCTTGATTACTTAAGTGCCTGCAGTGCTTACTAGCGACAAACTTTCCACATCGGGAGCAGTTTTGTCACTGGTGTCTTCACAATGTATCCACGATTCCGGGATTTGTGTCATCCAGTTATCACAGATGAGACAACCTTTACGCGGAGTGTTATCTTCAACTTTCATAACAGTTAACTGTGGGATAATATGTAGAACCCCCATGATATGGAGACAGCGAACCATCACTATCGGTGCAGCCGGAATGTGTATGCCGGGATAATAGGCGGCCATATTTTGGGGCCGTTCTTCCATCTACGCCACCTAACAGGTTGGAACTATCGGCTTTTCTTGCGGGTGACTTTGCCTCCCCTGAGGGAAGGAGTGCCACTGATGATTAGAAGGGTTATGTAACTGCTACATAATGGTGCTCCAGCCCACTTCGCTATTAACGTCCGCACGTATCTCAATGGTGTCTTCCCTGGTAGATAGATCGGACAAGGGGGTCCAGTTGCATGGGCAGCTCGTTCACCGGTCCTCAACCTGTGCGATTTCTAGTTATGGGGTCATCTCAAAAGCATCGTGTATGCAGAGCCCATTCCAGATGTGGAGACACTGGAGCAGCGTATTCATGCTGCCTTTGACACTGTTCGGATGCAGCCAGGCTGTACACTGTGTGACATCAAAGTCAATGATAACCTAAGAAATATAACGAGAGTACAGTTGCACACTGTTTGGGTATAAACTCGGGGACAAAATACACATAAGCCATATAATAGTAACGTTGAAGCACATGCAAACCATTTTCAAAACATACCGTCTGCATGGTACAGAGCGTATTTGACCGCAGTCTCTGCAATAATGTATGACTGAATGAATGGTCCCCAGCACGGAAACCTTGCAATTCCGGATGTAAGTTCATTTGACCTTTTCTGTCCCGTATTCTCTCATCGATCAAACAGCAAAAATTGTACACGGTGAAAAAAATCACCCTATATTATCGCCATATTAAAATCCAGAAACATTTCCCAACATTATCATCGTTCGATTGCGCCCGCAGCGTAGTACACGTCAGAATAAGACATTTCGAAAAGGAAAGGTCCAGGCTAGCTGCCATAAGTGTAATATTCTGTTTTACGACAGCTGTTACACAACGGTATAAATCTAATTAGAGAAACCTCAATTAAACAAAGAACAATGTTCATACCTACAGTTTATCTAGGATAAATATCAAACAATGTATATACACTACTCAGAACCACGCACATTCAACTGCCCTTCTGTACTGATAACAATCTTGCAACAAAACTGCATTTAAGCACGTCCAAAATCTTAGAATATACCAGTATGTAAATATAAAAAATTACCTGTGACAATTGCAGTCATATACATATATATTGGCCAAACAGTACGAAATTCCAGTATCAGCTTTTAAGACCACACCAGAAACAGTGACATTAATCAATCTGGTTCCTTTTTACATCTAAAAAACCAACACCACGCACCCGAGAAAATTGAAACTATATTATAAATACTACACAGAATACCGAAAGGACTCACTGTGAACATACTTGAAGAGTTGGAGATATATAGTCCATTAAATTTCGGGGATGCAGCCGCGCAAATAAAATTTCCTCCACTGATATTTCGGCCGCGTATCGTCCGGCCATCCTCAGAGTGAGTCACAAAACTGACGACAAAATGCCAAGCGCGGCCTTATATTCTCCACCGCGGCGGTACTGCGCATACAGATCACAGATGCTGGTCGGCGGCAAAGAAATACGCTTACACATGCATCGCCTTTGTCGAAGACGTACAGACATTCGATTCGCTTATCGATGTATATTCGGCGGCGGTGATACCGTAACGACTTCTCTGCAGTTTAATTACCCAAGAGCCGGATTTCATGCTTGTCCAAATTGAAATCATTATCTCTATTTATTAATTTATTAGCTAATCTAATCTCTATTGCATCCTTGAAGACACATTCCCAAAAGGAAGAGGTGGATGTTAAAATCTTCACATCACTTTAATTCATTGAATGCCTCTATCAATACAATGTTCGGTCACAGCTGACTTGTTTGGCTGTGATAAGCGTGTGTATCTTCGATGCTCCACACATCTCTCATGAAAGGTGCAAAGCATGGAATCCGTCTCGTGGTGTAATTAAACTGCAGAGAAGTCGTCATGGTATCACCGCTGCCGAACATACATCGATAAGCGAATTGAATGTCTGTACGCTTTCTCCGCAGGCGGCGCATCCGTAAGCGCATTTCTTTGCCGCCGAACAGCATCTGTGACCTGAATGCGCAGTATCGCCGCAGTGGAGCACATAAGGCCGCGCTTGGCATCTTGTCGTCACACCAACGCCCGTCTCTTTTATCCCACTGCTTGCGTTCGTCAGGGCTCCATCCTTTCACCTCTCCTTTATCTCCTGTACACTGCCGATATGCCCAAGCCATCCTCTCCTATCCACCTCCTCCAATATGCTGATGACACTGCCTTCCTGGCTCTCTGTCCTACCCTTCAACGGTCCCAACGCACACTCCAAACCCACCTTGACCAGTTCACCACTTGGTGTAACCAGTGGTTCCTTTGTATCAACCCCTCCAAAACCCAGCCAATCACCATAGGCCGCACCATCCGCTCCTTCTGTCTCCACGATTTCTATGTCACCATTTATGTTCGTCCCATCTAGCTCACCAAGGTATATAACCCTGTGATATACCTTGGTCTCACCCTCGATTGTCACCTCACCTGGACCCTTCATCTCCTGACCATCCAGCAGAAAGCCTGTTCCCACCTCTGCCTCCTGAAACTCCTGTCTGGTCGGACATGGGTATTGCATCCTCCCACCATCCTCCACACCTGCAAACCCTCATCTGTCCTCTCCTCTGTTATACCAGCGTCCCCTGGACTTCCGCCCCCCCCCCCTCCTCCGCTTTTACAAGGCCCTCTGAATCCTCAAGTGCCACGCACTCCGCCTTGCCTTCCTTATCCACCTTCCTTCCCCCACATGACTCCTGTATGACCTCTTCCCCTTCCCCCATCTCCACCTTTTCCTCCAACATACCCGCATCCTTTACGCTGTCCACAGGCTTGATCCCCCCACCCCCTAGATTCCTCCTTCCTCTCCACCCCCCCCCCCCCTGTCTGCCTGTTGCCGCACCTCTATCGCTGTATCCCTCCCTTTCTCCACCTCCACACCCTCCATCTCCTTCATCAGTGCAATTGCCAGCACCTCCCCCTCCCGGATGTTGAACTTCGCCGTGACATCTACCCTCCCTTTGGCCTTGTTCTCCCCCCTCCCCTGGGCCTCCCTTTTCCTCTCCCCTCCTTCTCCCAGAGTGGATTTTCCTCCATCCCTCCCTGAGTCCCTGCACCCTCTCCTTGACTGTTTTCCTCTCCCATCCCTTCCCTCCCCAGCCCTCTTCTGCGCGCCCCCTGCCTCATCCCCCTTTCTCTCCCCCCCTTCTCGCCTCCTTTCCTCTTCTCCCTTGTCCCCCCCCCTCCAACAGATCCTCTCAGGTTTTTTATTCATTATCAAGTGTGCTGCAGTAGTGTTGTGTTTGGTGCTGTTATACAGTGTCACCTAGTGATGTGGTTGTGATTGTGTGCTCGACCTGTATATAGTCGATGATTGTTCATGTGCTTTTTATAGCGTGGCCGCCTTTTACGTTGTTTTTGCCTTGAGTGTGTTTTTTTAAGTGTGCTTCAAATTGCCAACTGTGTTCTTTAAACTTTATGTCGACTTTTAACTGCCCCCCAGTGTATGTCCCCATATTAGTGTATATTTAGACTCCCATCATCTCCATTACCAGTTTTTTTTATGTCCCCCTTTTTATCCCCCTTCCTGTATTTTATAAAGTCTTTTGGCTGAAGAGCGGTGGACTGTGCCGCTGCCAGCCCTCCCTTGCCCGTGTGGGGCAGGAGAATGAAATTACAATAAAGGAAAAAAAATCTTGTCAGTCTTGTGACTCACTCTGAGGATGGACAGACGATACGCGGCTGAAATATCAGTGGAGGAAATTTTATTTGCGCGGCTGCATGCCCGAAATTTAATGGACTATTCATTACGCCACGAGATGTGGAAAATGCACAATTGGAGATATATTCATATAAAAGACTATCCACACGAAATACTAAACAAACATACAGACTTTAAACATAAATATTATCTCGAAAGCTTCATTGACATACTGGAACACAAAAGGGGATAGTGCACATGGACAACAAAACCTACTCTGATCAAAGATACAATTTACAGCAAAATCCAATCAGTGAAATATTACGCTTTGTAAACATGTAGCATAACAGTAAATGAACTGTCAAATAAATGTCAAATCGTACTTTATAGTGAACGAACTATCAAATACATGTCAAAACGTATTCCATACCAGAACATGATTTTCACTCTGCAGCGGAGAGTGCGCTGGTATGAAACTTTCTGGCACATTAAAACTGTGTGCCGGACTGAGACTCGAACTCAAGACCTTTGCCTTTCGCGGGCATGTGCTCTACCAACTGAGCTACCCAAGCACGACTTTTGCACCCTCGTCACAGCTTTACTTCCGCCTGTACCTCGTCTCCTACTTTCCAAACTTTACAGAAGCTCTCCTGCGAACCTGGTAGAGCACTTGCCCGCGAAAGGCAAAGGTCCAGAGTTCGAGTCTCGGTCCGGTATACAGCTTTAATCTGCCAGGAAGTTTCGTATTCCATACGTTTATAATTATTACTAGTCACATAATCTCTTCGAATTAGAAAATAACAGTTTATTATAGATGCAATATGGACATAAAATCGAACTAGATGCAAGTACCAATGTAATATTCCATCACGTGGACAACCAGCATACTGGAGAATGGAGGACGAGTCATAATACAAAACAAGATGAGCTATACACGGATCCCAACATCGTTGGTGTGATAAAAAACAAACCACTCCAAAGGGATGGATATGTATTGAGAATGGAAGAAACGAGATGGTCCAAAATTGTAATAGACTGGATACCATCAGCCAGCAGACCCGTGTGAAGACCAAGGAAGCGAGGGATGGATGGAGTAAAACAAGATTTGCGACAGCATGGAGAACTGGAAATAAATAACAGGCCGCAGAAGTAGATGGAGAGCCCTGACTGTGAAGTCGCGCGGTCCTCTGGCGTGATAGTGCAGAGTGAAGTGAGAAACGTATGATAAGCAGTATATCATAGAGAACATGGTTCTTCTTTTGGGGCTGTTTTGATCGTTTCGCAAATTTTCTGTTTCGTTTTTACGGACCTACGAATAAATTACTCTTCCTGAAGAGTTATTACGGCATGAAACTGCCATGTCTGTAACTCTAAACATATTGGTGTGACTACCAGGAATTAAAAATCTGATGAAACATAGTGCGAAGATCATTGAAGAGCGCGTGCACCCATTCGACAACATTTAATGTAGGAACACCACCACTACGCTGTAAGAAAACCAATCTTACGTAATAATAACACAAGATAGAGCACTCTCGCTGTCCAAGAAGAGTATTTCTTACAAATAGCTACAAAAAATCTAAAATATGATCAGTGATAAAGAAAGCACCAAAATAAGAACAATATATAAACTTACCATATAATAAAAATATCTGACTAAGGAGAAATAGCCATATAGAGACACACACATATACACTCATTTCCTCTGCATTTTTTACGACGAACATAAAAGAACGAAACATTAAATACTTATACGAAACAAAACTCAGATGTCGCTTTGCTACGTGCTTCACGTTTAAACTGTACAACTGTTTTAGCGCTTACAGTCATAACTGATCTCAGGCAAGCCGAGTAAAATGGCGTTGTGGTTAAGTCACCAGACACGAGTCCGTTAGTAGAGCAGTTTAAATCAGGGTATCCAAACATTCTTTTTTTTCTCTAGATCACTCGAGATGAATACCAGAATGGTTTCTTTGGTGAACTGTCCCATACCTGATCTGTCCGAGCTTGTGCTGTCTCTAATAACCACGTCATCGACAGGATGTTATTATCTAATCTCACTTTCCTAAACGTAAGTCTGAAAAGGAGAACTGGACTTGGATGTCAGCGAGTACCTTTGGAAATTGTGGAAAGTTTTTTAACCAAGTTCCCCAAATTCGTATAACTATGGTCTCCGATATTCACAGATCGTCCTAAATGTAGATAATTAACTTGACTATTGTATGTAATTACTTCCTTAATAATCTTGATTTGTCTCTGTCGTATTTCGTAAAGTTCTAAAATTGAAAAACTCAAAATATAGCATCGTTTTCAGATAGAATCACAGGATATTTTGGGTTTGCGTAATTAACTTACACTTGGAGATCGGTATGGATTTCTGTGCCGGTATGTCCATAGTTTACCGGCAACTATTTTTAAGGTATTTTCCTTAGTCTATACATGCGGAGGGCAAATTTCAGTTGTATATACTTACTGTGCTAAAAATGTCTTAAGTGTTCATACTCAGTCCGTCTGCTGGACATGTCTCCCTGACTTTAAGGTACTGATGTTTTCCCCCTGCCGGCAAAATGCCCACCACCGACCTGCAACTATTTGCTGCAGAACAATTCCAAGTCATAAGTGTTGCAAAAATTTGATTATCCGAAACTGCACACAGATATAATTTCTTCAGTTGCAGTTGAAAAGCATCATTTTCATATCGCATCAACTACATTAGAGTACACATTGCACTTTACTACATTTGCTTTTCATAAAGAAGCAAGCGAGTCACGTTTTTTGTTTCGTTTGGATTAAAATTATCTGTAATCACGAAATCTGAAAGAAACTTGGAAGTCCACTGCTTCAGTCTGTAACTCATATCTACTTGTAAACACACAAAAACACACGCGCGCACACACACACACAAGCGCGCACGGGCGCACACACGCTCACGTACGCACGCATACAGTCACCACTAGCGTTACGTTTGGGTTGAAGGACGAATTAGAGACGTCTGAGGAATACAGTGAGCATTCATCATGCCAGCGATGGACAATCGTGACCAACGATCGGGTATACATCAACAAGTTATGCCCAGAACACTTGTCAACCAGAGAAGTTGCGGCAGGTGTGCACCGGAGTCAAAGTGGTGTGGTGAGCACATGGAATTGGTTCCAACTGACAGATAGTGTTGAGAACTTACGCCACACAGGCCGTCCACCTTGGACAGCTGCACAGTAGATCGCTATCTAAGACTCTTTAGTCATAGAAACAGTTGGCTGAGTGCTCCAGAACTGAAATCGGCTTTCGAAGAGGCTACACAATGTACTGTATCGCATCAAACTGCTAGGAGACGAGTACATGATGCGAATCTCTATTCCCAACGACTATGGTGAGCACCTCGTCTTACACCACAACAGCATGGATTCCGTTACAGGTGAATAAGAAATTTTGCAGATTGGTGTCGGGTATCGTTTAAGGAAGAAAGTCGGATGTATTTGTACCCTTATAATCGCAGATAGCGTACATGGAGACAACCCAATAATATTGAACGCTTCTAACGCTGTATACTACATGTACAACAATGTGATGGTGGAGTGATATTCTGGGGTGGCGTCACATGGGATCACTGCACACATCTCAGTTATTGAGGGTAATTTCACAGCTCTACGGTACAGAGACGGGATTCTGCAGCCAACAGTGGGACAGTATGGCCAACATTTTGGTGACAATTACGTCTTCATGGTTCTCGAGGGCCCATCGTGATGTTCTAGTGAATACTTTCCTTCGGCATGTTAGGATCACCGAAATGGAGTAACCTGCCTGTTCCCCGGACATTAACAATACGGAACGTGTGTGGGGTCGTTTGAAATGAGCTGCTTTTGGACGACGACAATGATCATGTACTCTGTTTGACTTATGCGGAATCTCCATTGAAGAGTGGGACAGCTTGGAGCAGGACAGGCTTGATGATCTCATTGATGGTACGCCACGACGGATTCAGGCCAGCATCCGAGCAAGACTTTCCACCACGTATTGACGTTGCTGAGGAATACTGTGAAAAATCTTCCATGGGAAACAGACGATTTTGACGTTACACTTTTTTTTTATCTGATCATATTGTAGATGAATATACGTGTATGTCTTAGAGCCAAATACTTTTTCTGTGCCATTATCTTCAAAACAAAGGTTGCACAAAAGTTTTTCGGTGTGTGTACTACTCCAGAAACGTCAGACGTCCTTTAAAAGGTAACTTAAACTGATTTAAATCATACTTTAGTAAGTATATACGTTTTCCAACGTTTAATGACAATCCGTAACAAAACGAACATCATTGTCTGTTGTCAGAATTGAATTTCTTCTCCATCCTTTCCTAAAATAAAGGTCACTTATTTTCTTAATTTTTGAAATGAATTTTGCCGGCTGAAGTGACCGAGCGGTTCTAAGCGCTACAGTCTGGAACCGCGCGACCGCAACGGTCGCAGGTTCGAATCCTGCCTCGGGCATGGGTGTGTGTGATGTCCTTAGGTTGGTTAGGTTTAAGTAGTTCTAGGTTCTAGGGGGCTGATGACCTCAGAAGTTAAGTTCCCATAGTGCTCAGAGCCATCTGAACCATTTTTTTTAAATGAATTTCTCGTGAGGGCCCTTACAGTTTACGCTGAGTAATACAATATTATTTAAATAAGTCATATGACATCAGTTTTTTTTATAAACACTAAACGATAAGGCGACTATATTAACGTTTCAATTACTTCCACGATAGCAGAACCTATTTGATTAACGGTCACCTGCGAAGACAAATCCTATGTATTTATATTTTAATATTTTTCCGTCTACTTCGAAGTGTAAATTACATGCCGATTCTTACTTTTCGTTTCGTGACTATTTTTCTTTCCACACGTGTAACGCTTTTAGATTACGTGTTACGTATGTATCTCTTTAGCGAGTCACTAAACTAGGATATTTGCTTTATTTGTAGAAGCATGTTTCGTTCCAGAATTAATCGACATTCTTTTTGAGAGCATTATGGCAGACCACCAGCAGGCAGTTTATCCTGTTTATATCAAACTGCAGGAATGATATGATAAACATTGCCATCCAATCAATAAACGCTATTAAGTCAAATAAGTTTGTTTACACAAGATTTGCAACATTTGCTCATTCGTATGTGTTAAATAAATCCGGGCTCGCTTCCTCATTAGTGCATTTGGCACAGCGACCGCAGTCTGTCTGAATCGAATCAAACGCTGAAAATTCATGCGTTACTAAAGCAGAAACTTCTGCAATATTGTAAATATTTAAATCGAACAGTGCATTACTGGAGGTGAGATGAGCATACGTAATCAAAAAGTTAGTTGTCATCCAGTTTAAAATGGGTTATCAAACCAAAATCGCCAATTAATTATACAATAGGCAACATGATATCTCTAAATCATGTTTTGACAGGGAAAACCATTAGAATAGTTAATTATCTCACAACACACACCTACAAAAGGATCCTGCATATCATTAGCTTGAATGACACTGTGAGGCAGTGGGTGTAAATTGCACATTTATCTTGTTTATAGATAGATTTATAGAGAATAAGAATCGGGTTTCCTAATGGCTTTAATTTGTTGACCTGGTCCAGAAACAGTGAGAATACCTCACTTTTCATGCATGTATCCCGAATCTGAAATGTGTACAGCTATACCATGTAGCATGCCCTCCGAATAGGGTGTTCTGTTTCTCAGTCCTTTCTTTTCTGTGAAAGATGGTATAAGACAGCATTTGAACACACCTCGACAATTAAGATAGATCGTTTCTTGTGACCACCAGCTTCAGCATACACCATAAAAGAGAATTTCTCACCTGTGATAGCATGATAGTGGTGGTGGTGGTTAGTGTTTAACGTCCCGTCGACAACGAGGTCATTAGAGACGGAGCTCATGCTCGGGTTAGGGAAGGATTGGGAAGGAAATCGGCCGTGCCCTTTCAAAGGAACCATCCCGGCATTTGCCTGAAGCGATTTAGGGAAATCACGGAAAACCTAAATCAGGATGGCTGGAGACGGGATTGAACCGTCGTCCTTCCGAATGTGAGTCCAGTGTGCTAACCACTGCGCCACCTCGCTCGGTGATAGCATGATAGTCGTTTTGTTTCCCCTTTCAAAGTACCTTCCCTGATTTGAATGTCAGTTGAAACTGATTGCGTCAACAGCAAACATGCATGTAGATTCTCCCCATATATTAAGTTCATCATACACACTGTTTAGACCTTACCAACCCCCTCTCTGTTAAGATCTTTCCATCTAGTGTGTGACAGAGCTTCAGCCTACCGCACACTTAAGATGCGGTGCCTTTCCCGAAAAGAATACAGCCAGTCGCACACTGTCATCACCCTTATACTGTTCAACTTATATTTGAGGCTATTCTTCGTATAAAACTTAAATGGAAGTTGCCTTATGTCTATGAGCGTAATGGAATGAATTTCGAGTCCAACATGAAAATATGGTGAAATAAATGCTCCTTCAAAAGCTGTGTCTTTACCAGTTTACCTTTTGTCTAAATTTCATGTGATAAGGCTAAATAGGAGAGTGTTCCCGTATCAGTTGATTCGTTCCACAACTGTAGCAAGTGGCATTTTCTTTTCTTCAACATGTTTTATTGCTCATCCATATCTTCTACATTCCATTCCCCGCCACCTTTTGAGTCTAACACAGAAAATAGTTATTAAGATGAGGATATAAGGTAAGACAGATCTCGACATGTGCTGTGATCTCCCACATATGCATCGTCGAGACCACCCTCCCCCGAATTCCGGCAGTTCCCAATCATTAAATAGGTCTAACAGCAGATTACAAATACTTCTCTGTTTCTTTAATAGTTCCCGTCATCACTAGCCTCCCAAGGATATTCGAAACATCCCTGGGTCCGGAAATACTGTTGGCACTAATCTTGAAGTAAGAACAGTTAATTACGAAGTATTACAGTCCTGCCTACGGAAATTCTATGGAACTCGCCTGTGCTTGTGAACAGGTGTTTCTTAGTTCAGATTACTTTTAAAATCATCTCGTTCCCCATGTTGTACAAAGTGTATGCACTAAGCAACCGTATGGGGTAGGACCGCTTGTCATTGACGCATAGCCTGTTGTTAGTGGCGCGATTCCTTAAAGATTCGAGATATCTCCATATGGTGAAGTTGATGGCGAAGGACTACACGGAGTTGTCTTCAGGGCCTGAACGTCGAATTAGAGGCACACAGCTGAGCTGTGTAGTTGGGAGGCTCGACCAAGTTCCTGGCTGTCATCCTGAACAAGAGCTTTACATGGAGCACACCTATCGCAGAGCTGAGGGGAAAAGCAGTGGTCAGGATGCGCCAGCTCTGTCCATTGCTAAGTCCGACGTCTACAGTCATACAAGACCATGGTGACTACAGAGAGTGCGAGATCTCAGACTCATTTTGCCTCTACCTCGAGATTTTCGTAGGGTGGAACTCCATTAGGGAGTCGGAATACCTTACTTCCGAGGGAAACTATAGCTTTCTTAGTACATATTTTGTTAATATTCAATCAAATCTCTCTCAGACTCTACGAATCCTATAAAATGAATATTGCTAGTGTTTTATTCCTAACCAACGTGCATCCCTGTGTCCATATGGATCAACTGAAAAACTTAGATCTAACACTACTGGAGAGAGACAACCAAGAACATGTTTTGGACGAATATTGCTGAACTTTCATGCGTAAACAATACTGGGAGCCATGAAACGAAATTAAAAAAATACAGAGAAAGTAATACACTTCACCTGGCCGTAAATTACGTTTTACTTTAAGATAAGATGAGCCTGGTAAATCCTAAACTAGTCTCGCAATGTTCGCATAAAATATTATTCGAACAGTGTAATTGTTTTTTTATATCCAGCATCGCAGTCTCGAAATTCAACGATATCTGCTGACGATAACATTTCCAATGAGAGTGGGGATAAAATGGAAATTCCCATAATGCGTGTTCTCTTCACGTAAAGAACAGTTTGGCTATGAGTTACACTACATAAGCAAAACTAAAATTATAACGTAAGATCTTTGCCCATAATTTGAAGCAAGTAATCATTGGTTGGTTTGTGGGATTAAAGGGACCAGACTCCTTCGGTCATCGGTCCCAAGTAACCACTAATTAAAGAGATCATTGTTCGAATCGTCAGTGAAACAATCAGTTTTGGTTACGAGAATTTTGTAGACTAGAAAAATAATTATATTTATAACTACGAAATTGTGTTTGAAGACTCGTGTACAGCAGGTTGTTAAAGGCTCGCTGGTCTCGCAAATGTTAAGGAAAATCAGATGGGATCGTCACAATACTAGAAACCTCTTAAACAGTAATCAACAACGTTTGTTGCATCGAAAAAGGTACGTGAATAAGGAGAATATGCATACATTCTTCTAGTACAATACTTATTTATTTAACAGAATAATAAAGTACATTTCAGGATTTTCCTTCGGGCTGTGTCCTGTATCAACTCGGTGCTCCAAGAAAATTAATCAGCAGTAAATAATGTAGTTTTATTTCTGTGCATTTTAGTCAGTTCATGTGGACACGACCTGTAAACTCAGTCGGAGCTTAGATAGTATGAGATGATTTTATTTGTATGCACCTTATGTACACAGATAATGTGCAGTTTGTTGATAGACGCAGTTACATTAAGTAACAGCAAACGTTCGTTTTCCCATTTTCGTTTCATTTACGGAACACATTTTCACTGAGAGTTACGCTTCATTGGTAGTACATTGAAACTCTGCCTGATGTCGGCTTAACAGCGAAGCGGGTGACATTTCGACATGTTTATCTCTTTAAACACACACAACGTTCTCCCGTGTTTATCTGCATAAATGCACCAAAATTTCGAATGTGCAATTGCCGAGTCGGGGCAAATGTAGGCGAGCGGCAGAATATTGCTGACTGTTTGTTAGCTGTTAACGAAACACACTGAAATTGCTTTTTGCACTTAATGTAAAACATGGGGGAAGCGAGACATTATGTCCGAGCGGGAATTGAAAAGCAAGTCAGAGAATTCAAAGAGCTAGTTGGCCTCGTTATTCTCACTTTGCGTTATCGTTACTACAAAGCTAAGTCGTTTTATATAGTCAAATACACTACATAAGATTCTGGATGAAGACAGAGATTCAGTTTGGCTTTCTGGCAAAATTTTTCTTTTTTTTTTTCATCCAACATTGATATCCATGATTATATTCGTAGAAGCTCACTGGTACTTCGATGTGGCGCCGTCACTAGGTAATTGTTCGCTGTAAATGTGTAGAATTAATGAGAAATGTGTTGACGTAAAAGTACATTTACAGAAATTTCCAGAATATGATTAGAGAAATTTTGCTACTATCAGCAACAGGCAGCAAAGTTTCCTACATCCAAAATACAGACTACAGTTTCTAAAATAAACAGTGTTAGAAGCAATTGTCGGAAGGTGATATTATTATAGGAAATTTGAAGTCTTCTTAACTGTTTCCAGTGGCAAGGATGTTCTCAAAACAATGTATTTCTTTTTAATCGGAGGAGCTTCAGTTACGTTGCATTATCCATTCACAAATAATTATTTAAATCTTTATAAGTAATCATGATCTGTTTTAACAGTTTGCTATGTAAATTTTCTTGTTTTTCCTTCGAGAATTCTTTACAGCACATCACACGTTTGAAGCAGTTGCAAGACTTACAAGAAATGAATACGAACGACCATCAGCTTTACAACGGAATGACGACTATGCCGGACCGGGACTTGAAACCGGATTTCCCACTTTACCCGAGCGGTCGCCTCAAGCGCTTTGGCTATCCCTAGATGACACGGGGGCACACCCAACTTTCCACGTCGTCGTTCTTTCGTCACAACCTGTACTCATACACACATTATTTAGTTTCCTTAGAGGGGAGAACATTTTATTTTAAAGTTGCTGCTTGGCATCGGCAGATAAATACGATATTTGCAATACCCGTGACGTTAAGAAGAACGATTGTAAGAACCTTGACTTGTCAGAGCTAAACCGAGTTTCGCTTGCGGATCGTCTGTTTAGACCATGATGAACGGATAAGATGACGGACCACTTGAATCGAATGCATGAATAGAAGGCGTCAGTCAGGTTGAGCTAACACGTAAGCCAGTACGGGCCCCTCTGCATATTTTTAACTGCCCGTGTGTGGTTGACTTTGGATCGTACATTACTGGATCTTATTTGGTAAGGACTTAGGAAAGATCAGGCCCTGAGTGTTTAGACTAATTCAAGCTATTATTTGCGAGCAGCTGGACGTGAATTATAATCCAGTCATATCAGAGTGCAGTCCATTATTTCTTCGCCACTTTACTCCATGATTCCTGTTGAGTCCTCACTAAATGAGACCTTATCGCTGTTAATAATCTTTCATCATAAAAAGAATTGTCTCAGTTCAGTGGTGTTCCAGCTTCTCTGGCCTAGTGTTACAATTTTTTGACATTGTGTATACAGTCTCCAGTCACAGAAGAAAAAAACCTTTGCCTCAGCTACACATTTTGCCAATCATCTATAGCGACGAGGAAATCACATAGTGGCTAGAACGAAAAGAAAGTTGATGCATTTCACGGTTAACATGTGGTAAATGAATTATGTAAATTGAGAATTTGCGAACTGAATATGATAATATTACTTACTGATAATAGGTTGTTGCGTAGCAAATACGTAGGCAGGTCTGAAGAATGGAAAGACAGCAATTTGCCACATAATGATGCTCAAGGAGCGGCAGAGTAGTTACAGGAGTAATTTCCCGCTGACAAGTCTACGGGTCAACGAGGTATTGCTCTCAGCTTTGAATAGGGACCAGGATATAGTGTCTTAGTTTTTGGGTGTGAAACCGCTAAAGGGACCAGGATATAGTGTCTTAGTTTTTGGGTGTGAAACCGCTAAACTGAGTGATTGTCTATAATGTAAAAATAAGAGTACTCGATTTTATGAATACGTGCTAGCGATGCGGTTGTATGCGTGAAGAGTGGAATATAGCCCAGATATGCATAATTAATCTGAAAAGAAACAGACAGAAATGCCAGAACTACAGAAGTATTAACCTTCTGAATTCATGTTATAAATTGTATGCTAATAATTTTAACAAAACCACTGTCGCCAATCGCTGAAACTGTACTACCTGATGCCCAACATGCATTTCGAAAAGGCAGATCATGTTCGAACTGTATCTTCACCGTGACACAACTAATAGAAAAACATAGTTAATTCAATTTAACAACATATATTGCCTTCATTGACTACGAAAAAGTGATAAAGTAAGTCGAAACAAGCTGTGGAAAACTTTAAGAATCGGAGGGATTATATCTCATAAGAGCTGTAGAGTGTTTAAACGAGGGTTGGAACTTAAATAATGGCAACTATTTATTCACAACCGATAAAAAAGAGTTTGCACCTGTTACTGTCCTTCAAAGTAGTCACCAGCGTTGAGTAGAACCCGTTGCCAGCGATGTGGAAAGCGTAGTATACCATTAGAAGAGCCTGTTCTGTTGATAGTACGAATGGAGCGGTCTACTGCCTGTCGAATCTCTGGAACAGTTCTGAAGCGAATGCCACGAAGTGGTTCCTTCATCTTCGGAATCAAATCAAAGTCGCAACGGCTTAAGTCCGGGGAGTATGGTGGATGGTGCAGCACTTCCCAGCCCCATCGACGGAACAAAAAATGGTTCAAATGGCTCTGACAACTATGGGACTTAATTGCTGAGGTTATCAGTCCCCTAGAATTTAGAACTACTTAAACCTAACTAACCTAAGGACATCACACACATCAATGCCCGAGGCAGGATTCGAACCTGCGACCGTAGCCGTCGCGCGGTTCCAGACTGTAGCGCCTAGAACCGCTCGGCCACCCCGGCCGGATCGACCGAACAGAGCAGCCACAGTTTGTGCTATATGCGCCCGCGCATTTTCGTGCAAAATGATGGGTGGGTTGCGCGGGAACTGTCGCCGCTTCTTTCGCAAAGCTGGTCGCAGGTGATGCTCCAAAAACGAACAGTAATACAGTGCATTGACGGTCAGCCGTGGTGGATCTAATGCGTTAGGATAACACCATCCCAGTCGTACACGAGAATCACCATAACTTTAGACCGCTCCATTCGCAACATCAACAGAACAGGCTCTGGTAACGGTTACTACGCCTTCCACGTCGCTGTCAACGGGTTATATACAACGCTGGCGACTACTTTGAAGGACAGTAACAGGTGCAAACATGTAACTCTTTTGCGTCGGTTGTGAATAAATAGTTTCCACTATTTAAGTTCCAACCTTCGCATAAGAATAACAACGTACAAATAAAAATAGTAGTCAGGAGACATAATATTAGAGGCTAGACAAGGGTTTCCTTCTTACCCACTCTTTTTAATATGTGTATCGACGATTTAGCCGGATCTACATCGTTACAAACAATAAAACATTTTAAAATTCACGATGTGGATATTGATACTCTACTTTTTGTTAACGACCGATTAATAATCAGTCAGAATGAAAGTAACTTACAAGAAGCTGTCAAATGTAAGTAAAATAGCCAGAGAATAAAATCTGAACGTTTCCATCACAAAGAAAAAAATCAATGAAATTTTTAGGAAACCAGTCCATGCGAATTAAAGCGGAAATTGATAAGCAGCTCATAGAGCTAGTTAAAACACTTAAATATTTAGGGTGCAGTATTACATACAGGACAAGCAATGCAATACAAAATAAGTTAGACCTATTTGACTATTTTTGTGGAACTTTAATCTAACATTGGGAATGAAAGTTCACAGAGATACTCTATTAAATTTCTATAAGGTTGTAGCTATATCAGTACTGCTCTATGGATGTGAAAACTGGACTCTTAAGAAGAGAGATGAAAAGAGAATAGATAAATAGATGCAGGAAAAATGACTTTCCTTAGGCACGTGGCTAGATATACTTTGATGTATAAAAAGAGAAATGATGACATCCGACCTTAACTGAATGTGCAAATGTAATTGACATGATGAATCAATATCAGTTAAGATGGATAGAATATATAGACCATATGCTAGATGCAGGAATCACTAAATCCATAAAAAAAAAGATAAACCAAGAGGCAAAATATCTTTAGGAAGACCAATAAAGAGATGGCTTGACCAATTCTGAAGGAGATGGAATGGACCATAAGGTCCAATCCGTGATGTAGATATAGATGTACTCTATAATGCTTTCATACCTTGACACATGTTTGCTTTGTAAAGTGGGAAGTAATAGTGTTCAGCACCGTTGCAAAATACATAAATTTTGTGCAAAATAAAAACATTTGTTTTTATTTATTGGATTTTGTCGCTCTTAAGCGCATTATTTCTAATGAACAAATACATTTAAAGTAAAACAGCTTCCCAAACAGGATATTGTAAGAAATACGTCACTGTAAAATAGCCTCACAATGTGTGGTTAACAACTTTCACAGTGAGCTGTTAAGCTTTGGGAGTGGCCGTTGAAACACAGTAATGTCACATTCCAGTACATGTGCCTTATGTTTGGTTTGGCGTCCCAGAGTGCGTAGTCTTAAGTGAAATTTTCAAAACAGTTCCCCAAACCGTGTGTGACGTAACTGCAAACCAAAATACAACATTTAGCTCTGCATGACCTTTTTTATGTGGTTAAGCATGACGGTTTTTAATGCAGCTTTTGAAGTGCCGCGTTCAAGGAACGACAGCCCTCAGGATGTTAGCAGTAATGTCGCATGCGACGGAAGGGAAAATATCAGAGGGCAACCGCGTACCTTACTGGCTGTGCGAGAGTAAAAACAAGAGAACTGTCGATGAAATTCAAAGCTGCCTGCCAGATGGACGTCGATGGCCTCTGGAAGGTGTAGTAATTCCAGAGTTCTTGCGGATCATGTAGTTATCTAAAATATCCACAATTATCTATTCAGATTTTGATAAGATTTAAAAGTAGTGTAATAACTGGAAATTGGCTTCAGATGTTCTCAGATTTAAAAGTTTGGACGTGGAAATACCTAAAAACATTGTATTCTATAATTTCAATGAGTCACAATTAGAATCAATCAAAGTGACTTTCCTTGTCATAACCAGGTTCCTTTATTTACAAAAAAAAAAAAAAAAAAAAAAAAGTTCAAATGTGTGTGAAATCTTATGGGACCTAACTGCTAAGGTCATCAGTCCCTAAGCTTACACACTACTTAACCTAAATTATCCTAAGGACAAACACACACACCCATGCCTGAGGGAGGACTCGAACCTCCGTCGGGACCAGCTGCACAGTCCAGGACTGCAGCGCCTGAGACCGCTCGGCTAATCCCGCGCGGCCCTTTATTTTCCTTTAATCATATATTTATGTACTGCTTAGGCACTTACGTTGCGGTATCGTCTGAGATAGTAGCTTATGGAGTTACAGGACTGTAGTGAGAATCTGCTCACACGGCTGGAGGTAGCTTAAGCAGTACGTATGTCACAAGATACAGTGCGTAAAGCAGGTTGGTGCTGTGAGAAGCAGCTCGCATTGTGAGACGATATCTCACAAGCTGACATACAGATCGGCGATGACTTGGATACTTACCTCTCACGGCCTGAGCGCCTGCTTATAATTAACGAATTTAAGAGCAAGGCATGAGGGGGATGATGCAGGCACGTACATGTACCCGTGTATAACAATCTGCAGCTGCATGAAATGGAATGATCATATAGGCTCAGTCGTAGATTAAGCTGCAGGCAGACTTCGCTTCAATGACAGGATACTGAGAAAATGTTGTCAGTTTTCAAAAAGACTGCTTACAAGACACTCCTGCAACACACTCTATAATATTGACCAAATGTCTGGGACTCTATCAAATAACGCTAACAGAGAATATTGAACGTTTTATATAAATGCGTGGCGTCTGTCCGAAAGAAGAGACACTATTCAGAATCCGCAGCTGTGATACATATTACATAAATTGTAGGTGGAGGGGGGAGAAAAGAAAGAGAAAGGAGTGAAATATTGACGTCAGATGCATCAGGCCTTTATGCAGGATCAGCGACGACGAGTGAAAATGTTTGCTGGACCGGAATCTCTTGCTTACTTGGCAGTTATGTCAAACACTGCGCAATTGCGCGTACTAGCTCGGCACGCCTCCCAGCCGACCCACGCTCGCACATAGCGCTACCTCTCCATTGTCTCCGTCCGTCTCCAACAGGCTCGCTACTTTGAGATTCCTGCAGGAGGTCGAACGTAACTGTGCATCCGCACCCTCAGGTGGTGGATTCATTGCCCAACGAGGCGAAGGAGCAGATACCGCGCATTCATATAACTGATTCACCTCGATGGGCAATGAATCCACGACCTTCAGTGCGGATGTAAAATTAAGTTCGACGTCCTGTGGAGTATTCAACGTAGCGAGCGTGGAGGAAATGCATGGGAAGTGCGGATAGGTGGCTCATGGCGGGAGTGTGCGTCGTCCGGGAGATCTCGTCTCGGATCCCGGTCCGGCACAGATTTTCACTCGTCGCCGCTGATTCCGCATAAGATCCGGATGCAGATGACATCAATTGTTCCTTACTTTTCTTTTCCTTTCTAAACCCCCCCCCCCTCCCCATCACCACTTTCAAGTTACAATGCTGGACATATTCAATATTCAACGAAGGGCAGCAAGAGTGCTCACTTGGTCGTATGAAGCAAGGGAGGGGGTCACGGGGGTACTGAAGAACCTCAACTGACAGACACTTGAAGGCAGTCATCAAATATCCCATAAAATCCTAATTACAAAGTTTCAAGACCCAGAATTATTTGAGGAATCTAGGAATATACTACAGTCCCCTGCGTAGCGTAGACTAATTACAGAGCAGATAAACGCATTTATCGGGACATTGTTCTTGCGCTCAGTATGCCAATGGAAATGCACGGAACACTAATATGGCCCAGTGGGAAGTACGCTCTGCGGTACATCTGGCTCTGGTCTGCAGATTATGAGTGGAGATTTAGTTATCTGTCTCCTAAAACGGAGGTCGCCGGTTGGAATCTCTTTTGGGGATTGTGAGTGAGTTTTGAATGTGTCATCAGTGAGTATGTCTTCTATATACAGAATAATGGAAAGACAGGAAACATTAGACAGTAAAGTGTCGTTTGCATATCCTGTAATTATACAGTGAGCTTCCAAAAGGCCACGTGAAACTTTCAAAGAATAAAATGAACTTGGTGCATGACTGCCATTAAGGGGTTTCTTTTCTTGCGTGTTTGTAAGGATTACAGTAAGACTGCAACGGGGAACGAATTCAGTATTCATCCCGAGCTTAGCAGACTAGAACCTGGCTTGCCTCGTCGAGAAAGCTGCTTTCGACTTCGTGACATTATCTATTGTACGTATAATTGGTTATATTATTTATCTTCATTTTGTAGGTTCGTGTCATTCTTTCTAAAACGAACTCGCCGTCGAAAAGTAGCTGATTCCTAGTCGTAAATTCTGTTGCATGACAAAGAGAAGTTTCCTCGACGGCGTGTGGAATGCGGAACTGCAGAGAGTACATCTGTCATGTCTTCAAATATTGATGCAGTACGCATGTAGGCGGCTCGCTTTTATTCTGAACAAAATTCGCAGAGGCAGCTCCACGAGTTCTGTTGCCGTAACGGTTCGGCGAACCTGTTACATACTTGTTTCTTCCTAAGAAGAGCTTCGTTTTGTTTGCTGAATATGTAAGCGGTATTGTCGAAAAAGGTCAAGCAACCGGAGAAAAGTTCCGCAGGGGCTTGCTTTGCAGCATTTTTTTTTTTTTGTGTTTCTCAAAGAGATGCGTTGCACGCACACTTTCAAGTATGACGTGACCTATAATTGTACACATAGCTTTCAACGTACGGTATCTATACAGAAAATATCCTCTAACTTAATTTTATTCAAATAAACGGAACACAGATTGATACATTTCTCGGAAAAATAATGTACAGTCTCAAACTTTTACAGGTAACATATCAGGCTAACAGACAAGTCGTGCTTGTTGCCTTGTGTTTAAGGTCGTCTGAAGTAATTTTCGTATAGTGGATACGATGTAACTTGCAATGGAATTCTAATCGTTAAGTGCAAGAATTTTTTGTTGGCATGGCCAGACTTTTCAACAAATATCTTGATCAGATACGATTTACAGATAGTGCAAACCTTACAAACTATCGTAATACTGTGTTTAAAGGGATGGGGCTTCATGAAAATACTACAGCTCAGTTTACCTGTTTATTTTTATTGATTTGTTGGCATTTGGCGTTAACCCATTAGCCAGAGAATTGAGTAATTACAAACGTCGTATACAGTATCGTATGTACGGCATAAGCGTTGTAAATTACACTAGTACCAGTTAAGCCTCATGGTACACTTTGTACATGCACGCATTCGAGCTGAAAGTTGAAAATTTGCGCCGGACCGTGATTCGAGTTGGGCATCCTGCTTACTAGGCAGATGAACTGACCACTACGCCATCCAGACACCAGCTCGCCACGGCCGCTCGGACTACACTAGCACGCCTCCCGTCAGACCCAAATTCTCAATTTATACTACACACTACTGATCTAGTGCCCCTGCTCATTAGCCTCATTACTCGGGACATCTCGCCGATCCCGTAACTGTTCGAGCTTGGTGTGCATCTGCACTGAAGGCATCATTGGCCGTCATCACCTGTATTAATTGTAGATGTGGTATCTGATCTTTCGTACACGTCCGAAAGAACGGAGACCACCGGCCGTCGGTGGCCGAGCGGTTCTAGGCGCTTCAGTCTGGAACCGCGCGACTGCTACGGTCGCAGGTTCAAATCCTGCCTTGGGCATGGATGTGTGTGATGTCCTTAGGTTAGTTAGGTTTAAGTAGTTCTAAGTTCTAGGGGTCTAATGACCTGAGATGTTAAGTCCCATAGTGCTGAGAGCCATTTGAACCAAGAACGGAGACCACACATATATAGTTAAGCTCGAGCTATTACGGGAAACGGCGAGATGCCACGAGTAATGAAGCTAATGAGCAGGAGCATTACATCAGTAATGTGTTGAGAATTTGGGTCTGACGTGAGGCGTGCTAGGGTAGTCTGTGTTGTTGTGGTGACCACTGTATCCGGATGGCGTAGTGGTCACCTCATCAGCCTAGAAAGCTGGAGACCCAGTTCGAATCCTGGTCCAGCCCAAATTTTCAACTTCCCCTATAGATATAAATCAATTCCCACTGGCAACTAACGTCTTTCATTCATTTGTGACTTGATTTATAATGACTGCGCGATCTAAAAATGGTGTCTGTCCTTTCGGACATGTCCGAGGGGGGCTGCTCTGGAAATGATAAACACAACTATGGAGCTGGCTTAAGAGGTTCACATATCGATCTGAGGCAATTGTAAAACAGTGCTACGCAGTAAAAAAAAGGATTTAGTTTCTTGCCATCAGACAAAATTACTAGAACTGTACAGCTGCCGACTTACCTGCGTATGTGATGGGAACAAGACAGCCGATTTATTTCAAGGGCTTCAAAACGCTTTGCAAAGCATCGGTGACGGAAATGTGAAGGGTCTGTAGGGGGACTTAAAAGCTATGGTGAAGCCCGAATAAATTTATAGTCCCACAACAGGAAAGGGGAATCCATACTGCGAAACAGATGAATATGGCCTGTGGTTGATCAGCTTAAAAATACAACAGACTGTTTTAATTAGCCGAAACCAGTTCCACGAAACGCCTGTCTACAAAGAAAGACAGAGACCTCCGGATGGTTTCTGAACTGTTTCCGGGTATTCAGCGGACTGGTGGCATCCAGAGCGTGCTATATTTCCTCAGTCTGAACGTCTGGAAGGCGCCACCCAACAGTTCAAAATCACCATACATTGGGAACATCTTAAATCACACAAAAAATAGTTCAAATGGCTCTGAGCACTATAGGACGTAGCATCTGAGGTCATCAGTCTCCTAGAACTTAGAACTACTTCAATCTAACTAACCCGAGGACATAACACACATCCATGCCCGAGGCATGATTCGAACCTGTGACCGTAGCGGACGCGCGGTTCCAGACTGAAGCGCCTAGAACCGCTCGGCCGCTGCGACCGGCTTAAATCACACAACTCTGACTTCTCCACGACCAATGAAACGGGCGATGTGCTGATAGAAGTTTGACACGAAGAAAGTTGCTGATGTTAGGTTACTGAGACGAGTGAAACCTATCATACACTGCATCCTGCTTATATGTGGGATACAACTGGAAAGAAGACAGAAACTCTTGACACCCGTAAAAAAAAAATTATACCGCAAGAGGAAGTGATCCCAATATATAGTCACGACTTAGTGATAGTCTCAGAAATGTGACTTTCTTATAGAAAAGGTAGGGAAAGAGACAGCAGTATCACTGATGCTATGAAATACGGACGAGTATGGCTGGAGCAGCAGAAGCAATTTTAGAGTGAAAGACTAGGCCATGGAATGAACTGGTCAGTGAGGTATGTAAGGAAGCTGTGAAAACTAGGAAGGAAGAAAGGAAGGTAAATAGTAAGAGAGTACAAGGGAAGGACTAAAGAACGATCTGCAGCTAGGATTTTGGGCTATGACATCAGCAAGTTAATGATTGACGTGTTACAGACAACAGCTGGAATGAATGAGAAAAATGGTAGTATGGTAGTACATAAATGCTACAGATTATAATGCTTATAAGGAACAGATACAGAACGAAGCTATTGTCATGAAGAGTCGACACAGATATGCTCACAGACAAGGATATTTGAATTGTTCCCGGTCGTGCAGTATCCGATGCATTAATGGCTGTCTCGCCGTGCTACCGTCGGAACTAGTTTATATCGTGAGGCAGCCTGTTTACTGATGTACACGCGGAATGCGGCCGGGGACAGCTGAAGGTGAGAATGGCGACACATTCCGAAAACTGGCCCTCGCCAAGGTGGCCCTTGCCAAGAGCACTTTTTCACCTGTCGTGGAAGATAGGAACGTGCCAGCTCTTATTAGTGCAATCTTTTCGTCTCTCTGTCGACCAAATTCGAGTATAAAATGCCTTATGCTTCGGCCATGTGCCCGACTTCCGCCTCCAACTGTCACACTGCTTATCGTAGGACAGCTCAGTATTGCTTGTTGAAGTAGCCCGCTCGCTGCATCGTTCTGTCCTCGAATACGCCTTAACGCATCTCGATAAATGACAACTGTAAAACACGTACTACGGCTGTTGGGCAAGTATCGCGAAAATTAAAAATATTTTATTTGCAACAGATTTTTACACCTTCCACCTACATCTCTACGTAGTAGCCGGTTCTACTTAGACATTTGTCGTAGCGCCGTATCAACTTTCCAGTATTCACGTCATAGAAGGCAGCCACCTGTGCTTTCCGCCACTTCTCTAAGCTGGTCTACAGTTCATTTTCTGTGCCAGACTGTTGTATTCATAGTCACCGTTTCATGTGAGCAGAGATGAACATGAGAGTGAGCCAAGTCCGGTATGTATGGTGGGTGATCAAACACTTCCCATCGAAAACACTGCAGGGACGTCTTCATTGCCCCTGCAGTGTGCGGCCGTGAACTGTCATGTGGAAGGAAATGTTATGTAAATTGAAGGTGCAAGGGGCAGAAAGGAAAGGAAAGGAAGGGATTACTGATGTGAGCTGCATCGAGACATTATATGGAATCAGCGGCGACGAGTAAAAATGTGTGCCGAATCCGGACCCGCGTCACCTATCTTCAGTCCTCGTCCATGTCCTCCTACGTTGAGACTGCCGCAGGAGGTCGGACGTAATTGCGCATTCGCACTGAAGGTGGTAGATTTATTGCCCATTCAGGCAAATCAGTTACATGAATGCGTGGTGTCTGTTCTCTCGGACATGGTTACACTATAGCTCTAGGTGTCTTTAAGTACTCACTGTGTGCTCAGAACTGAAAAGAGCGAGCATTGAAAAGACACTGCCCTACACAGCTGTGGCTATACGTAAATACAAGGGGGATCACTACTGTCGGCTGCAGTGTGACTTTAAGCGGAATCAGCGGCGTCGAGCGAAAATGTGAACCAGAGTGGCATTCGAACCCGGGATCTCCTGCTTACTAGGCAGATGCGGTAACCACTGCGCTATCCGGGACATTCATATAACATCTGTGACTGCTTCATCGGATTTTCACTATCGTTTCCATTTCACGACCTATCGGAGCTTCTTTCCGAATAGTCCTCGTATATATGTGGTGTCTGTTCTGTCGGACACCACACATGCAAATATAATATGTCTATAGGCGCAGTTACGTTGATAACTTTAGTGCGGGTGTACAACAGGGTTCGAGCATCTTGCAGGAACACAGGACTCGCTGCGGGCAATTGGGTGAATGGACAGGGGACGCTACTAGCACGTGACATGTTGAGAATTTGGGTATCCAGATAGCCAAAGCGATTTAGGCATCCGCTTGCATTAAGTGGGACATATGGGTTCAATTTCCGGTCTGGGACATATCTTCAGCTTTACCATTGAATTATTTCTATGCCCGATTGCAGCTGACGTCGGTATTTCCTTCGAGAAATGTACTCTTCTATCAGAAAAATGGTTCAAATGGCTCTGAGCACTATGGGACTTGACATCTGAGGTCATCAGTCCCCTAGGACTGAGAACTACTTAAACCTAACTAACCTAAGGACATCACACACATCGATGCCCGAGGCAGGATTCGAACCTGCGACCGTAGCGATCGCGCGGTTCCATGCTGTAGCGCCTACAACCCCTCGGTTCTTCTATCATTTTTCTGTACATTGACACATTGACTGGGAAATAGGAAACATTTCAAAAATGGTTCAAATGGCTCTAAGCACTATGGGACTTAACATCGGAGGTCATCAGCCCCCTAGAATGTAGAACTACTTAAACTTAACTAACCTAAGGACATCACACACATCCATACTCGAGGCAGGATTCGAACCTGCGACCGTAGCAGCAGCGCGGTTCCGGGCTGAAGGGATACTTTTCTGATTTATCTATTCACACGAATGAATTTCCGCAACACACAATGCAACCAGTGGAATTCATTCCTTTTAATTGTAACCAAACTTTCCCGAGCTCCCCACCTCGTCATAGCGGGCGATCTGGGTGGTTAAATCATTCGCTTGAATTGTGCAGACTGTTCTTCAAACCAATCGTGAACAACTGTGGCCCGATGACATGGCACATGGTCATCCATAAAAATTCCATCTTCGTTTGGGAACATGAAGTCCATGAATGTCTCCAAATGGATCCCAGTAGCCGAACATAACCATTTCCAGTCAATGATCGGTTCAGCTCGACCATAGGACCCAGTACATTCCATATGTACACATTCCCACACCATTATGGGGCCATCACCAACTTGCACAGTACCTTATTAACAACTTGGGTCCATGGCTTCGAGGAGTCTGTTACACTCGAACTCTGCCATCAGCTCTTACCAATTGAAATTGGGACATAAGTGACCAGGCCACGCTTTTCCAGTGTCTCGGGTACAACCGATATGCTCACAAGCCCAGAAGAGGCGTTGCAGACGATGACGTGCTGTTAGCAAAGGCATTCGTCTGCTACCACAACCCGTTAACGCCATATTTCGCCACACTGTCCTAACGGATACGTTCGTCGTAAGTCGCACGTTGATTTGTGAAGTTATCTCCAGTGTTGCTTGACTGTTAGCACTGACAAATAATCGTAAACGCTGCTCTCTGTCGTTAAGTGAAGGCCGTCGACTACTGCGTTTCCCGCTGTGAGAGATAATGCTTGAAATTTGGCATCTCAGCACACTCCTGAAAATGTGGATCACGGAATATTGAATTCCTAACGATTTCGTTAATGGAATGTTCCATGAGTCTAGCTCCAGCTACCATTCCGCGTACAACGTGTGTTAATTCACGTCGTGCGGCCATAATCAAGTAGGAAACCTTATCAAATGAATCACTTGAATAGAAATGACAGCCCCGCCAATGCAGTGTCCTTTTATACGTCATATATGCGATACTACCGACATCTCTATGTGTGCTTATCGGTATCCCATGACTTCTATCACGTCGTTGTATAGAGTCGAGCGATTTTTGATCCAGGCAGTGTCTATAGACAAGCCAGTGATTTTGTACATAGATATAGACGTGATTTTGCATCAAAATGGGAGACATGAACAATGTGGACGTGTTGATAGACATGGCCTCCAGTTATTCTCTTTGCGCCATGGAAAACGCTTCATCGGTTTTCTACTGTTTTTATTTTTCTTATTGTTAAACATCATTCATAAGGTGCGGCCAACGGAGAAAGTGTTGCAGCTGATTGAAGGTGTTGTGGTAAATTTCTAATTCCGAATCCAAAAATCGCAACAACAAGAAATTGGTCGTCGATGACCTGGACAAAAAATGTTAAGTATCAGTGAGTGATGTTGAAGAAAACATGTTGCCTTCTACTTTCAAAATTGAAAGTAAATTACATCCGAAATGTGGCCCCTCCGTAAACAGAGTCATTGCAACAATTGATGTAGCACAGGAGCGGGAGTCAGTAAACAGGGTAAAGTGCTCTAGTTTTAGGTGCACATATTGATGAGAACTTGGACTGCAAGAAGCATAGTACTGAGATTCTTAAACAAAGTTTAGCTTCTTTTGTTTTTCGTATAACCGCTAATCTTGGACACAAACGAAGCGACGTCCTGGCACATCTTACATATTTCCACTCAATAATGCCCTATGGAATAATTTTTGGGTGTGATCGTCACTGAAAAAGAAAGTATTGATCGTACAAAAGCGAACAGTAACAACCATATGCGGTGTTCACGTATTTACATCGTGTATGTGCTTCTTCAAAGAGCTAGGCATATGAACTGTGCAGTTGCAATACATAATTACTAAATCTGTGAGTGACTTAGAAAGGTATTCAATAGGCAGTAAAAAAAAAAAAAAAAAAAAAAAAAAAAAGAAATTGCCCAGTAACTTAAGATCTATGTTATGACAGATAGGAAAGCAAGTTTTAAATATAACTTAAAATCAATTATCCTGGGCAACTCATCCTATTCTATTGTCGAATTTCTGCTTAAAAACTGGTAGCCTGAATTTGTTCACTGATGTTAACACAAGTAATGCATACATATCCTATAAATTGAAGCGTTCCATATCATTTCGATAAAAGACTCGCCCTAACCATTACGGAACATGTAAATAAATAAATTACTAACTAACGATTCATGTTTCCATCGCTCTATCATCTTTCGATTCCTTTCACCAGCCACTATTATCACTATATAAGCCGCGATCCCAACAAGGTCAGCCATATTTATGAAATACCAAGGAAGACGTCTATCAAGTATATGCACGAGACAAAATATCTAGGCTGTCTGTGTGCATTGTTTAGCTACATGTCTAAAGACAGCCCGTCTACAATGTCCATAGACAGTCACTCGATTTTGTACACAAGTGTGTGATTTTGAAAGTAAGACGTTGTCAACCGACCTGAGTAAAAACCCTAAGAAATTTTGGTCGTACGTAAAATCAGTAAGTGCGTCAAAATAATCTATTCATGCTCTCAGCGACCACACCGACATCGAAACGGAAGATAACAGAGAGAAGGCCGAAATACTGAATTCGGTCTTCCAAAATTGTTCCATCGCGGAAAATTGTAACACTGTCTCCTTTCAATCGGCCGGCCGCGGTGGTCTAGCGGTTCTAGGCGCTTCAGTCCGGAACCGCGCGACTGCTACGGTCGCAGGTTCGAATCCTGCCTCGGGCATGGATGTGTGTGATGTCCTTAGGTTAGTTAGGTTTAAGTAGTTCTAAGTTATAGGGGACTGATGACCTCAGATGTTAAGTCCCATAGTGCTCAGAGCCATTTGAATCATTTTGAATCCTTTCAATCGTCGTACGAACGTCGAAATGGCGAAACTGAGAAGCAGCTACAATCGCTTAGTAGTGGAAAGGCGTCAGGACTGGGTGAGATACCTATAGGATTCTATAAAGATTATGCGAAAGAACTTGTTCCCCTTCTAGCAGTAATTTAGCGTAAATCACTTGAGCAACGAAAGTTACCTAACGATTGGAGAAAAGCGCAGGTCATTCCCGTTTTTAAGAAAGACCGTAAGACAGATCCACACAATTTTAGATCAATATCGTTGACGTCAATCTGTTGCAGAATTATGCAACATGTTTTATGGCCAAGAATTATGACGTTTTTGGAAAATGAATATCTCCTCTATAATAATCAACATGGATCCCGCAAACAGAGATCCTGCGAAACTCAGCTCGCTCTGTTCCTCAGTGAGATCCACAGCGCAGTGGACAATGGCACTCAGCTGGGTGCCGTGTTCCTTGATTTCAGTAAAGCATTTGCCACCGTACCACAGTGCCGATTAACGAAAAAAATACGAGCTTACGGAGTGTCGGAGCAGACTTGCGACTGAATTCAAGACTTCCTTGCAGACAGAACCCAACACTCTTAACGGAACAAAATCAACCGATGTAAAGGTAATATCCTTTGATATATATATATATATATATATATATATATATATATATATATATATATATATATATATATATATATGTATAACCTAATAGAAAGCGTCGGATGCACTTTAAGGCTATTCGAAGATGATGCAGTTCTCTGTACCAAAGTAGCAACGCCAGAAGATAGTAAGAATTAGCAGAACGACCTGCAGAGAATTGATGAATGGTGCAGGCTCTGTCAGTTGACCCTGAACGTAAATAAATGTAACATATTGCTCCCACATTGGAAACGAAATCCACTACTGTATAGCTACACCACTGATGACAAACAGCTGGAGACAGCGTCTGCCGTAAAACACTTCAAGTGAAATGACCACATAAAACGGATAGTGGGAAAAGCAGACAACAGACTCAGATTGATCGGAAGAATCTTAAGGAAATGTAACCCATCCACGAAAGAAGTGGCTTATAAGGCGATTCTTGACTATTGTTCATCTATCTGGGGCCCCTATCAGGTAGGACTGATAACGGAAACAGAGAAGATCCAACAAAGAGCGGAGAGTTTAGTCACGGGATCGCTTAGCTGGCGGAAGAGCGTTACGTTGTATGCAAATTGCAGTGATCTTCCCTCAATAATCAGCTGAAGCTCTGAAGATGAAGCTGTGCTCCTAAATACGCAAAGGCTACTAAAATAGGCAATTGTAAAAGCAGTAAACAGATGTAATCGTCAGTTTTAAATGGAATCCAGTTTGTCATTTTGTTTCCCTAGATCAGATTATTTATTCTGCTCGTTTCGTAGATGTATAGTGAGGAGACCCACGAGGATGTGGAACATTCCAGGAAAACAGAAGTACATATTCCACATTTACAAAATAACAGGTATGCTAATATTCCTTCGACAGAACCTACTGTAAGTGAGACTGTCCGTGAGAGAGGATATGGAATATGTAAAAAAAGTTATGCATCTTCATTTAGTTGTTACTTGAGAAACTTACCATAAACACTGACATTTATTTAAACTAAATTGCTAGGTTAATACTAAAGCTATTGCAACTAAGCGTCGTGAAAACAAAGTGTGCGAAGCTCAGTTGCACAAACTGCTTCACTGCTCTGAAGCTGTGCCGAAGTCAGACGGTAGAGTGCATCATGCTATGTTATATAATTAATAATAAGTACTCCAGCTATCTCTGTTGAGAAATTCATGAATGGAATAAACGCCATCAGAAAATCTTTTATGCTCCTGTTAAACTGTACTATAAAAGCACCTAAACCTTTTGCAACTGTTGAAAGGTGTTGAAAATGCTGAGTAATGGACAAATTTCTGGGCTAAGTGGTTCAAAGGGCTCTAAGCACCATGGGACTTAACATTTGAGGTCATCAGTCCCCTAAACTTAGAACTACTTAAACCTAACTAACCTAAGGACATCACACACATCCATTCCCGAGGCAGGATTCGAACCTGCGGCCGTAGCATCAGCGCGGTTCCGGACTGAAGCGCCTAGAACCGCTCGGCCACAGCGGCCGACTTCTGGGCTAAACTGAGTAACTTAAAGTAACTTAAGATTGTTTTTATTTCTGATAATGACTCCTTGATCTGAGTTGTTGGTTTGGAAGACAAGTACATTGATTACGAACAATTTCACTAAGAAATGAATACGGTGTAAATCAGTAGTTGTTGCACTCAGTTCTTTAAATGGGCTTTTACGAGACCTTCTTTAATTTGCGTCACAAATATTTTCTATTACACTCTTTTGGAGCCGGAAAACGTTAACTGGTCTTGATGAGTTACCCCAACATATGATACCGTTGATATTACGCGTTTAAAATAGTAAAAATATACTCTATGTTTTTTATTTTTAAATCACCTATGTCTGATGACATTCACTTAGCAAACAAAGATTCGTTTAGGCGTTTCAACAGTTTTGTTTTATGCTCCTCCCAAGTGAATTAGTTAGCAAGTTTGAATCCTAAGCATTTCAAACTGTCGCCTATTTATGTAAACCTGTGACAACTTTTGTGATTAGTTGAGGAGAAATGAACGTCAACTAGTCACGTTTTTATGCACCTATTTAACTTACATTACTCATTTTCAGAGGATGTCGTACAGCTGATATATAACGTTCCTGACAGAAATTTGTAGCGCCATTGACTGTTTGTGATAAGATAATAGGTCTTAGATTAGATATCACCAACAGTTATAGAAAGAAATGATTGAAATGAAATGATAATGAAGCGAATTTCGTGCTTAAAACCAGTATTTCAAGGAATCGCCAGGCTCTACACACCTGGCTAGGAATGTGTCCACGAAGAGAGGGTTTCCAGATATATTCAACCACTGTTCGAATTCAAGGTCACTTGGCTACTGAACACGCTCCGCGACTAATCGCCGATCGACCAAATAACAAAAGATTTCAATGAAGGGCATAAAATGTTGATGTGCAGACCAGACGAGAACTAGTATTTGTAGTGAAGGGAATGTATGGAAGAATCTTGGCAACATGCGGCCGACCGATGTCTAGTTTGATTACAGGTGAGCGCACCAAGGTAAGATAGCAGGCAGCGTTCAATAATTTACTGAAGGAGCGATCGCTATTGACATGATATGCAGATATGAATAAAGAGGATTGTTCAACCATACGTAGTATCTCACTAGATCGAAATTGAATTTCTTCGTTCAATAAGATGTTGAATACTGTATTTGGAGAGGGAACGTTTAGATTTAACTTCAACAAACGTCGTATCGTAGTGTTAATTACATGAAACGTATTCGCAAATGCAAATGTGAAGAGCCATCTGCTGCATAAGGGAATGACGACAGTGAAAAGTTGTGCCAGACCGGGACTCCAAACAGTATTTCTCGCTTTACAAGAGCTGTCGCCTCCACTGCTTTGGCTATCCGCGCACAACTCACGGCCAGGTCCAAACTTCCTATGTCATCGCTCCTGCGTCGCAACCTGTACTCGTACACGCATTATATAATTCCCATTAGGGGGAGGACTTTTCAATTGAAGGTCTCTGCCTGGTATCGGCGAATAAATACGATATTGCAGTGCCTGTGTTATTAAGAAAAACAATACAGTGTTCCTTCGGACACGTATGCATGCCCTAAGGAAGATTACTTTTTCTTCTTTACAACACGATCGCTACAATATCGTACTATGTTAGTTCTTTGTCTGATCTCTCGAATGTCACTGAAAGAGATTTGTCGCGCTGTATTAAACAACTACATTTGCATCAATGGGTACGAAGATAACGAAGTTACAGGTATTAACTATACGGAGAGATACGCCTGTGTTTATGTAAACTCTCCTGCAGAAAGGTTTCTCTGTTTTGTAAGCCCACGTCACGTAAGGCTTAGGTCGAACATAGGTGTTCGGAGAGCACCACATGTCGTCACCTTCTTTGAAAGTCTTGTCAACTTTTTCTTTCCTTATCTAGAAGAAATTATGTGAATCCAACCGTAAGAAGAGGGTAGCCAAGATCGAAGATAGCAGGGGAGTTGGTGAGAAACGGGATGGTGTGTGTGTGGGGGGTAGGGGGTGGGGTAGGAGGAGGGGACATGGAGGTGCGACGAATGGTGCCCCATATTCTCGCCGAACGGCTTAATATCGTACATCAGATTATCAGGTGTGGGCTATTTGACTAGACCGAAAAATGTGTAACACATATTCGCGTGAAATCAATGTACCAGCAAGCACAGTAGAATGAAACGGTGGGTCAGCTTATGTCTCGAGACAAAATCACACATGGCATGGTCAAAGTCTTAAAATCAAATAGAAGGAACTTTTGCGAGCTCAGTAACAGATCTGTGCTGCCATTACATATGTGGACTATAACATTAAGACTGGTAACTGGAAGCATGTAACGTTTAATTTACGTGGCATTTCCAGAGAATGACCAAAATGGTGACATTAACTAATCGTAAATGAAGTAGAGTGTTTGTTTCAAATAAGAAACAGTCTAACGCAGGAAAATTACATGCCGCGCAGGATTAGCCGAGCGGTCTAGGGCGCTGCAGTCATGGACGGTGCGGCTGATCCCGACGGAGTTTCGAGTCCTCCCTCGGGCATGGGGGTGTGTGTTTGTCCTTAGGATAATTTAGGTTAAGTAGTGTGTAAGCTTAGGGACATGACCTTAGCAGTTAAGTCCCATAAGATTTCACACACATTTGAACATTTTTGAAAATTACTTCTTTCAGGAATTTATATGACGTAATCATGATTAGTTTAATACCTTATTATATTTGTATACGATATATGATGTTCAACATTTCTAGAATTTTTGAGTTGGGTGGAGTCAACAATTTCAAAATGTTATTAAAAGGGGCCTGACAATAACGAAGGTTGTGAAAGCTCAGAAACACTGTTACAGGCCATATTCTCTATAGGCGGATTTCTTCTCGCAGACCCCTGCCACGTAGAAGAATGTGTGATGAATGGCAGTCACTTCCTATGGAATTCTTGGGAACCGTTGTTGACAGATTCATAAGATCAGGAAATAAAATATTTGTCACCGCTTTAAAAGATCACACTGTTCGCTTTGGAGCGGTGTTGTACATGGTGTAGAACAGGTACCTGGGGGTCATCACTGACGTAGATCATGGCAGTGACATGGTGTGTTACGTCAGTCGGCTTTATGAAAGCAGCGCGGTTGCCGTAGCGACGTGAAGAATAGCAGAAAGGAGAAGTCGTGATTAGCTGTGCCCATGGACACACCATGAATGAAACTACCCGACTAACGTACAACTCGGCGTAAGAACAGTGGTCGTAAAATGATCCTACCAACAGGCACTGGAAACGTGCGTACTCCCTGCCAATGAGCATCGGTTTTAAACTGGACAGGTAGTGCTGCAGTTAGTGAACGCATGTCTGTTTCGGAGCGAACATTGGAATGATGGGCCCATTCAGTGGGCATTTGGAATGGGGTACCTCGCAAAACGCCATTTCTCATAGCAGCAAATAGAGCTGCACGACTTCACTGGACCTGACAACACAGAAACTGGCCTTTGGAGGAATGAAGTGTGATCCGGCGAGTTGCGATTTTGCCTCTTTTTCAAATGACGCGAGGTGTCGAGCGCAGTGGGTGTCCAACGAAACGTTTAAACCGTAGTGTGAGGAGGGCGCAGTTCGGGCTGATGTTGCTTCCGTGACGTTTTGGTGGCGTTTTTCGTATGAAAACTTGGGTTTGCTTTTTCAGGTTTCCGAGAACCTGAACCAATATATTTATTTCAGTATTGTCGGTGACGAAGTGGCTCCCTTTCTTCTGCATATTCATTATGGGTATGCTGGAACAGTTTCGTCTTCCAGGATGATACTAGCCGTATTCATAGGGCTAGAAACTACGTTCGTGGTTTGACGAACATTCAGGAACACTATCGCATATCGACTGGTCCGCTATATCACCCGATCTTAATCCCATTGAAGATATTTAGGACTATACTGGACAGCAGCAGTGAAAAGCAATAGGCAGCATTTGGCAGTTCTGCGGGATGTAGTCATTAACGAGTGGCTTCAACTGGATTTTTCATACCGAAGAAACTTAAGGACTCTCTTCTACGCCAAACTGAGGTCATTCTCAAGGCTAGGGGCAGTGTAGCGCGGTTTTTGCATAATGTCTGCTGGCAGTTACTAAACATTTTATGCGGTGTGATTACGTCATTGTGTATACTGTCTTTATAGTCATACTCCACAACTGATTTTATTGCGCTTCACCGACCTAACACATTCAGTGCCCTTTCAAGACGTAGTGAGTGAAATGAAAATGAGACACTGATGGTTTTAAGGAGCGTGTGAAACTGTCTCTCCGGGACAGAACTCGTGTATTAACGCTGCTACGATTGAATCCGGACGGCCGACTGTGGCGGCGGCACAGCTGTGCCCCTGTCCCCTGTCCCTGTCGCGTGGTTTTCATCGATTTAAAGCTCCTCGGAGTCCTCCCGCGTCCCGTTACGAGCAGCGCCAGTGGGAGGAAGGATATTGTGCAGATGACTCAGCGAGTGTGTAGGGTTGAGCTGAATGAAAAATACACACTGAACAGTAATGTGCGCTGGATTCAACCCCGTGTAACTGAACAGATTTGATAGGACGTCCGAATACGTATACAGTTTCATTTCGCTTCCGACATTTATGGAGCGTCAGCTTTTTTTCGCAAAGTGATCAAATTTAATTGCGAACATGTTCCTGACGTAGAAAACTGATGTCTATTGCTTGTAATTATTGCCGAAAATTCGCTGCTGTCGTCTAGAGACATCGTAGCTACATGCTGTAACGAAATATGAAATAAGGACGGTATATTTTGTCAAATACCGGCATTTTTGGAGAACCGCATCGTGTGTGATGCAGAATATTTGTAGTCTTCAGCAGCAATCTTCCATAATTTGCTTTAGCTCACTTAAAAAAATCGTAACCGGTTTCGAACTTACAAAACTCATCTTCAGGCGATTTTTACGTTCAAAATACATGGGACGTTGTTTAGCAAGTGCGTTACCCTAGCCCTAGGATGGAGAGAAATTAGTACATTGTAATATGTGACAATGATGGCGCATATGACGGTTGCGTTACAAAACTGGCGCTAGAGAGCAACTTACGTGAGTGAGAGCCTTGAGTATTTGCTTTCAACGTATATTTTACTTTTTTTTAAGGGTACGTAACACGAAGTAATTATCTTAATGGGACGGAGATCGGTACATGCGATGTACATTATTTACAGAAAAACGAATGATTAAAATTTCAGAATTTAGCGATGTGTTCAAGACAAAGAGCTTCACAAATAATGGAGCAAGTCAGTAACACGTTGGTCCACCTGCAGCATTTATGTAAGCTGTTTTTCGGCTTGGCATTGATTGACAGAGTTGTTGGATGTCGTCCTGAGGGATATCGTGTCAAATTATGTCCAAATGGCGCGTTACACAGTCAAAATTCCGAGATGGTTTAAGGTCCTTGCCCATAATACACCAAGCTTTCGCAGTTGTGGACCAAGTTGCTGACCAAGATAAGGCTTAGCAGGCACGAAGAGAAGCAGTAGAAACTCTCGCCGTGTATAGGCGGGCGTTATCTTACTAAAATGTAAGCTCAGGACGACTTGGCATTAAGGGCAAAAAAACTGGGCGTGGGATATCGTTGACGTATCGCTGTGCTGTAAGGCTGCAGCGGGCGACAACGGAAGGTTGGTATCCCACCGTTGTCCGGCTGTCCGGGGTGACGTTATATACGTCTTCGCTAAATATCGGGGCTCAGTTCGAAGCGACACTAATCACTGACGACTGTTCTACTTCACTTCTCCAGACAATGTGATTCCAGGCCGAAGACGTTCCCGAAGACACCACCAACAGCAGCCTGACTGTCGGCCGCCGTACGGCCCGAAAACCAGGAGGGTTAGTCTGAGGTGCCGCTACTTTTCATAGCAGAACCGGTCTGGTTGTCATCTGCAGCATCCTTACAGCATAGCGGTACATCGACAATATTCTACTCCCTGTTTTTTGCTCTTCATGGGAAGCCATCCTAGGCTTACATTCAGCAATACAATAATGTCCGTCCGCACACGTCGATAGTTTCTACTGCAACCTTACCTTGGCCAGCAGAGTCGCCGCATCTCTCCCCAATTGAGATAGTTTGGAGCCTTATGCACCGACGACCATCCAGCAGTTGTCAGCTGCACTTGTGGAGGAAGGGAACGCCCTATCACAAGAGTTACTCACCAACCTCGAGACGACGTCCGGGGTGGCCGAGCGGTTCTGGGCGCTTCAGTCTGGAACCGCGTGACCGCTACGGTCGCAGGTTCGAATACTGCCTCGGGCTAGGATGTGTGTGATGTCCTTGGGTTAGTTAAGTTTAAGTAGTTCTAAGTTCTAGGGGACTGATGACCTCAGAAGTTAAGTCCCATAGTGCTCAGTGCCATTTGAGCCAAACTCGAGACTGGCATGGGAACACGTTGCAGAGCACGCGATGTCGGCCGTGGTGATCACGCAGCCTATTAACAACCCTGTCCCGTCTTTTGTAATATCGAGGGTACCACCATAAATCGTGGGATCTTCGATGCAATTATTGTCTTTGAGTAAAGATGTCATTTCTGTTCGTCTAATTACGTGCTTCTTTGATTTACCTTATGTAATACAATGTAGCAGTTTTTTCTATGTATACGATCAAAGTTTCATCGACTGTGTCACTTAGCAGTGAAACATGATGCGGAAAATACTTTCTCCCCTGACTTTTCTCAGAAAACAACGGTAATCTAGTGATATCACGCAATCTTCAGCATATTCCTTGAAACATAAGAAGGACGATTACTGGCGTTATTTATCGTGATATTGTAGCTGTTTCGGTCGTCAATCCTAAGATTAGTTACATGCAGTTTTCTAGTCGTGCCACTCTTCTCTTCCATCACACATCATCGACACTCTGCTTCTTACACTAACAACTAGGTCTACTCCCGTGATTGTTACATTGAGCCATCAATTCAGCTGAAGTTCATGTCTTAATACATGACCAAGCATTGTACTTGTGCCGAACAGGCCAGGAAGGCCCAACGGTACTGACGGGCCGCCGTGTCATCCTCAGATCAGAGGCGTCACTGGATGCGGATACGGAGGGCACACCGCGCTCCCGGCCGTATGTCGGTTTCCGAGACCGGAGCCGCTACTTTTCAATCAAGTAGCACCTCAGTTTGCCTCACAAGGGCTGAGTGGACGCCGCTTGCCAACAGCGCTCTGCAGACCGGAGGGTCACCTATCCAAGTGCTAGCCCAGCCCGATAGCGCGTAACTTCGGTGATCTGACGGGAACCGGTGATACCACTGCGGCAAGGCCGTTGGCTAAGCATTGTACGTCTTTGTGATTTCAAGCAGTGTCAGTGCCCAACTGTTCTTCGCCTTCAAACTGTGCCTTTAGGCTGCAACAAGTTTTTTAATACTAGATCATTTCAGTGGCAGTGGACGATCTTTACAAAGTGAGTAATGATTCAGTAAAGTGGGTCACCATACATAAAACTGGCAGAATTACGTAAGCAGTTCCACCTGGTCTGGGGAAGTTTTTGTAGGTCAGATTTATGGAAACACATGGGCTTTTTCCTTTTTCCTCCTGTTGAATTTAAATTGCAACTTTATTCTGTGTGTCTGACGCCTCTTCTTTGAAACCTGCTAATTGTAAACTGCACACCAATGAAGCAATTCGTAAGAGTGACAATAAACGATTACGAATTGTATTTGAAAATCATCTGCATTATTATTTACGCTGTGTAGCTGCGGATCTGAATTGCAGGAATGATTTTAAGCATTATCGTTGCAGACACCTTCATGATCACGATCATTATCGGAAGAAAATGTTTAGGTAGACCAGATGTGAAGCCTCCTATGACATCGAGAAGACATGTCAGCACAGCTGACGGGGTATGTGTCGTGCTGTACGTGGTTCTCCGAAAGAGGGACGTCACGCAGTGAGTCAGATCTTGAGGCGCAAAATTTCGGCCTTCCTGAATTTTAGTTCAATGTCTGCTGGATTACCGAGTGAGGTGGCATAGTGGTTAGCACAATGGACTCACATTCGAGAGAACATCGGTTCAATCCCGCGTCCGGCCATCCTGACTTACGTTTTCCGTGATTTCCTTAAATCGCTTCAGGCAAATGCCGGAATGGTTCCTTTGATAGGGCACGGACGTCTTCCTTCCCCATCCTTCCCTAATCCGATTAGACCGATGACCTCTTTGTTTGGTCTCCTCCCCCAAATCAGCCTTAACCTCTGCTGGATTTTAAACATTTAAATTGGAGAGGAGGAGGGGGGAGATCACTTACTTTGTTACTGAACTGATGAACTTGTTAGATCACAGGATAAGTTATCTACAGTCAGTTACAGTTAGAAAGTGGGAAGAAAAATAATAGTATAACATCGCAACAATGATGGGGTCGTTACAGACATTGGACTAGAAGAATGGGGAAGGAAATCGATCGTGCCCTTGTCAAGGGAAACTTGCTGGAATTCGCCTTAGTCGATTTAGGATGGCCACGAAAAACTTACAAGTAAATGGCCGGACACGCTTCTCCAGTGCTTTAAACAGTGTGCCACCTCGTTCCGTATAAAATAGAAGCGCTCGCAAGAAACTAGTCTTGAGTCAGTGTAGCAGAGTAAGATAATATCGACTGCATTTATTCATAGTGGATGCTGCTGAACTCCGTGACTGTTCCTTTATAGGGTGTAGAAAAATTTACGCTACCAGTCACAATAAAAAGTTATTTATTTGTCACACGACCGGTTTCGGGCTTGCGCCATTTTCAGGTCTTTATAAATTCATGTACATGTTTATATGCTGGAGATCAATAAAGCACCTTTTATTCTGACTGCTAGCGAAAATTTTTCTACACCCTATAGTATCGACTGTTCTAATTACGTATGGAGATGAATCCGGGAGGGTCGTGGCAAGTTCACAGTAATTGTCAATAAGATAGTGTTGTTGTTTCTTCGGATATTATACCTCTTAATTTGGGCCCAGTTATTCAGATGACTGAGATGTTAAGTGGAAAAACAAACGGCTCGAGGGAGTAGATCGTATCGTGCGAATGGATGTCACCCTGAGATCAGTAGCGGTATTTCGTTCTGAATGGAACAAGGCTACGGCGCAGGCTAACAAAATGATGATGGGATGCACTCTGCTGCAGATCAGCATACTGTGCAGAGATCAAGAAATGGCACCTGTACTTTATTCATAATTAGTTCATGATTGAGACTTCGACGGGAGCACCCGAAGGCGCGTAGCAGGGCTGTCACTCTCCGCACCGAACACACGTGCAATCTTACGTACCTTCAACTCGATCAACGTCACAAACTATACATGTACAAAGACAGAAATGGTATGAGTGTCTTCTGTTTTTGAAAGAGCTGCCCTATGTTTTCCTTCCATTTTTACTGACGGCAACGTGTATTTAAGACGCTGTACATCAAAGTATTTACTGATGATGTAACGAATTTTCGAGAAACGGGAAACTTCTTCGTTATAGAATTTAGACACACTATGCAACGTAATCTTAAAAAAATAAATTATATCTTCATCTGCTGCAAGCCGGAACTCTGTCGGCGATCAGTAAGGACAGTTAATTTGAGCTAAATATAGTACCTAATGCTTCGTTCTTTTGTCAAGACCCAAACAATCGCCTGTTTGACATCACTGAGGAAAACAGATCGCTTAATAATCGGTATCGCTACGCAGCCATATCTTCCGTCTCCTTCAACAGGCTGCGTCCACAGAAATGCTCATAGTGAATGCACACCTTATGCCGAACTGTAAATAATGATGTACGACTTCCTTGAAAAATTTTGCTGTCTTAAGGTTGACCAACATATTTCTAAGTGTCAGAGTTTCCTTTCTGCAACATATCCTTATCACAGGAGTCTATGGTCGAGATACACGTATTCGTACAACTTTTTTCCCAGAGTTTCCATCTGCTATGATTTCACAGCTTTCTCTCATTCTTGAACATTTCCTCGCCATTTTCCACAACAGTTAATTTGTTTACATTTAGAATCGCAGCATGTCTTTCGATCACCTTGTTAAGACAAAGAAGAAAGGCAAAAAGAAGTTTTATTTCTCGGAGTTGGCATGTAACGTGCAGACCATTTCTTGTCTTTAAAATTTGCGCACCCCGCTGGACCTCTGTGACGTCTGATGATGAGAATGATGATAATATTGATATGACCGTGGTGACCAATGTGCTGGCTACAAACGCGATTGCTGCCTCTGACCAAGGCCGTTTGTAACAAGCAATTTCGTAATTAGGTTCACATAACATTAAAGTCAAATAAAAATCAGTTGCGAACAGAAATCCTGCATTATGGATAGACCGATGTATTAAAACGGTTGGGCGCTAAACAGGTTTGCCATCAGCGCCCTTTCACAAGATCCCGGTACTGGTGACAACTTGCATTAGGTGATGAGCCGTCAAACTGACACTAGTGATATATTTCTTAATGGAGCAAGGAAATAACCTGTAATCAGATTATGTCTAGTACAAATGGAAAACTTAGAAATATAAAACCATTCATCCATAAAACTGCGGGAATTCAGCAGTAACCAAACTTTGCCTGCTGTTATACACTACTGGAAATTGAAATAAGAACACCGTGAATTCATTGTCCCAGGAAGGGGAAACTTTATTGACACATTCCTGGGGTCAGATACATCACATGATCACACTGACAGAACCACAGGCACATAGACACAGGCAACAGAGCATGCACAATGTCGGCACTAGTACAGTGTATATCCACCTTTCGCAGCAATGCAGGCTGCTATTCTCCCATGGAGACGATCGTAGAGATGCTGGATGTAGTCCTGTGGAACGGCTTGCCATGCCATTTCCACCTGGCGACTCAGTTGGACCAGCGTTCGTGCTGGACGTGCAGACAGCGTGAGACGACGCTTCATCCAGTCCCAAACATGCTCAATGGGGGACAGATCCGGAGATCTTGCTGGCCAGGGTAGTTGACTTACACCTTCTAGAGCACGTTGGGTGGCACGGGATACATGCGGACGTGCATTGTCCTGTTGGAACAGCAAGTTCCCTTGCCGGTCTAGGAATGGTAGAACGATGGGTTCGATGACGGTTTGGATGTACCGTGCACTATTCAGTGTCCCCTCGACGATCACCAGTGGTGTACGGCCAGTGTAGGAGATCGCTCCCCACACCATGATGCCGGGTGTTGGCCCTGTGTGCCTCGGTCGTATGCAGTCCTGATTGTGGCGCTCACCTGCACGGCGCCAAACACGCATACGACCATCATTGGCACCAAGGCAGAAGCGACTCTCATCGCTGAAGACGACACGTCTCCATTCGTCCCTCCATTCACGCCTGTCGCGACACCACTGGAGGCGGGCTGCACGATGTTGGGGCGTGAGCGGAAGACGGCCTAACGGTGTGCGGGACCGTAGCCCAGCTTCATGGAGACGGTTGCGAATGGTCCTCGCCGATACCCCAGGAGCAACAGTGTCCCTAATTTGCTGGGAAGTGGCGGTGCGGTCCCCTACGGCACTGCGTAGGATCCTACGGTCTTGGCGTGCATCCGTGCGTCGCTGCGGTCCGGTCCCAGGTCGACGGGCACGTGCACCTTCCGCCGACCACTGGCGACAACATCGATGTACTGTGGAGACCTCACGCCCCACGTGTTGAGCAATTCGGCGGTACGTCCACCCGGCCTGCATGCCCACTATACGCCCTCGCTCAGCGTCCGTTAACTGCACATACGGTTCACGTCCACGCTGTCGCGGCATGCTACCAGTGTTAAAGACTGCGATGGAGCTCCGTATGCCACGGCAAACTGGCTGACACTGACGGCGGCGGTGCACAAATGCTGCGCAGCTAGCGCCATTCGACGGCCAACACCGCGGTTCCTGGTGTGTCCGCTGTGCCGTGCGTGTGATCATTGCTTGTACATCCCTCTCGCAGTGTCCGGAGCAAGTACGGTGGGTCTGACACACCGGTGTCAATGTGTTCTTTTTTCCATTTCCAGGAGTGTATTTCGGCTTGAGCATGCGTGCACAGCAAATCATAGTGTAAGAAGTTCCACACGGGTGGCACAGATATATGCTATGGTAATGGTCTCTCTGGAGGATGTTGTGTCACAAAGTGTGGTGAACAGGGGCACAATACGTTGTCTATGACAGTTAACTATTGCTAGTGCCGGATTACACATTTTTTCAAGGTGTCATCAAGCGTATTTCAGAGGCTTCCATCAAAACTAAATCCCAGGAGGATAAACGGATGTCAAAGTCTGGTCGTAGTCCATAGCGTGGCCTACCTGTATACAGTGCTCGGCCAGAGCGGATTTATCACACTGTAGCATGTGGTTAGAGCGTCGATATTCAACATCTACATCGATACTCTGCAAATCACATTTAAGTGCCTGGTAGAGGGTTCATCGAACCACCTTCACAATTATCTGTTATTCCAATCTCGTATAGCGCGCGGAAAGATTGAACATCTATATCTTTCAAAAATGGTTCAAATGGCTCTAAGCACTATGAGAATTAACATCTGAGGTCGTCAGTCTCCTAGACTTAGAACTACTTAAACCTAACTAACCAAAGGAAATCATACACATCCATGCTCAAGGCAGGATTCGAACCTGCGACCGGTTCCGAACAGAAGCGCCTAGAACCGCTCAGACACACCAGCCGGCACCTATATCTTTCCGTACGAGCTCAGATTTCCCTTATTTTATCGTGGTGATCGTTCCTCCCTATGTAGGTCGGTCTCAACAAAATATTTTCACATTCGGAGGAGAAGGTTGGTGATTGGAATTTCGTGAGAAGATTCCGTCGCAACGAAAACGACTTTCTTTTAATGATGTCCAGCCCAAATCCTGTATCATTTCGGTGACACTCTCTCCCATATTTCGCGATAATACAAAACGTGCTTCCTGTCTTTGAACTTTTTCGATGTACTCTGTCAGTCCTGTCTGGTAAGGATCCCACACCACGCAGCAATATTCTAAAAGAGGACGGACAAGCGTAGTGTAGGCAGTCTCCTTAGTAGGTCTGTTACATTTTCTATGTGTCCTGCCAATAAAACGCAGTCTTTGGTTAGCCTTCCCAACAACATTTTTTATGTGTTCCTTCCAATTTAAGTTGTTCGTAATTGTAATAAATTGAATTTAAGGCTTTTAGATTAGACTAATTTATCGTGTAACCGAAGTTTGAGTTCCTTTTAGTACTCGTGTGGATGACCTCACACTTTTCGTTATTTAGGTTCAACTGTCACTTTTAGCACCATTCAGATATCTTTTCTAAATCCTTTTGCAGCGTTTTTTATCTTCTGATGACTTTATTAGTCGATAAACGACAGCGTCATTTGCAAACAACCGAAGACAGCTGCACGCAATGTTCGTGAACTGTGTGTGAAATACTTCCGATATACAACAAACCACAATGACAGTGCATTTTATAGACTCCTCCGTTCCATACAATCAAAGCCAACGAGCGTGGCTATAATTTGTTCTGGCAGAAAAATATCCTCGACTTTTTGTTTAGAGATTATACGACTTAAATTACAAGGATCGCATGATAGTTTGCGCAGTACAGATCTAGCTGTAGGTTTCACATTGCCATCATTCCCGTGGTAGGTTATGTAAGTAAATGCGTGAAAATCCGTCTTCATGACAGTGCCATTCAACCGAATCTGGGAACGGAGGCAAGTATGCTGCAGCAGAGCGGGCGCGGCCGTCGTTGCAACATGTGAGTCATGGCGTTATTTTGGAGGGGAAGGGACGTCTGAGCGGCTGGGCGGCGCGTGCCGCTGGCATTGGCATTGGGTCGGCCCTGCTTGGCGCCCCGCAGTCTGCACTCTGACCACCCCGCAGACACTGTCCTAGCCACATTTTGTTTCTAACATACGAATCAGAATAGACCTGGAAAAATAACTATACACCCTCAGACGCAAAGGAGAAAGAGTAGGCATATTATTGATCTTACTTATCTACTTATGTGTGAAATATCATCCATTTAGCCAGGTAAAAGATACATACGTTGGAACAGTACTTCATATTACCAAGAAAATTACGAACTGACTGACATGATACGTGATTATTGAAGTCACCGGTTTAACAAACTGCCTTCGGAACAACTGAATGTCCTTATTTCTATTGAAACAATACGAAAACAGAACTTAACAACAAGTACATTATTGGCATATACCTGCAAAAGAGAAACAGACAGTTATTAGGCGTAAAACTAAAATGAGATGAGGGGAGAATATAGTAACATTAATTAGTGATAATGATGGAAATACTTGTTTGTGTAGTTAAATAATGTTCACAGTCAGATTACGTATGCATGTACAATGAGTGATACTATAGTGCCTTTCTCGCTATGACCAACTTGGAAGTTAGCAACGTTGCCAGCTACATATGAAAACATGTTATCATTTCCACCGTTATAATAGGGAAGCAGTGGTTGAGAAGGCAGTTATCGCATATCCCCAAAGTTATTCAATCTGTACATTAAGCAAGCTGTGAAGGAAAGCAAGAAAAAATTTGGGGAGGAAATTAAAGTTCAAGGAGAAGAAATAAAAACCCTGTGCTTTGCAGATGACATTGCAATTCTGTCAGAAACAAAAAAGTGCTGTTGAATGGTATAAACAATGTCTTGAAAAGAGGATATAAGATGGACATCAACAAAAACAAAACTATGGTAATGGAATGTAATCGAATTAAATTAGGCGATGCTGAGGGAATTAGATTAGGAAATAAGACAGTAAAAGAGGTAGATGAGTTTTGCTACGACCGCAGTAGAGAGGACATAAGATATAGAATAGCAATGCCAAGAAAAAGCGTTTCTGAAGAACAGAAATTTAACACTGAATGTAAATCTAAGTGTTAGGAAGTTTTTCTAAAGGTATTAGTGATGTGTCGACAGAAGTGCCGACACAGTGTGATTTGAGGGGACCGCAATGGACGCTATAAACACCCGAAGGAGGGCGTGAGGTCTGAAACAGGATACGTAATGAATGCTAAAAAGAAAAGTACGTAGCTTTTGGAATACTTAACTTTAATCCATCCTTGTTGTATACATCGTTCTTGATGAGACATGCTTTATACGATAAGTATCAATTGCTATGTAAGGCTAATGGCGCCTTGCTAGGTCGTAGCCATGGACTTAGCTGAAGGCTATTCTAACTATCTGCTCGGCAAAGGAGCGAGGCTTCTTCAGTGTAGTCGCTAGCAAAGTCCTCTGTACAACTGGGGCGAGTGCTATTCCGTATCTCGAGACCTGCCTTGTGGTGGCGCTCGGTCTGCGATCACCCAGTGGCGACACACGGGTCCGACATGTACTAATGGACCGCGGCCGATTTAAAGCTACCACCTAGCAAGTGTGGTGTCTGGCGGTGACACCACAATTAGTCAGGAGTGTAGCCTTGTATGGAAGTTAAACGTGGGCGATAAGCACTTCAGACAAGAAGAGAAAAGAAGCTTTTGAAATGTGCTGAGCTGAAGATTAGATGGGTAAATCGCGTAATGAGAAGGTACTGAATAGAATTGGGGGGGGGGGGGGGAGAAAAATTTGATAAATAACTTGACTAAAAGAAGGGATCGGTTGATAGGACACTTTTTGAAGCATCAAGGAATCGTCAGTTTAATACTGTAAGGAAGTGTGGGGTGTGAAAATTATCAAATGTCACAAAGATCACTAGCTGTGAAGAATTAAGAAAAAGCTAATAAAGCCATTTCTGTAAAGAATCATCATGTGCTCTGCTTGTGGCTTCTGCAAGCCACAGATAGGAGCCGCTATTATTCTTGTCCAACACAGATTTGCTGCTCTGTGCTCCGTTTATCTGTTGCTGCAATGGTGATAGTCAATGGTCACGTATACGTAGCATGCGTCAGTTGACCGTCTTTAAAAGAACCGATATACTCACGGTATAGCAATGTAGATTGAAGCAGAATAGTCGCTTGAAGAAATAAAAAGACAGGTCGGGATCAGATCAGGATAGGAAAAGAAGAATTCTGCTTCTTGGTTGTAGTCATGAGAGGGGTGCAGGGCAGCAGCTTCGGGAGAAATTACGTGAAACGTGCGAGGACACAAGTTAATTGAAACCAAGTGCTAGCCTTAGCCAGGTGACAGAAAACTTAGGTCACCTATGCAAGGACTTTCAGAAGGAAGATCTGGTAGTTGTAGTTGGGGTAGCAGGAAGCAGTCTGGCTATGAATCCAAGATATAGTATTAGCAGTTACCTGGACAAAGTAGGAGCGGAAACTGCGCACACAAATGTGGGGTTTGTGGAGGTCTTTAAGCGACATGATCCGCCCTGGGTAAACACTGCTGGAAGGAATGTTAACACTGAGCTGAACAGGATGCTACAGACACCGGTAAAATCTCACATGAGTATTGTTCCAGTTGATGCTGTTGGTAGGTGGGGATACACTACACATGGCATCCACCTAAATAGGAAGGGGAAATATAAGTTAGCTTCTCTATTAGCAGATACTGTAAGGGAGTGCCACAGTCACACAAGTGATGATCCCTGTGGTTAATGGGACCACGCAGACAGGTTTTTAGTTTAAATCCAAAGACAATAATCAAGGCAGACAATAATAAAGAAAGATAGAATAAAAGAAGCTTCACGTACAGTAAATAGGGATAAAGCTAAGGGCAACATCAATTTACTTCACCAAATATCATGGGAATAAAAAATAAAGCTGATGAGGTATTAGTGTGTTTAGATTATCTCAAAAATAAGAACGAAACTGATATACTTTGTCTGTCTCAACACCATGCAACTGTGGGGATGGAAAGTGTCAGTATTAATGGGCACAATTTAGCAGCTTATGCTTGCAGATCTAGCATTGATAAAGGAGTTGCCATTAACACAAAACAAAGGTATAAGTATAAAACAGTAGAAGTAAGCAAATTTTGTGTCGATCATCACTTTGAAGTTTGTGCATGTCAACTACAGCTACGGTTCTAGGCGCTACAGTCTGGAGCCGAGCGACCGCTACGATCGCAGGTTCGAATCCTGCCTCGGGCATGGATGTGTGTGATGTCCTTAGGTTAGTTAGGTTTAATTAGTTCTAAGTTCTAGGCGACTGATGACCTCAGAAGTTAAGTCGCACAGTGCTCAGAGCCATTTGAACCATTTTTGAACCAACTACAGCTAGATAATGTAGTGTTGATATTAGCAACAGATTACAGGTCCCCAATAGGAGATTGGTAGCTATGCATAAAAAAGTTTGACTTCCTATTATGCTGTATGTCAGACAAAAAGAAGAAGTTATATGTCTGTGGTGATTTCAAAGTAAACTTTCTAAGCAATTCTGATAGGAAAAGTGAATTAGAAGTGCTATTAACGACATACAACTTAGAATCAGTGCTCAATTTCCCTACACGTATAGCTCAAGACAGTAGCACTCTAATAGATAATGTATTTGTGCAGCAAGAGGATGTAAAACTAACACATGCTTTCCCTGTGATACACAGATTATCAGACCATGATGCGCAACTGACTAACTTACAAAGCTTAGCAGGGTGTACAGTTCAGAAACGAGTAAGTAAAAGTGTAAGGCTGGTCAACCCAGTATCCATAGAGCACTTCAGAGAAAGTTTAAGAAATGTTAATTGGGAAGGTGTATATAATGAGACAAATGCCAATGATAAATGCAACATATTTCTTGATAAATTTATATCCCTTCTTGAACACTGTTGCCCCAAAAAAATTACTAAATGTAACACCTAACATTTTTCAAAGAAACCTTGGATCATTGCAGGTATTAAAGTGTCTTCAGAAAGGAAAAGAATATTGTGTGAGGCAACATGAATTAGTAAAGACCCAGAGGTAATTTTACACTATAAAAATTATTGTAACATACTGAGAAAAATTGTCAGAAAATCAAAAAAATATGAATATGAGAGATGAAATTAACAACTCAGGCAATAAAATCAAATCAGTATTTCTATTAAAGAGAATGAGACCTTCTTAACCAACAGCATACAAGTAGTTAATGAATTTAACAACCATTTCTTAAGTGTAGCTGAAAAAATTTGTGAGAATAGTTCAAAAGAAAAAGCCATGTAGTACATGGAAGAGTCAGTTTTGAGAAATGCTAGTCAGATTAATTTTCATCTGCAAAACCTCTTGTGAAAGAAGGAAAGTCATTAAATCTTTGAAACATATATGTTCTGTTGGAGTAAATGACATCTCTAACAAGATATTAAAGCAAAGTGGAGCAATTACAGTTGATGTTCTGAGTCACATCTGTAATGCATTACTAATTCAAAGTATTTTCCCAACAGGTTAAAATATGCCATTGTCAAGCCTCTCTCCAAAAAAAGGGGACACCACAGATGTCAATAACTACCGGCCAGTATCCTTGCATACAGCGTTTTCAAAAATTGTCGAGAAAGTAATGTACTCAAGAGTGATTAGCCACGTCAGCAGTAATAGGATAGTAAATCACAATTTGGATTTCAAAAATGCTGTTCCACTGAGACAGCAACATGCAGTTTCTCAGATCATGTGATAGTCTTTAAATAGTAAAACGTCACCAATAGGAATTTTCTGCGACTTATCCAAAACGTTTGATTGTGTGAACCATGACATTATGTTACAGAAATTACAATTTTATGGTACAAATGGAACAGTATATGGGTGATTTAAGTCATATCTACACAACAGAAAGCAAAAACTTTCTTTATATGGTTTAAGCAATATAAGGAACTTTTCCACTTAATCTAACTGGGGTGAAATTACATTAGGTATTCGATCATGGGTCCCCTTTTGTTCTAGATATATGTGAATGACCTCTCTTACTATCTGAAACAAGAAGCTAAACTGACACTGTTTGCTGACGATGCAAGCATCATTATTAATCCAGTGAAAGAAACTCCAATAGAAAATGATACAAATAATGTCTTTGGAAAAGTTATTGATTGGTTTTCTGCGAATAGGTTTGCTCTGAAATTTGGAAAAAAAAACAGTTCATCCAATTTGCTACTGCAAGGAGTACAGTTTCTTCAATAAATATAACACATCAACAGATGAGAAACTTAATTGGAAAATTCATATTTTGGATCTCCTAAAGCGACTAGGTTCAGAAACTTTTGCAATCAGAATAACTGCTAATTTTGAGGATATAGAAATCAGCAAGCTAACGTACTTTGCATACTTTCACTCTCTGATGTCATAGGGAATAATATTTTGGCATAACTCAACACTTAGCAAAAAGTATTCACTGCTCAAAAGAAAGTGGTTATAATTAGGTCTGGGGCTCATAGTCGCACATCTTGTAGGAATCTCTTTAAAATCTTTGGAATTATTACAACAGTCTCACAGTACATTTGCTCAGTAACGAAATTTGTTCACAACAACAAGGAGAATTTTAAACATAACAGTGACATTCATGATTATAATACCAGAAGAAAGAAAGACTTACACTATCCTCTACTTAACCTATCTTTGGCACAGAAAGGAGTAAAATATACTGCTGTAAAACTCTTCGATAAATTACCAGGTGAAATAAAATGTCTGACAAACAGCAATAACGGTTTTAAAAATAAACTGCAATCATATCCCCTTGACAACTCCTTCTATACCATAGATGAATTTTTGAATATGAATAAATAAATCTATGGGTATAATATATGTATTTTGTGCCATTTAAGGGTATGGGGCAGGTAACAAAAATTTTAAGCTTTTGTTTAAAAAAAACCTTCATTCATGTGTGCCTTTCTTATGCACTTGACACGTTCCACATCATAACGGTTACCGTGAGATTGATCAATGGAACACGTAAATAACTAACGCCTTTAACACGATAGCACGTAAAATGTCAGTGCCAGCACAACCTACGTAGTGGAGAGTGCAATGCTTTTGGCACTCAATGTCTGTAAGCTCGTAGATCTCGACTCGCTTATACGGTGATCGATAGCAGTACATGGTCAGAACACATCCCAGTCACGTCCAAGTATTTCATGCTCCTGGGGGGACAGTTCACCTCTCTCTCCGACAAAACAGGTATTTGTTCATAACTGTCCTTGTCTTAGTCCCGCAACATATCTACATCTACATTTATACTTGACGAGCCACCTTACTATATGAATGGGGGGAGGAGCACTTCTGGTACCACTACCATTTCGACCCAGCAATGTTCTACTCGCAAATGCTGAGTGGGAAGAACGACTGTTTGTAAATCTTCGTATGAGCTCTAATTCTCAGATTTCAGAGTCGTGGTCATTTCGCGAGACATGTGCGGGAGGAAGTAGTATGTCACCCGACTATTCCTGCAACGTTGTTTCTCTCCGTGCTGCACATGGTGTAGCGTCTGCTAGCATAGTCTAACGTACATCTCCACCACGTTCTTGCGCTTACTAATCGAATCCGTAACGAAACGCGCCACTCTTACATGGATCTTCTCTTTTGCTGTTGTTGTTGTGATCTCCAGTCGGGAGACTAGTTTAATCCAGCTCTCCATTCTAGTATTTTCTGTGCAAGCCTCTTCATGCTTGCATAGCTACTGCAACCAACATCCATTTCAACTTGCTTACTGTATTCTTCCCTTGGTCTCCCTCTGCAGTTTCTGCCCCCTCACGCTTCCCTCCTTTACCAATCTAATGATTCCTTGTGATTCCTTCATTTAGTCGAGTTGTGCCACAAACTTCTTCTTTCCCCAATTCTATTCAGTACCGCTTTTTTAGTTATTCGATCTTGCAATGTAATTTTCAAGATCCTTCAGTAGCACCACATTTCTGAAGCTTATGAGCTCTTCTTGTCTTAAATTCTCATCGTCAAAAAGACTACGGTTTATATAAATACCCCCAGAAAAGACTTCCTAACACTTAAAACTTACATTCGATGTTAAAAAATTTCTCTTTTTAGAAAAAACTTTTCCGGTTGCAAGCCAGTATTTTATATTCTGTCGACCACGACCATCATCATAGCAAAGAAATGTTATACTACTTTCAGTGTCTCATTTCGTATTTTAATTCCCTCAGCATCACCTGATTTAATTCGACTACATTTCATTTTTTTTTTAACTTTCATTGATGTTAATCTTCAAGGAACTATTCATTCCATTCAGCTACTCTTCCAGGTCCTTTGTCGTCTCTGACATTATTACAATGTCACTGGCAAACCGCAATGACTTTATTTTTTGTCTCTGAACTGAAATTCCCTTTCCAAGTTTCTCTTTGATTTCTTTCACCGCTTCCCCAATCTACAGATTGAATAACACAGGGATGGGCTACAAACCTGCCTTACTCCTTTCTCAAGTACTGCTTTTCTTTCATGTGTTTCGACTCTTACAGTTACAGTCTGGTCTCTGCGCAAGTCTTAGATAGCCTTTCGTTGTATTTATTTTATAACTGGTACCTTTAAAATTTTAGAGTCTATCCCAGTCAACAAGCTTTATCATAGTCTACAAATGCTATAAAAGTAGCTTTACCTATCTTCATTCTGTCTTCTAAGTTAATTCATGCAGTCAGTTTTGTTTGGCGTGTTAAAAGATTTCTTCGGAACATAAAGTGATATCCCACGAGGTTGGCTTCTGCTAGTTTTTCCATTCTTCTGCAAATAATTCGTGTCAGTACTTTTCTTCGCTGACTTATTACACTGATGCTTCTGTAATATTCAAGGAACAGCACCTGCCTTCTTTCGAACAGGATTGTCTTCGGGTGACTTCGTCGTCGATGGCGTCTCTGTAGACGAGCTCATTGTTGTGGCCCCAGAAATAAAAATAATCCAGTGTATTTAAATCGGACGGGATATGGGCGGCCATCAGGCATGGCTTCCCCAGCCAACCCATCTATTGGGAAACTGTCGAACTAAATATTGGACCGGAGTGGCCGTGCGGTTCTAGGCGCTACAGTCTGGAACCGGGCGACCGCTACGGTCGCAGGTTCGAATCCTACCTCTGGCATGGATGTGTGTGATGTCCTTAGGTTAGTTAGGTTAAATTAGTTCTAAGTTCTAGGCGACTGATGACCTCAGAAGCTAAGTAGCATAGTGCTCAGAGCCATTTGAACCATTTGATCTAAACACTACTCTACTGGCATAAGGAGGTGCCCCACCGTGCATAAACCACATCTCGAGACGTTTTTAAAGTGGAATGTCATCCAGAAGCTCTGACAATGATAACTGTAGTAGATGAATATAACGACCACCTGTCAGCCTTGCAGGCAGTTCTAATGGGCCCAGCATCGTGTCTCCGACGATCCCGGCCAACATGTTTTGAGCGAAACTGGCTTGAAATCTGCCACGTCGAATGGAACGAGGGTTTTCATCTGTCCAGGTGTGGAAATGATGCACATTCACACGATCATCGCGAGTTAACGTGGATTCATCTGTCAAGAATACTTTCCGAGGATTCTCTACGTTGTTTCCACACGGTTCCAAGAGGTAGGTGCATAATGTGGGTCTTCGTGGGTAGTCTGTTCCGTAAAGATTCTGAGCTTTTAGGTAATGATAAGAATGCAGTAAATCTTCGCGAAATGTGCGACGAACAGTCATATGAAATGTTCTCACGTGACGTGTCTAGCGTCTTGTACTTTCGGTGGGCTGTTCTTCAACTATACGTAGAATTTCCTCTTCACGTCTTAATGCTGTAGCACCACGTCGTGGCCCACGACCCTCGCATCGAGGGCGAAGAGATCCCGTGTCTCCTATTCGTTGGTGTGCTGCAACGAAGGTTCTTGCGCTCGGAATGCTACGAGTTTGGAATGTAAGACGATAGACCTCACTTGCCCTTACCGCAAATTGCCTAGCCTTTCCATAAGTTAGGTGCATATCAGCTAATTCTGCAAAGATGTATACCTCCATCACGCCGAAGCTGTGTTTGCGTGCTTTCTGCAACGTTAACGGCGACTTCGTGGGCAGCGGGGTATTATTGATGTGTCGCCGCGAAGAAGCAAAACGGACAGTCTGTACTGTCAGGTGTCTTTCACTTCGCGACTCACGTACGTCCGTGCAGAAAATATGAGGTCGTAAAGTTTGTGACATGTTTGTGGGAAGACTATTCGACGCAGAGCAAAAAGAAGCAACACTGTTGTGTGAAGGTACCAAATGTAAAAATATCTGCACTCATACCTGTTACAGCCTGTATACTGCTCTGCAAAACTCAAAACTTAATGACGGGATAGACAGAGTGACATAAATACCCACAACTAGGAGGAAATAAATGAAAGTTTGGGAGTATTTTGCCAGAGGACTTCCAGCCGTGCTAAGAAATTATATGTCACATGACAAGAGACCAGCGTTACTACAGGCACAAATGGGGCTCGCCCCACAACACGAGGCAGTTGAAACTGGAAAAGACAATGTGTGTCAATCTGTGAGCAGTTAAGGTGCACTGTGTCAATGGCCTTCATTACAACATGGCCGGGAGACAGCATTTGGTTGATATCACACGGCGAATAATCGTGGGAAACAGGAAGAAAGAAGAAGTGTGGAGAGTGTAGCCCAAGAGTTTGCTATTGGTTACAGCGCATTATCACGTGCATGCGGTAGCTTTCCAAACCACAGGCACTGCTGCCCGAAGGAGAGGAGTGGTCGGCCACGTTCAACTACAGCAGCAGATCACCGCCGCAGTGTGCAACAGACAAGAAAGGACCCCCATCAAACTGAAGGTGCAATAGCAACCACATATAACCGGACTGCAAAGCACCCAGTCTCACACTCCACAGTGGCATGCTGACAACATGGCGGAGGTCTCCATCCCTGGCAACCAGTACGTTATGCCGGCCGCGGTGGTCTAGCGGTTCTGGGCGCTCAGTCCGGAACCGCGGGACTGCTACGGTCGCAGGTTCGAATCCTGCCTCAGTCATGGATGTGTGTGATGTCCTTAGGTTAGTTAGGTTAAATTAGTTCTAAGTTCTAGGTGACTGATGACCTCAGTAGCTAAGTCCCATAGTGCTCAGAGCCATTTAGCCAGTACGTTATGTTCCGTTGACATCCGCACAGCGGCGGCATCGTTTGCGATTGTACTAAAAGAATGGGGACAGGGACAACGAGAATTAAGATTGCGTGCTCTTCTCAAATGAGAGGTTCAGCCTGAGTAATTATTCTGGTCGTCTCCTCATGTGGTGAGAGGTGGGAATACGTAATGCACCCAGGAACCAGGAACATTGTCAAACCTGGTAGTTTTGGTGGCCCAGGTGTTATGGTATATATATATATATATATATATATATATATATATATATATATATATATTAGGTGCGATTATATATTTTGTGAAGGTGTAGTTAGAGTGCCTAATTCTTTGTAGAGGTGAGCAGCCTACAAGATGGCTGTTGGTGAACACTCGTACATATTATTCACAATGTTCGGATCTGTACAACAAGTACTTTTTTCCTGAGTGACACTTGAAATCAAAGCCATAAAATACCCTAAGTGTATATTACGATGTTGATTCGTTTGTTTCTAAAGATTTTTCATATCTTAATTTTACATAGAAAGAACCCTGTAAAGATCCCGAATGAGCCATTTGACGTACTCGGCGCAGCGTTCCGAACCAACCCACACTTAATACATGAATACTTCGCGATGAATGAAAATTCATGCCAAACAGCGATTCGAACCTGGATCTGCTGCTTGTCGTCGACATTCGCCGAGACAGTTAGCCCATCTGAGCACTCCTAAGTAACGGACTCAATTTTTCAGTGTCACTGATATTTCCTTCCTGTAACTTTGGAATATAATAAACATCAGATCTCCTCTCATGGGATACATAGGAGTAGCACAAAAGAGGGAACTGTTTTGGCGAACGACTGTGACTTACTCTGACATAGGGATAAGTGTCCCTTAAACTAAATTCATTGAAATGGATTAAATCAATGGGGATGAAATAAATGCAGTGGAATTAAATGAAATCGGGAAGCATCAGGATACGTGCTTCGTGTAGTCTAATTCATTAAGGCGGCTGATCGCGATTATCAAGTGACGCGGATCCGAATCGCAGTCTGGTACACATACCCTTGAGTTATGACCCATTTTTATAGCGCAGATTCGACATTTCTAAAGCGTTTTCACTGATGTCATGTCATGTCCTGTGATTTAGTTGATTCATGTCGTTGCTCGTTCCATCTCAGTGAATTTGACTCAACTGACACAAGTAACAGACCACGTCCTGCGTCGCAGCGTTCACGACAGCTGTGACTGTCTTGCCCGACAGTTTTGTGAAGAATGAGTAGGTCTTTATGATACAAGGAGGCTTCTCTGGTCGTTGCTCCTCTGCTGCAGACATAAATTCCGTCCTAAAGAAAACACGGCGAGCGGTAAACTGGGTGTGACGTACAATCAAGGAAATATGCCTAGCACTAAGGTATGGGACCGAGAAGAGATTTGTGAATGCTGTAACCGTAATTTATCGTAGTGCGGCGCATCGTATCGCCGAATCGTCCTCAGTTTCATTACCTGCCCCTCGCACTGTTCCGCTGCGTTTAGCTATATTTAGCTACGTACTGCTGGCAGCCTTCCAGACTCCAACGAACCTAGTCCACTGAACTACTTGTGCGCTAAACCCGCTGTGCCGTCTGCCTCTCAACAATGCCTGCATTTCACTTTTTGTCCACGTTTACATACACAGATCGCAGGAAAAAAATGACTGCCAATATGCCTCCATTCGTGTTTTAATATCTCTTATCTTATTCTTGTGAACTCTTGTCTAGATTTAGTGTGGCGATAGTAGAATTCTAGCAGTCTTACTCGAATATCGGCACTCTAAATTACAAAGAAGGATTTCGCGAAAAAAAAAAATAAAACGTCGCCTTACATGCAAGGAATTTCACGTAAGTTCACCGACCATCTGCGTGACACTTCCATAATGACTACGCCGAAGTCTTAGGATCTTAATAGTACGTCTCAGAATTGGTTCTGCTGTCTGCTGTCATGCCTAATTGATAAGGGCTCCGATCGGAGGAGTAATGATCTAGAACTGGTCGCACTAGTGTCTTGTGTACCATTTCTCTTGCAGATGCAATGCAGTTTAAAAGAATACTTCCAAAAATGTCTTCCTTTCGCCTTCCTTACTAGAGAATTAAGATAGTGATTCCATTTCAGATCGCTTGTTAGGGTTTAAGATCAAAAAATTCAACTGCATGGCTGACTCCAGAAACTCACAGCAAGTATTTTATTAAGGTACTGTCTCTCTGTTTCCATCTGCCTCTCTTAAAGAGTGCTGACATTCATTACACTAAGTTCATTTCCTCATAATCGTCCAATGACGATAATTTCCTGTCGAAACATTATCATCAGCAAATAATATGATAATATATGATAATACTGCTGTTCTTATCAGCTGTATCGTTTACGTGCACACAAAACACTGGTGGCCGTTCTACATCTACATTTACTTCTATATTTCGCAAGAGGAGGGTACTTTATGCACCAATGTCACTTCCCTCTTTTCCTGTTCCCATCGCGAATGTTTCGCAGAAAGAACGATTGCTGGTAAACATCTATGTGGTCTCTAATCTCTCTAATTTTATTTTGATGGTCTTTACGCGAGATATGCGTAGGAGGAAGCAATATATTGGTCGAATTTTCGAGGCACGAACGCTCTCGGAAATCTTGGTACTTGAACATTTGCCCACGCTCTGTTGCAGCGTCTTCCACTGGAGTTGGTTGAACATCTCCGTGACGTTTTCGCGCTTGCTGAATGAACCTGTAAGCGTGCTGTTCTTCTTTGGATCGACTCCATTTCCTCTCTCAATCCTGTCTGATACGGATCCTAGACTGATGAGCATTATTCGTGTATTGGTCGAACGAGTGTTCTGTAAGCTACTTCTTTTCTTGATGGACTGAATTTTCTGAGAATTCTTCCAATGTTCTCAGTATGGCACCTGCCTTAACCGCGATTAATTTTATGTGGTCATTTCAATTCATACTGAATGTTTAATGGAAGTAACTGCTTCCAGGCATTGTTCTACACCCGCGTAATCGTACACTAATGAGTTTTTTTTCTCTATGTAGTCGCAGTACGTTACTAGCGTTGCGACTTTCTGTACACAACAGCGTCATCCGATAAAAGCCTACTGCTAGATTCGACATTAGGTCATTTATATACATTGAAGAGCCAAAGCAACTGGTATAGGCATGCGTATTCAAACGCAGAAGTATGTAAACAGGCAGAATACGGCGCTGCGGTCGGGAAAGCCTATACAGGGTGTTACAAAAAGGTACGGACAAACTTTCAGGAAACATTCCCCACACACAAAGAAAGAAAATATGTTATGTGGACATGTGTCCGGAAACGCTTACTTTCCATGTTAGACCTCATTTTACTACTTCTCTTCAAATCACATTAATCATGGAATGGAAACACACAGCAACAGAACGTACCAGCGTGACGTCAAACACTTTGTTACAGGAAATGTTCAAAATGTCCTCCGTCAGCGAGGATACATGCATCCACCCTCCGTCATATGGGATCCCTGATGCGCTGATGCAGCCCTGGAGAATGGCGTATTGTATCACAGCCGTCCACAATACGAGCACGAAGAGTCTCTACATTTCGTATCGGGGTTGCGTAGACAAGAGCTTACAAATGCCACCATAAATGAATGTCAAGAGGGTTGAGGTCAGGAGAGCGTGGAGGCCATGGAATTGGTCCGCCTCTTCCAATTCATCGGTCACCGAGTCTGTTGTTGAGAAGCGTACGAACATTTCGACTGAAATGTGCAGGAGCTCCATTGCGCATGAACCATATGTTGTGTCGTACTTGTAAAGGCACATGTTCTAGCAGCACAGGTAGAGTATCCCGTATAAAATCATGATAACGTGCTCCATTGAGCGTTGGTGGAAGAACATGGGGCCCAATCAAGACATCACCAACAGTGCCTGCCCAAACGTTCACAGAAAATCTGTGTTGATGAGGTGATTGCTCAATTGCGTGCGGATTCTCGTCAGCCCACACATGTTGATTGTGAAAATTTACAATTTGATCACGTTGGAATGAAGCCCTATCCGTGAAGAGAACATTTTCACTGAAATGAGGATTGACACATTGTTGGATGAACCATTCGCAGAAGTGTACCCGTGGAGGCCAATCAGCTGCTGATAGTGCCTACACACGATGTACATGGTACGGAAACAACTGGTACTCCCGTAGCACTCTCCATACAGTAACGTGGTCAACGTTACCTTGTACAGCAGCAGCTTCTCTGACGCTGACATTAGGGTTATCGTCAACTGTACGAAGAATTGCCTCGTCCATTGCAGGTGTCCTCGTCGTTCTAGGTCTTCCCCAGTCGCGAGTCATAGGCTGGAATATTCCGTGTTCCCTAAGACGCCGATCAATTGCTTCGAACGTCTTCCTGTCGGGACACCTTCGTTCTGGAAATCTGTCTCGATACAAACGTACCGCGCCATGGCTATTGCCCCGTGCTAATCCATACATCAAATGGGCATCTGCCAACTCCGCATTTGTAAACATTGCACTGACTGCAAAACCACGTTCGTGATGAATACTAACCTGTTGATGCTACGTACTGATGTGCTTGATGCTAGTACTGTAGAGCAATGAGTCACATGTCAACACAAGCAGCGAGGTCAACATTACCTTCCTTCAATTGGGCCAACTGGCGGTGAATCGAGGAAGTACAGTATATACTGACGAAACTAAAAAGAGCTCTAACATGGAAATTAAGCGTTTCCGGACACATGTCCACATAACATCTTTTCTTTATTTGTGTGTGTGGAATGTTTCCTGAAAGTTTGGCCGTACCTTTTTGTAACACCCTGTATAAGACAGTAAGTTTATGGCGCAGTTTTAGATCGGTTGCTGCTGCTACAATGGCAGGTTTTCAAGATTTAAGTGGGTTTGAACGTGGTGTTATAGGTGGCGCACGAGCGATGGGACACAGCATCACTGAGATAGCGATGAAGTGGGGATTTTCCCTTACGACCATTTCACGAGTGTGCCGTGAATATCAGGAATCCAAGAAAACATCAAATCTCCGACATCGCTGCGGGCGGAAAAAGATCCTGCTAGAAAGGGACCAACGACGACTGAAGAGAATCGTCCAGCGTGACGGAAGTGCAACACTTCCGCAAGTTGCTGCAGATTTCAGTGCTGGCCCATCAACAAGTGTGAGCTTGCGAACCATTCAACGAAACATCATCGGTACGGACTTTCTGAGCCGAAGGCCCACTCGTGTAACCTTGATGACTGCACGACACAATGCTTTACACCTCGCCCAGGCCCGTCAACACCGACATTGGACTGTTGATGACTGAAAACACGTTGCCTTTTCGGTCGAGTCTCGTTTGAAATTGTATCGAGGGAATGGATGTGTACGGGTATAAAGACAACCGCATGAATCCATGGACTTTGCGTGTCAGGAGGGGATTGTTCAAGCTGGTGGAGGCTCTGTAATCGTATGGGGCATGTGCAGTTGTAGTGATATGGGACTCCTGATACGTCTAGATACGATTGTGACAGGTGACACGTACGTAAGCATCCTGTCTGATCACCAGCATCCATTCATGTCATTTGTGCATTCCGACGGACTTGAACAATTCCAGCAGGAGAACGCGACACCAAACATGTCCAGAATTGCTACAGGGTGGTTCCAGGAACACTCTTCTGAGTCTAAACACTCCCGGTGGCGACCAAACTCCCCAGACATGAACATTATTGAGTATATCTGGGATGCCTTGCAACGTGCTATTCAGAAGGGATGTCACCCTCTCGTACTCTTACGGATTTGTGGACAGCCCTGCAGGATTCATGGTATCAGTTTCCTCCAGCAATACTTCAGACATTCATGCCACGTCGTGTTGCGGCACTTTTGCGTGCTCGCGGGGGCCATACACGGTGTTAGGCAGGTGTACCAGTTGTCTCATCAGTGTATATTGTGAAAAGTGATGGTGCTTTAACACTCCCTTGGCAGATACCGAAGTTACCTTGACGCCTGAAGGTTTATTTCCCTTGCTAATAACTTGCTATGTTCTGTTTGCCTAAACTCTTCAATCCAGCCACACAGTTGGTCTGATGTTCTGTACGCTCGTATTCTGTTCATTAGCCGGAAGTCCTCTTATCTTTCCTGGGTCTCGTTAGTCAGAAAGACATTGACCCGGCCACATTTCTGTGATCGAATGTTGGTTGTTGGTCTACGGTCTGGTATAATGTCGAACGCCTTTCTAAAATCGAGGGTGACGAAATATATGTGTTCATCTGTACAAAGCATTTGTAAGAAAGGGTGTGTCAATAACGCAATCTGAGTTTCTCACGAATGTTCTATCCTGAATCCATGTTGATTATTTGAGAGAAATAATTTTTCACCCATGAACATCATGATGTAAAACCTGAAAATACGTTCTAGTATTTCGCGACAGGCGGTTGTTAGCTCTATACGTGTGTGCGGTTTTCAAACACTGCTACAGTAGTATCCTCATTTAATAATTCGGCCATGTGTCTGTTGTGTTCAGTCTTGCCAAGGAACTGATCTACGGTAGATTGAATGGAATGTTCGTTGGCCTGGCGTATGACGAGAGGGTGCCCATAAAGTAAGTATCCATTTTCATTTTCCAGATGTGCCACAACAAAATAAACATTATATTTAGAGAGAGTAGCTACTACATTTCAACATGTCCACCTTCATTGGCGACACACTGTTCCCATCGCCTTATGATTGCGTGGAACACGCTCTGTAACATTTAGGGTTGGTTCAAATGGCTCTCAGCACTAGGCGACTTAACGTCTGAGGTCATCAGTCGTCTAGAACTTAGAACTAATTCAACCTAACTAACCTAAGGACATCACACACATCCATGCCCGAGGCAGGATTCGAACCTGCGACCGTAGCGGCCGCTCGGCTCCAGACTGCAGCGCCTAGAACCTCACGGCCACTACGGCCGGCAACATTTAGGGGTTAATAGCAAGCATGCGTCTCGTATTCGCCGTTTCAATCCATTCAAATGTGGCACCCTGATAGCATAAACTCGGCTGTTGATGAAAGGCCACACAAAACAGTCCAGGGGAGTGTGGTCGGCGCAGCGAGCAGCCCACATGCAACCTGCAGCTCTTCCTATCCACCTGTTAGGAAAAGTGTCGTTCAAGTAGTCCCGGACAATGTTTGCATAGTGGAGTGGTGCCGCATCTTGTTGATACATGACAGAGGCAAGGATACCATCCTGTTGCAACTGTGGCTCCAAAAACAGCTGCAGCATGTCCAGGTAGGTTGCTCGGGTAATTGTCTTTTCAACAAACGTAAACGGCCCATAGATCCTATCTTTCATGAGACCAAGCCACACATTCACTTTGGGAGAGTAGCTTTGCCACTCAGTGAATTTATGGGGTTGCTCCTCTGCCCAGATCCGGCAATTGTGTTTGTTGATGACACCGCAGACATGAAATTTCACTTCGTCGCTGAACATAACAGATTCATCAGGTCCTCCTCGGCTATAGCCTCCAACAGATCATGACACATGGCTGCTCGCGCCACATGGTCTTCATCCTCTAGCTGGTGAAGGACTTGGATGTGATATGCCTTATTTTTAAGGGTGTAGTGAAGCACTTTCCACACTGTGGATTTCGGCACGGATACTTCACGACTTAGCCGGCGGGTAGATGCCGTTGGACTTCATTCGATAGCTTCCCTCACACGTTGTACAGATTGAGGGCTGACCTGTGGTCGCACAGCGCGTCTCTCACCAGCTACAGATCCTGTACGCTGGAATTTGTTGACGAGCTTCAGAATGGCAAGTCATGTAGGGGCACCCTTCCGATACTTTCTCTTAAACAGCCTCTAGACCTCTGCATAGGTTTCGCCACGTAAACGATGTTCCAGAATTGTGATTCTTTCGGCAATTGTTACCACTGTGATGTCTCTTGACGGCACCTGCAACAGAAATAATCCACATGTACGTTTTCCGCAAAATGGACACTTACTTTATGGGCATCAATGCATGTCTTTCTCCTCAATGCTGATAATGTAGAGCATCCTTTTACTTTTTGATTTCCTCCAATGCTGATGTAGTCTCTGCTATTTTATCGTACAGTAAGTTTCGTGTAATGCTGTGTTTGCTCCTGTTGCGATGAATTTTGTTTCTGATGTCAAAAATAGCTTGCTTTCACTTATACAGTTCAGGTAAAACAGGCATTCTCTACAAGTAATTGTATTCTACGTTATTTAATTTTGAAGTCACTTTGACTGCAGATGTCTTTACCGACAGAAAGCATACAAGTTAATGAAGACTTCGGCTTCTATCGTAAGCGCTTTCACGCAGGGATATACACTGATGAGCCAAAACATTATGACCACTGCCCACTGCGACGTTGGATGCCGCATGTTGACGTTGCGTGCACGTGACGCAGGAACAAAACCATGCAAGCGGAGCAGACATGGACGGGGGATCACCGTAACCAAGATATGGGTTGCAAATGGGGAAATCTACTGAGATAAGCGACTTTGACCAATGGGAGATTATTTTTAAGCAGAGCCTATGAACGAGCATCTCGAAGACGACGAAGCTGGTCGAATGTTTACGTGCTACTGTCGTGAGCATCTACGAATTGAGGCAGGACAGTGAAAATACCACTAGGCGCTAAACGGTTGGACGTCTACGACTCTTCACAGAAACCACTGATACCGCAGGAAATGTGTTGTGCATCCCGAGTTTTCGGGACTCTCACTTATTTAAATTACCGCCAAAGGTAAGCATCATGATTGTCGAACTTTGGGCCGTGCTCAGTACCCTCACAACCTTTACAGCTTGGTCATTTGTTGACAAACTGTGTAAATGCGCTGCTAGCTACGCAGAATCTCATAACTTACGAGCTCGTTTCAGAGATACTGTCGCTACAGGCGTCCACATCTGAAACCAACACGATGGAGGCCATGTGTATAGAAAATACCGTAACAACTTAATACATAATAAATCAATGTAATGTGTATCTCCGTACAAATAAAGTAGCTATGTTATGCACGTTTCAGGCCCATAAATAAAATATGTCGTTTTTTTTTATTCTCTGTAGGTAAATCATCATATGTGCCACTCACTGTTTGACTCATTGAATTATCTACCAAACCGGGAGGTGTGCCGGTTACAAAAATACGGGAATTTTCGTGTGTATTATTATACACAGGATGTTCCCAGGAACATAAGATTGAAAGTTAACCTGAATTATGATCCGTTTGCGCCATTTGCGGCAACTCAGGTGCGTGTAAAAGAACAGAAAATTCAATACTTGAGAAAATGTATTTCGAGTTTACAGTAAGCTGTTGGCTTTTAACGTTGCAAGTTAATTAATTCCTATCAAAATAAAGCGTCGCTTGAGCCTCGGCGGAATGGGTAGATATTCTTGTGCGGAAATTTCGTCTGCTTGTTTTGCAGGACAAATTAATAACCCGACGCACCGCAATTACGGGGTAGCTATCTTTACACAGGAACTTTCTATCCACAAACGACGGATTCATTTTATTTTTCCCCTTAAGACGCTGTAAAAGAGTTTCAGGAAACGTTGCTTTCCTTAAACAGAGGAGTCGATCACTCACTTCGAATCCTTTTCTCCTAATTCTTATGACATGGTATGCAGTATCGAAGAGGCCTCGTAAAGAGAAATTTGTTAGACTTATCAGCCGTGTAAGCCTCATTCGACATGCGAACAACCTGAGTCTGAATGACAAGCTGTATGCCATTCACATCAAGTAGGTGTTACTGACACCGCTAATGAGACTATGTGGCGGTTTGTGATTCTTCCTTACCAGATTCTGGGCAGATCTAACTTGGAATGAAGGAAGGTTTGTGTGTAACGTCCCGTCTCCGGGTATGTCATTAGAGGCGGAATGCAAACTCGGATAGAACACAGATGTTGAAGGAAATCTCTCTGTCTCCTTTTCGAACGGACCATTCTTGTATTTTCTGCAGTCGATTTAGGGAAACCACGGAAAAGGGAAATAAGGGAGGCCTGACGGGTGTTTGTAGACCGGTTCTCCACCACTGCACCATCTCGCTCGTTATCGACTTACAAGTATGGCGATAAAACGTGGCCTCTTATAGTTTTACAACCTCAGAGAAATTTTTACGCTCTTACTTGATATTCAATGATCTTGCCGGTGATTATCCAATACCAGAATGAGTTCTGGAAATAAATACAAATATTATAAGCGGGTGCGTGGTGGATATACTTGTGCCAACCCTACAGTATGTAATTGCTGTGAAGCCCAAAACCATTTGCAAAAATAGATATTCATACGAAGTGTTATTAAGTGTTAAAATGCTTACTAAACCATAACAGACAGTTAAATGACATTGAACAAGAAGAAACAGTTCATGTGTTTCCTTAGGGCCCATTTAATCGTTCGCTGAAACGCAAAACAAAGGTGAATGGGAAACGTCCCATTTGATTAGACGGACCACAAAGTGTATGCCAGTACTGCATATGCAGAGTTCTAAAAGGAGTTCAGCAATTCTTGGATTCTTTGCTGCCGGGCAGTTACAAGCCGTGGCAGTGAACGAGTCGAAAAGAAAACGGACTTTATGGCTGTACGTAGTAGATTGTGTTTTTCAGAAATCCCATCTCTTCTGTGTACTACTTACCACCTTTATAACGAGCGCGTGTCCAGAAAATAAAGTCTGCTAAGAAAGTTTACTTTTGGTACGTAAACATCCTCACTGTAAGCGACACTCTTTTTAAGGCCTCAATGACATGTCTTCCTCGGCAGTGCTGATAACGTAGAGCATCATTTTACTTTTTAATTTCCTCCATTGCTGGTGTAGTCTCCGCTATTTTAACGTACAGTAAGTTTCGTGTAATGCTGTGTTTGCTCCTGTTGCGATGAACTTTGTTTCTGATGTCAAAAATAGCCTGCTGCCATTTATACAGTTCAGGCAAAACACGCGTTCTCTACAAGTAAACTGCAGGAGCGTCTACAGAAAGGTCCCAGAACTGCTCTCATTAATAAACGGTCACAACGCTCATATAGTACTAGGGACAGAAAGTTGGCTGAAACCAGACGTAAATAGTAGTGAAATCCTAAACTCAGATTGGAATGTATACCGCAGAGACAGGCTGGACAGTGAAGGGGGAGGCGTGTTTATAGCGATAAGAAGTGCAATAGTATCGAAGGAAATTGACAGTGATCCGAAATGTGAAATGATTTGGGTGAAGGTCACGGTTAAAGCAGGCTCAGACATGGTAATTGGATGTCTCTATAGGCCCCCTGGCTCAGCAGCTGTTGTGGCTGAGCACCTGAAGGATAATTTGGAAAATATTTCGAGTAGATTTCCCCACCATGTTATAATTCTGGGTGGAGATTTTAATTTGCCGGATATAGACTGGGAGACTCAGACGTTCATAACGGGTGGCAGGGACAAAGAATCCAGTGAAATTTTTTTAACTGCTTTATCTGAAAACTACCTTGAGCAGTTAAACAGAGAACCGACTCGTGGCGATAACATATTAGACCTTCTGGTGACAAACAGACCCGAACTATTTGAAAAATTTAACGCAGAACAGGGAATCAGCGATCATAAAGCGGTTACGGCATCGATTATTTCAGCCGTAAATAGGAATGTTAAAAAGGGTAGGAAGATTTTTCTGTTTAGAAAAAGTGACAAAAAGCAGATTTCAGAGTACCTGTTGGCTCAACACAAAAGTTTTGTCTCAAGTACAGATAGTGTTGAGGATCAGTGGACAAAGTTCAAAACCGTCGTACACAATGCGTTAGATGAGTATGTGCCAAGCAAGATCGTAAGAGATGGAAAAGAGCCACCGTGGTACAACAACCGAGTTAGAAAACTGCTGCGGAAGCAAAGGGAACTTCACAGCAAACATAAACATAGCCAAAGCCTTACAGACAAACAAAAATTACGCGAAGCGAAATGTAGTGTGAGGAGGGCTATGCGAGAGGTGTTCAATGAATTCGAAAGTAAAGTTCTATGTACTGACTTGGCAGAAAATCCTAAGAAATTTTGGTCTTATGTCAAAGCGGTAGGTGGATCAAAACAAAATGTCCAGACACTCTGTGACCAAAATGGTACTGAAACAGAGGATGACAGACTGAAGGCCGAAATACTAAATGTCTTTTTCCAAAGTTGTTTCACAGAGGAAGATTGCACTGTAGTTCCTTCTCTAGATTGTCGCACAGATGACAATATGGTAGATATCGAAATAGACGACAGAGGGATAGAGAAACAATTAAAATCGCTCAAAAGAGGAAAGGCCTCTGGACCTGATGGGATACCAGTTCAATTTTACACAGAGTACGCGAAGGAACTTGCCCCCCTTATTGCAGCGTTGTACCGTAGGTCTCTAGAAGAGCGTAGCGTTCCAAAGGATTGGAAAAGGGCATAGGTCATCCCCGTTTTCAAGAAGGGACGTCGAGCAGATGTGCAGAACTATAGACCTATATCTCTAACGTCGATCAGTTGTAGAATTTTGGAACACGTATTGTGTTCGAGTATAATGACTTTTCTGGAGAGTAGAAATCTACTCTGTAGGAATCAGCATGGGTGTCGAAAAAGACGGTCATGTGAAACCCAGCTCGCGCTATTCGTCCACGAGACTCAGAGGGCCATAGACACGGGTTCACAGGTAGATGCCGTGTTTCTTGACTTCCGCAAGGCGTTCGATACAGTTCCCCACAGTCGTTTAATGAACAAAGTAAGAGCATATGGACTATCAGACCAATTGTGTGATTGGATTGAGGAGTTCCTAGATAACAGGACGCAGCATGTCATTCTCAATGGAGAGAAGTCTTCCGAAGTAAGAGTGATTTCAGGTGTGCCGCAGGGGAGTGTCATAGGACCGTTGCTATTCACAATATACATAAATGACCTTGTGGATGACATCGGAAGTTCACTGAGGCTTTTTGCAGATGATGCTGTGGTGTATCGAGAGATTGTAACAATGGAAAATTATACTGAAATGCAGGAGGATCTGCAGCGAATTGACGCATGGTGCAGGGAATGGCAATTGAATCTCAATGTAGAAAAGTGTAATGTGCTGCGAATACACAGAAAGATAGATCCTTTATCATTTAGCTACAAAATAGCAGGTCAGCAACTGGAAGCAGTTAATACCATAAATTATCTGGGAGTACGCATTAGGAGTGATTTAAAATGGAATTATCATATAATGTTGATCGTCGGTAAAGCAGATGCCAGACTGAGATTCATTGGAAGAATCCTAAGGAAATGCAATCCGAAAACAAAGGAAGTAGGTTACAGTACGCTTGTTCGCCCACTGCTTGAATACTGCTCAGCAGTGTGGGATCCGTACCAGATAGGGTTGATAGAAGATATAGAGAAGATCCAACGGAGAGCAGCGCGCTTCGTTACAGGATCATTTAGTAATCGCGAAAGCGTTACGGAGATGATAGATAAACTCCAGTGGAAGACTCTGCAGGAGAGACGCTCAGTAGCTCGGTACGGGCTTTTGTCAAAGTTTCGAGAACATACCTTCACCGAAGAGTCAAGCAGTATATTGCTCCCTCCTACGTATATCTCGCGAAGAGACCATGAGGATAAAATCAGAGAGATTAGAGCCCACACAGAGGCATACCGACAATCCTTCTTTCCACGAACAATACGAGACTGGAATAGAAGGGAGAACCGATAGAGGTACTCAAGGTACCCTCCGCCACACACCGTCAGGTGGCTTGCGGAGTATGGATGTAGATGTAGATGTAGAAGTAATTGTATTCTACGTTATTTATTTTCGAAATCACTTTGACAGCGTATCGCGGGAGCAGTGAAGTGCGCAGCTACAAATGCCTTTGCCGACAGAAAACATACAAGTTAATGAAGACTTCGGCTTCTATCGTAAGCGCTTTCACGCAGGGATATACACTGATAAGCCAAAACATTGTGACCACTGCCCATTTCGACGTTGGATGCCACATGTTGACGTTGCGTGCACGTGACGCGGTAACAAAAGCATTTAAGCGGAGCAGACATGGACGGGGGAATCACCCTAACGAAGGTATGGGCTGCAAATGGGGAAATCTACTGAGATAAGCGGCTTTGACCAATGGGAGATTATTTTTACGCAGAGCCTATGAAGAGTATCTCGAATACGGCGAAGCTGGTGGAATGTTTACGTGCTACTGTCGTGAGCATCTACGGAATGAGGCAGGACATCGAAACTACCACTAGGCGCTAAATGATTGGACGTCCACGATTCTTCACAAAACGTGGCGTTCGGTGGCTTGCCTGCTCTGTAAAGTCTGCTGAAAGAGCACAATGCTGGTGTACGCACATTTGTTTCGTAGTACACCGTTTATCGTATATTGTTGAACATGGAGATCCGCAGCAGTCCACCTATACGTGTTATATGTTGACCCAACGACATTGTCAGTTACTATTGCAATGGACACGATACTATCGGGATTCGACCGTCGATCTATGGAAACCTGTCGACTCTTCGGGTGAATCACATATTTGCTATACTAAGCCGTCATCGATGTGAATGGCGGCTCGATACGTACAGCGGGCCACGTACTGAGGCTCGTGGAAGCAGCACTGTGCTATGGGAGACATTCTCCTGCGCTTGCATGGGGCCTTCGGTGGCAATCGATGACACTCTGACATCTGCGAACCGCCTGTATCACTCCACGCTTGATATCTTCCCCGACAGCGTTGCCATCTTTCAGCAGTATAATTCTCCGTATCTCCGAGCCACAACCATGCTACAGTAGTTTGAGGAGCATTATAGTGAACTCATGTTGATGTCTCGGCAACCAAATTCGCATGATGTAAATCTTATGGAACCCATCTGGGTCGCTATCGGGCGCCATCCCAGTGGACGCAATCAGTGGCTTGTTATTTACGTGAATTACGTGACCTGTGCTTAGACATCTCATGGTACATGCATACACAAACTTACCAACAAATTGTAGGATCTCTGATACTTAGAATCAGTGATATATTTCGTCCCAAACACGGACAAACAAGCTATTAAACAGGTGGTTATAATGTTTTGGTTCGTAAGTGTAGAGTTGCCTTCGGTCCCGTGCAATATACAGCAGCAAGGTGGGGTAGCGAGATTGTGCAGTCTCCGTGGACTCTTACTGTGCACTAAAAGGACTATGTAAACAGGCCCTTAGATTTATTCATTCAACTGAAATGATTTAAGAGAACTGGGGATGCAACTGTAGTCCTGCAAGGTTAAAGCAGTATTGAATAATAACCACACCTTTTTTCAGTTTTGTAAAGGTCGTTGTGTCTCACTGGTTTTCTGGATTAGGGAAAACTTCGTAGCAGCGCCAGGACACAGTGTCAGGTCAAAAAGCAGTGGCACACTGGCTCGTCATCAAGACAGATAATGACTCAGAATATATTACTACATGAGCCTTTGCTGAACATTATTAGCTAAGGAATAATGGAAGGAAACAGCCCGAGGGGCAGCCCACGATGTGAAATATAAGAAGATGATGGAGAGTGTAGCAGTTACGCTGAAATGAAGATGTCTACCAGCAACAGAAATGAAGAAATGTTTCAACGAAACTTCAGGTTTGAAGACAGAAAAAAACGAACCCAAATAAACAGCTTTAATCCAACTCCCGAGAATTTTTTTTTTTTAAAAGTAAGAGAACTCTTATAGTTTGATGTTCGCTGGTTCAACCGGTAATTTTATTTCGCATTTTTGAACGTTTGTTTCCGTACTAATGGGCTGAATACAATCCAAGAGTAGTTCGAATTGAGAAAATAGACGTTACTTTCGCGCCCCCGAGTTACAAGCTTTCTTTAATCTCATCATTGTTGGTATTTATGCTCCATGAATATCTGATTCGCGCAGGAATTACATTAGGAACACGGAAGTTCAGATTCCCGTCCGACAATCAAGGTTCATTTTTTCCTTAATTTTTCCAAATTGATTAAGGCCAATTTCATTTGAAAAGGACGGGGTCGATTACTTTCAAGACTTCTTCGCAATCCTAGCTTGTGCTCGACCTCTAGTGACTTCGAAGTCGACAGAACGTTAAAACCTGGTCATCTTCCTTCTAATCCTAAGGTTTTATTCATTTACACGTCGTTTTTGGTATCGTTGCAGAATTTTTCTAATAGCTCTACAGAATGTGTTTTTGTTGGGTTACTTCTCTTTATTTCGATATTGCTCCTGTTAAATATATCAACGACCATATCGTTAAGGGCTCACATACGCTCAGGTTCACCTTCACAGTTTTACCAGGTAGACGTGGCACGCACACGCTTTGCGGTTCTCTGTTATTTGTTAGCAGCGTAGTACTGAAACTGAAATTTTAGCACGGAACTATCTTAGGGCGCGTTGCATTCGTGCCAGACACATGTATCCGAGACGGCCAGTGGGAGTGTAGGCGGCCAGGTGCGGCCAGAGCGAGGCGTGGGTGGCCCGGCTTATCTGCGCAGAGTGCGGCGTCAGCTTGTGTACGTCCGGCGCCGGCGGCCCACGGCGACTGCCGGCTGCCGATACGCCGCGGCTCTGCCCATTAACGGGGCCGATATTTCTCAAAGAGAGAAACCAAACGACGAGCGCAGATATGCAAACACTGAATCGCAAGCTGTCCACACGTCCCTTTTGCCAGCTCTGGTGTAATTACTTTGAAAGCATCAGTAAAAACGAAAATCGTGTGTGTGGCAATCGGAGAACTGCGCCGTTTTTTTCTGCATTAAGGGAGACCCTGAAACATCAGAGGAGTTCTCAGCTGTTTCTGCACAGAATACCGGCCTTCGTGGTACCCCATGTACATTCGTTTTTCCGTTATGTGCTGTGGCGTTACAAAAAGTAAGGCGTAACACCATTGTATAAATTTTTATGTTCCAGGAAAAAAAGTGTCTTCTAACAACTGACAATGAATTAAACTGCTCAGTCATCTCTTTATGGTATCTTAGAGTGTTTTTCTGAGAATGAATACACTTTGTGCCATACCTTTTTTACTTACTTACTTACCCGGCGTTTATGGATATTGAAGATCATGTTCGGACGTCCCAGACTGCATCCAGTGACACCACTAACAAGCTTTTTACACACAGTTCGATTCATCCCCCTCCCTCCATTCTCCACCTCCCAGCTGTCTTGATCATTCATGACTTTGTCCATTCATCGCTTTGTATCTGACCTGCACTTGTAGCCCCGCGTGTTAACGCGACCGCTTCTGGGATAGGGAGATATACCGTTACCCGACTGAATGTACCCAGCGTCGCATTCGGGAGGACGACAGTTCAATCCCGCGTCCGGCCATCCTGATTTCGGTTTTCCGTGATTTCCCTAAATCACTCCAGGAAAATGCCGGGATGGTTCGTTTGAAAGGGCACGGCCGACTTCCTTCCCCGTCCTTCCCTAATCCTATGAGACCGATGACCTCGCTGTCTGGTCTCCTCCCCCAAAAACAACCCAACAACAACCCTTTACCCAGCGGATTAACGATGACGGGTCAGTGTGCCGGTCAGCCTAAATGTAATTTTTAGGCTGTTTCCTACATCCCACCAGGCGAATGCTGGGCTGGTTTCCATGTTCAGCCTCAGATACACGCTACGAAAACATACAGAACACTTTCTCACACTTGCACACACAATTTACTCTATACGTAGACAGATTGGATAGACGGCTACTGTTCTGAGGGGTGAACGGAAGACTGATGACGTTAGCTGTTTTATTTCCTTAAACACGTACTCAGAATCAGCATCCTGGGTCTGCCATATTGACATATTCCTTCGTGTCTTACCATCATTACAGCTTTGGTCCTACAGTGTATAGGTTTCGAAATTTTCTTGCCTTTATTTTATGTAAACTGTTTGGTTACCACAAAAATTTAAAAAGTTCCTGGTTCATCCTTCTCCTCCAGTTATCCGCTCTCGCACTGGACCAAAGACCTTCCTCGAGAGTTTTCGTTCAAATACTAACAGTTTTTGATCATCCATTTCCGTGCTACTCAAGGTCTCTGTTCCATATGATGCCTCTGGCACCTGGCACTATTATTGCATTGTACGTCTTGAATTCGAACTTTCTGGAGAACATTCGTGGTCGAATTTTCTATTTCGTGTTGAAAGATGTTCTGGATGCATTAATGATCCCCCGTTTTATCTCCAGCTGTAAGTTTGTGGTCGTTAAACTAGGTGACCAGGTCTTAAAGTTTTATGCTTTAATCAGACCCAGATCTCCAGCTCGCAGTGGTATTTTCTGCAATGTTCCTCTGGATAACACTATAACTTCCACGTCTTCAGTGTTGATTTTCAGTCTGACTTTGCACTATGGGCTACGTCCCTCACTGTACTCTCCATCTGAGCTTTCAGCTCTACCAAGGCTGCGATGTAAACAGCTTATGTTTTCAACTCAAGTGGGCATCACTCTTATTGCTGTTCATTCCTTGGATGACCTTCTCGAGTGCTGTGCATAAATAAAATCACATAACTGCTGATAACATGTGTGTATGTTTACCTTTCTGGCTCTGTCTTCGTTGTATTTTGCCTTTGTTCTTGTCTTTTCCGTACGTGCTCCTACCGAATCCCTTCATGATGTCGAACATGATCAGGACACTACCATATGTCCTGAAGTACAGAGTGGATCTACTGAACCGCAAGAACTTCCCCCATATTTGCCTCGTGATAAATATTTGATCTAGTGTACAAAATCCTACATAATAATCACCAACTACCTGTTGTATGAGCAGCTTCCATCTTTGTATCATTTATCCTGTGCTCATCAGAGAGCGTTCCTGTGGTTTTTGTGCAAGGTGTATCAGCTAAGACCTTCACTTCGAATATCTCAGGAATCGTTGAAGATACCATAATTTTGCTGTCACCTACCTGAATTTTGAGAAAGTCTTCACTAAACTACGTAGAGGCTCGTTTCATAGCTATATTAATTACAAAGATATCAGTATCAACTTGGCTTTTTCAAATGGAACTACAGTAACTCTTACTGCTAGTATCGTAACTCAAAAAAATACTAATTCAACGGCGTTTCACTCTTTAAAACTCCACTCCACTCCACTTCACGATGCCTATTGCTGCTTTTCGCTGCTCTGAATTCATGTCCAAATAAGGTAGTGCGTCACTTCGCGTAAGGAGGAAACAAAGTGTTGCACCATCGCGATACTGGTATAAGAGGCGAACAGAGGAAATACAGCTTTCATTCTATCTGTGTTGTTCACTTATGTTGAGCGCTGGTTAGTTCGAGAAAACAAATATCTGCCACAAACCAGCAGGAACCAGACATGTTGCATTTTTTAGAAAAATGCAAAAGAAACGCGGAAAAAAACAGTTAAGTTGCACATGCAAAGGTTTTAACATCTGTAGCGGCAGTGGAAACAAACAGGAGATGTACTGCCTATCGCAGTTTCCCTGTAAGCTATAGCTTTGCCCTCATCTGGTAATCTTTTGTCTCCGGAACGTGGAGACATTGATTTTCTTCACCCACTGCAAGTGTTTCGTCTGCTGAATTGATTATGTTTTTAAATAGAAGGGGGCAGTGGGAAAAGTACAGATCAATAATAGCCAGTAATCGGAATTAACTCCGATTATACTGATATAAATGTGAGGCGGGCTCGTCATAATGTTTTATCGAATTCACTTACAGTTCTGAATGACTTGCAAGGTGACAATTTTTTGTAGGACAATTTAAGAAATACAAAAGTCATCAAGACACAATGGCAGCTAAGGGAGAATGCGTCCATTCCCTAGAGAGAGAGGAAAGGGGGGGGGGGGGGGTATTGCCGAAGCGAGATGAACTAAGAATGGGAAAATGTTTGCCATGTTGCAAATGGCGTGATTCTACTATAGCAACCAACGTAGTTGCTGCATGTGTCCTACCGCAAAACAAGCTAATCACACCGGACTGCCATTACTTGGGGATGCTCTCCAGATAAGGGAAGACAACACTTGAGTATCAAAACGGCGGTAGCAGCAAATTTTGTACTGTGGACGTCCACAGCTGTAGAATTCAAAAAATGGTTCAAATGGCTCTGAGCACTATGGGACTCAACTGCTGAGGTCATTAGTCCCCTAGAACTCAGAACTAGTTAAACCTAACTAACCTAAGGACATCACAAACATCCATACCCGAGGCAGGATTCGAACCTGCGACCGTAGCGGGCTTGCGGTTCCAGATTGCAGCGCCTTTAACCGCACGGCCACTTCGGCCGGCAGCTGTAGAATTGTACCATGATGTAAAAGACCGTTTCTGCTGTGTGATGAATCTTATTTTTCATAACGGTAAATCAACCTGTGTACTTTCTAAATCAATTAAATGGTGAATTCGGAAATTTCTTACTTGTCCCACATCAATAGATGGTTCTGTAAACAGGCAAGTCACAGATGTCGTTCGTTGGCTGGATAAAAGTAATCTTATTACATAAAATGCATAATTTACTTTAATGACTTCTTAATTAATTTGAAAATAGACCCATGATTATCATAAATGAACTAAAAACTCTACAAGAAACTCGAATCTGCGATTGAAATTATGAAATTAATTTTATCCGACTCACAATGGGAGGCCAGGACGTTTGGAACGCAGATTTATTCAAACTTCTACACTCGTAGTACTCCATTAGGACAACAAAATGTGTAAGCAGTAGCGCGTAGCGCGTACTTCTCAAGTGTTATTGAGAAAAACGCAAGATAATTTCGGTCGTTCGATATACAGGGTGTTACAAAAAGGTACGGCCAATCTTTCAGGAAACATTCCTCACACACAAACAAAGAAAAGATGTTATGTGGACATGTGTCCGGAAACGCTTAATTTCCATGTTAGAGCTCTTTTTAGTTTCGTCAGTACGTACTCAGTTGGCCCAATTGAAGGAAGGTAATGTTGATTTCGGTGCTTGTGTTGACACGCGACTCATTGCTCTACAGTACTAGCATCAAGCACATCGGTACGTAGCATCAACAGGTTAGTGTACATCACGAACATGGTTTTGCAGTCAGTGCAATGTTTACAAATGCGGAGTTGGCAGATGCCCATTTGATGTATGGATCAGCACGGGGCAGTAGCCGTAGCGCGGTACGTTTGTATCGAGACAGATTTCCAGAACGAAGGTGTCCCGACAGGAAGACGTTCGAAGCAATTGATCGGCGTCTTAGGGAGCACGGAACATTCCAGCCTATGACTCGCGGCTGGGGAAGACCTAGAACAACGAGGACACCTGCAATGGACGAGGCAATTCTTCGTGCAGTTGACAATAACCCTAATGTCAGCGTCAGAGAAGTTGCTGCTGTACAAGGTAACGTTGACCACGTCACTGTATGGAGAGTGCTACGGGAGAACCAGTTGTTTCCGTACCATGTACAACGTGTGCAGGCACTATCAGCAGCTGATTGGCCTCCATGGGTACACTTCTGCGAATGGTTCATCCAACAATGTGTCAATCCTCATTTCAGTGCAAATGTTCTTTTTACGGATGAGGCTTCATTCCAACGTGGTCAAATTGTAAATTTTCACAATCAACATGTGTGGGCTGACGAGAATCCGCACGCAATTGAGCAATCACGTCATCAACACAGATTTTCTGTGAACTTTTGGGCAGGCATTGTTGGTGATATCTTGATTGGGACCCATGTTCTTCCACCTACGCTCAATGGAGCACGTTATCATGATTTCATACGGAATACTCTACCTGTGCTGCTAGAACATGTGCCTTTACAAGTACGACACAACATGTGGTTCATGCACGATGGAGCTCCTGCACATTTCAGTCGGAGTGTTCGTACGCTTCTCAACAACAGATTCGGTGACCGATGAATTGGTAGAGGCGGACCAATTCCATGGCCTCCACGCTCTCCTGACCTCAACCCTCTTGACTTTCATTTATGGGAGCATTTGAAAGCTCTTGTCTACGCAACCCCGATACCAAATGTAGAGACTCTTCGTGCTCGTATTGTGGTCGGCTGTGATACAATACGCCATTCTCCAGGGCTGCAACAGCGCATCAGGGATTCCATGCGACGGAGGGTGAATGCATGTATCCTCGCTAACGGAGGACATTTTGAACATTTCCTGTAACAAAGTGTTTGACGTCACGCTGGTACGTTATGTTGCTGTGTGTTTCCATTCCATGATTAATGTGATTTGAAGAGAAGTAGTAAAATGAGGTCTGACATGGAAAGTAAGCGTTTCCGGACACATGTCCACATAACATATTTTCTTTCTTTGTGTGTGAGGAATGTTTCCTGAAAGTTTGTCCGTACCTTTTTGTAACACCCTGTATACCTGTGCGTGGCCGTTTTTACCAGGAAGCGGTGGCAGCCGAGTGGCTAGCATTCGAGCCCCGTAATCGCTGGATCGAGTCCTGTTCGTCAGTTTTTTATTTTTTTTAACACAGTCATTTTCTTTACTACTTATATTACAATTGATATAATGGGAAAAATACGTGTAATCGGATGAACGTTTATTAAAAAATGGTTCAAATGGCTCTGAGCACTATGGGACTTAACATCTATGGTCATCACTCCCCTAGAACTTAGAACTACTTAAACCTAACTAACCTAAGGACATCACACAACACCCAGTCATCACGAGGCATTTTATTAAATTTACAATGTTATTTGGCAGTCTACAAATTTTAATTATCAGAAATAATATAATATTCATAACTATTGACTAGTAAACGACCAAACGCATAAAGTGATACTGAAAATGTATGCTTGTCCGTGATTTTAGAAATCCCTTATTTCTGGAAAGAGCCCGAAACTACTTGTCACCTCCAAGTTTTGACCGGCACAGACGGCTTTCGAAAGATGTACAATTAATCGTCGCTTTCGAAACTACGAGTGCAATGGCCGGCTGGTATTTTTCGTAATAACATGGAACACATGAAGTTTAACGGCACCAGCTGCATTGAATAAATTCTGTTTCCGCATACGCGAGGTCTTTCGACGTTTTCCGTGGAAAAACAAACCTCTTTAACATTTTCAAAAACCTCTCTTTCAGCTGATAATTTGGAAGCAAACCATGCATAACGCAGCATTTCCTCGAATATCGGCGCTGATAATTGATCATGCAGTATCGAGTGTATTTTAATAGCGTCTACACGAGAAGCAATGTCTCGTTCTTTTTCGATTAAATACGAACAATTTTGAAGACACGGACAAGCATACATTTTCAGTATCATTTTATGCGTTTGGTCGTTTACTAGTCGATAGTTATACTATATTATTTGTGATAATAAAAATTCGTAGACTGTCAAATAACATTGTAAATTTAATAAAAGTTCATCGACTACACGTGTTTTTCCCATTATATCAATTGTAACATAAATAGCAAAGAAAATGACTGTGTTGGAAATAAAAAAACTGACGAACGGGACTCGATCCAGCGATTCAGCACTTTTTTTTAAATCTCATTTTGTTCACTTTTGTTCTTTGCATCTGCTTGGGGCGGACGTCGTAAGACATCCGTTTAAGTTCGTTGTTGATTGATTAACTCAGTTTTTTTTATTACAGAGGGCAGCTAACCCTCTGTTGGAAATAAAAAAAAACTAACGAACGGGACTCGATCCAGCGATTACGGGGCTTGAAAGCTACGCACTCGGCTGCCGCCATTTCATGGTAAAAACGGCCACGCACAGGTATATATTTGATGACCGAAATTATCTTGCGATTTTGTCAATAACCCTTGAGAAGATAGCGCTACTGCTTATACATTTTGTTGTCCTAATGGATTACTACGAGTGTACGAAGTTTGAAGTAAATCCGCGTTCCAAACGTCGTGGCCTCCCCTTGTCAGATTTTTTTGTGATCAGGACAGTAATGGACAGATGTCACGTGCGCTAAATGTCTTTGAAAAGTCTCTGCGATATAAGGTGTCCCGACACAGACAGTGTCCAACAAAAATGATAATTCAGCGAATGTGAAAAAAGGTGCTACTAGAGGGCACTGTAATATAATGCACAGGGTAAGGAGCTAGCCTGTCACGAGCGGGGCGAACGAAACAGATGTTCTGGTGCAGATGTTGCTCATAATCCACGTGTTAGATCCAGTGAAATTGCGATTGCCTCAGCAGTGAGTCAGCCCAGTGTTCTCCACCTTTTGTACGGATACAGATACCATCAGTATCATGTATCATTTCAGCACTGCATCAACCAGCAGGACTGCAGAAGAAGTGTGGAATTGTGTCGCTAGGTTCTGATGCAACATGAGGAAAATAAGTTCCTTTTTCAAAAAATTCTCATTACTGATGAATCTACCTTTACATACCATGGAAAGCTGACGTAAGGAAATATGCATTATTGAGTCACTGGGAATCCGCGCTGGCTGAGGCAGATTGAATATCAGAGGCAATGGCTTGTGAAAGTTTGTTAAGGATTTTTAGAGACTGCCTGCTGAGTCCTTACTTCATTGATGAAATCTTAACGCGTTAAATGCATACACAATTTCTTACCAAAGAGCTACCGGCTGTGCTAGGTGAAGTACTGCTTGAAATTTGTAGATGATGTGGTACCACCACGATGTGTGTCAAACTCACTTCTAGCTTGTGACTAGCAATGCGCTCACACAGCTCTTTCCTGGTTCCTGCACACGGATCGAAGGTGTTATGAGTTGCCCTGTACGTTCGCCTGATTTGACGCTACTGGATTCCTTTCTCCGATATATTCAAAATGAATGTAAGGGTTTTAAGACTTTGTAGCATAATTCAATTCAACTTGCAGTTATAAATAATACATCAAATAAAAGAGCAGCTGAGACAGTTTTGTTTGCTTACCTGTGCTCAAAGAACAGAGTATGGAACGACCAAGAGTGATTGAAGAATGTGTTGAACGAGTGAATATTTCAGCTTATAGCTGACATCACTGCTTTGTTTCGACATGCTCTTTCCTCAACCTATTTTATGTTTGACCAGGAATATTTTGAACAATCTGACGGTGTCGCCATGGGGAGCCATCTGTCTCCTCTGGTGGCTAACTTTTTTAAGGAGGATTTTGAGGAAAGAGCACTTGAATCAGCGGTTTGTAAACCAACTGTTAATTTGGAGATACGTCGATGATACTTTCATAGTGTGGCCCCACGGAGAAGAAAAGTTAATGGGGTTTTTTCATCATCTTAACTCCACCCATGAGAATATTCGATTTACTATGGAACTAGAGAAAGATGGATGCCTTCCATTCCTGGATGTTTTGGTTAAACGGAAGAGTGACGGCTCGGTGGGACATTCTGTTTATCGCAAGCCCACTCACACTGATTTGTACTTGCATTCTTCAAGTTGCCATCACCCATCCCAAACCATGAGGTGCTTAAAACCCTTGTGCACAGTGCGCATACGGTGTCGGATGCAGAGAATTTACCTAATGAACTTGCACATTTAAGGACGGTGTTCAGAGACAATGGATACTCGACCCCTTCAAATTAACAGGGTCTTCTCCATTAAAGCCAGGAACCGGGAAGTGGATAAAGAGGAGAACGCGTCAACCACGTCGCTAGCTTTTCTTCCCTTCGTTGGAAATATTTCCTTCAAAATAGCGAGGATTCTTAATAATTTTCATGTGAAAGTGGTTTTCCGTCCACCTTCTAAGATTTCTGATCTACTGGGATCGGTGAAGGATGATTTGTTACTGCGGAAGGCGAAAATTTATAAAATCCTGTGTCAATGTGGTATGGCCTATACAGGACAGACAACGCGTACAGTGGAAGAGTGTTGTACGGAACATAAACGTTGCACTCGCCTACTTCAACCCAGTAAGTCTGCAGTTGCGGAACATTGTATTTCCAACGGACATTCAATGGAGTGTGACAAAACTTCAATTTTGGCCACAGCAACAATCTTTTGGGACTTCATAATCAAAGAATCCGTTGAAATACGCATTGTGGAAAATCTAATGAACTGTGACAGTGGTTACCAACTGAATAACGCGTGGAATTCCGTCATCTCCGAAATTTGCTCGAGACGAAGACGCCAGAAGACTTCGATAGCTGCGGCCACCGACAATCCCGACGGCAGCTGAATCTTGCAGTTCCACCAGCGAGGGCGCTGCCGCTGGGCCGTGTGGTCCTTCCGTCTCCGCGACTTTAACGCGTGCGCGGCAGTACTATCAGCGCACTATATAAAACGGAGCGGAGAACGTCTTCGACCTCCCTTGTCTGTGTGCCCGTAGCAGATCCTCTCTGTTTGCTCATCGTCATCAGTGTACTACGTCAGTGTTGTGTTTGGTGCTGTTCTCATTTGCGTCAAGAGCTGTGATTTTAATTGTGTGCTGGACTTTTACATAGTGTTATTGTCAGTGACTGTTATGTGCTACGCCAGTCGTCGATACTTTATGATCCAGTGCGTGGTTTTGTTTTGTGTGGGCTCATTTTTTACGGTTTTAACTCCTATATACAGTCGCCCCCATTTTTTGTCTGTTCTCTTCCATGACGTTCCCCCTTTTTTATAGCTATGTACACCATATTCTCTCCTTTATGTTATTTTATGTGTCCTCTATTGTACGCTTAATGTCTTTCGGCTGAAGAGCACCGCATATGCTGCTGTCAGCCCACCCCAGATGGGGCACTGAAATATAATAAAGGAAAAAAAATCTTCGTCAGTCCCCGTTCGGCAGTTGTCCAGCCGAAATATCATGGAATGAAGTTTACGACGACCGGCCGCAATCTCGGAATCTTTTTGAACAGTTGATTCGATGGGAAAATTTTAATTTTGCACATATAATGTTCGTCAACGAAGCTCAAAATTCGAGAGACAGAATGAGACATAATGAACGAAAAATAAATATAGAAACCAAGGCCAAAGAGTTTGCAGTGAGCCTCAGTGGAATGGTAGAAACTGAAGGGAGCCGTACGGTGGTAATTTTCAAGAGAACAGACATAACAACAGGAGGGAAATGAAAAATTGTAACCACTTCACGCAGCCGGTCTGTAACAAAGGGTAAATGAGAAATGATAGAGGGACTGGTACACGAAATCCACAACGTGATCGCCAGAACAAAGCACTGGAAATCAGACCACCTAACCCCTAAAATAGAAACTGCAGCAGAAGTCCGCGTAGGAATTGACAGTCGGCCACTACGGCCTTGTTACATCATTAACGTAATGTTAAGAATCATTTGCTTCCAGTTCATTTGTGTAGTCTTTTAGTGTATTGTTCTTCATTTGCTTGCACTTACACTTTTTGGATTCTCTATTATTATTATTATTATTATTATTATTAGAGAATAAGATCTTCTCCTGTGACGTCTGATCAAGGAGTCTGGCGTTTGTAGTTTTCTGTACAGCATTTGTACTTTGATAATTTACAGCAAATTTGAGACAAACTGATGTCCACCACAACAAAGGGATGTGTCAGAACAACGTAAAAACTGCATTAATTGCACAAGTCTTGGAAACACAATTCTTCTCAGAATTAATCTTGGATTGTAGTAATGGTTTTGTTTCTACTGCTAATATTGTGTGTATTGCCGGTGGAGCGTATGCACGGCCTGTTCCACCAATCGGAGTCAGGAGACGATAGTAGTGCCACAGAAGATGGTTTGCGATCCAATAGTGGGCCTTGGCGTGATTTGGATCATGCCACCGATACCGATGGGGGCATCTTGCAAGACGGACATGGGTTGTTGACGTCCGAGTATGAATTATTTTCGCTGTGGATCGACTAGGGTTATCGCCAGTGGAACGATGTGTTCTCGTTGGTGGTTTTCGAGTTTGGAGCGATATTTTTCGCTGGTAGCACTTTTTCGTCTGTGGTTATCGCTTATGGATAGTAGTGCGATAATGCTTGCTTTGTGGTATTTCGATTGTGGCTCGCCAGCGCCAGAGGCGCGTCATAGGCGAAGTTTTCTATTACGTAGGGTGAGCATGTGGTGTGCGAGTCATGGTAGTGCGTTTTCAGATGAATAGTAAGGAAATGGCGAATGGGACCAGATTAAAAAAGAAACGGAAAATAATCACAAATCCTTATTTACTACAAATTATAGCAGCTGTTATTTGACGATATCTGCACGTCGATTTCTGTTGAGTTATTGGGCAGTTTCAGAGGGAAAGGTGAATTCCTACCGATGGCAGCTCTCCCTGGCAGCACAGTAAGAAGTGTACAGATGGCGGTGAGTACTATTCGACCCACATTCTGCACCAGATATCAACATCAGCGTCACCGTCTAATAAGTTGGCATCAGGAGAAGTATCGAAGTCCAGAATAGTGTAACGTACAAAGGGTTACAGGTAGCTAGACTTGGTAATGGGTAGAATATAGTTAGTAAGTGTTGCATGGTGTCAGAGTGCTTGAAGTATGAATATGCTTAGCCTATTGAGGTGCTTCAGTGGTATTGGGAAACTAGCAAAACACTGACATACGCTACGGCAACGTGGTTTCACCACTACAAATTGATTAGTGTATGTCTTTTAGATAAGCGATTGATTATAAATGATGCTGCGATTTTTTCAAACGAACCTTACTAATAATATTGTTTAAATGAAAGAAAGCAGTAAAGGACGCTCTTTTTTGCATTAATCATACTGTAAAAATTCAGTAACAACTTCAAACTGTTCATATTTTTGTTATGACTTTCTATTTATGTGTTTTTGTAAACATTAATTGTAAAAACATGGCACTAAAATTTGTACTAAGGATTGTGCAGAGGACTACGGCATTGAAAACGACGGGCGAGATGCTGGAAGACTGTCTTCAACATGAGCGACAGTTTGTCACTTGCTGCCCCATCACTCGTCTGTCGTTAGTCCAAATGCCTACCGGCTGCTGCCATACACTGGAGACAGGTCCTGCCACAGACTCTGCTGCCACTGCTAACGCTCTTAAATAAAGTGGTAACCCTTTTCTTAGCACCAACTCACTCCCTATAACTGTCACATTCAACCTGTTAACACATTTCAAGAGAGTAGTGCTGTGTTTATTTGTGTGTCTAGTGCAAAGCTAAGTTTTGGACTCCCTGAAGTCCCTTTAGAATGGAGCAATAGAAGACTTGAAATAAGTTTGTGTTTTTTTAAATTCTTATTTTTGTGTGCCTTGCTGTACTTATTTTACTAGGTTAAATGTAATTTTTTGCTTTAATTTCCTACTATGTTTGTCGTGAGGGACAAAATCATTTTCAGATGTGTATTGGGATACAACGCCACTCTCATCTAAAATTAACAAAAGATCACACACAACAAACACACTAATGTTCAAACCATTTTTGAAAGTGACTCATTTTTTTATTCTGTCTTTGCCATTCGTGTTAAGTCCCACTATGTTTCACATGTCATTTAAATGTTGTTTATTTTGTGTTAACACCACTTACACCATTGTACTAAAAGAACAGAAAGGCACTTCGCTCTGAAATAAGGTCAACAGATGGCACATGTCACCTGCTTGGATAGAACTTGTCATATGATTTGTCTCTATGGAAGATTGAATCACTGTGAATGCTTGGGCAGGGGTAACAAAATCTCTGAAGATGACCTTTTTAAGTGTTCAACCATTGTATTTAGAGTCATGTGTGTATGTCAAACACCTGAGGGCCTACAGGAACAATTCTGACACCCAGAAAATCACAAAAATTTTGCAGGCATGCAGCAGTGAATGTGTGTGTAACCCCTGGTTCAATGAGGTCAAGACAGGGTGTGCTACTTTTTGGTTTTTGGTTGGCAAAGCTATCATGGTCGTGCCCGTCATTCTCAAAGACCCAGTTAAGATGTCATAATTTCTTCCGCTCTGTGTCACATTAATCTTTTTACTAAAGTGCGACACTCCCCATGAATAAATTATTGGGTAACAAGAAGGTAGTGAGAGGTAGCATACCACTCCCTCACTTTAACAACTTTGTCAGTCAGATTTATGCTTATATCTTAGGTCGTGATCTCAGTGTTTCCCAGTACTACAGTTGGTATGTGTGGTTTATGACCTTTTTACATGAGAAAAGTGTGGGCAGAATGTTCTTATAACTGCATGTGTAACCTGTAGAGAACTTGTATCTGAGGGACAGCTGTGAATGCGACGGAGAGCAGGGAGAGAGATGAACTGGCGGACATAAATGCTGAGTGCAGTGATCTGGCTTTGTGATTGATTCTGGTAAGCAGCGCTCAATAGATGTATCTGCAGAGGGACTTCTGGCCGAAGCCCTCTCCACCTTCCGATTGGGGTCGGACAGAAGAGTGCTCATCTCAAAACACTTTGCCTGGGCCAGGTAGCAGTCCATCACGAAGTTGACCAGTAGGCAGAAAGTGGGGAGAGGAACCCATTTAAGAGTGTCTGCTGTAAACCGAGCCTTTGTGCAAACAGTGGGAAGGTCATAAAACTCTGTGAATTCTCACGTTAGAAACTGGGATAATATGGACAGAACGGCTAGTGCACATGTTTGGCGGAGGCCAGACTGTAACTGTGGTGACACCAGAAAGTCACCACGTTCTTTTAGCGGGTGGAAATATTTCATGGGCATGACTGTCTGGGAAGCTTTACAGCCTTCTTCCAGAAATCAGAAATGGTCACAGGATCGAATCCTGCCTCGGGCATGGATGTGTGTGATGTCCTTAGGTTAGTTAGATTTAAGTCGTTCTAAGTTCTAGGGGACTGATGACAACAGCTGTTAAGTCCCATAGTGCTCAGAGCCATTTGAACCATAGAAATGGTCACCCTGTAAAGATTAGATCTGTCCATGAATGAGGGACTGTGGTCCTGTGTAGATACATGTTTTTTGCCGAAACATGACCATGCTTATTGTGAGAATGATGCCTCCCTACTCTGAAATCTTCTTTTTTTTTAGACAAGATGGATTTGGAATCGTTGATATGCTCCTTTCAGGATATGCAAAGTAGAGGCTTACTCTCTCAGTGTGGAAAGCCCGTTGCTGCGTCTGCATTGGCTACCAGGCCAAAAGAACAGGCAAGCTGGGAGGTTCAATGAGTAGAGGATAGTTCGATTTGTTTGCGCAATGTGAAAGTGGTTTTGTTTTTGCTAATTCGACGCCCATACTGAGGCTTGGTGGAAAATGGTTGTGATTCTTTCTCTTCTTCGTCTTCTGGTCTTCCCCCGGTGGAGAATTTCAGGTCGTTCCCTAGTTGGTGAGACTTGCAGTCTGTATCTTGTGACAGGCTAAGAGCCAGTGGCAGCTTCCAAGTATACCGACAGTGGAACTACATATCATCTTGGACATGTCGTGTGCCACAAGAAGGAACTTACTCGTCCTGAGTCGGCCATCTGACGTCTGACAGTTTCAGCATGCACTATCGTGCATGTGAGTCAAATTGGTTTGTCCAGAGCTGTGAACGGGTGCACCTCACACTGAAATCTTCCATGATTTCGGGGCTCTGATATGAAAGTTTCCCACGTTCTGATAATCAGAACGCCCGATCGCGTATTTTTCAAATTTTCGTGCAGCAGCGCACCGCTCCTTGGCCACAGCGCGCCGTTTTCTGCTGCTGCCGCCTGAATCAAGGTGAGGCCGGCCGGAGTGGCCGTGCGGTTCTAGGCGCTACAGTCTGGAGCCGAGCGACCGCTACGGTCGCAGGTTCGAATCCTGCCTCGGGCATGGATGTGTGTGATGTCCTTAGGTTAGTTAGGTTTAATTAGTTGTAAGTTCTAGGCGACTGATGACCTCAGAAGTTAAGTCGCATAGTGCTCAGAGCCATTTGAACCATTTTTTTTAATCAATGTGAAAGGGTAAAATGCTGGTGCACCGGGATAGTGTTGTTAAATGATACTCACAGCTCCCTGTTCTCAGGTGAACCATAGTTTGTGGTATACTTGTTCGTAGTTGATTCTATTCTAATAGAATTGGGGCTCACAGTGGATTCATGTAAACAAAGTCAGATTGAGCTGTAAAAGTGATTAATTCAGGGAATAGTTTGTCACCTTCCACCCCAATGTATGTTTTGCCAATGAAACACCATTCCTTTTCTAACATAGGTTTGTCATTTTTATGTAAGATTTATAATCTAGTTGCAGGTACAAAAGAATTAATGAAACTTCTCATTTTTTGTAAACTTAAATACGTCACTGTTCTCATTCATACTGCCTCAGCTACTCACACTCTTATTTTATTGTGGTGCTACATGGGTACACCTGCAAATTTAGGTTCATTTTTATTAAATTAATTAATCTGAATGAAGTAAAGCGAATGGACAAATGTCTGAGCCCAGCTACATCGAAAGTGGTCAACAAATATGTATGTAGTACTCAGCATAGTTCCCTGACTTTGATATTTATGGACTAAAGTCTTCGTTTAGCTGTCTTACACCAAAGTTAATTTATGAATGTTTTTAAAGACAAAATACCAGATTCGTTTTGAAATTGTTCGATAAAAAATGATGTGGCCTATTGAAGTTGTCATCCGTATAGGAGTGACATTAAGAATCCGCTCTGAGATTTGTAGATACGACCATTAATCTTCCACCTTTTTGCGTGGGGGGTGATATGACCTAGCTGGTACTTCATGCCTCAACGAGCTTTGTGAGCCTCCTGTTATTACAGCATTTGAGGATTTTACTTCTCCAGCGTGCTCCTGCTCTTGCTAATGAAATTCTTGTGTGTCAGCTGACGTAACTCGTTAGACACTAGTATACTTCCCCTATGTTGCCACTTAAGATGTGGAAAAGAAAATAACAAAGAATCTAACTAGTGAAAAATCTGTAGTAAATTATAAAGTCATGCGCTACGAATGCTTGCTTGTTGTCATGTGGGACATAACTGAACTACAAGTTCAACAAATTTCTCATGTCGTTTGGTGGTTGTGGTGGTTTTAACTGGTAGAGCAATAGGTTCCGGCCCTGAGGTGCTGGGTTCAATCGTTGATAAGGACAGGGACTTTCCCCGTACCAGTCCACTCAGGACAGCCCTAGGTCCTCCTATCAAATGAGTTCCAGGGATCTTTCCCGGTAAAAATTGGCCAAGGCGATACCCTCGCCACCCTCCCACTCCTAGTGCTGTGGTGAATGTAGGCTCCGGTGTACCTGCATTCAGACCAATAGCGCCGTCATGGTTCATGGGTCACGTCACAGACTTAAGTTACTTTTATTTACCACGTCGTTTGACAACTATTGATTTACTTTATTTTATGAAGTTGCGTTTGACTCTTACCTCAACCTAAGCAAAACACCTTACCTAATCAAACATCTCTCCCAACCTCCTTCCTTCTTCCTCCCTCTCTTTCTTTTTCTTGAGGGTATCAAGAGTCTTCTCACTTGTTTGATGCTGTTCTACATCTGGTACCGCGCGCCGCTGAATTTGAATCCGCGCTAGACGGCATGAAGGTCGAAGACGCCTAGAGGTCTCTGCACCATCGCGCCGTAAGCCGTGGCGGCGCGCGCCTCCTGGCCCACGTTTAGTGTGAGGGCACCACAGTGGAACACGTGGTCCCAGCGGCGCCCCCGATCACGTATTTAAGCGCCTGCCTCTAGCTCAGCCAGTGTCAATCCCTCCAAAACTCAGGCGATCATTGTAGGCAAAACCACCCCTTCCTTCCGCCTCCTTGATTTCTATCTTACCATCTATGACCGTCCTATCGCCCTCACTCCCACCCTTAAGTACCTTGGCGTCACCCTCGACCGTGGACTCTCCTAGACTCCCCATCTCCGGACAATCCAAGCCGAGGCACGCTCCCTACTCCGTATCCCCAAGCTCCTTTCCGGCCGTACGTGGGGTCTGGACCCCTCCACCATCCTCCACACCCATAAATCCCTCATCCACCCTATCTTTTGTTACATCCATCCGGCCTGGATCTCCGCCCCCCCCCCTACCTTTTATAAATCCCTCCAAATCCTTGAACACCATGCTCTCCGCCTCGCCTATCGCATCTGTCTCCCCTCCCCCACGCGGATCGTGTATGATCTCATCCCCTTCCCTCACCTCCTCCTTTTCCTCGAAAGGATACGGATCCTGTACACCTCCCGCAAACTCGATCCTTCTCATCCGCTTGTCTCACCCATCCTCTCCCACCCCTGCCCGCTGCCGCACCTGTATTCCCACGTCCCACCCGGTCTCCATCTCTCCACCCTCTTCACCCTCTCCCAAGGTGGCTTTCGCCAGCTCCCCCTCCCTGATGATGTCCTCCTCCCTCCATCTACCCCTCCTATCAACTTTGATCCTCCCCCCACTTCATGTGTCCTTTCCTTTAGGCACCCTCCCTCCCTTCTCTTTCCTTTTCCCCCATCCCCTCCCTCCTTCCCTTTTGCCCCGGGCTTCCCCTCCCCCTTCCTCCCATCCCCCTATCTCCCCTGCCCATGGCATCTGCTCTCCCCTCTCCCTCTCCCACCCCCACCCCCTCCTCCTCTCTTGGCAGGTCCCCGGACTCGTACACGGTTAGTGAACATTCGCGCGCCGGAGATCAACGCCTCGTGTTCTGTGTGTGCCGTCGTTTTGTGCTTAAGTGATTCAGAGTTATTCGTTTTGTGCACCTACTTTCACGTGTGACAATTTTCGTTTCTGTCTGTGTCCAAGTGTCTGAACAATTTTATCTTGGACTCTACGCCCGTGAACGGCCCCTTGTATTTTAAAAAGTGTTTGTCTCCGTTTATATGTCCACCATGTTTTTCTCTAAATGTCTTCATTTGTATATTTGTGTTTCTCTGCGGCCAAAGAGCGGCGTCGTATGCTGCTGCAGGCCTGCCTGTAATACAGGTTTCAAAATAACAATAAAGAAAAAGAAAAAAGCTCAGCCAGCCAGTCTAATCTTGCGTGCGTCTGTGGACTTATCGCCTTGTCTTAGACAGCGTCTTTACTTTCTTGTTTTGTGTACGAGTGGACGTGGTTGTCTTGTGGTTCTTTTGTTTCGATCTTGTAGTTGTTCGTTTGGTCCGTCGGTGGTCGTGTCCGTCCTCTCCCGTTTGTGTTGTCGTTCGCGGGCCGCTCCGTGGGTCCCGCCGCGCTTTCCATCACGTCAACCCCGCGACCGTTCCGGTCTTAGTTACTACACTACACAATTTCCATTCTTTTTTATTTATGATTCTGATACGAGTAACAAATGATTTCCACATATCGCTCCATCAAAGTCAGTTCCAGTCCTTCGAACAGCGTTTTCGAAAACTGCATAGTGATGCGGTGTTCCTGTGCAAGATTTTGTTGGTGGACGAAGCGTTATTTACAAACTATGAGTAAATCAATATTCACAATATGTACTATTAGTAAGGCTGCTCCAGAGAAATGGATAAGCAAAGACCTTGGTAAGTGAACCTGTAGTGTGGGTTTTCAGGAATTGCATCATTGATTCCTGTTTCGTTGACTGCACTCAAAATAACACAAGCATGTGCAGTTCCTAACAGATATGGCGTCTCAGTTATTAGAAGACATTTTACTGAACATACGGCAATCCAAATGTTACAAACATGATAGTTGTCACGTCCACTTCACGCACATATAATTACAGACTTTCTTAAGAGAACATTTAGGGATCGTTGGATTGGCCTTTGGAAAACACAAAGTAGTCAAAGCGATCAGCAGACTTAACACCTCCGGACTTAACTGGGTAGGACCGAGCCAGGTGACGCAGTGGTTAACTTCATGCAACAATCACAATAATAAGCGTAACGTTCAAATGGTTCAAATGGCTCTGAGCACTATGGGACTTAACATCTGAGGTCATCAGTCCCCTAGAACTTAGAACTACTTAAATCTAACTAACCTAAGGACATCACACACATCCAACCTGTGACCGTAGCAGTCACGCGGTTCCGGACTGAAGCACCTAGAACCGCTTGGCCACCGCGGCCAGCAATAAGCGTAACGAACCGCATCTGCCTACTTACATTTGTTGCAGTAGGAGAGAAGTTTATGGGACCTCTTCTTCTGATGACGAGACACTTGTGTGTGGCTGTTATCTTGCTAGTAATTGTTCGACTACCACACCTGTTACGAGGTTCGCGTTCCCTTCTAAGGCTATTTTCAGTACCACAAAAATTGATGTAGTTGTATTTAAAAAGCAAATACGGTAGCATAATTATGTTTTTCCATCTTAATAAACTGTAATTATTAGGCGAATACTGTTGTTACGTTCAACTTCTGCAATCATATACATTTACTTGTAGGTGGTTTTTAATGATTTTGATAAGAATTTATATGTACGACATACGACGTACATAGGTCAGTATCTAAAAAAATGGCAATTTTAGTTTCTTTTTATGCTAATTTAAAAGGTATTTGTAATCAGTTATGACTTTGAGAAATGTGTTCATGCCCGTAAAAGCAACGACTCTTTATCGCCTTTATGACGTCAGCAGAATCAACATGAATGGTCTTCCAAATTGCCGTCGGGTTTAAATAAGAAATTCCATGCAATTGGAAATTTCTTACCTTCTTGAGTATACGCAAATACGTATATGTACCAGACACGTAAGTTGTAAATAAATATTTACATTGTAAATAGCTCCCTCTGCATACACTGCAGTTTGATGGTTGAAGACGAAAGAGGAGTCATGGCACCATATCTGAATGATACGTTTAATCTACGTTAATATAGGTCAGTTTCAATGGCATTAATAACCTATTATGTGCATGACATATGTGCATGCCTATAAAAATAACAGCTTTAATTTGTAATTTTACAGTGTATTTTTAAAATTATTTTAATAACCACGTATTTTTTTTAGACCTGTGTGTGAGAACGCCCGAAAAAGCGGCAGATATTTGCCACAGTTTAGTAATATTAGAGTTTTCTGTATTTCATTATTTTATATTAGTCTTCATGAACTAGTTTCAACCAAAGGGCATGTCGATAGGGCTTTGGCTCTCTCAGCAAGAAATGATATGTCTCGAAATTTAATCTCAGAACGTACGTGACCAGAGAGTTTACGTTAACTGTATACAATCGACTTATTCCATTTCATGCATGACGACGGTGCTATACACATCCCGGTCTTTGTAACGTGTGGCATCGGCTATGTAATGTTAGTAACCATGTTGTAAGTTTAATCTGTGAATTTATACACTCCTGGAAATGGAAAAAAGAACACATTGACACCGGTGTGTCAGACCCACCATATTTGCTCCGTACACTGCGAGAGGGCTGTACAAGCAATGATCACACGCACGGCACAGCGGACACACCAGGAACCGCGGTGTTGGCCGTCGAATGGCGCTAGCTGCGCAGCATTTGTGCACCGCCGCCGTCAGTGTCAGCCAGTTTGCCGTGGCATACGGAGCTCCATCGCAGTCTTTAACACTGGTAGCATGCCGCGACAGCGTGGACGTGAACCGTATGTGCAGTTGACAGACTTTGAGCGAGGGCGTATAGTGGGCATGCGGGAGGCCGGGTGGACGTACCGCCGAATTGCTCAACACGTGGGGCGTGAGGTCTCCACAGTACATCGATGTTGTCGCCAGTGGTCGGCGGAAGGTGCACGTGCCCGTCGACCTGGCACCGGACCGCAGGGACGCACGGATGCACGCCAAGACCGTAGGATCCTACGCAGTGCCGTAGGGGACCGCACCGCCACTTCCCAGCAAATTAGGGACACTGTTGCTCCTGGGGTATCGGCGAGGACCATTCGCAACCGTCTCCATGAAGCTGGGCTACCGTCCCGCACACCGTTAGGCCGTCTTCCGCTCACGCCCCAACATCGTGCAGCCCGCCTCCAGTGGTGTCGCGACAGGCGTGAATGGAGGGACGAATGGAGACGTGTCGTCTTCAGCGATGAGAGTCGCTTCTGCCTTGGTGCCAATGATGGTCGTATGCGTGTTTGGCGCCGTGCAGGTGAGCGCCACAATCAGGACTGCATACGACCGAGGCACATAGGGCCAACACCCGGCATCATGGTGTGGGGAGCGATCTCCTACACTGGCCGTACACCACTGGTGATCGTCGAGGGGACACTGAATAGTGCACGGTACATCCAAACCGTCATCGAACCCATCGTTCTACCATTCCTAGACCGGCAAGGGAACTTGCTGTTCCAACAGGACAATGCACGTCCGCATGTATCCCGTGCCACCCAACGTGCTCTAGAAGGTGTAAGTCAAGTACCCTGGCCAGCAAGATCTCCGGATCTGTCCCCCATTGAGCATGTTTGGGACTGGATGAAGCGTCGTCTCACGCGGTCTGCACGTCCAGCACGAACGCTGGTCCAACTGAGGCGCCAGGTGGAAATGGCATGGCAAGCCGTTCCACAGGACTACATCCAGCATCTCTACGATCGTCTCCATGGGAGAATAGCAGCCTGCATTGCTGCGAAAGGTGGATATACACTGAATTAGTGCCGACATTGTGCATGCTCTGTTGCCTGTGTCTATGTGCCTGTGGTTCTGTCAGTGTGATCATGTGATGTATCTGACCCCAGGAATGTGTCAATAAAGTTTCCCCTTCGTGGGACAATGAATTCACGGTGTTCTTATTTCAATTTCCAGGAGTGTCTTCTCGAAATCTGGCAGAAAACGCAAAGGGTTTCTGATCGTATGTAAAGTACTCCAGTGACAAGACACAATACCTTCACTGCGTGATAACAGGAGTGAGGTACTGATGAAAATGTCACTAAACCAGAGTTACTGAACACGGTTTCCGGAATTCCTTCACAGAAGAAGACGACGTAAATATCCCAGGGTTCGAATCAAGAACAACTGCTAATATGAGTGTAGTGACGAAGATTAAAATACTGTCCAGATTGTATGCCAGTCAGGTTCCTTTCAGAGTATGCTGATGCAGTAGTTCCATGCTTAGCAATCATATGCAACTGCTCGCCCGTAGAAATATCAGTACCCAAAGACTGGAAAGTTGCACAGGTTGCACCAATACCCAAGAAAATAAACAGGAGTAATCCGCTGAATTGCAGACCCATATCACTAATGTCGATTTTCTGTAGCATTTTGTAACATATACTGTGCTCAAAGCTGTGTATCATCTCGAAGGAAACGATATTTGACATGTAGCCAACATGGATTCAGAAAACATCGTTCTTGTGAAGCACAACTAGCTCTTTATTCTTACGAAGTAATGAGAGCTATTGATAGGGTACTTTACACTGATTCCATACTTTTAGATTTCCAGAATGCCTTTGACACCGTTCCTCACAAGCGACTTCTAATTAAACAGCATACCTACGGAGTATCGTCTCTTTTGTGTAACTGCATTCGTGATTTTCTGTCATTAAGGACACAGTTCGTAATAATTGACGGAAAGTCAGCAAGTAAAGCAGAAGTAATATCTGGCGTTCCTCAAGGAAGTGTTATAGGCCCGTTGTTGTTCCTAATCTAGATAAACGATTAGAAAACAGGAGCAGACTTCTTAGACTGTTTTCAGATGATGCTGTCATTTAAAGTCATGTAAAGTAATCAGATGATCAAAACAAATTGCAAAATAATTTAAACAAGATATGAGTACAGTACAAAAAGCCGCAGTTGACTCTAAATCATCCACATGAGCACTAAAACGAATACGCTAAATTTCAGTTACACGATAAATCACACAAACCTGTAAATTCAACTAAATACTTAGGGTTTACAACTAAGAATAACTTAAATTGGAACTATCACATAAATAATATTGTGGGGAGAGCAAACCAAAGAATGCGATTTATTGGCAGAACGCTTAGAAAATGTAGAGAGACTGCTTACACTACGCTTGTTCGGCCTCTTCTGCAGTACTGCTGAGCGGTGTAGGATCCCCACCAGATATGATTGACGGAGGACACCGAAATATTTCAAAGAAGGACAACTCGTTTTGTATTATAGCGAAATAAAGGAGAGAGTACCACAGATACGATAGAAGAATTGGGGTGGCAGTCATTAAACAAAGACGTTTTTCACTGCAGCAGGACCTTCTCACGTAATTTTGAATCAACAACATTCTCTCCAGAGCTTGAAAATATTTTGCTGGCGCGTGCCTGTAAAGAAAGAAATAACAATCATAATAAAATAAGAGAAATCAGATATTGCACGGAAAGATTTGAAAGTTCGATTTTCCCGAGTGCAGTTTGAGAGTGGTACGGTAGAGATGCAGCTTAAAGGTAGTTCGATGAATTCTCTGCGAGGCACTTAATTTTGAATTGCAGAGCAATCATGTTGATTTAGATATAGATGTTGCCCTGCAGGCTGTTGCCGTGCAGGAAGCCTGCGCTCGTTAAAAATTGCTTTGGCCCTTCCACAATTCACCACATTGTATGCTATAGCATATCGAAAACTGAACCTCGATATATTTGCTCGTTCCACGGGTAGATATACGTGGGGTGACCTGTCGTTACTGCCTCGCACTGTGTACCCAGAATAGAGGACAAATGAAGTGTGGCTCGCGCCCCGATGCAGATGTTTTGATTCCGCACCAAAAGAACAGCTTACAAGTTAATGTTACTGCGTAATTTTTCAGCCAGATTTTCAGCTGTATTGCGGAAGGAAGGCAGATTAAGGTTTAGCGTCTGCGGCGAGGTCGTTAGCGATGGTAGGAATGGGGAACAAACTATGATTGGCAAAAAATGGGGCGGGAAATAGCTGTTGTCATTTTGGACGGAATCATCCCACCTTTTGACTTTATTTAGGGAAACATGAAAAACCTAAGTCTGGACAACGAGATGGTTCTTGAACCGCCATCCTTCCACAGAAAAAACATAATTAAGGAATTCTATGGCTTCTAGGTTAGTTGTCACCTGACTAAGTGTTTTCGAAGGTGAGTGGGTGGTGCACTTTTTTCAGCCAGCCCTTTCTGCACGATGCCGCTACCAGAGGATTCACAGGAGACTCCAACCAACTAGTCTCTCCGTAGTATTTAACCTTGTGTAGCAGTCTAGCTGTGGTCCAGTATCGAAGTAACTTGGACACAAATTCCAAGGTAAACTCTCAGTTGGGCAAATATGAGCTCTTGTAGCAATGTAGAGAGATCACAGAATACTACACGTGTCGATCAAAAAGTTTCGGTTTGAGGGCGTTGCTGTAGCGTATATGCAACACCGACATTGAGCCAAGGAATTAGTGTGGTAGTTGTGTCATTCCGACATGCGTGCCGTGAATGCAGATACATGGACTATGGCCATGTTATTACCAAACGGGATCAACGTACTGTTATTCTTTTCTTTGCTGACGAGGGGCAAACACCGATAGATATCCATGGGAGTATTAACAATGTGTATGTGAGAAAATGTCCGTCAAAAACCACTGTTGTGGAAATTTGGGCCAATTTCTATGCTGGTCGCAATTCGACACAAGACGCCGGTCGATTTGGGAGGACAGTCTCATCCATTGGTCGATAATTCCTGTTGGACGAGGATGCGCGGCGGCCGGTTACGGATTTTGCAAAACTACACTAGACTTGCGGTATAATTTGAAAGGGTAGAGGCAACCATGAGTTTACGCTCTGACTGCAGTCACTTTAACTAATACGCCTTTCACTTGACTACCTGGCCCTTGCGTCTGCTAAACTGACTTTGCCCTTTGACTGTGTTTGTTGTTGATAGCTTGCATTAGAGGTTATCACATTTATCAGAATCTAAATGACTTGACTGCTGAAATAATATTAATGAAATGGCGGCCCTGTCATTATTGTGGTCAATTGTTGATGGATGATTAATATATTAATACGGAATTGATCTTTTATAAAAGTTATAACACAAGTTCATTGATTAAAAAAGTAGGACAAAGAATATTTGTTAAGCGTGATGACAAATGAAACATGATCTGTTGGCAACATAGCCGGCCGGGGTGGCCGAGCTGTTTTAGGCGCTACAGTCTGGAACCGCGCGACCGCTACAGTCGCAGGTTCGAATCCTGCCTCGGGCATGGATGTGTGTGATGTCTTTAGGTTAGTTAGATTTAAGTAGTTCTAAGTTCTAGGCGACTGATGACCTCAGAAGTTAAGTCCCATAATGCTCAGAGCCATTTGACCATTTTTTTGTTGGCAACATAAATGGATGCAACAAATAGTTAACACTCCGCTGAGTGGCGACTGGTTGGCAATGAATAAGGTTTGTCTGAATGAACTATTTACTCTTGGTCAAAACATTTATAACGCAATCTGAAATTATCTAACACTGAACAAACTTTGACGGATTTATTCTACCCAGAAGTTACGCTACGTTGGTGCAGTTTAGAACAAGTGACGAGACTGTGATTCTGTTTGCCCTAATAATACAGAGCAGCAATACTGTACCACTTTCTCGATGTGTAGCGCTGTCTCATCTAACGGTCGTGGTTTAAATGTCTGCAGAGCAGCGATGTGTGGCGCCTGTAATTCCCTACTGCGAGCGCGAAATATGCCAAGTCGCGGCTAACGATTTGTTAGACGGATCGCAGTTACTCTCTAGTGAATCCCTGAAATCTCGGCAGGCAAACGAGTGATACTCTCATTCACCGGTCATACTCGTACTGTGGAGCAATTTGACTCAAATATACGGCAGTGCGCACAAGGAGATCAAACGTCAAGGCGGCAGACCTGTCACGAATAAGATCGCCCTCGGCGCTGCGAGTTGTCCGAGATGTCTGAGGTCTAAACTGTTGGTACAGTTAAACCCTCAGCACGGGCTCCCCAATCAAGACCAGTGCTAATGCCAAGTCATGCTTAGGACAAGTGTCCCAAGTGCAGCCCCACTCAATAGTCAAGACCAGGATCCTCTCCAGACCAGAGTTTGAATCACAAGAGAAAGTTTCTCCTCTTCTCTTCTCACTTTCCATCAAACCTCAGTAAACTCCGCGAAAGCACTCAAGCAAATGCCCTCACAAGTGTTTCATGTCAATCACAAAATTGCACAAGCTCCATGTCTCCCTTATAACTTATCTGCTCCACCCATCGGCCAATTTGAATCAAAGTTAATAAAATTGTTCTCTTTTCTGGAGAAGCAGCCAATCCCTGACTCAGAAATTCCCACACAAAGACGAGAAGCTGTTGTCTTCCCGACGTGTTCTTTTTTCCCACAGCCATTTTAGGCAGCGTATTTTGAGTTTCTGTCTAACTCTAAAGTGAACAACACATTTATCTTGGAGATTATTATGTGGGTGGCCTGAACGTTGTGACTTGTCCGACCAGGGATCTCGGTTAAACTGGTGCATTGGTGGGATGATTTCCTCAATGCTCACGGGTATTATGCCTCATTGGCATACCAATTCTGAACTGTATGGTCTTCGAGCAGGGACTTTTTATTGCCCGTCATAATATTCCACGAGTGATCCATATGGCTTTAATTGTTCTTCGGTAATTATTCTTCATGTTAGATTTTTTGCAAACAACGCTGCAAATCAGAACAACTATACAACTATAGCTTCACTTTTTTTCTGTATTACACTGCAATGGAGAGTATCTGCGAAGTTTGCTAGAAATGTATGTGTACTCTGTTAGCTGAAAAATCCAGCGCTATAGTGTTTATTTGTAACTTACACTAAAGAGAAGAACATGAAATGCTGATCTGAAGCTGGGGGCACTCTCTTGTGCTGTGGTAATGTCATGGTACTGGCTCCACAATATACCTGAAACCTATGGAAATTGGGTCTGACCCATGTCTGCTCAACATCTCCAACTGTTACTCAGAGCCAGATGCGATGCATGCATGATACACCCGACTCTGTCACAGACGTTTTCGATAGGAATGAGGTCAGTTGAACGTGGAACACGGGAAGTAGCCTTTTTTACTTGGAGTTGTTTCTCTTTACCTGTTGCTTACGTCCCTCGCAGTAAGAGGTGGGCTGGAAGCGTCCATGTTGCTACTCTTCAATCTTTGAACGATACAAATAAATTACATGCAAACTGAGTGATAGTAATAAAATCGACTATATAAAAATTGAGGAGATGTTAGTGATGTGTATAGGTTGAGACCTGTAAGGATGATAGTGCTGTGGGCTTCTGGTAGCATTTTCTAGGTGAGGAGCTACGATGCAGTCGGAAATTGAGAGGAACTGATGTGGGAAAGAATACGTTACGAGTATTGGAAGGGTAAGTAGACTGGATGTTGGAGGTTTGAGGCAGGTAGGATTACAGTTATGCAGAGTATATGTGGGCTGGAGCCTCATTTGGAATGGCAGAGTGTTATGTGCTGTAACTGACAGACTGAGTAGATTTCACGAATGCTTTTATGGTGTGGAAAGGGATGACAGTTGAAATTATCCCAGAAAGAGACATGAACTGTTGAGGGCTATCTTTTGGATGATAAGCTGGTGGGGGTTCCAAGCCAATTTTTTATCAAGTGTTAGTATTTAAGTGTTTTAGCTGTGTATATTGGACGGTTGTATTGTTGTTTTCTTTGGGGTGTACGGCCGCCCAACAGCGAGGTTATCAGCGCCCAAGGGTTGTGGATTGTTAGGAAAGCTCAGGGATGGGAAGATGCAGTGATTTTTATTATATCTGTTATATGTGTTTTGCAAGATTGATGCAAAGTACACTGGATCCACCAGCAGATGCAATTACTGAGGGGAAGTTGGAGGGACCGTTTGGTCGAGATGAGGGTGTGATTCTGTGGAGCGTACATCGAACCACATACTTCTTGAGATCGTCAGTGAACAAGTGGTAGCAAACAATATGCTAGCAGCCCCTGAGTGATTCGACTGTGAGTCAGATGTATCAAGGGATCAACTTAGTGCCAAGCGTACATTTCCATACGAAGATTGTACCACACTCTTCTGTCTGACAATTGGAATCAGTGTCGAGTATCTGGAATGTCGGCTCCCCCGTTGCCTGCTGTTTGCATGTACCAACATTTACCACAATTCAACAGTCCAGGTGGTGTTCGAATTTGCTTCGTGTGTTTAGAAGTGGTGTTCTTGTGTTCCTTCTGATCTCTGCTGCCTGTGACCTGGGTCTAGCAAGAGTAATGTTGTGGGTCCTATCACCTGTACCCAATAGCGGGCTGATTTTCCTGAATGGGATAGGTGTTTTCAGGTTGCTTCTTTGCGCTATTAAATCGGTGAGTGATCTGCCGCGCTCCACACTGTTTTTCGATATCATACAGGCGCTGACAGTTTTATCCAAGACGATTACTCACAGAAGAGACACTTGCCAAACAGGTAAGTGAAACATCAGTTACCTTTTCGCAGCACTCAAGCTGTCTGCCACGATAAGATCTTGTTTATTTACATCTTGTGTAGTCATTTCCACGGCCATTTCGCTAAGTTTGATTATACCACAAAATATGACAGGTCGAACAACAGAGTTAATTTAAGTGAGAGAATTGTGGAAGCCCTGTGCAGAGCGCAAGAAATGTTCTAGAAAATTGGCGTTGATGAATATTCGGTTACCAGAAAATCCAAGATACAAAAATATATGCGGAGATATTCTTCAGGTTAGAGGATGGACGCGTCCATCGCAGATGTGGGGATGGATGAATCATAGTTTGAAAGGAAGTAAAATTTTTCTGTGAAGAGTAAAATAAAACTAATTCAGCGATTACTTCATCGATGATGGAATCTAGGGAACATTGTCGTATGATAAATTGACACTAAGAATTAATTTGCTCAGATTGCAATTAAATAGTCTTGAATTTTATCATAACATGATAGGTTTCGAGGCTATTTGGCTCAGTATTTGTGGCTGATCACCAAGAGGGTCAATTTGTTGATAGTGTTGTGGGTCCTGATATGACCGTGAAACTGATTTGACAACAGCAGCTAAGAATAACATACCACACATCTGTTTCATTTATATGTATCAGGCACATCTGAAAATGAGGCTGTTAGCCTCGAAATCGATCACGTAACAATAAAATTGAAGATCATTTAACTGCAGATGCAGGTAAATACATTCTTATTCTCAATTCAAAATGAAGATTAACGTCTAACGGAGGTGTTAGTAACATCTAAGTTTGAGTCAGTCGCAGTACATGTAATGATGAAAGAAATCTCAGGGGATGACTGTCGATTGTGCAGGGGTCGGCGAACAAACTTCACTGGTGGACAGCGGAGAGGGAAAATAAGCGTGCAGTGCCTGCAGTGAGCTCACACTTTAGTAGCAGTGGACCCCAAAATTTGTGCAACCCATTAGAATTCTCACAGTTTTCGGAAGTTGAGATTGTTTTGATGTTAAATTTAAATAGCGATTAATGCATTTAGAGACTGATTTGCTCTTAGAAGACTTCGCTTCTGTCCAGACCAAGTATATACACTTAGAAATGGACAAAAATATGATAAAATAAAAACACAACACATTAGCATGCCTAATATGGTGTAGGGAAACCGTTGGCGTTCAAGACAGCTTCCAGTCGTCTTGAAATGGATAAATACAAGTTCTCTACAGTTTTACAGGGCATCTTATACCATTCTACCTGCAAAACGATGGCAAGTTCAGGGAATGAAGATGTAGGTGGTGGAAGGTGGTTTGGGTTTAAAGCTGTAAAGTAAGCCTAGTAGCTGACGCAATAATATCAAGGTGCCGTCCAACATAATGACTGCGGAAAACTTATGAGTACTACATGAGACATGAATCAAAACTACTTCTATTTATTCCAATGAAATTATTGACTAAACAAATGACAAACAGTGGCAATGTTAATATAATAATGCCTTGGCATCTCTGACATAGTGGTCCCGGGGGTCCCGGGAGGGGTGGGAGGGGGGTGAGGGGGAAAGATGCTAACAATCGCGCAAGTGACTTGATGGTAATCGCAAAGTGTCAATGATTCTTGTGATCTTAATTGAAGCCGGCAGTTATGGCCGAGCGGTTCTAGGCGCTTCAGTCCGGAACCGCGCGACTGCTACGGTGGCAGGTTCGAATCCTGCCTCGGGCATGGATGTGTGTGATGTCCTTAGGTTAGTTAGGTTTAAGTAGTTCTAAGTCTACGGGACTGATGACCTCAAATGTTAAGTTCAAAATGGTTCAAATGGCTCTGAGCACTATGGGACTTAACTGCTGAGGTCATCAGTCACCTAAAACTTAGAACTACTTAAACCTAGCCAACCTAAGGACAGCACACACATCCATGCCCGAGGCAGGATTCGAACCTGCGAACGTAGCGGTCGCGCGGTTCCAGACTGTAGCGCCTAGAAACGCTCGGCCACTCCGGCCGGCTCAGATGTTAAGTCCCATAGTGCTTAGTGCCATTTGAGCCATCAAAAGTCCCCACTCGTGACTCTTCTCTGGAAGTTACAAATGGTTAACAGACCAGGAGAAAATAAAATGGTGCATTTTAGGCGGAATTCCTTTTAGATGCTAACCAAAGAAGGGGTGACGGATCTTTTTGGATGGTCACCATGCTCGGCATTTCCCATACAGCGCACTGAGCGATCCCACTCCACTGCCAGTCTGCCCATGCTTCCCCAGCCGGCTGTGCATCTAGTGGCGACAGCATTTTGCGCGCACTGTACTGCAGGTGGAGGCTAAAGTGGCTGCAGAATCATTGGCACGACAACGGTGCGGCAGGCCGGCTGAGCCGGCAGCGGCACAAAGCGTGGGAGACTGGCGGCGGAGGCTCCCGAAGATAAGAGTTGGAGCTGGAGATGTAGTGATTTCTGATCGAATGTTTATTGCAAGAAAACCTCGCGTTCCTGCGTTTTTCATATCTTACTAAATTCAGACTGGCTGGTCTCCAGAGCTTCTAAGCGCCGACTGATAAAAATACTCCTTAGAAAACGCTAGTCCCCTTCTTCTAGTTGGTTAACCAGTATCGTACCATCTTTCACAGAAAGAAGTCGCTTCACTCTGTCTCTCTCTCTCTATCACTCTGTGACCAATGAGGGGGTCTTTGTGTTCACCATCACATTTCTCTCTCTAACAGGTAGTTTATTTATGTTAGCCAATGGTGGCGGTTCTTACATTGTGTAAATATACTTTTTTTTTAAAGACTCAGTACGTTTAGCCCTGTCTCATATTTTCAGAGAACCTAAACTGCGGAACCCCAATCCGCCGCCGGCCGGAGTGGCCTTGCGGTTCTAGGCGCTACAGTCTGGAGCCGAGCGACCGCTACGATCGCAGGTTCGAATCCTGCCTCGGGCATGGATGTGTGTGATGTCCTTAGGTTAGTTAGGTTTAATTAGTTCTAAGTTCTAGGCGACTGATGACCTCAGAAGTTAATTCGCATAGTGCTCAGAGCCATTTGAACCAACCCCCTTCCGCCTTCGAGATGTTTATCTCTAATATGTGTTACTTTCTGGAGAAACTGTCAACATTCTACATTTGGGAACAATAGTGCATTTCGCTAAAAAGTGAACCTTCTCAGTCCACTCTTAGGCTGTTAAATATTTTCTTCAGGATTTTGCGCCTTCTGAGATCGTGCCTGCTTTCCTTCAAAACAAAGCTGGATGTCCCAGGTGCGACACTACAAAGGCATGGCTGATAGTCAATTGTCTACTGATCCTCGCTTCTCCCCCGACAGGTCTTCCGCGAATTGGCTTTAGGGGTGGTGGCCGACTCTACTGTCCTTGGCGATCCGAGTGATTTTTCCACCGCTCATTGTACTTTCAACGTTGTCTTAATTCTGCGAGAGAAGAAAATTCGAATCAGTGGTAAAACAAGAGTATCGTTGCATTACTCACTTACCGACAATCATTAGTACTGCTTTTTATGACATTCTTCAGCATCATTTAAATATTCCAGTCAAGTAGGTCTTTCACTACGAATCTGCATATGTTACGTGACTGTTTCCGAAAAAAAACAGTCCTGTAACTGTGAGTAACGATCATGCATCTTTCTCTCGAAATTAGACCACAAAGGTTCAATAACGTTTAGACCTGGTAACTGTGGCGGCCAGGAAAGATGCGACAGTCTACCCTTATGCTTACAAAGCCAATCCTGTACGGTGTGAGCTGTCTGATCAGCGGCCCTGTCGTCTTGGAACACAGCATCGCCTTCTGGGAACGGACATTATACCACGGGATGGGCTTGATCAACCATAATACTTGGCAATAATGTGACCTTGCAGAGAATACATATGGCCCATGGAATACCACTATACGGCTGCCCAAATAATCACTGAACCTTTGCTATATTTCGCTTCTGAGTTGTAAATGCGGTGAGAAGCTGCCACAGTGTGCAACAAGACTCGTCCGACAACATGACATTTTCCTTTGCTCTATAGGCCAGGTTTTACAGTTTCGGCTGTTACCGGCACTTGCATCGCCGATGAATGGTTTTGGAATTCCAACTCTCCCTGTAATTCCCAACTTATAGAACTCTCTTCATGTTGTTTTGGTGCTGACCGGGTTCGCTTGTGGGACTTCCAGTTTCTCAGTGACTTTTGCAGCTGACGTCATCTTATTTTTCGTCACAGTCGTCTTCAATGGCCATCTATCACGATCACTCAACACACACTTTCGTCCACATTGCGACTTAGCGGATGATGTGTTTCCGCCTTCTCTGTAGGCGGTATAAATCTCTGATATGATACACTTTGGTTACGTCAATCATGAAAGCGTACACCATACAAGCACCAACAATCGGCCCACGTTGGAATTCAATCTAGCTCCATCATAATGCATTCACAGGCACACACACCATTTGACCACGACTGACAGCTGAAACTTATTGTGGACATTAGACAGGTGACATATGTGGTAAAATACAGCAGTGCAGTATACAGCCTTGACTAGTATCTGCATTTATGTTCAAACATGCATTTTTTGTGATGTTTCCATTATTTTTGCCCAGCCCTTGTCTGTCACGCGCTTTGCTTGCGCCGTTTCCGTTTCTCAGTATGAGGACCTGTGCTACTGGTAACGATATGGTTACGTACATTGCGGCTTGTGGATGCTTAACCCTCTGAAGTGGCTATTGTTATGGCAGGCGCAGTATTCTATAACATGAAAACGAAACGGGTGGGAAAAGTAAGTAAACTGTTTATTATTTCAAAAGTAAGCACCATATCTCCTAATACATGTATCCCACTGTGAGACAAGACGGTCAGCGCCTTCATGGAAAAATGTTTGTGATTGCTGCTGAACCATGATTGTACCCAGGCCTCCTCTCTCGATCCGAAACCAAATCGAAGGCCTCGAATGTTTTTGCTCAGGTTCCAAAAAGATTTAAATCACTTGGGGAGAGATCGGGATTGTACGGAGGATCTGTAAAGGCTTCCAAACAGAACTTTTGCAGTGCACTCGATACAACCTTGGCCAAATGTGGACGGGCAGCATCATGCATCCGAATGATGTCGTCCATCAACATTCCTGGACGCTTCAATACCTGCGAAGTGTCCACGTACAGTTGTGCGTTAATTGTGGCGATCTCTCCCCAAGTCATTTCCATATCTTTGGAGCCCTGAAGAAGGACATTCGTGGCCGTCGATTTGCTTAGGACGAAGAGATGCACCCCTGGTGCTATCACGGCTCCGGAGGTAAGCGTAAACATTTTTCCGTGAAGGCATTGATCGTCTTGTGCCACAGCTGGATAATTGCGTTAACAGTTATGGTGATTACTTTTGAAATAGTTAACAGTTAACTTACTTTTTTCCGTCCATCTCGTTTCCATTTGACTGCCCCTTATTAATCTTGTAAGGTTTTGTATAAAGACCCTCACGTCGTAAAGGGTCTTTACAACATTGTATTCCGGTGAGAAAGTTTTGACGGTCACTGCCTTAAGGCTCAAATGTTGCATGGGTTCCATAATGTTGTGTAGAACTTTTGGAATTACATCTTCCAACTTCCTTGTCCTCCTTGATGGCTCTTAGCGACATGATGCCAAACACTGACTAGGGGTAAACTGCAATTTATGTTAATCGAAAATGGACACTACGTCCCTATAGCAAATTGGCTGTAAATCATATTTGGTTCTGTTCTTGCGTATGGACAGAGCAAAACCCTTCCATACCCTATGTTTCTCACTTGTTTTCAACGTGGGACAACTGTCTCAATCAGAGCGAACTATCACCAAGTGCCGTATTAACGTAAGATAGAAGATTTGTAGGAAGGCGGACTATAGAACGACGAATGAGGGCCGCACTGTATGGTGAATCGCTGTGTTATCTGAGTTCGGTTCAGAGTAGGACTTCTGACATCAGCAGGAAAGATAGGCGAACTTAATTTTAATGACAACTCGCTTCCGTTGCAGTTCAGTTTTCTACCTGAATTATATGTTATGCTTATGTCTGTGATACCAAATAAATTTGTAACTCGTTGCCAGTCACATCAATTGCAACAGTGAGAATCCTGTATGAAATATGGTTTGAAAGTTTTTCACTAGAATTAACGTTGCTGTGGGCGTTTCAATTTTAAATACGTTTCTGTAGCCTTCTAAAGTTCTTTCCCGAACTGCAGGAGATATCGTACGTGGATATAGCAGATGGGACGAATGTTTGAATCGCAATTACAGGTGTTCGCTTTTATGCTGTGCCCTATACCCGAAGCACCCATTTGATCCGTCTGATAACAATCATAACAATCCAGTAAAACGTATCGGTATTCCTGATTAAGGTAATATTTCAGGTCAGCGCTCTCTCTGTTAGACCTCTGTTTTTCATTTTTAGTAATATTTAGCCTCGTAGCTAGGGAGACCCTCGGGAATGTGCACTGAAGTTATCACCGCTGCTGTTGAGCACGCTGCTGTGGAAGTGCCTCCAGGGAACAGAATTTTTCCCGTGCACTCTCTTTGCCGATAAATAATTATGATATGGATTCCCGTCAAAGTGGAATTTAATTTCCGTGTTATTTGTTTATAACCGGATCACACGACGCCATTAAACGCTGGATGGCAGCTACTTGTATTGATTTGTACCTACCAGGCCAGACATTACAGTGCGTCGGATGAGTATCGCTTCGAGCCGCAAAAAATATTCGTCAGTCGTTGGAAATCGGAAGTATCGGCGACATGCTGTCACTCTTTTAAAAGAGAAGATGACTATAATCAGCTGAAAGAATGAACGTCTTATTTTAAGTGAGAAACTACTTCTCTCACACAAAAAGGTGTAGGAGCTCACTGTATGTACTTAACCTAGGGTACTTCTGTCGTGGTTTCCCTTATGTTAGCAGAACATTCACCGCACAACGCGATGAGAACTACCTTGAGACATAGATACTTTGATTTAGAGACGCTTAACTCCCTTCTGCAATTGGAACAGAGCGCCACGCCTCATCCAAGCGAGGTAAACCTGAGAAAACATTTATGATAATCGTGGTACAGCTAGACTGTGCAAAATGCTGCGGCACTATTTGCGGCTGACGTGTGATAAATCATGTCACTGACACGAGCGGCAATCTGCAACATGATCCACACATCATTACAGCAAAAGACCTTGCTCCTTAAGAGTGTCATGTCTGTCATCATTAGGGAAAGAGAAAGGAAAGGAGTATAAAATAAACTCGTAAATAGGCACGTCAACTGCCATTCTATGGAGTTCTTTACTGTCGCTATCGGTTATGTTTTCCGAACTGCCACAGTTGGCGCGTGGTTCAACGCATAAAACAAGAACTACACGATTACTGCAGTTGCTGTCAGAATTGTCCGCTAACATGAAAAGCTACATTGTCATATCCTCATGTAGCTTTAGAGGGTACTTTGAAAGTTTTCTGGAATTTGTGAAAGTGATTTATCGCAGTAAACATGTCATCGCGATATGATTCCTTCACACACACACACACACACACACACACACACTCATACACACACACACACACACACACACACACACACACACACACACATATATATATATATATATATATATATATATATATATATATATATACTCCTGGAAATTGAAATAAGAACACCGTGAATTCATTGTCCCAGGAAGGGGAAACTTTATTGACACATTCCTGGGCTCAGATACATCACATGATCACACTGACAGAACCACGGGCACATAGACACAGGCAACAGAGCATGCACAATGTCGGCACTAGTACAGTGTATATCCACCTTTCGCAGCAATGCAGGCTGCTATTCTCCCATGGAGACGATCGTAGAGATGCTGGATGTAGTCCTGTGGAACGGCTTGCCATGCCATTTCCACCTGGCGCCTCAGCTGGACCAGCGTTCGTGCTGGACGTGCAGACCACGTGAGACGATGCTTCATCCAGTCCCAAACATGCTCAATGGGGGACAGATCCGGAGATCTTGCTGGCCAGGGTAGTTGACTTACACCTTCTAGAGCACGTTGGGTGGCACGGGGTACATGCGGACGTGCATTGTCCTGTTGGAACAGCAAGTTCCCTTGCCGGTCTAGGAATGGTAGAACGATGGGTTCGATGACGGTTTGGATGTACCGTGCACTATTCAGTGTCCCCTCGACGATCACCAGTGGTGTACGGCCAGTGTAGGAGATCGCTCCCCACACCATGATGCCTGTGTGCCTCGGTCGTATGCAGTCCTGATTGTGGCGCTCACCTGCACAGCGCCAAACACGCATACGACCATCATTGGCACCAAGGCAGAAGCGACTCTCATCGCTGAAGACGACACGTCTCCATTCGTCCCTCCATTCACGCCTGTCGCGACACCACTGGAGGCGGGCTGCACGATGTTGGGGCGTGAGCGGAAGACGGCCTAACGGTGTGCGGGACCGTAGCCCAGCTTCATGGAGACGGTTGCGAATGGTCCTCGCCGATACCCCAGCAGCAACAGTGTCCCTAATTTGCTGGGAAGTGGCGGTGCGGTCCCCTACGGCACTGCGTAGGATCCTACGGTCTTGGCGTGCATCCGTGCGTCGCTGCGGTCCGGTCCCAGGTCGACGGGCACGTGCACCTTCCGCCGACCACTGGCGACAACATCGATGTACTGTGGAGACCTCACGCCCCACGTGTTGAGCAATTCGGCGGTACGTCCACCCGGCCTCCCGCATGCCCACTATACGCCCTCGCTCAAAGTCCGTCAACTGCACATACGGTTCACGTCCACGCTGTCGCGGCATGCTACCAGTGTTAAAGACTGCGATGGAGCTCCGTATGCCACGGCAAACTGGCTGACACTGACGGCGGCGGTGCACAAATGCTGCGCAGCTAGCGCCATTCGACGGCCAACACCGCGGTTCCTGGTGTGTCCGCTGTGCCGTGCGTGTGATCATTGCTTGTACAGCCCTCTCGCAGTGTCCGGAGCAAGTATGGTGGGTCTGACACACCGGTGTCAATGTGTTCTTTTTTCCATTTCCAGGAGTGTATATATATATATCATGTGGGGCCCCCGCCAGCACGCAGAAGTGCCGCAACTTGACGTGGTATGGACTCAACTAATGTCTGAAGCAGTGCTGGAGGAAACTGACACCATGAATCCCGCTGGGCTATCCATAAATCCGTAAGAGTACGAGGTGTGTAGAGATCTTCTGAACAGCACGCTGCAAGGCATCCCAGATATTCTCAATAATGTTCATGTCTGCGTAGTTTGGTGGTTACCGGAAGTGTTTAAAACCAGCAGAGTGTTCCTGGAGCAATTCTGGACGTGTGGGGTGTCGCACTGTCCTTCTGGAATTGCCCAAGTCTGTCGGAATGCACAGTGAGCATGAATGGATGCAGGTGATCAGACACGATGCTTACGTACGTGCCACCTGGAAGAGTCGTATCTAGACGTATCAGGGGTCCCATATCACTCCAACTGCACTCGCCCCACACCATTACAGAGCGTCCACCAGCTTGAACAGTCCCCTGCAGACATGCAGAGACTATGGATTCATGAGATTGGCTCCATACCCGTACACGTCCATCCGATCGATGCAATTTGAAACGAGACTCGTCCGACCAGGCAACAATTTTCCAGTCATCAGCAGTCCAATGTCGGTGTTGACAGGTCTAGGTGAGGCGTAAAACTTTGTGTAGTGCAGTCATCAAGGGTACACGAGTGGGCCTTCGGCTCCGAAAGCCCATATCGATGATGTTTCGTTGAATACTTCGTGCACTAACACTTGTTGATGGGCCAGGACTGAAATATGCAGAAATTTGCGGAAGGGTTGCACTTTGTCACTTTGAATGATTCTCTTCAGTCGTCGTTGGTCCCGTTCTTGTAGGATCCTTGTCAGAGTGCAGCGATGTCAGATATTTGATGTTTTCCCAGATTCCTGATATTGACGGTACATTCATAAAATGGTCGTACGGGAATATCCCCACTTTATCGCTATCTCGGAGATGCTGTGTCACATCGCTCATTCGGCGACTATAACACCACTTTCAGACTCACTTAAATCTTGATAACGTGCTATTGTAACAGCGGTAACCGATTTAAAACTGCGCCAGGCACTTGCAGTCTTACATAGGCGTTGCCGACCTCAGCGCTGGGTTTTACCTGTTTACATATCTTTGGCGCTTCAGTATATACACAGGGAGGGAGGGAGGGAGAGAGAGAGAGAGAGAGGGAGAGAGAGAGAGAAAGGGGGGGAGGGAGGGAGGGAGAGAAAAGCACGCTACTGTAACATCTCAGAACTGTGTAAAACATAGTATGCATATATCTCAACGTGTGACAACGGCTCCGCAACAACTAACTGCTCTCTGTATTGTATCACGCGAGTACAAGAGTAGCGGAAGCACGTAAGAGAAACGAGCAAATACGATACCAACATGACCACGTACTATCGAGTAGGACAAATCGATTCGCATGGCAACGATAAACGCATGACACAAGGTTAAGACAAACCAAACGTAAAGGACAAGAATTATGGTAATGTTACATTGCGACTATCACCTACGAATATTTAGAATATTCAACGACATACCAGTGCTTGGAAAACTGTTAAAACATATTTAGTTTAATCAGCATCTACAATAAGACATACAATTAAAGAATATGCATAGCAAATGCTGACTAAAACTAGCTAATGTCTTCGGGATAACACATTACAATTTAATAACTAGAAAATTAAATAGAGAATAGAATCACTTCAATTTTGCCAATGACATGTACACAACCCTTTGACTTCTTTTTATAAATACGCAATAAAACAATATTTTACGCAGGTGAAAGTGGTCAACAGATCATTACACGTAAGAATGTTAATGTAAGTTTACTGGTTCTCGGCCAGCTTCATAACAGCATGAGCACTGGTGAAATTCTTGTTTTATTCCGCGTGTCCAAGGAGGAAAGGTCAGTATTGGGAGATATGAGAGGAACACTTATTTGAAGCAAACAACTTCATATGGATATATACCCTATTCCGAATGTTTTCCGAGTAGTTGTCCATGGTGCGCAGGACGAAATTCTGTGAGAAACACTTTGTATTGCTAATATGCGAGGAAGTCCGAGTGCGCGTAGTTTTCTTCACCCGGTATATAAATAAAGGTGATATAAATGCACTTATAAACACACTTTCCGATATGACTGACGTTTTACAGCTACAGTAGTGTTAACTAATTTCATATTTACAGCATATGAAAGATGCAATATATGCATCAATATATCACTGTGCTTCTATCGACAAAAATTCTCAACATTCTTACTGACAGAAAGGAGGATCATCATGGTGTTTTTGTCAGTCAGCATTGGCTAAAGAAATTAGATCTGATATTGATCTCATGCTATCTCCTGCTTCTAATATAGAAACACCAATAAATCAACATTTTTTGGATAAAATACTGCCTCTTTATGCTCGCTTCATTGATGAATAACTACTAGCACGATGGGCTCGACGTTTAACACAAAATACTAATGAGAGTTTACAGACCATTGTATGAAACATGTGTCCGAAATAGACGTATATTTCTGCAATGAGAGTAAATGTAGCGGCTTCCATCAGTGTTTGTGAATATGATGTTGCGTCTCACAGAGTTATTACGCAAATAGTGACAAAATTAGGACTCAAATATACTTATCGAACAGCAAAGCATCAACAAAAATGGTAAAGTAGCATTGCAGCAAGCATAAGTGAAAAAATACACAGAAGTTCGTCGAAAAATAGATTTTTTCAAACATCAGAGAGTGGAAACTATTCGAACGTGATGGTGTAACCTAAGGTGCAGGGTTGGTTTGATGCAATTGCGTATTATTCACACATATACACTGCACATATGGCGTAATACGTAAACCGAAACTAAAGACTAAAATTTTCAAACCTATCAATTCGTCTTTTATTTATTTTTCTTTCGTACTGTGCCAAACATTATATAATGTCATAGTAATTCGCTTTTACGCTAAATTCCTGTCAAGTTTTATACTAAGAGAACGTTTGTAATTTATCTACACTTTTCGTATTTATATAATGTTAAAGAGGTCACAAGGATTCAATTTCTCTGAAAAAATCAAAATGGTAGAAACAAAAAAATGATACTCCTCCGTCAATTTTAAATGTTTTCGGCTCAATCTTTTTTTGTGAATACATCCGTTTACAATCAATAACTCCACGTACGGGTTTGAAAAATAGTGTTTTGTCAAAACTCAAAAATCCAAAAGTATGAAAAAATTTTTGTTTAGCACATTGGCTTTAACCACTTCATTCAACGTGCCAAGATATGTTATGGAACAAATTTTCAGCCTCGTCTGTTTTTTTTTTTTTTTTTTTTTTACGATTTCACCGGTGCCACCGTTTAAGGGGGTACACCAGGGTGTCGCTCCATGTTGGTAACGATATTCATGATTACTTTTTAAATAAAACAACAAACAAACTACAAATCTGACTTTAGACATTTATTATATAACCTTAGCATTATATTACGTATTTTGTAGTAAAAACCCAGAGGACACTGCTCGACATCGACAAAAGTCTTTCGCGCCATGCAGGGCGGTAGGTGAGAGGTCTGAGCGCCACAATTTTCAACCTAGAACAAACTGATGATACTGCCTAACGTAACACGTGGAAATATGTTTGTTTTTTAACAAAATGCCAGTACTCTGAAATAACAGTCAATTCTTCGACAGAAAAGTCATTATAAAAACACGCAAAAAAATCGAATACGTAATATAATAGCAAAAATGCCGACACGCCAGCTACAAAAAAGTATAATGTAATTGCATGCATATGTCATGAGTTATAGCTCTCGCCAACTTGAACAATGCTTTTTTTTAAAAAAAAGCTAGCGTTTAATGTTTCATCACGTGATTTTATTACTGAAATTGAACGAACCTTCAATCGGCGATGCCACCGCCGTACAGTTGGCCTTCATTTCGCCGATTTCGAAGCACTCTCATTTGACGAAATTATATCGATTAATTTGCTTCTGATTATCAATGGAAGCGTTTTTTGCACGATCAAGATTACTTTTCGTCCCTTTTCTACCCGTCATTTTCAGGCACGCACTTCGTAGAAAAAACAAGCTAAATGACAAGCACGCACGAAACAGGCACGTGCTTTCCCACTGTTTTCCATTAACAAATCATTGTGCGATGTCAAATCATCTTGAGAACTGTATTTTAGTTGATATTAATGCCATCTGCGATACTATCCGAAACTAATAGGACCCCTATTCCGTGCGTAATTACTATAGTACTACACCGGTTGCATTCGAGAACTCGGATGCGCCAGATTCCCATGCAGTCATATTTTAACGTTTCTGTCACACTGTATGTGAATGAATCTTAAGAATATCTTTTCTAAGGAACATAATAAGCGAATACAAATTTAAGTTAAAAAATGTTCTACTTTGGTCTACCCCCTTAAATATGTTCTACTTCGGAAATCATTCGGAACAGGACGTATGGCCATGTGAAGTTTTGCTTCAAATGATCGTTCCTGTCATATCCCTGAATATTGACCGTTATTCGTGGGACAGCTTGTATGTTGTACCGCACGCAGGCGCTATTTGGAACAGCAGCTAAGCTGCATCGTTCCATTTTCTTGACACTCGTGGTAGCGCAATAACGCTCTGCATTCGAATAGAGCAGTTGAAGGAAAGAGTGTCAAAGAAAAATAGATACACATTGCTATAACGCTCGAAAACAGAAAAGAAAAGTTTAGTGTCGGGGGCTATGGAAATGGACGGTACTGTTTATTACACCTGTTTTGAGAAATGTAAGCTTCGTGTGAGCGTGAATGCTCAAAATTCCAGAAGATGTTGAAAAAAATATAGCGTGATATTTGTACAAGTGGCATGCATCATAACAGCTTCTCAGATATTTCAATTCCTCAAACGCTGACGGTCGGAAGACTGCTTTAAATCTCTTGTAAGTTAAAATTAGATAGATCTAATCGAATGAAACGGGAGGCGGCCTTAATGCGACTGTGAAGCACAAAATTGGAAATGGAAACTGTATATAAGAATTCCTGTTACTGGCGCTAGAAAACGCACTGGAAGAAACGGGGACTGCGTCAACTGAGTGTGACATATTTGGCATAAATATCCACTTTCACGAATATGAAGTATTAACCACAGAATTGATAGAAAGATTTTCTGCAACATTCTGTTTAGAACTACTGGAATAATGTAATTCCTCACTTCAGTATGATAAGCATTGTGGGCCCGTTCTCTTATAATTACCAAGTGCGAAGAATGCTTGATACGAGTACATTTCATGGATAAAAATTTCTGTTCTGCGACCATGAACTGCGGAGCTCCAAAATTATACAGGCACCGCATTATAATTCATTTCTTAAACATACGACTCCTGTGCTTCAATTCTGGTATCCTTCACTTGGGACTCAGACGATCTGCATTTTTAGTATGTGAGGTACCTGATCCGCCAGGTCGTAAAAGCTGTCTCATGCGATGTTGATTGTCAAAATCACCTCCGTAATTATTTATTTGTTGTCATCTGGTTGATACATGCTGGGTAATAAAGTTATGAAGTTTCATTTATCGTTTCTGGGAAATCGATGCCTTGCGGCGGATCGGTTATTGTGATTTCACTTTGACAAAAAAGCTGAACATGAAGACTGGAAGACGAGGCTCAAAATGCAGTATACTCTAATTAGGAAGTCGAGAATGTGTGTGGATTGTACTGCTTACTTTCTAACATTAAACACAATAACGAAGGAGAATGGCGAACCACAAAAAAGTACACCGCCCTTCCAAAAAGTTAGGACACTGATTTTATTCCTGCCATATAAGCGGCGTCACCGCAGTAAGAACAGTGGCACTGTGAACTACCAATTGTAAACAACAGATGTGTTTTCGACCAGTCACTTGTGAGCAGGAAGTGTTAAGTAACGTTCACATGTCACAAATCGCAATGACGCAACGAACTGAACACCTATAAATCAAGTGTTCAAGACGTTCTCCAAAATTTAGTCACTTTCAGCATGCAGGATGGCAATAGGCAGCGGCTTACAATGATTCAATGAAATTACGAAACCGTCAAAATTGCACAGAAGTATGTTTTTATTTAAATGGCGACCAGCAAGTGCTACTATAAAGTGTGGACCCTGGCCACATTGCTTGTGTGAGTAGCTAAGTGTAAGGTACTGTTTGAATAGGACAGTCCAGTGCATCCATTTAAATAAAAACAGAAGTATTACAGTTTCGTAATTTCGTTTATTCTCCAAAATCTTTTCAAGAAGAGAAAAAGGGTGTGCAAAGTTTGTCCCGCACACCTTGATTCCCCAACAAAAGCAGCGACATGTGGACGCCTACCGCGACTTGGTTGAAATGCAGAACGCGGAATTCTTTTCCAGAAAAAGTCATCGTGAGTGACGAGGCCTTGTGTTGTCAATACTAACCTACCACAAAATGAGAAAGTGCAGAAATCCGCTTGGAGCGTCAACACCTTGACGATATAACCTACATTCGAACCAGTATGACGCGCGAGTTGAACAGGGTCTCAAAAAAGGATTTCTGTGAAATTTTCACATGGTCGCATGAACGTATTGTGCGTTGTACCCTAGTGCGGGGTGGGGGGGGGGGGGGTAGGGCGGGCGAGGGGCGGAGCAATACCTGAGGCATCAAAATCACCAACGTCACTTTTCTCTATTGTTTATTAATCCAGTTTCGAAACGTTTTGGACTAACGGGGCAGAACTGTCTATATCTACACACCGTACGTGACTGTATGGTTCTTCTGGTATTATTAATGTTCCCTTTTCCTTGTTCCATTCGTGACTGGTGCAACGGAAGAACGGTAAGCCTCTGTATCAATACTAACTTCTTTGATTTTCTCCGTCGTGGTCATTTCACGAGATGTATGTGGCAGAAAGTAATATGTTGGTCGACTACTTAGAACGCACAGTCTGGGAATTTTGATAGTAAACCTCTCCATAATTCGTAACACCTCTCTTCTTGGGTCAGCTACTAGAGTTCGACGAGCATCTCCGTAACGTTGCTGCTGATTAAGCATTTGAGGAGACGAAACATCTAAGGTCATTAGTCTCTTATTCATCACATGGGTCGAAATCTTTGTACCCTATTTGTCTGTCTGTCTGTCTGTGTCTCGAGATAATCCTATATGCAAGTGCGAGAAGGTGCTCTAAATGTTTGCGCAGAGCGTAACTCAGGCAGAACGTGGGTTCCAACCCAGTATTCATCTAGTTGTATGTAGGAAACCGCTTAAAAACCGCATTCAGCCCGGCCAGCTCACCAGCCCTAATTGTCCACGATTTGAACCAACTCAGACTCAGCTCCCAGAGTTCCAGACGCTGCGCGTTAAAACGTACTGCAGTTCGGGCCGGTCACCGCCTTACCGTTCTTGCGCTTCCAACCACTGACGAATCGAGCCATTCCATGCCCGATCTTCAGTATCTCTCCTAATAATCCCAACTGGTAAGAGTCCCAGAGTGACTAGAAATACTCAAGAATCATCGAAAGAGTGTTTTGCAAGTTACTTCTATCGTTGGTGAATTGTATTTCTGGTCTTTCCGCTTTTTAGGATGCTCCAAACGATTACACCAAGGTATAGTATGGCTGTTATTACTTTCAGCGATTTATCCAGTAATCTAAGTATGAGATATATTTAAAGTACCTTCCATTCTACAAAAAAAAAAAAAAGAAAGAAAGAAAGCTAGAAGCATGAGATTGATTGGTCACATAATAAAATTACAAGAAGACAGATCATCAAGATTGTGGTTAAATGAGGACTACCAGAACAGCCGTGAATGAGATTTTGGGTACTGTGGCAAAGGTCCCGAAGTGTTTGAAATTTAGTTATTCGAGAGAACATTGTAGAAACAGTTTTTGCAAAATATTGTTAAACTGGCAGGAAATATCTTAGATGGCTTATGCCAGATGTGTAATAATAATAATAATAATAATAATAATAATGACAAGGACAACAGCTACACTTAAATGGGTGAAGGTATCGATATAAACTAACATAACTATAATTACATATATCACAGGAAAATATTTTAGGTAAGACTGGAAAAGGAAGACAAGGAAATATCACAAGAAAGCTGCACAGATGTAGTTCCTAAAATTTAACAAATACGTTGAGCAATACAGAAATGCCTTAGCATGACAAAATTACACAGAATATGATCGCAAACTATTAAGAAGAACCAGGAGAGTTCTGCATTGACATTATTAGAGACGAAGAAGAGAAAGAAAAGCGGCCAGAGAATTGTTCCTGAGAACGCAGGCAAACATAATAACTGAAAGAAAGCCGGTAGTCTGCACGCCAACTCCCCGCGCTGTCCAGCGCAGCTATTCGCACCTAGCAGTGGGCATGGAGAATGCTGGTTAGCCTGCTAGTCAAGGTGCACCAGTGCCATTATGGGCAGGCTGTTATGCGCTCTCCGTTAGCTCTGTAGTCTTTCTCATTCGATTTTACATAAAATATTCATAGACATTGATTTTAACGATATGCATAGCTTTGTATGTGAGCTGTATGGTGAAGTACCCATCATCTCACATATGATCGTACCTATTGTCATATTCTCTCATTTAAGAAAGATGCTGCGCGAAATTCGAAAAGGTTTGCAATGAAAATATGTGTTTTCAGGATATTGTGTTTGGTGCATATTACGCCATATGTTGTTGTGAATGAAACCTGGCTAAGATAATGAATTCTTGTATGGACTTGGGAGGAGATATCTATCTACCTCCAATCTCGAGAAAATGGAATTTACTTTGCACATTCACTTCCGACAACACGCTCCTCAGAATGAAATATTCATAACATATCTCATACAGTATCTCCTAACCTGTTGGAGAGATCGATACAAGATTATGGCAAAAGATAGCACACAATGAGGAGAGTATCTCGCCATGTTGTTAACGGTTGCCTGCTTGTTTAATAAGATACTCTGTTTCAAGATTCAGTTGCAATAGCTGTTGCAAGGTGAGTGTGTGCAAGTTGAACTGTTCAGGTAAAGAAGCAAAATAAAATCTATTGACAAGAAAAATGCAGCCATTCTTCATTACTGGCGATGTTTCTCAAATGACAAACGGTTAACAATTCAGACAAAAATAAATCGACAATTTTGTTGCAGTTCTGGCGGAATCCTGTAATCCACCACATTTTTAATAGTGAACGATTGGAATGGAAAGGATTTTCTCCCTCTTCTTCATTGGCGAAGTATGAAAATAATTCTGAGCGAATAGTGTACCATATTTCTGACTGTCCACATTCAGAGTGAAGTGATGAACTTCTCCGCCATAATAATTTTTTAATGTGTTGAAGACAGATTATCTATTACACTGCAACTTAATGAGTAGTTTCTGGCGGTTCAGAAAGTAATAAAACAATCTAATTTTTAAGAGCCATCGACAGGTGGTGAATCTAGATTGCCTGTGGTAGTTTGCAACAACACAAGTGAAGAAACTACTCGTTTGTATTCATACTGAGGATGCACTCCTTTATAAGCCACTGACCTGACTTGTACTCAGTTCCTCATTTAATAAACCTCTGTTTCAGGAGTTTTAAGGCGCAGAAAGAAAATCATTCGCTAAGTTTGAGAACCACCTGTTCCTTATTAAAAATACACTGCTTTAGAAGATACTGCTTTCACACTGACCGCCGGGCCTGGCCGGGATGGTGGGTACCGGCGCGGCCCACAACTAGCTGGCTCAAGCTGACGTCCTGGGTGTATTTTGAAACAAGTGTGCCGTTTAAAAATCTGATTTTTTGTACATATGGTACTGTAGCATATTAGTTTGTTATTAAACTATTTACCTTTTCATAATGCGTAACAGACTTGAGAACTGACGCTATTTGTCAACCATGTGCACTTGATTTACAAATCTTACAGAGAAAAGTCGATAGAAGGTAGCTTACTGTTAGATACGTTTTGGACCATACGGTAAGTAATTACTGCACATGAAATGTAGGTAAGGGTACAAAAAAGTTTTAGAAAGTGTAGTGACAAGTCTACACAGTTTGAAAGGGTTTAGCTTGTGTAATATATCTATGCCAATTCTGGCGAAAAGAGGGGATTGGATTTAAAAATCACAGATTGGAAACCAAGATTCGAATTTCGCAATATCCCCCCACCAAAAACTTATCTATTGCCACGAAAAGAAATTTGATTCAACTAAACAATAAATTATTCATTTAACATTTAATATTCTAAAAACTAAATATAAAAATAAAGTAAAAAAAATCCAAAATTCATTCAAAATCAATAACATGAAGTGGACGATCTCTATTTTGTTTTTTACCTCAGTAAATAAAATGTAATCCAACAATTTTCTCAAATTTATCATTGTCTTCTAAAAAGATTTTAGTATAATGATCTGGAAGAGTAAATTTAAATTTATCATATAAAAGTAATAAAACTTCTTCACTATATTTACTTGGTAAAATTTCAGCTTTGATAACTTAGTAAACACTTCTGCCCAACCATTACTATAATCGTTAAGTTCAGTTAATAGATTTTCAGTGCTACTGTTCGTGTTCATTTCGTTTTGGTTTTACTCATACAGAAAAAAATTGAGTTTTGTTATGTAAGTTCTCAAAAATTAAAAGAGGGGGATTGAATCGGTCCCCTGAAACATTTTAATTTTTGAAAATCTGACGTTTTCAGTTATGTACTCCAGGTTTTCCTAATTTTTTATACATTTACATAATTAAAAATTTTTGGTAAGCATTTCATGTTGTGAATCGTAAGTCAAATTATTTTCACCATGCATAATAACATACTTAATTGTGTTATTAGCCATATTTTCATTAAAGAATGCACATAATATCATCGTTGTTATATTGAGTAGTTACAACATTCATTCTACGAGACATATTTATGGCATAGATAGGATAATTCTGAATAAAGCTGAATGGACTTACGTTTACATCCCTATTTAATTGGGTTATCCTTTTAAAATCTCTAAAAGCACCATAAGCTTTTAAAAAACTATTCGGTGGATCAAGATTCGATAATTCTCCAGGAACACATTCATTTCTTAGATTATTCACATAAATATTTTGTAATTTAATGTGATCAAATATAGAAGAATCATTTAACTGATTATTTTTTCGATTGGTTTGGAAAGCAACGAAAATAAAGTAGGGCATATCAAATTCAGTAGAATTATAATAATCATTGATATCTAGTTTAAATTTTCTTTTTCCATTTAATCCAGAAAATTCTGCTGTTTGTAGCTGAAAGAAAGAAATTGGAATTTTTGGATTTTTAAGTCTTTCTTGTTCCATTCAAATGAATAATCTGGTGAATATTTAACAACAGGAACACGAATTCCCATACTTTATACAACATTTTACCTTCTTTTGGTAACATATTATTATCATTATCAGTAGTCCAACGAAGAATAGAATCTTTTTCATCTTTTCTTGATCTCCAAGTAAAAATTATAGTAAATCAGCCTCTCACATAATTTCTTTATAATCATTATAAATCTATCAGGTGTTTGTAATGGATAAAGTACTTCATATTGCTTGTTTTAATTTTAACATTGTTAAGAATATGCCCTCTGGTATTTAATTCATTTGAAAGGGATGAACTTAACTGAACTCATATAAAGTTGTGGGCAATTAGGATGAATCCAACCAGCACTAACATTAATATTAATTTCTGTTTCTTGCTAGGAAGATTTAAATTATTTCTTGCTTTCTCATCAACAGGAAATGAGTAAAACTGATAATTCTCCATTTGGTTCATGATTTATTAAGGAAAAATTTGCTATTTCATTTCTAAAACAACTGTTATGTAAGCACCATTGATGACAGTCAAATTACCATTTTCCTCAGTTATAGTTATTTCTAAATTCTGAACAGTACAAAAAGTGGAATATTTATAGGATGATTTGGTTTATAAATTATTGGACCACCAAATTCAGCACTAGGTTAAAAGAAGCAGTAATATTAGTTTCTTAATGAAAATGACCATTATGTTTAACAAACACACCATTAGGCAAATTAAAATTTATATTTATTAATGTCTATGGAATAATTTTAAGAACATCTTTAGTAGCAGTTTTTTCATTAGCTTCATAATTTGTTTACTAAATCCTAAAACTTGACCACCACAATCTTCTTTCTCTATACATAATTTAACATTAGTTTCAATAACAACTCTATCTAAAATTTTATCTTTGTTAATGCATATATTAGGTTCTTTCAACTGAATAATTTTTCTAAATTTTTAAGCTATACTGACCAACAGGAATTTCTATTGTTTCTATGTAAGTATTTACTTTATTTTATTTTTATAAACCAGTAATTTCTGCATCAGAGTAAAGTTTATTATTTTTTGATGTAATTTTTGGTGTTAAAAAGTTGAATTAAAATCTACTAGTGAAACACTTTTATAAGTTTCTCTTATTGGCATACTTAATCTGTTTTCAGAACAGATGAATTATATCTCAATTGAATTGATTTATATCAATAAAAATTATCTAAATAAATGAAAGATGAGGAACCAAATATTAGAATTCAAGAAAAGAAATTAATATTTCACATGGAAAGTTTTTACTGAGTTCTGTTCAATGTACAGTCATAGGTCCAAGTGGTTGTGGAAAAACAACATTAATGACTGATAATTATATTCTTTCACCATAATGGTTATATTGGGAAAAAAATTAATCATTTGTATATTTATTCTAAAAGTTTATTTCAACCAAAATATCAAGAATTTGTAAAAGGACGTGCAAAAAATTGAAGATAAAATTCACGAAAAAATTACTACTTTTATTGAAATAATGATGAAATTATTCCATTAGATGAATGTGAAGGTAATTCAATTGTAGTATTGATGACTTCATTCTTGAAAATCAAGATAATGTTAGAGAATGTTTTACTAGAGAAAGACATATAAGAATAGATTGTTTTTAATTAAGCCAAACATATTGAAAAATATGAAAACAGTTAGAGTTAAATTTAATTTTTTAAATATTTTTAGACAACATGAAACAAATTTAAATCACGATGATGATTTTGTTGGTGGAGATTTAAAGTTTGATGAATTTAAAAAAAATATGTTGTAAATGCTGGAATAAAGATGAATTTGGGTTTATAACAATAAATACGACAAGAAAAATCAATGACAGTAAATAGAGAAAAAAGATTAATAATGTATTAAATGTTGAACATAGATGTTGAACATAAATGTTGAACATAAACATTGAACATAAACAATGAAGATAGAATAAAAATAACTATTATGTTTCTGCCTTCAATAAAGGTTTGCAAAATATAATCCAGGTTGTAAAAAAAGCGCTATGAAATAAAAGAGTAAGGAACATTTAAAAAAGAGTTTAAGACATGGAATAAATGACAAACAACAGAATGTGAAAAATTTCAAAAATAAGATAAGCCAGTTATCGATACAGATGTAAAAGTTAACCAAGGAATTGAAGGATTAGTACAAAACGTTTTGAAAGCAGTTGAAGAAAATAGAGAAGTTGAAAAACAAATGGTTCCTTGCAATCAACATTATTTGGAAGAGTTTAATGATGTGTCATCAGTTAAACAATATGGTAATGATAAAAGACATTATATATTAAGTGAATCAGAAATAAATAGTTTGTTAGAGAGTTTTGAAAATTTGTGGTCATAAACTTAAAATTAATAAATGACAATTAATTGCTCTTATCGAAAGAACTCAAGGTGAAATAATATAATGATAACGATTGGTGGGAATTATGTTGAGTAGTAAAAGTAGTTTTTTACAAACATACAGTTTTTTTTCCTATATCAGTTTGTGTCTTTAATTGCTGAATGCCCCGCATGTGAGTTTTTGACAGCCATATTACTTATTGCTGATAATGGATTTAAGGACACTAAACAACTAAGGTGGTCAGCCTCACGACTTCATTATTCTATGGAAAATACCCACAGGACAAAATTATGGTTCAGTCATTTTTCTATTTCTAGTATGTAATGAACTTTGCTCTGGAATTCTAGTTTATGAGATTTTCTTCATCCTGTGTAAGTGCTGTAGTCCAGATGATCACCTGTGTGCCTTTCATAAGCAGCAGGCGCAATCTACATAATTCTGTTTAGAATCAGTCTTAGTGTGTTTTAGTGTAACTTTTCTAGACAAAAGGGATAGTTCAAATGGCCCTGAGCACTATGGGACTTAACATCTGAGGTCATCAGTCCCCTAGAACGTAGAACTACGTATATCTAACTAACCTAAGGACATCACACACGTCCATGCCCGAGGCAGGATTCAAACCTGTGACCATAGCAGTTGCGTGGTTCCAGACTGAAGCCCCTAGAACTCCTCGGCCACTGCGGCCAGCAAAGGGTATAGCCAAGACAAAAAAACATTCATTTGAACTTGAAACAAGTAAAAGTAAACTACATGTTATGACAGACAAATAGAGAATCTCTGATTCATGCGTAAATTACATTATGACCTAAACTACCTAGAAAGTTTAATGGTTGATTATACGTTTATGAAATTAGCACCTCTCCTAGAAATTGTGTGGCACAGCTTGCATAAAAGACATTTTATTATAAAATAATCACACTAAGCTCTTAAAAGTTTTTATTTTATTACTTTGAAACTCGTTTCTACCTAATCGATAATGGGCTTGCAGAACTTATATAAGTTTCACCATAAAAATTTAAAAGTTTTAAACGCTTTTCCAGAAGATGACTCATTAGATCTAAACTACTCTCGGCAACAAAAAAAGAGAAACACCTAGAAGATGTGGTCAGATATTAATGTAACTTCATACATGTACAAACCATTAGTGGTATGGGTGTTGATTGTGCTGTTTTGCATACCCCTATAATGCTCAAGTATGAGCTGTGGTAACCTACAGAGGAGGGAAGCATTCCATGTGATCATGAAAGTTAATTAAAGGACTACTACTTGTAGTGTCTGTGTTTAATGGTATGCTACAAGACATGCATACGTGTTTGAAGGAACAGACACTGCTGCGATCTACAGCTGTGTGAAATACAAGAAATGTATTCACAGTTGTGAATATGATGAGATTTCAGCAGTACAATTTATTGATGGCCTTTCGTAATTTGTGACATACAGGGTATCAAACCCAGATTTCACAGTTTACACACAGTAAACACTTCAGCCATCCGACCACTCTTCCAGGACCAACCCAAACCTCCATATGTCACTGTCTGTCCATGTCCTGCCCTTGCTTACTTATTATTATCTTGACCTTTATGTAGGCATGTAAAGACAATCTGCAATGTTTGTATGTAACAGTCTGCTATGCAATGTGCTGGAGACAGTTGGATTAGAGGGGACAGCATGCTTGTCTGTTTACCTGGGGCTGTGACTCTAGGGTTTGTCATGTTTCAGTAGCCTGCCTATAGGCTTCCAGCTGAGCAGCCCCTTCACCGTATTCAAAACGATAAGTTAGCAGAAGTCAATAAAAAGAACAGTCGCTGGAGCTACTGAATCTAGATTGCAGTTCTTATATGTAATGTCAATAACTGACGATCTCATCAAGGAAAAGCCTAAGTTCATCAAGGACATTGTAATTGGATAAGGGTACTGTTTTTGTTTTTGTTTCTGAAATTCAATACCTGACAGGTATCATGCCATAGTTGAAAAGTTTCAGCCAAGTGCCACGGTAAACATACTGAGAATACACAAACACACATTTATTAAAGGTGCCGCACATCTCACATAAGTACTGGTGGAATGGGATCTATATCTGAGCAAAAGTGTAATAATAAGGTTACACCAGAAATAATAATATTACACATTCTTACTAGTTACCTTTATAGTGTTCAAGTATTAGGGCACTCTCTTATAGACCAAAACACACTCAGATGGCTTATCGTTACATTCCATTTATACTCTATTGAGTTGACAATAAATTATTCCATTCACAGTAATGACTTTACAGTATCAAATGGATCACTCTGTTTCAACCATAGCTTACGACATAACATATGATATTGCACAAAGAAATGACTGTTACAGAAAAATGTGTGCAGTAAAACATATCAACAGTAAATACGTAGTATTTCACATCGACTGAAATGTGTATCATACATTAATGACAGATGTGCAGTAAATCACATCAAATTCACAGAAGAATGATTTTTAAAGAAAATCATGTGCAGTAAAACATCTCGAACAGTAAGTACGTAGTATTTCATATTTGATAAAAGCATGTTATACACAAAAACACACAGATGTGCAGTCAATCACACTGAATAATAAAAGAATGTCAATTATAGACACATGTCCAGAACAAACCACATCAAGGCAAAGCAGTACTTACCGCTTGCGTTACTGTATGGTTATATACTAGCACAAATTTGTAAATTCTAGAAGGCAAACATACTACAACTGAAAATTACATAAACGACTACTAATGCTCTCGATTACTGCTCATATGTAAATACCGTGTTACTGTGTGGATAATATGATATCCCTTTCACTAAATAAGTAATTGAGACAGCATCGAGCATAGGTGATATCAATACTCATTAAAAATGGCAATTTAAAAGGGACTGACAAAGTGCAACACTGCTGATGGCGTGCACTAGAATTACTATATGAATAACAAAATAAAACAGGGAACATCTTAAAAGCAACCAAATTTGCGGCACTGCTGATGATATGCATTAAAATTATGCAGCACTCGTAATGCACGCTGAGCCTGGGTCTTCATCAATGTCCCTGAAAAGTACACAAAGAAAATTGCAAAATACAAAGCACAGCAAACACTTCACTGTTCTCGGGCAGTACATTGGTCATCACACGGACTGTTTCTACAGGTTTGACACACAGGAGATGTGGAAACGAGATATCGTATAATTCACAGTAGCAGTACTCTGCATGTCTCCATATAGCATGACTCAGGATCGTAGTGTACAACAAGAGTTAACGATTGTTGGCAAATGTGTAACATCTTCATCTATGGTATGGTCTAGTGGTGTCTCAATGTTCATTTAAATGTCCTTGTAGAGAGCTCCAACACAAGTGCGCTAATGATTCAGGTCGACTAAAAGCCTGCCTGACAGCTGTTATTGCCGCCGTAGGTTTGATGAGCTCCATAGGATCGTCTCATAGTCTACGGGTCAGATGGGTGTGGTGTCTGCTGTCAGTTGATCAGACAATAAGCCATCCTTCAGGGGTATCACCCCAAGCCGCTTTGAGGGGGTCAGCGTTTGTAAAGAAGGAAATGGACCCCGAGGATACGGTACAGATGGCGCGCCATGCTCCTCAAGGAAGCGCCCTTTTACCGCACATCAGGCGCCGAGAACGGCCGTGTAACGAACTGGACTCGTTCAGCGGGAGGTTCCCCTTTCAGCTCTGCACTCTACCAAGCTACGTCACTTCCGCTCTGGACAGGTGCCTCTGCTCAGGTGCATGCCCCGCATTCACGTGCAATCTCCTGTCTCTTCTTGGACGTATAAATCCTCGAACGGTTTGCATCATAACATTAGACATACAGGAATGAAAGTCCACATAGAACCATTACACATTACATTCAAATGTACATTAGGATAGGTCATTCTAATCAAACTCCTGAGAAAATGTAGAACATATTATGGCTCCGTGGCCTCAAAAAAATTTTACAACTGAATAAGTGCAGTGGCTCTTAGAACTTTAAAACTGTAATCCAATATTATGGCTCTTGGCCTCCAAATGTTATTATGAAAAATCTCTACAAATATGACATGGGCACCATAATCCAGTAAAATTTTATGTAATGTAAGAAGTAATCTGATGATTAAAATAATTTTACATTAAGCATACTGTCGAAATTCACTAAAAAAGAAGTTGTTCATTAGTGGGATTAGTCACAGTAAGCATGCAATTAGGGGTGTATAGCATGCAGTTTCTGACGTTATTGGCACGCCCTACAATCAGCTACACTGGTGACATCGTAAGGGATTATACTTTCTGAGATACATGGTAAGTCTTCATCTCTCTCCATCTCTGATACCCTATTAGTTAACCTTCAGTTAAATGATGTCTGGAGCTTGCATTAAGTAGAACAGTCCTGAAACACACAAGGATCACGAACATAATATTCATAGGAGGTATTATTGCAGTAACGTGATTTACTCACAATAAATGAATTCCACGCGATAACAGCCACATACCCTACGAACAGTATACCCAAAATAAATACAGTGCACAGACGAATCATACGTTCTGATTTCAGACGTACTCACTTCCTCGTGAAACATGTTATCCACAATTTCGATATAGAGAATAACTACCAAGCTTGACGTGACTCCACGGATAAGCAAACCTCTCGACCACCATTTACCTACACTAGCGTCCCCGCTTCTTGTAATTGCAAATGCATACAGCGCGAACCTGCGACCAGCAATCCAATTTAACATTTAATCTTAGCACAGAGCTACCCCATATCTTGCTGCTGTCTTTAATACCTGTCTGCGGAGCTACCTCGCGTCCGAAAAATCATCACCTACAATTTCCCTTGATACAGTGCGACCTCGCATCTGTCATACTTAATTATTCACTGAAACTTGGAAACTTCCACTAATACTTCGTCTGACATTCCTGCTTATAGTGGTTGCTCATATCACAGCGCCCAAAATTCCCAATAATCGGCCGGCCAGAGTGGCCGAGCGGCTCTAGGCGCTACAGTCTAGAACCGCGCGACCGCTACGGTCCAAGGTTCGAATCCTGCCTCGGGCATAGATGTGTGTGATGTCCTTAGGTTAGTTAGGTTTAAGTTGTTCTAAGTTCTAGAGGACTGATGACCTCAGAAGTTAAGTTCCATAGTGCTCAGAGCCATTTGAACCATCCTAATAATTCACCATGTAAAGCCTCCAAACAACACATTTCACACGCAGCTTTTACATCAACACATACACTATGACTTTACTTATAATAGACAAATCTTACGGACTAAATAGCTATGTATACCAGCCTCTCACCCTAAACCCATAGGAAACATGAACTGTCCTCTGTCCTACTTAACAACCTCTGTGTGGCGGCTTCCACTAGCCTATTTCAAGCTCAAACCCTATCTTTCCTAACAATTCCTGCAATTTGTGCTCTGTTCAAATGGTTCTACCAGGCAACATGACTTCTTTTTTCACTCATTGTGATAATTTCATTATACAAAGCCGTATAATTTCCTTTGACGTAAACAGATCATCGAACATGTTGTTTCTCTTGACCATAACCTTTAAATACTCTCCTGGACTGTTCCATTCTGATCTCAAAAACTTCAACAAGATGAGCAGTTTCGTCTTTTCACGTTCCTACTGTTATGCCCCAGGATAGTATCTCCGGCAGACACTAAAAATTCATCCAAATTTTACCTTAGCTGCTCCCGGAAGCCGAACTGCCTGTGTCAATGACCAGCAGATTGGCAGCTAGGAAGAAATGCTAAACGAGTTGCGGCAAACTCGAAAGGACAGAGCGCCCAGGTCTGCGAGCGAAGCATAATGACATCATGAAAATGGAGAGGTACCGTCGTACTAGTGACAAAGCAGAGTATCGTAAGAAACGCTAGGAACAACGCAACTTTAAGTATTCGGGTGTTGAGCTAGCAGAAAAGAGTCTCTGAAAGGTGATGTTGCGGAAGTCTGAAGTCCCTAGGAGAGCTGACAGCGACGTAAAATCGGGACACATGATGTCATAGCCATCCTCACTGCCGCAGCGCATGCAGGAAGCGGCGACATAAATTCCCCACCCTTCTTTACAAATGTCACTTCTGATTACCGAGTGCTGGTTGCCGACTGCCCAGTGTGTAGTGTCTCAGCCCTTGTGTCAGTTGCAGTTATTAAGTGTGAGGGGAAACTTCGGAGGTCGACCCTCAGCACACCTAGCTGCGTTCAATCGTCTGTGGAAACACGAGTCCGGCTGGAGGGACACAGCTGCTGCCAGCTGCACTGCCATCTTCTGAGGCCACACTGATGGGGTGCGGAGACCACCACCGCCCTGCATGTCTGCTGGAGCCTTGGTCTTTGTGACCTGGATACTGTCCATCATCCACCTCCAAGTGAGTGAGCTGCTTCTCATTCCATTCCTGTGGCAGACAGTGATGCTGCTGGCTCCTGTTTCCTAAATGGGGGCTGAGAGCCGCCCCTGTGAGCCAGCGAATTCTTCAGGGGAACCTGGGGGATAAATCCTGAGTGCAAATCTTGGACGTCCACGAGAGCGCTCTGGAGATGCACGGAGCTGGGGGCTGCCAGATCCCCCACTCGATGGCCGCTCGTGATGTATCAGCTGCTACCAGATGCTTTGCTGCGCTAGCCATATTGCTGCGAGTTGAGCACATGCTGGCTTTCAGCTGTTGATAAGACGCAACTCTGCCGGCTCGGTTGTGGCACAGTACTTTGGAAGTCAATCCTCTGTTTCTGCCAAACAAACGTGTTTTTGACAGTGCTGTTTCCTTGGCGCTCTCGAGTACAATTAGGACCACAAAACTGCGTCCCGCTCATCTCTCTCCTGATGACTATAGGAGTCTGGGACCGGACTCCCATACTGCTATACTTACGTCCAGCATTCCTCCATGAAACGTCGTCGAAATTCATCACAATTTTGACATGCTCATCATTTTCGCAAGTTCTTCATGTAAGTGTGTCACACATGACGATTATTCCTCAGTGGTGTGACCATAACAGTGGCAGAATGTGGTCAAATTTAATGATCCAAATTCAAGGGTGATGTCCTCTGGACTGATTCGAAAAGTGCCATACGTTCTGTATTCCAGTATACAGTCTACGGTCAATGTTCTCTTCGGTAAGTGCTCTACTTTTGACTCTACATTTTCCTCAAGCATATCACGTACAATTTCAGTCCTGTTCTTGTTTTCCTCTTTTAAATTAGCTCCATATCCAGACTAGTTACTACTCCGTTCTGCCTTGTGTATTACTTCTAATACTTTAGAGCTTGCTTGATTTTATTTAGTACTCCATAAATTTTTGAAAATTTAATTTTTGTGATTGTGCGGCTCCACAGCCTCAATGTGTTTTGCGAGTGAAAACATGGTCCAAATAGACTGTAATCTGTTTATTAAATGTGCAGTTAGCCAGTTTCAACCGTGGGTCATTTTTAAGTACCTTGGAATCATCGCAACTTGTAGATATTTCTTGTTGAACAGTATACGTTCGTTGAACTTCACCATTTTTGTGAACATCTGTTGATAGCATATAATGTTACCCCATGTTATATCTGGCAAACTTCTTAAAATTTTACGTTGACAGTATATAAATTTTTCCCATTCCATATCTGACACACTTTAAAAATTTATTTCAACAGACTTTCACAAAAATGCTAAAGTTGTGCGAGTGTATCTGGTGAAATGAAATGTCGTGTGGCTAGGGCCTCCCGTCGGATAGACCGGTCGCCTGGTTCAAGTCTTTTGAATTGACGCTACTTCGGCGACTTGCGCGTCGATGGGGTGAGATGATGATGACAACACAACACCCAGTCTCTGAACGGAGGAAATCTCCGACCCTGCCGGTAATCGAACCTGGGCCCTTTGCGCGCCGCATTTCGTCGCGCTGACCATTCAACTACCGGGGCGGACATGTATCTGGTTATGCAAGAAATGTGGACAAGCTGCGGTGATACCAAGGTGATTCAGAATAACTCAAGGTTAAAATTGACTAACTGCACAGATAATAAACAGATTACAGCCTAATTGGAACATGTTATCATTCTCAAAACAAATTAAGGCTGTTGATCTAAACAAAAATACAATTTGAAAAAGTTTATCAGATATGGAACGCTATAAAATTATATACGATCAATGGACGTTCACAGAAATGGTAATATCGAACGAACGTATCCGGTTCAACAAGAAATGTCTACACGCTGCGGTGATTCGAAGGTGCTTGAAAATTATCCATGGTTGAAATTGGCTGATAGCAGATAATAAACAGATTAAAAACTACTCGAACAACGTTTTCATCCTCGAAACCTCCATCAGTGCTTTGAACTCGTACTTAATGCTCCGTACTTATTATTGCAAATACACAACAACGCTGTGTTGTTCTTCCGTTGATGTTGCTAGTCCTGAATCTACTCAGTGTAGCCGTTCGTCTAGCTTCGCAAAAATTCTCTCTTCGACCAGGCGGCATCGCACCATACTCTCCTCCTCCAAATGGGTAAGTCGTTCCACACTGTTTATCGTGAACCTCCAAAGTTCCTCGAAGTTTCGAAAATCGTTTTTCTAAACGGGCACCTTTTCAGCACCTTTTCCCTGTACTGTGATTCTCCGTTCTTCCATAGCTCTAATCATTTTGCCATTCCTGAAATTTAGCACCTCTTCTTGCTGCACGATATTTCCCCATAACTCCACACTCTTCCGGTTTACCTCCGTCACGATGTTTTCAATTATCTTGAATGGCGTGGATTCTCCTGATACTAGTTCGCTGAACAACTCACGGTGCGTGACTTCCTGCTGGCGGTTACTGCAGTCCTAATTTCAAGTACTGCTGTTTGTTAAGGGTTTGTTCCCTCGTCACCTATACTTTCTTACGCTTATCTTCCTCGTCCTCTCTCAGTCTAACATGCGTTGTTTCCTTGCTGATCAGTTGATCATCGATGTTAACCCTACACATTTCCTGCTCGAGATGTCACGTCTTCTCACAGTGCTCAGCTGTCTGTAGACAACTCTTCACTTCACGTCCCCATGCACTAAGGATACACTGATATATTTCTCACAGAAGTGTCGCTATCCAGTGGTAATCATATCTCTTTTTATTCGCCTCCTGCAGTATGGCGCGTTCGTCTCCTAGTTTCTCTACGCTGCTACGGAACATTTCCGCCTTTCCTTCACACGTCACATAGCGCATCACCATTTCCCAACCCCGATGTAGCAGATGAGTGAGCACAAGTACTCCATAACCAGCGATACCAATGTCGCAAGCGATACGTACGATCACAAACCAAACCAAAAGTGAATTAAGCGAAAAATATTTCCCGAGAATTCCGGATTCTAACGTTGGCTTTGACATTTTGTATGCACGGTTCAAGTTATTGCTCAAGTTACCAACCAACAGTTCTTCCATTACTAGATGTCCCTAAATCATCAACCTAATCCGTGGCCTATTGGTCTCCAAAAATAAACAGCGACTTTGTATCTGCCTTTCCTTCCTTATACATAGCCAAGCACATACTTGACAATCGCGTGCGGAGTGCTCATAACATTTGCAAGTTCCACAGAATTCGGATGCTGATTAACTACAAGATGCGCTAGGACCACTAAGATCGCACTGAATGCATCTGGTTGGACGTAAACTACCTGTCTCACGCTATTTCTCCTGAACTGAGGCAAATTAGACGGCGCAGTTTCCTGCACCAACCTCACTCGTGGATATCGGGACATGTTTCTGCCTAATATACACGAACTGCTACTTGTCATTTAATCTTACAGAATTCTTATAGTTCACTAATTCCTCATAAACGGAACAATACCTACAAAATACTTCTCAGAAATGCAAATACATTTGAATATTTTCTGTTGATAATTAAATTACTGCCCTATGTTTCACGAAACACAATAAAACTTTATCCAAGCGCCAACACATAATAATATTTCCCCCAAAATATCAATGATGACAACTGAGGGCAATGGTGGACTTTTACTCACCAATTTATCCTGTGAAGATGCACAAATTCGTAAAAGCGCCTGCAACTTATGTCAGTTTTAGATTCTTTACATTCATTTATAATTCAGTGTTCGTCCTTAAGATTTCGGCTAAGGTTTCGATCAGTTAAAAGAAATTTGACTACGGAAATCATAAGATTCCAGCCTTTGCAACTTCTGGTCAAGGGTAAGCAAAATCTTATGTGGGTAGTCGGTTGTGTTGTTATGTATAGCCCTATGATGCTAAAATCCCATCTCTGATAACCTATAGAGAAGGGAAGCGCCCAATATGATTATGAAAGGTAATAAAAGGAAATAATCATGTTGGACAACAGAAACGTCTTACTGAATCGAAATTAACAGGTGTGGCCCAATCAAACAAGACAATATTGGTACCAAACCACGCACATAGACCTACTAATGAAGGGAGCTATCGTCTGATCTATAAGAGAAACAAGTTGTCACTACACCAGTCAGAGTAATTATCGTGAAGTGAAATATATGCACATACACAGATATATACAATTGAACATTAAATACTTGGACATGAGGTTATAATCTTGAACTGTAACCTTGGCACAGTCGACGGGCACGATAAATGCGAAGTTATGTAGGTATCACACGAATACTACCGGTGGTTGTAAACATGGTTAGTAACTTACAAGAAGAACACGGAAAAATACACTACTGGCCATTAAAATTGCTACACCACGAAGATGACGTGCTACAGACGCGAGCCGGCCGGAGTGGCCGTGCGGTTCTAGGCGCTACAGTCTGGAGCCGAGCGTCCGCTACGGTCGCAGGTTCGAATCCTGCCTCGGGCATGGATGTGTGTGATGTCCTTAGGTTAGTTAGGTTTAATTAGTTCTAAGTTCTAGGCGACTGATAACCTCAGAAGTTAAGTCGCATAGTGCTCAGAGCCATTTGAGCTACAGACGCGAAATTTAACCGACAGGAAGAAGATGCTGTGGTGTGCAAATGATTAGGTGTTCAGAGCATTCACACAAGGTTGGCGCCGCTGGCGACACCTACAACGTGCTGACATGAGGAAAGTTTCCAACCGATTTCTCATACACAAACAACAGTTGACCGGCGTTGCCTGGTGAAACGTTGTTGTGATGCCTCGTGTAAGGAGGAGAAATGCGTACCATCACGTTTCCGACTTTGCTAAATGTCGGATTGTAGCCTATCGCGATTGTGGTTTATCGTATCGCGACATTGTTGCTCGCGTTGGTCGAGATCCAATGACTGTTAGCAGAATATGGAGTCGGTGGGTTCAGGAGGGTAATAAGGAACGACGTGCTGGATCCCAACGGCCTCGTATCACTAGCAGTCGAGATGACAGGCATCTCCTCCTCATGGTTGTAACGTCTCGATCCCTGAGTCAACAGATGGGGACGTTTGCAAGACAACAACCATCTGCACGAGCAGTTCGACGACGTTTACAGCAGCATGGAGTATCAGCTCGGAGACCATGGCTGCGGTTCCCCTTGACGCTGCATCACAGACAGGAGCGCGTGCGATGGTGTGCTCAACGACGAACCTGGGTGCACGAATGGCAGTACAAAAGTGTACTGGCTTATCACCCTGCGTGATGGTATGGGGTGCCATTGGTTACACGTCTCGGTCACTTCTTGTTCGCATTGACGGCACTTTGACCAGTGGACGTTAAATTTCAGATATGTTACTACCCGTGGCTCTATCCTTCATTCGATCTCTGCGAAACCCTACATTTCAGGAGGATAATGCACGACCGCATGTTGCAGGTCCTGTACGGGCCTTTCTGGATACAGAAAATGTTTGACTGCTTCCCTGGTCAGCACATTCTCCAGATCTCTCATCAACTGAAAACGTCTGGTCAATGGTGGCCGAGCAACTGGCTCGGCACAATACGCCAGTCACTACTCCTGATGAACTGTGCTATCGTGTTGAAGCTGCATGGGCAGCTGTACCATCCAACCTCTGTTTGACTCAATGCCCAGGGGTATCAAGGGTGGTTGTTCTGGGTACTAATTTCTCAGGACCTATGCACCCAAATTGCGTGAAAATGTAATCACATGTCAGTTTTAGTATAATATATTTGTCCAATGAATACCCGTTTATCATCTGCACTTCTTCTTGGTGTAGCAATTTTAATGGCCAGTAGTGTAGGATCGAACATCGGTGAGATCGCCGAAGCGCGTATTGAAAGCAAACTAGTTGGCTGCGAAGTATTAAAACGGAATAACTGGCTCCTGACGGGAAGTGAGTTAACATCGCGTCCCTCCAGAACTGCCGACTGCAGCGATGGCGAATCTTACCATGTTGTTGTTGTTGTGGTCTTCAGTCCTGAGACTGGTTTGATGCAGCTCTCCATGCTACTCTATCCTGTGCAAGATTTTTCATCTCCCAGTACCTACTGCAACCTACATCCTTCTGAATCTGCTTAGTGTATTCATCTCGTGGTCTCCCTCTACGATTTTTACCCTCCACGCTGCCCTCCAATACTAAATTGGTGATCCCTTGATGCCTCAGAACATGCCCTACCAACCGATCCCTTCTTCTGGTCAAGTTGTGCCACAAACTTCTCTTCTCCCCAATCCTATTCAATACTTCCTCATTAGTTACATGATCTACCCATCTAATCTTCAGCATTCTTCTGTAGCACCACATTTCGAAAGCTTCTATTCTCTTCTTGTCTAAACTATTTATCGTCCATGTTTCACTTCCATACATGGCTACACTCCATACGAATACTTTCAGAAATGACTTCCTGACACTTAAATCAATACTGGATGTTAACAAATTTCTCTTCTTCAGAAACGCTTTCCTTGCCATTGCCAGTCGACATTTTATATCCTCTCTACTTCGACCATCATCAGTTATTTTGCTCCCCAAATAGCAAAACTCCTTTACTACTTTAAGTGCCTCATTTCCTAATCTAATTCCCTCAGCATCACCCGACTTAATTAGACTACATTCCATTATCCTTGTTTTGCTTACCATACTGTCAGTATAATGTGGCAGTAGTGGCTGGCTGCTCAGAGTTCAGCTCTCTATCTGCTCTTATTACTCCAGTGGAATCCTCCTCTGCGACCGCAAGGCTCACCTCAGCAGTTGTCCAGCAATCAGTCTTTACTCCTTGATCTTCCAGAGGCACGTGTATGCTTCCGTAGGCTACCTTGAAGTCGGTACTCTGCAAAAGCCTAACATGAACTGTGCTCTTTGTCAACGCCCTGTAACTTGGCTGCCTTTTTACCAGAGTAGGAACTTTCCAGCCAGTTGTGGCTAAGATTGCAAGCGCCATCTAGCAAAACTCAAGCTAAGATGTTGAACAGCCTTCTCTCATGCGGATTTTTGTTATTTTCGACCAATAGTGCTCTGAGGTGGGGAGGTAGGCAGAAAATCTCTCTCATTACATCACACAATTTTGGGAAGGTCAAACCCAACGTTATTTCGAGGCGTCATGACGAATATTCACGTGGTCCTCTGGGACGTTACACCTGGCTAGACATCATTTATCTGGTTAAAAGGCCCCTGTGAACAGTCACAAGTTTATTCGAAACAAAGCAGCCACCAAATTCTGTCTGGAAAGCCTGGGATGAGAGGGAACAGAACGCTTGTCCGTTTACCAACCTGTTGGCTTCTAACTGAGTAGTCCCTTCATGTACTGAAAAAGAGATGTAAGCAGAAGGTAATAAAAGTAACTATCACTGGAAGTACTGAATCTCGATTGCAGTTATTATATCCACTAACTGTCTTTTTGATCAAGTGAAATAGGCATAAAACATTCTAAAATATATTGTGGTACCGTTTCAGGGAAAACTGGTCACCTAGCAGCTGGTATGTGAATGGTTAGAATTGCAATTCTCTGTAACAGGCAGAATGGCTACGTAGTGTCGTTTGTGTTTGTCATTGTTACCAGGTGGCTCTGAGCACTATGGGACTTAACAGCTGTGGTCATCAGTCCCCTAGAACTTAGAACTACTTAAACCTAACCAACCTAAGGACATCACACACATCCATGCCCGAGGCAGGATTCGAACCTGCGACCGTAGCAGTCGCGCGGTTCCGGACTACGCGCCTAGAGCCGCGAGACCACCGCGGCCGGCTGGTACCAGGTCTGGTAGACTATACAGGGGGTGTGAACAGCATTAAGATGTTGAGTGAACACTGTACGGGAGACGGAGATGTAGGGTACTCATATGAGATAGCATTATCAGCACCTGATGGAGTCTGAAAGGTGTCTCATTGTAGGTGTCCGACTGGCCGGCCGGTCGAGTCGTGCAGTATCCAGATTTGTGGGGTACCCGGATGTTACAGTGGTCCAGTGTTGAGCAGGTTGAGAACGTAAGGACATACAGGCCGCATCGTCAACGTTCCGGTCCAGCTCGCCTGACAACCACAAGGGAGGATCGACGAACTATGCATCAAGCACACCATAACCCTTTCTCATCTTTGTCGGCCAACCGAATACAACTAATGGGCTCTCTGCAAAATTCTGTGACATCCCAGACCACTGATCGGAGACTAGCAACAGGCGGATTAACCTGCGTAGGCTGAAGTTAACACCACAACACAAAGAGCTGTGTTTGGAACTGTGCCGTGACTAGGAAGCATCGACTGCTGACGTGTAGCATTGCATTGTGCTCAGTGGTGATTCTGCAGCACTTCAGATGACCATCGTCAGCTTGTATGGCGACGACTGTGGGAGATGTCCCATGCAACATATTGTATGGAGCGATCGGGTACGATTTCAGGTAACCGCTGGTAGTGATTGAGGGAACCCTGACATCACAACGATACGTCACAAAATCCTGCGTCCTAACGATGAAACCGGCCGCGGTGGCCGTGCGGTTCTGGCGCTGCAGTCCGGAACCGCGGGACTGCTACGGTCGCAGGTTCGAATCCTGCCTCGGGCATGGGTGTGTGTGATGTCCTTAGGTTAGTTAGGTTTAAGTAGTTCTAAGTTCTAGGGGACTTATGACCTAAGATGTTGAGTCCCATAGTGCTCAGAGCCATTTGAACCTAACGATAAAGAATTGAAGTGGCATTTTTCAAGAGGACAATACACGTCAACACGTGGCACAAGTCTCTACGAACTCTCTGCGTGATGTTGAGGTATTCCTGTGGCCAGCAAGGTCGCCTTTTCTGTCCGCGATAGGAAATGTGTCGGAACATTTTGGGTGTCGACTATGTTCCAGCGCCAGTATCCATGATGTCAAGGACCAGTTACAACAGATGTGGGCAGTTTGCCTCAGGAGAGGATACAACGGTTTTATGACACTCTTCACAACCAAATCAGTGCATACATCCAGCCCAGAGGGGGTGCAATGGCATACTGGTAAGTGTGTCAAATTCTTTGTAAATTTGACTCGATTTTGTAATTACTGAAGTGACATAATATACCCTCTAAACTTGTGAAGTTTCATTTCGTTACTTCTCCTCTCCTGGGAGTTTCACATTTCTTGTAAGTGCAGTTTCAGAGTAAGTACTAATATAAAAACTTTTGATGACTTGGTGCGGCTATTTTATGATAAAATGCCCTATTAAACAACGTCACACAGCAAGCTAAAACGTAAAGCTTCATAGCATTGTTACCTCCAAGCGTGCAGCTGTATGCTGTGCACACGTCAGAGCATATTTTAAAAGCAAATAATGCAATACCCATCAATAACGGTCATTAAAAATTCATACACGTTGTCTCGCGTTCGAAACAGCTACAGAATGATAAAATAGAGCTCGATGGAAAAATGGCGCTGCAGCGAGCGCTCAGTAACGAGGGTGGCTCTTCGCTTGAGACCAGATTCAGTATCGTTGCGTCGGTCGTTGTGGCCCTCTTGAATAAACGGCATGGAGTTCTTTCTAACCCTCTGCGACTTCTCCCCCTGACACAGAGTGCACTGCACAAAACCAGAAGATCTTAATGTTTTTACTTTTTACTCTTAGCAAAATGTCACAAAATTCTGGTGCTTATGTACATTTCCATCGAGTCTTCACTTTTCACCGTATGGCGTGTGGCGGAGGGTACTTTGTATACCACAGTCACTTTCCCCACGAAAAGTGCGCGGAAAGGATGTTAGTTGATAGGCCTCCGTCTAAGCTAGAATCTATAATTTTAGTACCTTGCCATTTCGGGAGAAATACTGGGTAGTTATAATTAAACTTCCGCTATTAGAGAGCGCCCCAATGAAAAACGAGTGATCGTAAGGCAAAGAAACTTTGTGGAAACATTTGGACTTGCCGAAGAAAAATAACGAATAAACCATTGAAAGAGACACATTTTAATTTTCACATGAGAGGGTAACTTTTGTTAATCCCGTACCATGTTTACGTTTCAAGCTACAAACGGTACTCAGTGTGACGACCGTCTGCGTACACGACAGCCTGCAACCGCAGTTGAGCTGTCTCACAGCACTTTTCGAACGGTGGACATGGAATGTTCAGCTGTCGTGACACAGCTCACACACTGCTTGCAGATCGCACATTGCGTACAGCATTCTTACCCATCGCAACAGTAACTTCTTCGGTAATTTGTGGCGCAATGACCGTCGGCCTCTCCCAGCAGCAATTCCTAAATCGACAGTTAATTCTAAATTCCGAATCGTGTTCTTCAACCACGATGCAGGAAAAGGACCTCTCCGTATTCGTTTAATGTGTCGATCCCCGCGAAGAGCAGCAGCACTAGTGCCGTTGTTTTGATTAACAGCTTAAAGAGGAAAGCCCTGCTCACCTTCTCCAGACGCATGTTGACTGTCTGCAACTGTAATGCACTGATACCTGCGTTTCAACACTACGTCGCCGTACCAATACAGGCGCCTAACAGCAATCTCATTACACTAACAGTCCTGCAGCGCAGAGACCGAACATCATATAAAGTTTTGTACCCATATGGTAAATAGTTTTCAGACAAAAGTGGCTCAGTAGCAAGGGTTTACTTATAACCACCCTGTACAAAGGAGAAAATAATATACATCGAGATGACAAAAGTCATGGGAGATCGGCTAATACCTTATTAGCCCGTCGCAGTGCAACATCTCAACGTGGCACGGACTCAACAAGTCGTTGGAAGTCTCCTGCAGAAATATCGAGCCATGCTACCTCAATAGACGTCCGTAATTGCGAAGGTGTTGCAAGTGTAGGATTTCGTGCACGAACTGATCTCTCGATTATGTCCCATAAATGTTCGAGGGGATACATGTCAGGCGATCTGGGTGGTCAAATCATTCGTTCAAATTGTGCAGAATGTTCTTCAAACCAGTCGTGAAGAACTGTGCCCCTGTGACATGGCACATTGTCATCCATGAAAATGCCATCGTTGTTTGGGAACAGGAAGCACATGAATGGCTGCAAGAGGTTTCAAAGTAGCAGAACGCAACTAGGACCCAATCCAGTTCATGCAAGCACAGCCTGTACCATTATGGAGCCACCACGAGCTTGAACAGTTCTTTATTGACAACATGGAACCATGGCTTCGAGGTATCTGCGCCACACTCGAGACCAACCATCAGCTATTACCAACTGAAATTGGGACTCATCCGACTAGGCCACGATTTTCCAGTCGACTAGCGTTCCTCTGATATGGTCACTAGCCCAGGAGAGGTGCTGTAGGTGATGGCGTGCTGTTAGCAAACGCACTTGCGTCGATCGTCTGTTGCCATAGCCCGTTAACCCCAAATTTCACCTTACTGTCCTAACAGATACGTTCGTCGTACATCCCACATTGATTTCTGCTGCATTGTCGGTGGCGAGAACCAATGCCTCGAATTTCGTATTTTCGGCACACTCTAGAGACTGTAGATCTCGGACTACTGAATTCACTAACGATTTCCGAAATGGAATGTCCCATGCGTCTAGCTCCGACTATTATTCCGCCTTAAAAGTCTGTTAAATCCCGTCGTGTGGCCATAATCACGACGGAAACCTTTTCAGATGAATCATCTGAGATCAAATGACAGCTCCATCAAACCACTGCCCCATTATACTTCGTATACGCATTACTACCGCCATGTGTATAAGTCGATATCGCTATACCGACCGTCACCTCAGTGTAGTGCATGACCATTGTTGGAACGTACGCTCTCCTAATTTTAGTACTAAAAAAAAATACTCGAGGTACAGTGCCACGTTTGAAGCGTCTACCACTGTAATTAGTTAGCATCTTACACAATCTAACCAATTATATGAAGAAGCAAGCTGTTCTTCTTTGTATCATCTGTATTTCCTATCCACCCTACCTGGTAAGGGAACAAGAGTGCGGAATATGCTCAAATATCGGTGGAATAAAGGTTTTTTTGTAAGCTGTCTTGTTCGCAGGTGGGCTACAATTCCTATGGATTTTTCCAGTCATTCTAAATTTGGCATCTGCATTTCCTATGATTGGTTTAAGTGATCGTTCCACTTTGAATCACGCTGTACACATACTCCCAGATATTTAATGGATGTGACTGCTTCCAGTGATTTCTACAACAGCATCACCCGCGATCAGCCTCATGGACTTTCTGACGTTATTCACTATGTTTATAACATGTATTCTGTATAGTCCTCTCCTGGTGTACACCGAAAGCTACTTTACGTCTGATGATCTTTCTCCTTTAAGAGTAGTAATATGTTTTTATTCTAAGACCGTAACGGACAAAATTCATATTGTTTCATGAAAGCTGATTAAGAGTTCAGAATTAAGTGAAATTTGATTCTCGCAAGTGTTTGGCTGCAGGAAACTACATTCAGTCCCACCTGTACGGCGGTAGCTGGTCTCTTGTGTGCACAGCAATAAAATCCGTGTTGCACTATGAAGAACGGGGACTAACAGCTTTTGCGTCACAGACGACCAACATCCCTGCATTTTCTTTTTAACGAACGAAATAGAGTAGTTTCAGTGTATTATGTCGTTATTCAGCTACCAAACAGTCTCTACGTCATAATAAACAGTTTTTACGATGGTATCCAGCACCACATAGTCTGTACATGTCGACTTCATATATTTACTTTTGTAACGTACAGTCTAGAGGCTATTGAAGACAACGTTGCACAAAGGTTTTTCTTACCACAATTTTAACAAATAGCTTTCTATCATCAGGGAAATTGCTCCAGAGATATACGTCTAGAACTATTTATCCAAACTCTTTCTGTACATTTTAAATAAACATCTACAATCCTGGAAATGGAAAAAAGAACACATTGACACCGGTGTGTCAGACCCACCATACTTGCTCCGGACACTGCGAGAGGGCTGTACAAGCAATGATCACACGCACGGCACAGCGGACACACCAGGAACCGCGGTGTTGGCCGTCGAATGGCGCTAGCTGCGCAGCATTTGTGCACCGCCGCCGTCAGTGTCAGCCAGTTTGCCGTGGCATACGGAGCTCCATCGCAGTCTTTAACACTGGTAGCATGCCGCGACAGCGTGGACGTGAACCGTATGTGCAGTTGACGGACTTTGAGCGAGGGCGTATAGTGGGCATGCGGGAGGCCGGGTGGACGTACCGCCGAATTGCTCAACACGTGGGGCGTGAGGTCTCCACAGTACATCGATGTTGTCGCCAGTGGTCGGCGGAAGGTGCACGTGCCCGTCGACCTGGGACCGGACCGCAGCGACGCACGGATGCACGCCAAGACCGTAGGATCCTACGCAGTGCCGTAGGGGACCACACCGCCACTTCCCAGCAAATTAGGGACACTGTCGCTCCTGGGGTATCGGCGAGGACCATTCGCAACCGTCTCCATGAAGCTGGGCTACGGTCCCGCACACCGTTAGGCCGTCTTCCGCTCACGCCCCAACATCGTGCAGCCCGCCTCCAGTGGTGTCGCACAGGCGTGAATGGAGGGACGAATGGAGACGTGTCGTCTTCAGCGATGAGAGTCGCTTCTGCCTTGGTGCCAATGATGGTCGTATGCGTGTTTGGCGCCGTGCAGGTGAGCGCCACAATCAGGACTGCATACGACCGAGGTACACAGGACCAACACCCGGCATCATGGTGTGGGGAGCGATCTCCTACACTGGCCGTACACCACTGGTGATCGTCGAGGGGACACTGAATAGTGCACAGTACATCCAAACCGTCATCGAACCCATCGTTCTACCATTCCTAGACCGGCAAGGGAACTTGCTGTTCCAACAGGACAATGCACGTCCGCATGTATCCCGTGCCACCCAACGTGCTCTAGAAGGTTTAAGTCAACTACCCTGGCCGGCAAGATCTCCGGATCTGTCCCCCATTGAACGTGTTTGGGACTGGATGAAGCGTCGTCTCACGCGGTCTGCACGTCCAGCACGAACGCTGGTCCAACTGAGGCGCCAGGTGGAAATGGCATGGCAAGCCGTTCCACAGGACTACATCCAGCATCTCTACGATCGTCTCCATGGGAGAATAGCAGCCTGCTTTGCTGCGAAAGGTGGATATACACTGTACTAGTGCCGACATTGTGCATGCTCTGTTGCCTGTGTCTATGTGCCTGTGGTTCTGTCAGTGTGATCATGTGATGTATCTGACCCCAGGAATGTGTCAATAAAGTTTCCCCTTCCTGGGACAATGAATTCACGGTGTTCTTATTTCAATTTCCAGGAGTGTATATATGTTACTAAATTAAAGCCTCCCCCCTCCTCCGTGTTCTTCTTTTTGCATGTACATTTACATACATGTTCCGCAGGCCACTGTACGGTGCGTGGTGGAGGGTACCCGGTACCATTCTAAAGTACAGCGAGGACAAAAACCACTGTCTATACTCCTCCGTGTGAGCCCTAATTTTTATTTTCTTATCTTCATGGTCATCACGTTGGCAGCAGTAGAATCGTTCTGCTGTCAGCTTCAAATAAATGCCGGTTCTCTAAATTTTCTCAATTGCATTCCTCGAATGGAACATCGCCTTCCCTCCTGTAATTCCAATTTGGGTTCACGAAGCGTCTCCGTAACACTTGCGTGTTGTTCGATCCTATCTGTAACAAACCTTGCGGCCCGCATCTGAACTGCTTCGATGTCTTCCTTTAATCCGACTTGGTGCGCATACGAAACACCTGAGCACTGCTCAAGAATAGGTCGCACTAGTGTCCTATATGCGGTCTTCTTTATAGATGAACCACACTTTCTAAAATTCTCCCAATAAATCGAAGTCGATCGTTCGCCTTCCCTACCACAATTCTTTACATGCTCTTTCCATTTCATATCGCTTTGCAACGTCACGCCCAGATATTTAAACGAGGTGACTGTGCCAAGCGGCACACTACTAATACTGTATTCGAACACTACGAGTTTCTATTTTTAGATTCATCTGCATTAACTTAAATTTTTATACATTTAAATCTAGCTGCCATTCATCGCAACAACTAGAAATTTTGTCCAAGTCATCTTGTACTCTCCTAAAGTCACTCAACAACGACACACCATAGCAACGGTACACCATAGCATCTTCAGCATAGAGCCGCAGATTACCACCCACCTTGTCCGTCAGATCATTTACGTATACAGAAAATAAGAGCGGTCCTATCACACTTTCATTGGGCACTCCTGACGATGCCCTCGTCTCTGATGAACACTCGCTGTCGCGAACAACGTACTGGGCTGTATTAATTAAGAAGTCTCCGAGCCACTCACATGTCTGGGAACCTATTCCAAACGCTCGTATCTTCCTTATCAGTCTACAGTGGGGCACTGTGCCAAACGCTTTCCTGAAATCTAGAAATATGGAATGTGCCTGTTGACCTTCATCCATTGTTCGTAGTATCTCGCGTGGGGAAAGGGCAAGCAGAATTTCGCACGAGCGGTGTCTAAAGCCTTGTTAATTCGTGGACAGATGCTTGGTCGTCTCAAGGCTAAGCTAAGGCTAATGTCAGGAACTCCTTTTGAAATTTTCGTACTGTTTTCACTATTTGACAGACAATTGCACGAGAAAGATTTGTATGTATAATTTACTATCGCTACGCCTGGCACGTCGTATGGCCGTAGATTCTTAGTGCTACCCCATGTGAATCCGGGGCAGGTCGCTAGGATCTTTGAAAAGGGAAGACAGAAGAGCAGAGAGGCAGACAGACAGACACAGATGAACACATACAGTGTAGTACCCTGCAAAAGGTCTCTCTACATATATCGCAGTTATTACAGCTAATTTTCCCGCACTTCCAATCTGGACTTTCGTCTCGCGGTGAAGGGGACGGGGGAATTCGATCGTACTGACTGAGGTGTCCTCGCCCGACCACAACCCGCCCTCACAGTTTCATTTCCGCCACCGCCAGCGTAAATGAAGCTGTTTGGAGGGGTCGTGATTCTAGCATGGGTAACTCACTGAGTAACAGCATTATCGGCGTAAGACAACATTCCCCTCTCGAGTCCCAATCCGACACACAGTTTGTCTACATCTGTATTCGTTCTGTTGCCATTTACAACATTGTGTTTCGTGTCACGTGCTCGGTTAGAGGCTCAAATATTGTTTTAATTTAGTCGATCAACCTGCTTCTTTTCGTAAATATGAACCCGAGACTTTACTTCTATGTACATTGTACACATTCACTCCCGTATTTTTCATTTCGCTTCGTCACTAGCATCCTTCCACTGCACTCTTATATTATGTTCGTGTTGAGGACCGCATCTGACACCACGCTGGCACTTATTATCATGAAATGTAATAAATGTATTCGCATTTGAGAAATTGGACAACCATCAGGTGTATAACAGAATTTGTGCCGGACCCGGACGAGAACCCGGATTTCCCGCTTATTTTGAGCGGTCGCCTTCAATTAGGCTACCTGAGCAAGTTTCACGGCCAGACCCGGACTGCCATACGTCGTCAACCATGTGCCCACAACCTGGACTCGTAAATTCATTATGTATGTTCCCGTACAGGGAGACATTTCAACTGAGAGTCTCTTTCCCGGTGTCGGTGCATAAATACGACTATTACATTTCGTGTAATTCCTAACGGCTGTAGTCACCATAGTCCTGTTCCTTCGGACACGCATGCTAGTCCGAATGCATCGCAGTTCTTAGATTCACAGGTACTGCAATATCATACTTGTTATCTTGTTTCAGTTTAAACCATAGTTGGACTGTGGGATGAAGCCTGTGCTCCGTTAATAACTGAACGGTTCTTTGTGCTGGAAGCAGCTGATGAGTTTTCATGCCAGTTTACAGGGTATTCCAGCGTCTGTGCTTATGCGAATTACGATCATTTCGTAGCCTATGTTGCTATGGCTAGAAATGATGCAGAGTGTGTTTAAAACGACAGCCGATGTATTCGTGGGCTTTAGATGGTCCCTCGTAATCATATATATGATCACTCGACTGATTCTGTTGTTCCGCCTGAGATACATGTATCGTCGCAGGAACTCACGCGAGAAGCGCAGACTGTATCAGTCGATAAAGGATTTACCGTTTCTAATACCTGATGACTGTACGGGATACTTGGGTGGGTTGAAGTATATGTATAGTTTTAACCACCAATGTAACTTCTCCGAATAGGTTCGGTGTTACATACGATAGTGAGCCTAATGAAACTCGTTGTGCTGGTAGGATTAGACTCCCGGAGGGAGAAGGAGAGTCCCCCAAGCTTGCTAGAGATATCGATCAAACACTCGGGACCCGTAACTGGAGGGGCTGCAAGAGTCGTGCACTGCAGCTCATTACCATGTTCTAAGTATGAATCAGCGTAGAAGGGATGAGGTTCTTAGCAAGTCAGCAGAACAGAATAAACAAGCGCTCCCACAAACAGCCATAGAAATTTATATAGACGTTCTATAATAAAACAGATTCCGTTACGCGAGCAGAACAAAGTCAAAATGGTTCAAATGGCTCTGAGCACTATGGGACTCAACTGCTGAGGTCATTAGTCCCCTAGAACTTAGAACTAGTTAAACCTAACTAACCTAAGGACATCACAAACATCCATGCCCGAGGCAGGATTCGAACCTGCGACCGTAGCGGTCTTGCGGTTCCAGACTGCAGCGCCTTTAACCGCACGGCCACTTCGGCCGGCGAACAAAGTCAGTCGGAAATAATTTGTTCTTGAACGCAAAAATTCAACTAGGTATGCCTTCAGTATTTATTAAATTAAAAACTGTTTTATGGGTATACAAGTTCGAAATAATAAAAAGCTGCAGTTCAAGTTGAAAACTGAATTTAGAGAAGGAAGGAAGGAAGATTAGAGTTGTAGGTCCCGTCGACAACGAGGTCATTAGAGATGTAGCACAAGCTCGGATTAGGGAAGAATTGCGAAGAAAATTGACCGTGGACCGTGACCTTTTCAAAGGAACCATCCAGGCATTTACCGTAAGCAGCTTAAGGAGAACACGGAAAATCGAAATCTGGGTTGCTGTTCAGGGATTTACACCGTTGTCTGCCCGAATATTGGTCTAGCGTGCTAACCACTGCTTCACGTCGCTCCATTTCAGTATGTGAGTATTAACAAAAGAATAGTGACTGTCACACTGGAGATTGTCATATATTTATTTTTTTGAGAATGTGCGACATTTTATAATAGAAGTAAAGCTGAGTAGCGTTCAAGTCGTCCTTGAATTCGATCACTAAATATCTGTGAAGAAAGTGTATAAATCAACTTTGCTTGCGTATTACGAAGATCATAAGCTTGTATGCTTGAAAGAAAATGAAGTGAAAGTTAGAGTTCGTCCCAAAAGCACTGAATTTTTGTACGGTATTCAGGTAAGAAAATTGAACAGTAAAGGTAAAGAAAGTACTCTGCAGCGTTTTACGGAGTAATTTTGTATATTATTTTTACACAACTTGTCAGTTGACGTGGAGAGCTTCAGGTTTTCCAAGAAGACTGATAAAGATTGGTAAATACAATCAAATAGCGTCATCATTAAGTTGAACTCAACTGTTTAATATTGCAGGTGTAGGTGTAATTACATAAATACAAAATCCGCAACTTATGTATGAATAGGAATGAGACAGTCTCTCAACCATCCTTGTAAATGTTTTAGGGGAGATGAAACTTTCAGGGCATAGGGGAACGAAGCTTAAAATTTTATGCGGGATTCTGCGGGCTGAGAGGGCCTCCTTACGATGAAACTCCGACACTGGCATACATTTTTGAGCGCAACTTAACCCGTCCCCACAGCTGCTCGCTTCAGCGCAGAATTGCTCTATTCATAATTCATTCTTCTTACGTGATTTCTCCCAGCGAAAAAATTTCCTGTTTTCCCGTTTCCGGAAGCTACTTCTAGAAGCGGTTACAGAAATATTCGCGTAATAAATTCCAGTATTTTGTCAGATCGTTTTTTTTAATTCTGTTACTTATCTTTTATCCATCTCTTGATGAGAAAGTCAGTTTTCTGGGATGTAATGGTGAAGCCTCGTAAATGCATACAGCTGTTCATTAATTGTGACACTATATAGGGGTGCGGAATTCACGTATACGATTATTGCAGTTTCCATAGAAATTGTTTTCTGTTATCTAGTTTCGTCATGTTTATCAAAAGAGTAACAGTTACTATAGTGCAAAAAGCTTTCTCCAAGTTAACTCGTAACACAAAAGATGCGGACTCTTTCTTCTGATACGCCTATGGTATAAAATATTTCATGTTTCCTTAATTATAATTAATCTGATAATTATCAGACATTGTACCCCATATTGTGCAGCTCCTCTCGATTTTAATCTGCGGTTGTAGTTTTGGCACGTTTTTTTAACTACTTCAAGAGAAGTAGATCACTTTTGCATTCAGGCGCCCATTTCTAACTGTTGAGAGTAAACGAGGAGACTTAAGAGAATCGAGTAGGATATTCAAGCTTGCACTTGCAGTTCCGAACATAAATCGTTATACCTCTTAACGTTCTCAGTACATTTCAATGAACATATCTTAAGCAACATTGGTGTAAATATGCATGTTATAGTTAGTCGAATTCAAAATACAAAAAACTTATTACTTATCAAATATTAATCTTTAAGTTTTAAAATATAGCCCTTTTTAGATACCATTTTCTCAAAAAGTATAAATGCTATGGTTCTGTAACTTTACATGTTTTTTATAATGTATTCTTGAGAAGTAGGAGAACAATTATATCTTTAGCACAAATAGTGGATTTGTTATAATATTTTTTGTTTGCCAATGAGATTATTTGAAATTTTTTTATTGTTTTTCTCTTACAAAGCACCATATAATACGTAAAGTGTGAACTTTAAAAATGTAAAAGTTAGGGAAAATATAATGTGGTTTGTCTAAAATAATTGTGCCAAATCTCAGTGTTGTATCTTTTATAATTTTTGAGAAAATGGTTCCTCAATGACCAAAAAGGTAGCTTTCAGCAATACTCAATGAGATAAATATTCTTATTGTTTTTGCTACCTTAGAACATTTAGGCTCCATAATAATTTTGATTTTAATCCTGATGATGTTCTTGATTACTCTGAAGTCTTTTCTTCGTTCTTGCCTCCTCTGAAGCAGCCTCTGCAACTCGATCTGCACAGAAGATCCGCTGTTCATCAATCTGGCGACGAACTTCGGTAGTGTTGTTTCGTGATTTCATTCCAAGTGCAAACTTTACATGTAAATCACCAACTTGCTGCACAATCGAAACCTAACACTTGTATCCACTACTATGTACAAGGAACCTGCAGTTAAACAATATTTACGTCTAGTATGATCATTTATAAATGAAGAAAAATTTCTGTAGTAATAATTACATTATCAATATTTACAGATTTGAGTTCCACAGTTGGCCTATTTACACTCTCATTCGAATTAAAAAGCTTCAGTCTTTGTGGAGAAAAAAAATCGTGTGGAACTCTTCCTTGTAACACACTAATGTTTTTATTTTCATTATCTTGAATAGTTACTGCATGTTCCTTTACTCCCATGTACATATTACCTCGAAATTTTCATTTACGAAATACTTTCTTAGCCCGTGGCATTATGAAATACAAAATACATCCACACAGAAAACATAGGCCACAGCATGATTTCAAATACCGCAAACTCTGTTTACAAGCAAAAAAGGACTCATAGACGCAATATTGAAGCAACTGAACATAGTGATGCGTAAAACAGGATAGCCACACATCGATCGTGTAAAACAAAATTTTCCCCATTAATTTATCTTAAAAATTGGCGGAGGTATTCAGTTTTAAGAAAAGGATTTGGCAAACGGATGACTGAAAGGGACCGCTGCGTATTTAAATTTTTTCGTTGTTAATTATGCAAATATGCAAAATTACTTGAACATTATCTAGCACAGAAAAGAATAGAGATTTTTTTGACATTGTAATTATAGACGTCACTTTTCAGGTTTTAATTTTGCTAACTTCGGGTGAGTTTCTGTTGATCATAAGCCCTCTAAATCAAATAATTTTATACGAACATGGTCTTATTTCTCTTTTGACTTGTCCCGTTTGTCTTCTGGGTCGGTGTTCTTAGACGGGGTTTGCACTGTTAATACGTTGGCAGCAGGATGCCCTTCTCGATGTCCCCAGGACGCAGTGTTGTAGCCTATCTGTGTGCGTCCAGTGTATATCTCAAGGTCTAAATATTTGCGTGTCCTGCATCTGAGGCTGGAGGTGTAAACCCGCCCAGTATACACACTGCTGAATAACGGAAAGCGTGTTTATAACAAACAATGTTCAGTTTTATCCATTTGAACCAATCACAGACAATTGGACTACTTTAGAAAGAGGGGAAAGACCAAAGTGTTCCTACACAGAACTGAAGTTTGATTTATGTTATTGTGCAACACGCATTAACATAAAAGCAAAATTAAATCTCGTTGCTACCACCAGCCTACCTATTCAAGTTTAAAACATTCGCAAATGGCTCTGGCAGTTTCAAGACATTGCTTATGTAAGGGCAGTCCACTGAACGCTCCTACATGCTGGTTCAATACGGAGAGCCCCTTTAACAGTTCTGAATGTAGTCCACACAGGTCTCTCTCGTCGTACCAACCAAGAGTTAGCCATTTCTTATGTGCCTGTGTGGCGTGTTTTGCGACGATGCCTGTGTTTCAAACCATACAGGATTCAACTGCTACAAGTCTTTCGTGATGCTCGTAACAAAGTGTAGAGTTTTAACAATTCATTCGGGGCTAGAGATGGAAGATAAGAATTTTCTTTCATGTTTGGTGAAAAGGCTATGTTTCATCCAAATTTAAAACTGAACCACCACAACGTAAGCATATGGAGAACACAGTAGCAACATGCCACATTCGAGCACGGTCCGTGCGGCTGCCCCCGTCGGAGGTGTGAATCCTCCCTCGAGCATGGGTGTATGTGTTATGCCTAGTTTAATTTAGATTAAGTAGTGTGTAGGCTTAGGGACTGATGACCTAAGTAGTTTGGTCCCATAAGACCTTATCACAAATTTCCAATTTTTCCACATTCAAGCACGAAATGTGTTTTGCACTGTCTCGGGAGAAAAGATTTAGGCCAGTTCTGTTTTGCGGAAAAAGCGATTACAGGAATCACGTAGTTAGTAGTAGTAGCAGCAGTAGCAGTTTTATTCGTCCCGAGGATCCTGAACGTGTTTTGGAATTACAATTTAAGAACAGCAAAAATAACATACTTCGTATGTACATGCGTTTACTTGCTTATAGGTCTAATTTGACAAGGATGGCACAGGTGTGACCTAACAGTAGGTACCATCCCAGCACATGTATGATGTAATTTAGAGAAACCACCGAAAATCTAAATCAGGATGGCTGCATGGAGATTGAGACCTCCACTCACCCCAATATTTGGCCAGTTAAAAAAAAAAAAGTGCTTCTCATTCGGTTTAACATTAGTGTACAATGCTGTTTTACGAAGAAGTGTTTTAATAATGTAAAAAGCTAGTGCTACACTACGTATTCATTCATTTCTCACTCCCAGTCACTGCAGACACCACACACACTGTACTAACATTTGACATACTATAACTCTACGTGCACTATCAGGTGGTGTCAAGAGTAGTGGGAGAGAGCTCTGGCGCAGTTTTGATATCAAATAGATGCCAAATTAATTATTGCAAATTAATTAATAGGTTAATTAATTAGAACCCCCCTGATGGCATCATGGATTTTCCCCAGCCGACATGTGGGTCCTGCTCATGGAACACCCAGAACTCTCCCTCTCCCCCTCCAATGATGTAATCCAATATGGCGGTCCAGAAAAAAGTGGCAGGAAAAATCGCTCAGTCTGTGTTTGTCTGTTGGATTGGTGGGATCTCACGACGGTAAGTTAATATACTGCCCTTCACAATGCATTAAACGATTTGGATGGATATTGTTTATTTATTTCTAATACACACGAAATTGTCACTGGTATTTAAACAATTTGCAGGCATAGCGTTTATGCGGAATATAGTTTCACACACACACACACACACACAAACACACACACACACACACACACACAAATTCACTGTTAGTAGAAGGCTGACTAAAAAGATCAGAGCTAAATCTTGCTTGGAACATTTAAACAATTTTTAGGGATATTGTTTACGGAGTATTGTATATTATTTAAGCAATTTGGGTATTGTGTGGAATATTTCAAACGATTTATAAACTAAACATGTCACAGGAACTAAATGTAACAGTACACAAAAAATGGTTCAAATGGCTCTGAGCACTATGCGACTTAACTTCTGAGGTCATCAGTCGCCTAGAACTTAGAACTAATTTATCCTAACTAACCTAATGACATCACACACATCCATGCCCGAGGCAGGATTCGAATCTGCTACCGTAGCGGTCGCTGGTCTGCAGACTGTAGCGTCTAGAATCGCACGGCCACTCCGGCCGGCAACAGTACACACACACACACACACACACACACACACAGAGAGAGAGAGAGAGAGAGAGAGAGAGAGAGAGAGAGAGAGAGAGAGCTTTGCAGATGAAACAAGAATATTTAAACAATTTGCCCTGTAATTACTCTTTTTAATCCAACTAATATCACCACACTTGAACACAAACTCTAAAGAGATTGCGGTGGGTTCTGGTACACATGTGAAACCTTCCAGTCTTCAAAAAATGGTTCAAATGGCTCTGAGCACTGTGGGACTTAACATCTCAGGTTATCAGTCCCCTAGAACTTAAAACAACTTAAACCTAACTAACCTAAGGACATCACACACATCCATGCCCGAGGCAGGATTCGAACCTGCGACCGTAGCGGTCGCGCGGTCCAAACTGAAGCGCCTAGAACCGCTCAGCCACCAGCGGCCGGCCTTCCCAGTCTTCATCCAGCCTTCCTTACTGGGACACTTCGAGCACTTTTGTGGGAAATACCCTATACTTCCCTTCCCTATCCTCCCCTTGTCTTTGAGCATGAGCGGCTTCAGGAGTTATTAAATCCAACTGAATGTCTCTAAATACACTTTCTAAAAGATCACTGCACAGTAGTTTGCTTCAAGATGTGTCATAAATAAATCGTTAAACAATCTGCAGGGATGGATTTCACCAATTGGATATACACTTGCAGAGTAGGAAATAATAATTGAAATTACAGATCGACACTGCTTTGGAAAACTTGCAAACATGAAAAAAATTGGTAAAGTGATTGACACGTCAATACACTTGCAAATGTTACTTTAAACAATTTGTGTCGAATACATGAACACACAGAACGCTGCTCTCTAGATGGAAAGTGATATATACCCGTGTTGGAAGTCATGGCTGGGTGCCTCAGAATGTGTGGTGGGCCTCTCAAGTTCTTAGTTCTGGTACCCACTTCCTGTCGCCGCTCGTGCGCACAGCACTCTTCCCAGGTGCGCATGGAATGTAAATACACTCCTGGAAATTGAAATAAGAACACCGTGAATTCATTGTCCCAGGAAGGGGAAACTTTATTGACACATTTCTGGGGTCAGATACATCACATGATCACACTGACAGAACCACAGGCACATAGACACAGGCAACAGAACATGCACAATGTCGGCACTAGTACAGTGTATATCCACCTTTCGCAGCAATGCAGGCTGCTATTCTTCCATGGAGACGATCGTAGAGATGCTGGATGTAGTCCTGTGGAACGGCTTGCCATGCCATTTCCACCTGGCGCCTCAGTTGGACCAGCGTTCGTGCTGGACGTGCAGACTGCGTGAGACGACGCTTCGTCCAGTCCCAAACATGCTCAATGGGGGACAGATCCGGAGATCTTGCTGGCCAGGGTAGTTGACTTACACCTTCTAGAGCACGTTGGGTGGCACGGGATACATGCGGACGTGCATTGTCCTGTTGGAACAGCAAGTTCCCTTGCCGGTCTAGGAATGGTAGAACGATGGGTTCGATGACGGTTTGGATGTACTGTGCACTATTCAGTGTCCCCTCGACGATCACCAATGGTGTACGGCCAGTGTAGGAGATCGCTCCCCACACCATGATGCCGGGTGTTGGCCCTGTGTGCCTCGGTCGTATGCAGTCCTGATTGTGGCGCTCACCTGCACGGCGCCAAACACGCATACGACCATCATTGGCACCAAGGCAGAAGTGACTCTCATCGCTGAAGACGACACGTCTCCATTCGTCCCTCCATTCACGCCTGTCGCGACACCACTGGAGGCGGGCTGCACGATGTTGGGGCGTGAGCGGAAGACGGCCTAACGGTGTGCGGGACCGTAGCCCAGCTTCATGGAGACGGTTGCGAATGGTCCTCGCCGATACCCCAGGAGCAACAGTGTCCCTAATTTGCTGGGAAGTGGCGGTGTGGTCCCCTACGGCACTGCGTAGGATCCTAAGGTCTTGTCTTGCATCCGTGCGTCGCTGCGGTCCGGTCCCAGGTCGACGGGCACGTGCACCTTCCGCCGACCACTGGCGACAACATCGATGTACTGCGGAGACCTCACGCCCCACGTGTTGAGCAATTCGGCGGTACGTCCACCCGGCCTCCCGCATGCCCACTATACGCCCTCGCTCAAAGTCTGTCAACTGCACATACGGTTCACGTCCACGCTGTCGCGGCATGCTACCAGTGTTAAAGACTGCGGTGGAGCTCCGTATGCCACGGCAAACTGGCTGACACTGACGGCGGCGGTGCACAAATGCTGCGCAGCTAGCGCCATTCGACGGCCAACACCGCGGTTCCCGGTGTGTCCGCTGTGCCGTGCGTGTGATCATTGCTTGTACAGCCCTCTCGCAGTGTCCGGAGCAAGTATGGTGGGTCTGACACACCGGTGTCAATGTGTTCTTTTTTCCATTTCCAGGAGTGTACATCGTGTAAAAATAAATGAATGCATAAATATTCGAAAATATCTTGTGCAAGAATACTATTCATGAATTTAAACTAAAATAAATGAGCACTGTGCTGGAACTCTAGTGACGATCGTACATCACGTAAAAATATTATTGAATACACTAGCACAGTACCTTGCTACATAAGATTCTGTTGTGCGTTGGGACCCACAAAGCGACGCTTCTGTCAGCAGCCGCATCTCGCCACAGAGTGAACCGGCGACCAGAAGTGGGTTCTGTGGCTGGATCGATGAGTGCATCCAGCACAAAGAATGGATTAATGGAACAAGTGGGTATATCCATAGTGCACTAGAACCCTCATACAAAAGAGCGCGAAATCTGTGGCCGGCAGACCAGCAGGAACTTATTCTGTGTGCTGAGACCAGTATTCATCAGCAGGTGGGGAGGAATGATGCACTCCTATTGGCTCCCTGGGTGAAATAGTGGATGGAGGTTATATAAAACCTTTTCGTGGTGCAGTCACTCACATTTTGACATCGTCAGTTCACGTGTGTATTTCCTTGTGTTCTTGTGTCAGTTTTTTCAGGAAAAAACTGAAGTGCCCAAATTTCAACGGCAGCATCAGCAGCGGTAGCAGCAGCAAACGCCTTCCCCAGGACAGCCTGCCATGTAAGTTAATTGTTATATTCATGCAATTTACGTGTGCATCCCGTAATTTTAGAATACCTCACACCAACTGTTTAGGACTTACTACCGAGCTTTTGAACGGTTTGCAGCTGTAATTTTAGTGTGTGACTGTTTTTCATTTCGTAGCTGGTATTACAGTCCTTCTTTTTGTTTCTTGTCATTGCAGCCTTCATTCTCGAGATGTTGGCCGATTAGATCGGCAGCTGAAGGCTGAGACATTATTGCAGCAACAGCCTCCAGCAATAATAATCTAGTCAGCGCAGCAAGAACGTAAGTGCCTTTCTTTTTTGTAGCATGTAGCTGTTAGAGAATTTTTTTTCACGAAATGTACTGTGTTTCTAATGGTGAGAACTGGGAAGTGTATACACATTTATTTTTCGTAAAATTTTGCATTCAGTTGTCTGAGAAAGATTCTTTGTTTTTCTAGGTGTTTCTATGGACGAGGAAGGAGACATAGGAGTAGGTGTCGAGGCCGAGATCCAGGAGCCCTTGATTCAGTCTTGTAAGCAGCAGAATACGATTTTATAATTAAGTGAGTGTGTTTCATAGGAGTAATTTCAGTGAACTAGAGAATACGGTTTTCTGTTGATACTTCAGTGAGCTAAATAACACGATTTTCTGTTTATATTTCAGTGAGTTAAACAATTCGATTATCTGTTAATGGTTCATTGAGCTAAAGAACAGGATTTTAGTACGATTTTCTGTGCACATATTTATAACATTTTCAAGAAATAATTACATTCATTATCTTATTGATGATGTTGTGGGCATCGTCACTGAGCAAGATAGACTGCTTCAACACAAGGGTGAAATACCGGAATAGGTGCATGAGATGGCAGCTGTTGAGGAAACTGAAAGGCAGCGCCATCTCGCCCTTTGGGATGAGGAGGAGAAAATAACGGATTGGCTGTCAATCCTTGGACCAAGAGTGTAAAAGGTGATTATAATGCAACTGTCGTCATTACAGCATATAATTATTATTCTGGAATTTTGTTATTTGTTTACAGCATATATTTAAAAAATGAGCGTTTACTTAAATTCTTTTTGATTATTCGTATGTTACAGAGGCACCACTGTGGCCACCAGCACTGCTAAAGCTGGCTCTGGCATGGGTGCCAGAGCAGTGGTTGTGGGTCAGGAATGAAATTCGCACCTGATTTGGATGCACCGCCATGCAAAGTATCACTCATGGCTGTGAGAGAAGTGGCGGAATCAGATGCAGCCACTGCAGTGCTGGCCCCCGCACCACCACATACCCTCTGGCATTCGTGGATGGTTCAGTCAGAGGAAGAATATCAGCAACGACCTCCCACCCCCGAGGCTCGCAGTGGTGAAGGCTTCATCATACAGCAGCAGCAGCATAGTCGCACATCATCCCTGCAACCTGGGTGCACCCACTGGACCTCGCCGGTACCACTTCCTCCTACTCTGGCTCCGACTTTGCACCCTTGGCAGCAACGAAAGGAATGTGTGCCTTAGCACATACTCCTCACCCCAACAGGTGCATCCTTTCCAATACCGTCATCCACCAGGTGGACACAGCCGTCAGCTTCATCTCCTAGACAAAGTAGTAATGATAGTGCTAACGATAATTAACCTGTGGGTAGCGGTAGTGATCTCTCCCATCCTGTTAGTGAAGGACTTCAGATTAGCGGTATCATGACTCCTCTACATTACTCGGCAGTTGCTAGGGCCTTTCAGGGGCGTATCTCTTTCACTAGAATTAAGAATTCAGCCTGGGGCTATCGTGACCCAGTCACGGTTCTAGAAGCATGCCTCCTGGTGCTTTAGTCAGAGCTCTTCAAAGCCCTAGATGATTCGAGATTTAATGCCATTAAATGCAATGGAGTACGCTGCTGTGAAGTGACTCAGCCTCCAAAACAACAGGGTGCTGCAGAGGAGAAAAATATGCACTACATCTGGGGTGATAATGGCATTATATCTTGGAGCACATCAATCGCTGAGTGGTATCGTGAATTCATCTTGGGTGCCATACTGGTCCAGTTTTCCAAGATGGAAATTAGAGGATCAGCCAAATACCACACCTTGACATCAATATTCATATCTATGATCCGCTAAGTACAGGGTCCATTTCTATTAAGCTCCCTAAGGGTATAGTTCATAAGAACGCTTGTATTGATGTCCATAATGTTTGCATGGTCAATCCTCGCTTGCAAATGAAATTACACAAAAGATCTGCAGGGCACATCTCAGCACAGAACAGGTCTTAGCATTTGTGGATGTTGTAACTTCGGTGGTATTGAATTCCCTGTAAAGATTCGAGACAGACCAGAATCTGAGGCACAAAATCCCAAAATATCGGCTCATGTTTATGGCCTGAAGAAGCAGAAAAGCAAGACAGATACAGCTGATGATGATGATGATTATGATGATGATGATGATGATAACAATCAGGACTAGTACATAGTAGATGGACCACTCCAGTTTTCGAAATATGGAGGTGAACATGATCTTCATGTAAACGTGCTGCTCTTCTCAGAAGTTGATTATCAGCATTATGTATGGATCGAAGACATATCCTACCTCCTTTCATTTCAACTTAGTATACACAAAGATAAACGGTCTATTTTCTTCAGGTGTCTAAATACATTTTCGGAAGCAAAGTATTTGAAAAGGTATCTGAAGGACTGTGAATCCAAGCAACCTGTAGGTGTCATTATGCCTTCAGAAGAAAACAAATTCATTAAATTCAAGAATGCTCACCAATATTGGCTGCTGTGAAGTGAACCCCTTAGCCTCATACATCACCTTCACGCAAAAACACGTACTGTATACGGCAGCGTACAAACTTTTATGCTCATATGATTCAAGTATTCACCACTATGAATCTTATGACGGGGATAATCCTGCGGTTTGGTTGCTCACCGATCATCAAAAAATCTCATGGGATGTTTATAGGCTTTACAGCATCAGTATCCCCATGACCGAATCGAAGGAGCATAAAAAATTATACAATGATGCGATTAACTGTCATATTTGTGTGCTACCGTTAGATAGAAAAGCTGAAACTCCCTGTAGAGATCACTATTATCTTATGGGGAAGTTTTGTGGTGCATCTCACAACATGTGCAATTTGAAGTAGAAGTTATCATGACACATACTGGTTTTCTTTCATAATCTAAGCCGGTATGACGGTCATTTCTTAGCCGAGCAGTTGGCTAGTTTCGGTATGAAGGAAGATCAAATCAGCTCCCTGTCACAGAGTGTAGAGAAGTATATTTCTTTCTCGAAACGAATAATGGAAAAAATTACACTCCGCTTCCTTGGCTCTTTACGTTTCATGTAGACTTCACTCCAGAAACTTGTTGACACTCTACCTCAAGAGGATATGCACATCACCTGATCTGCATATCCCAATGAGGAAAAGTTTCAGCTTGTGACTAGGACAGGAGTTTTCCCTTATGAATGTCTGGATAATAAGGAGAAACCCGAAGAAACTAGACTACCCGACATATCTGCATTTACCAGTACTCTTACAGACTATGCCATAACTAGTGCAGATTGTGAGCATGACACTATTGTTTGGCGGGAATTCAACATTCCCAATTTGAGTGAATACGCAAGACTATATGTGGACAGTGACGTGTGCTTGAATGCCCATGTTTTCGAAAAGTTCCAGAATGTTTTCATGGCCACATACTCACTGGACCATGCCTTTTATTGTATGGCACCTGAGTTGTCCTGGGACATAGTGCTTAAGAAAATGAGGAGCAGCATCGAACTTTTGACTGATGCTGATACGCTTCTTTTTTTTTGAGCGCGGGATTCGTGGGGACTTTGCCTGTGTGTCCATAGACACGCCAAGGCAGATAACTCTTGTATGGGTGTGGGTCTCAATGCATCCCCTGACTCAAGATATAGTCTATATTTTGATGTGAATAACGTATACAGATATGCCATGATGCAGCCACTGCCAATTGATGGGTTTCAATGGGTGCCCAAAAGCAAAATAATGGGGGTGGCGGCTGATCCTCATATACCCAGTTAGTATGCATGAAATGACAAGCGACTTGCCGTTATGTCCAGAGCAACAAGTTCCATGAGAAGGTAGTGTCCCTAAACTGATCACTGTTGGGCACAAGCAGAGATATATAATTCATTATCATAATCTCCAGCAGTGCTTCAGTTTAGGGATGGAGCTAGTTAGAATGACCCACGCTATCTCCTTCTATCAGTTTCCTGGTTGAAGGAGTGTATTGAATTAAATACCGAAAAGAGGACGTGCTCAATTAGTGGTTGCGAAAAAGATTTGTATGAATTAATGAATATTTAAAAAAATGGCTCTGCGCCCTATGGGACTTAACATGCAAAGGTCATCAGTCCCCTAGAACTTAGAACTACGTAAACCTAACTAACCTAAGGACGTTACACACATCCATGCCCGAGGTAGGATTCGAACCTGCGACCATAGCGGTCGCGCGGTTCCAGACTGAAGCGCCTAGAACCGCTCAGCCACTCCGGCTGGCAATGAACATTTCCATTTTCGGTAAAACACCGCAGAATGTAAGAAATAAACGCGATATTTTGATTAGAACCGGATGGGAGGGGCATTGAGGTATAAGAAATTGCATCGCCAGACTAAATTTTAAGCAGATCACTATTTTCAGTCAGAATTTTGTTGCTATTGAGATTTCGAAAGTTTCTGTAGCGTTTACGAAAATATCTATTTGGGGATGTGTAAACTTGACATCTCCAAACTCCACATGTATTCGTTCCACTATGAGTTTGCTAAAACTCGTTTCATGAAACCAAACTTGCTTTATATGGATACAGATACCTTCATCTCTTGGGTGAAGAACTCAGATCCATGTGAAGTAATGAGGTGTCACGGTAATGAATTCTACACATCTAGATAAGCAGACGATAATCCTTCTGGTATTGTTCCTCAGAACAAGGTGGTTATCAGTTTAATGAAAGATGAGGCGAATAAATTGTCGAGTGTGGAGATGGTGGGTCTAAAATCAAAAATGCATGCATGTCATACAGTTGATGGGGCCATCCAGAGGTTAGCTAAGGATGTACGATGTGCGGCATCACCGTTCTAGGCGCTTCAGTCTGGAACCGCGCGACCGTTACGGTCGCAAATTCGAATCCTGCCTCTGGCATGGATATGTGTGATGTCCTTAGGTTAGTTACGTTTAAGTAGTTCTAAGTTCTAGGGGACTGATGACCTCAGATGTTAAGTCCCATAGTGCTCAGAGCCATTTTGTGCAGCATCACGTGTCCTCACGGTCGAAGACTACTTGCAGTGCCTGTATGGTGATGTTTGCAATGCACCACAACAACCTCTGCATATTCTATGGCAAACATTTGTAAGGTCACGAGATGTGTACTGCGCTGCTATCTAATGTCACCTCATGACGATAAAAGAGTCATTTGTGATTATGGGATCGAAAACTTCCCTTATTCACACTATTTACTTGAGGGGTGAGAGGGGGTGGGAGACCCCGATGGTGTGAATGAGAGAGAGAGAGAGAGAGAAAGAGAGAGAGAGAGAAAGAGAGAGAGAGAGAGAGAGAGAGAGAGAGAAAGAGAGAGAGAGAGAGAGGGTGAGTGACTGGCTGAGTAAGAATGGTTAAAATACACTCCTGGAAATTGAAATAAGAACACCGTGAATTCATTGTCCCAGGAAGGGGAAACTTTATTGACACATTCCTGGGGTCAGATACATCACATGATCACACTGACAGAACCACAGGCACATAGACACAGGCAACAGAGCATGCACAATGTCGGCACTAGTACAGTGTATATCCACCTTTCGCAGCAATGCAGGCTGCTATTCTCCCATGGAGACGATCTTAGAGATGCTGGATGTAGTCCTGTGGAACGGCTTGCCATGTCATTTCCACCTGGCTCCTCAGTTGGACCAGCGTTCGTGCTGGACGTGCAGACCGCGTGAGACGACGCTTCATCCAGTCCCAAACATGCTCAATGGGGGACAGATCCGGAGATCTTGCTGGCCAGGGTAGTTGACTTACACCTTCTAGAGCACGTTGGGTGGCACGGGATACATGCGGACGTGCATTGTCCTGTTGGAACAGCAAGTTCCCTTGCCGGTCTAGGAATGGTAGAACGATGGGTTCGATGACGGTTTGGATGTACCGTGCACTATTCAGTGTCCCCTCGACGATCACCAGTGGTGTACGGCCAGTGTAGGAGATCGCTCCCCACACCATGATGCCGGGTGTTGGCCCTGTGTGCCTCGGTCGTATGCAGTCCTGATTGTGGCGCTCACCTGCACGGCGCCAAACACGCATACTACCATCATTGGCACCAAGGCAGAAGCGACTCTCATCGCTGAAGACGACACGTCTCCATTCGTCCCTCCATTCACGCCTGTCGCGACACCACTGGAGGCGGGCTGCACGATGTTGGGGCGTGAGAGGAAGACGGCCTAACGGTGTGCGGGACCGTAGCCCAGCTTCATGGAGACGGTTGCGAATGGTCCTCGCCGATACCCCAGGAGCAACAGTGTCCCTAATTTGCTGGGAAGTGGCGATGCGGTCCCCTACGGCACTGCGTAGGATCCTACGGTCTTGGCGTGCATCCGTGCGTCGCTGCGGTCCGGTCCCAGATCGACGGGCACGTGCACCTTCCGCCGACCACTGGCGACAACATCGATGTACTGTGGAGACCTCACGCCCCACGTGTTGAGCAATTCGGCGGTACGTCCACCCGGCCTCCCGCATGCCCACTATACGCCCTCGCTCAAAGTCCGTCAACTGCACATACGGTTCACGTCCACGCTGTCGCGGCATGCTACCAGTGTTAAAGACTGCGATGGAGCTCCGTATGCCACGGCAAACTGGCTGACACTGACGGCGGCGGTGCACAAATGCTCCGCAGCTAGCGCCATTCGACGGCCAACACCGCGGTTCCTGGAGTGTCCGCTGTGCCGTGCGTGTGATCATTGCTTGTACAGCCCTCTCGCAGTGTCCGGAGCAAGTATGGTGGGTCTGACACACCGGTGTCAATGTGTTCTTTTTTCCATTTCCAGGAGTGTAGCTCTGAGCACTATGGGACTTAACTTCTGAGGTCATCAGTCCCCTAGAACTTAGAATTACTTAAGCCCAACTAACCTAAGGACATCACACACATCCGTGCCCGAGGCAGGTTTCGAACCTGCGACCGTAGCGGTCGCGCGGGTCCAGACTGTGGTGCCTAGAACCGCTCGGCCACACCGGCTGGCTGGCTGAGTAAGAGATTGTGCTGAATAGTATGGCTGTCTTATCATAGTGTAACTATTGTTTGTGTGTGATGTATGGTGAGCTTGTATGTACATTTTCATAAGCAGACAAGCAATATACACTCCTGGAAATTGAAATAAGAGCACCGTGAATTCATTGTCCCAGGAAGGGGAAACTTTATTGACACATTCCTTGGGTCAGATACATCACATGATCACACTGACAGACCCACAGGCACATAGACACAGGCAACAGAGCATGCACAATGTCGGCACTAATACAGTGTATATCCACCTTTCACAGCAATGTAGGCTGCTATTCTTCCACGGAGACGATCGTAGAGATGCTGGATGTAGTCCTGTGGAACGGCTTGCCATGCCATTTCCACCTGGCGCCTCAGTTGGACCAGCGTTCGTGCTGGACGTGCAGACCGCGTGAGACGACGCTTCATCCAGTCCCAAACATGCTCAATGGGGGACAGATCCGGAGATCTTGCTGGCCAGGGTAGTTGACTTACACCTTCTAGAGCACGTTGGGTGGCACAGGATACATGCGGACATGCATTGTCCTGTTGGAACAGCAAGTTCCCTTGCCGGTCTAGGAATGGTAGAACGATGGGTTCGATGACGGTTTGGATGTACCGTGCACTATTCAGTGTCCCCTCGACGATCACCAGTGGTGTACGGCCAGTGTAGGAGATCGCTCCCCACACCATGACGCCGGGTGTTGGCCCTGTGTGCCTCGGTCGTATGCAGTCCTGATTGTGGCGCTCACCTGCACGGCGCCAAACACGCATACGACCATCATTGGCACCAAGGCAGAAGCGACTCTCATCGCTGAAGACGACACGTCTCCATTCGTCCTATGGTCCTACGGTCTTGGCGTGCATCCGTTCGTCGCTGCGGTCCGGTCCCAGGTCGACGGGCACGTGCACCTTCCGCCGACCACTGGCGACAACATCGATGTACTGTGGAGACCTCACGCCCCACGTGTTGAGCAATTCGGCGGTACGTCCACCCGGCCTCCCGCATGCCCACTATACGCCCTCGCTCAAAGTCCGTCAACTGCACATACGGTTCACGTCCACGCTGTCGCGGCATGCTACCAGTGTTAATGACTTCGATGGAGCTCCGTATGCCACGGCAAACTGGCTGACACTGACGGCGGCGGTGCACAAATGCTGCGCAGCTAGCGCCATTCGACGGCCAACACCGCGGTTCCTGGTGTGTCAGCTGTGCCGTGCGTGTGATCATTGCTTGTACAGCCCTCTCGCAGTGTCCGGAGCAAGTATGGTGGGTCTGACACACCGGTGTCAATGTGTTCTTTTTTCCATTTCCAGGAGTGTATATATAAGAACCATGTGCTGGAAAATGTTTAAAAAATATAAAAATTATAAAAAGTTAAAAAATTGTGCAAAGTATATAAAAAGTAAAAAATTGTAGAAAAATTATCAAAAAATTTAAAAACTTGGAAATGTAGGGATAAAATAGTTTTACAGTATTTCTCTCTTTTGCACTTCATGTACATGTGTGGTGTCTGAGTGCATTTGTAAATAGAACAGTTTTTAAGTTTCACCTACCGCTAGCTGTCCAAGTAACACCAGTTTTAAATGTGAGCTTCACCCAATTCATTTTAGTGCGGCTGTTTGGGATGGTCATTTTAGAGTCACTTAATTCTGTTATTAAATTATTTCTGCTGCTGGAGATGGAAAATATTTAGATCCACCTTAACGTAAAAATTGAGTCTTCTGTTTGAGTGGTATTACACTAGTAATGGTAACAGTATTAGTGTAAGAGAAACTTTACCTATGCAATTAGTGATGTAGGAAGATTCAGTCAGTGCTGCAATGGTCAGTAATTTTTTTTTTCAAGCAGTAATTTGTGGAACCAAGAAATGTGAATGAGTGTGTAAAAAAAAATCAAGCAGTAACAAGAACTGCAAAATTTAAAAGCAGTATTAATTCGTGCATTGTAAAAACATCAATATTTCTGAATGTAAAACAGTAATACTACCCTGAATATTTATGTCTGAATAAAAAGTTTGTTATTCGCTACCATATGTCTTTGTTATTATTTCACAAAACCCTATCCTCACAAATGTATATAAAAACTGTGCAAGATCCACAAGGTATTAATTTGAAGCATGAAGGACATGGCGTTTAAAAAAGGAGAACAACAAAATGTATGAAGTGGTGACATGCAACTTTGCCTATACTGCTGGCTGTATTGGGGTATGGGAGCAGATAGCATATGACTGTGCCTGCTTCTGAAGACATATTGCAAACATATCTAAAATTATATTTCCAGTGCTTGAGAAAAATCACAGGCACAGTATCTGGGTTAAACTAAATGGATCAGCGTGAAATTAATAAAAAAAGTAGACACATATTTATTTACTTTATTTATTTCTCATCCAGCTTAAAAGTAATTTTAAATTTTCATAAGCAGACACAGCAACACCATTTTCACACATCTTCTTCTTGAGTCGATGTAGAGTAGGATAATCACTGAATTCCGGGTCTTGAATAGCAGCAAACTAAAAGGTTCGACGCATTCATGAGATCTTCACCTTCCCCTTTATGTAGATGGTGGTATCCGTGTGGACGAATAATGGAAGCGACGTCACCATATCTTTATAGGGTATGCCAGGATCAACCCAGTGAATTCCATGGTAGAAATGTGTTAACCACTTTCCACTCTCCTGTGTTTTAGCACACTTCACATCCTTGAAAGACCTCAGTGTTTCAGTGGTTACTGAGAATGTCTCTATTATACCTCCATCTTCTGTGTATGCTATGAGTGCAACATTTTTAAGTATGAACTGTCTACACTAATCATCATAGAAACACTAAGCGTCTGTAATAATGTTCACATCTTGAGATATCATTGTGGAATGCTGTGGGTATGGTGCAGCAGCTGTTCATTTATACAGCTTGTTGCACAGCACCAGTGAGTGGGCAGCAGTTAATTGCATGGTCATGTAAAACTGGAGCATACACTGCAGTGTGTTCCAGGAAATCTGCTGAAGATACAAATTCAATTTGTATATCTATTGGTCCAAATTTAATTATATCATTCTATTTCGAAGCGTCTATTATGATGATCAGAGATACCTCCTTGAATTTCTGTGGACTTAGTAGACATCTTCCTCCTTCTTCTTCAGCACGTCCATAGCAAGAAGCACGGAACCTCACATTCATGTCAAATACTTGGATGTATACATTTTCATACTACTGTAGAAGTAAACTGTCATATGGGTAGAATTCTAAATTCAGGTAGACTCTGGCATTAGTTAAATTACAGTTGTCGAATACCAAGGAATCAGCTGCTGTATTACCCATTCTACCGGTCTGAAACCGAGGGATGATGAATCTTGGCGTCTCCACTTGAACAGAGATTTTAATAGCACATATTTGTTTGGATACCGTGGGTAGGATAGTGTATTCAAAAAAACTACCAAGAGCGGAATGATAGTTATATATATATGTGCTGGGATTAGAACTTTTAAAAGTTTGAAACGCCACTGGTTTGGTAGACTAATGTCAGGCATTTTCATATTATCTTGCTGATTGCGATCATGTTCTTCTCTTGAGCTCCTTGAATGCATGAGAATGAGTTCCTGTTTAGCATTCATAATAATCTGCTTCATGTCCTTAAAGTAGGCCATAAGCAGTTTTAGCGGTATGCATGCAGTAAATCGTTTGTTCTCTGCAACTGTTATATCCACCAGATCGTCTATGAACCACCATGAATTTTCTAAACCATTCAGATTCGTGAGTGATGAAGAGACATATGTTTTAAGGACTGATGTTATGCCAAAATTCCGTATACAGTCAATCTCAGACCCACTGAGTTCATAGCATATCTCTTGAAGCAAGAATGCTAAAGCATTACATGTAAGCCTGGCTCCCAACTACAGCGCTGTCATCGGTTTCCTTGAATGACCCCTCCAAATATATGAATATCTTGCATGGAAAGATCAGAGGGTCTTGGTTCTGGATGATAATATTAATTTTATCATTCTTGATAAATGCAGTTGAAGCGTAAGGTTTACGCGAAAAGTATTCCTGATGTAAATTCGCTCATAATACTCTACTGTACTGGTTATACTGAGTGAGAACATAACTGCTTATTTTCAAGCCAACTGAAACTCGTAGTTCGCATGTGTCATCACTTTGTTTGTGGTTTGACAGCGAAGTGATTCAAATGGTTCAAATGGCACTGAGCACTATGCCACTTAACTTTTGAGATCATCAGTCGCCTAGAACTAATTAAATCTAACTAACCTAAGGACATTACACACAGCCATGCCCGAGGCAGGATTCGAACCTGCGACCGTAGCGGTCGCTCGGCTGCAGGCTGTAGCGCCTAGAACCGCACGGCCACTCCGGCCGGCGACAGCGAAGTGACTTGTGGATCGTGTGCACTGGTTTTATACCGTAATCCCATCCCGCCTTAGATGTAATGGTACAACGATTTCATCATCACTTAAGTCCAAAAGTTGATTATTCTGGTCAACAATACGAACTCCAAATAGCCCAGTGTCTGAACTGTCACTGGAAGGTATATTGCATTTGTGTGAGTCTCAACAATCTGATACCCCGTTATAACTGAGAGGAAGAATCCGTAAGTAGTATGAATCAGGCTGTCGGAGGGCAACGGCCTTACCCCAGTGGCTACACCGGTTCCCGTCAGATCACCGAAGTGATGTGGTGTCAGGCGTGGACGGCACTTGGGTGGGTGACCATCCGGGCCGCCCTGCACTGTTGTCATTTTTCGGGGTGCAGTCAGCCTCGTGATGCCAATTGAGGAGCTACTCGAACGAATAGTAGCGGTTACGGTCAAAGAAAACCATCATAACGACCGGGAGAGCAGTGTGCTCATCACACGCCCTTCCTATCCGCATCCTCTGCTGAAGATGACACGGCGGTTGGAAGGTCCCGATGGGCCACTTGTGGCCTGTAGACGGAGTGTGAGTGAGAGAGAGAGAGAGAGAGAGAGAGAGAGAGAGAGGAGAGATAGGAGTTCGTTGCAATGCTACACTCGACATGGATTGTACTGACAGGCAGTATGTCCACTGTCAGTAAAATTTACTTGGATCCTTCATCAAAACCTGTCCTTCTGTGAAACCCAGTAGGCGCCCTATTGAAACTTTCTGGGTCAAGTCAGTCGTTGAAAACACAGTAATTATTTCGGATTTACGTCTACTGACTTTGCATGTAGCTCAATACCTTTTCCAGACTTTTTTAAGGCTTCGTTTGAATTGTCGATATCATAATCACCAGGTTCAATTTCCGCAGTACGTTTTTCACCATTAATGTCGAGATGCGGTTTGTTGTTAGCTACGGTGATGTCTCTGATGCTGTTGTATGTCTCCAGTCCAAACAATGCATTACTCCATTCACCAATGCTCAAATCAATTGGCGGGAAGTAACTTACACGCAACGCAGATGATTGTTCTTTTAAAGTCAAAGTGTACGACATTGCACCTGAACCTCAAATGATGAAAGAATGCTTAGAACTCTTTCTTATATGTTCTTCTTCTTTGTAAACGTCTAGAGAAACATACAGAGGTGTGTATTCAAGTCCTGATAGCGTCGCAAATTGTAGAACACGCGTATTCTGCGAGTGAAGTATCTTTGTAGTTCTTCTGGCGGTTGAAGGTCACCAAATGAGTCGAAATAGCACACAGTACTTGCAATTTTCATAACATATGACACCCAGTGGATGCCGAGACTCCATCAACATCGAATTCAAAATACCACATTCAGTTGTTTTCCACATAGTCTTCGTTAATGTATCCAGCATAAATACATCACGGAATCTTGGAGTGTTGAGTTTTTTTCTAATAAATTTAAGTAGATAAGTTTTTGTGAGTACCCGATCTGGTAGTACTACTAACGGGCTTTTTTTATTTATTAATAGAACAAGTCTTTTCTCGTACGGTTTCAGATATAAGTCTGTCTGTGGCATGCACCATGTGGTTATGTCATCTTGTTCTCTTAACTGCGCTTGGAAGTTTTGCACGTTCTTGACTGTTTGAGCAATAGTTACAGCACCACCAGTGAGTGACCCCACGGCCGAGAGAGCGGAGAGGGATGGGATGAGAAATGGAAGAAAACCACCAGACGTCTAGGGTATTGGTAGAACTCGAGGTGCTTGAACGGATCCTTTTCTTCTTTCCGCTCCTTTCTGCTTCAGAGCAATATATAGCAAATTGTAGCAATTTGAACAGCGCTCTCCACGAGAAACATATACGGTTCTGAGATTTTCCGCAACTATTCGGTGTAAATGCAACCTGCAGTTTCTTCACCTTTACTATCATTCAAGATATACGTTCCTGGATTCGTTCTTTGCACCTCTGAATTTGTAAATATCTCTGTAGGACAGTTTGGCAGGTATGGCTTTTCAAACGCTGTCTTGGAGTTTTGCTACAATTTGCTATATATAGCCATTTGAACAGCGCTCTCCACGAGAAACATATGCGGTTCTGAGATTTTCCGCAACTATTCGGTGTAAATGCAACCTGCAGTTTCTTCACCTTTACTATCATTCGAGATATACGTTCCTGGATTCGTTCTTTGCACCTCTGAATTTGTAAATATCTCTGTAGGACAGTTTGGCAGGTATGACTTCTCAAACGCTGTCTTGTGTTTTGAGATACGTACTGAATCACCTACATTAAATTACGGTTTCCGTGAATCCAGCATTTTAATACGACAGCGTACCGTATCCATGAGCCCATTATCATGAACATCGATTGGTCTTATTTTTATTTTGCCACGTTTGGTTCGATTATATTGTCCAGTTATTTCTGGGGAGATACCTGTCCATTAGTATTAGCCGCGAAGATTAAAACACATTCACGTTTAACCTTTTATTGTTCTGTTCAGACGGTCCACGATACCTGCCTTCACGTGTGTGAATGTTGAGCAGTGATGTTTTCCATACCGCTTCATCACAGTCTTGAAATATCTATTGTAAAACTCTCCACCGTGAGGAGAGCATCAATTCGTCCCTGTCTGCAACAAACGCTCGAACACATCCGTGACATTTCTCCTCGTTTTTGTTATAACGGGTAATACTCAGGCAGAATTGGAGTGTGTATCAGTAACCATTAAAATATGTTTGAATCCTTTATTCTAATGTGAATATGCCCTCATATCTACAAGCTCAGTCTGCCGTAAGTCATCCACACCTTTAATCGTAACATGCCTAAAAGAGTACGTTTTGTGTTCCGGTTTGTGTGATTCTCGAACTACTGTCTCCATACGTATTCGATGATACCTGTCTCTCTCTAAGCTCAGAGATTATTGAAACAATCTCATTCGAATGAGCTGTATTACCAGTAGCAGCTGATGCCATGGCCAGACGTGGTCGATCCATTAGCTCGTTGGGGTCGTCATATTATATATACTGCGGGATTCTACCGTTTCCTGCTTTGTGCTCAATGTCAATACCATCACCGCTGCTCCTGTTGTTGTTTTCACCATCGAATGTTGGTTTTATAGTGATTTTATATTTTTAGTTTCTCTGGCTTTTTGCGATCTTATTATGTACATCAGTTAATTCCAGTCTATCACTGAACATTTCTCGATCATTAACTGAATAATTTGTGTTTTTTTTTTTCGTGGGCCTTAGGAAAATAAGGGGCATCGAGCTAGGTTTTCTCTCAAACTGCCTATCAGCAATCTGTATTGTGTCATCAGTTACATTTATAGGCTGCATTACCAGCGTGTACGATCTTCCTCCAGTGACACCGAATGTTCTACCTATCTGGGCAGGGGCGGACGGATAACGAATTTGCCAATGGCAGCACCATCGTTATCGTGTTTCTTATTTTCTCAGAGCTTCCTGAGAGATTCAGTAACCGGGTTAAAGATCTCTCTTAGTGTTTGCTGTCGATCCATGTGGCATAACCTTAACAAGCGAAATTTCTCTCGAACGGCTTTCCGCGCCTAAATGACTGTTTGCTTCGTCGTCATCTCGATGTATACTAATCAGGCTTCTCTTCAGCGTGAGTCTTTGTATATCTGCTCCTCTTCCTCTTATTATGTGGCTGATCCCCCTTCTCAATAACCAGGGCCAGTACATCTGTTTTCCCCTCAAGAGCCTTAACGTTTTTAATTAAGTCGGTTACTTTCTCACTGATTTCATCAACGAAATAGTTAAATGCGTTCGTCATTCTTAGAAGGGTCTGGTAATTCGTCTCTAGTTTCCTGTGCATACCCCCAGCTTCATGCACGATAATCTGAATTTTCGCATCCATGTACAAGTGAATGTTCTGTCTATGTACACCAATTCTTTCAGATTGAGAGCCAGATATGAGCGCGAATTTGTCCATGGTGCAGCGTATACTGATGTACTCACCTTCATTACCAGGCTATATATACAGAAACTCTTGGAAGTTTCGCCTATACCTACCATCATTCAATTTTCTTGTTCTATCTATAACGAGAAAAGAATACTGTGAATGATTCCAATAATCAGCACATATCTCTACAAAATCATTGTTTGGTAAATATGTTATACATTCAGATTGTCTTGTTTGAAGGCTATGATGAGGTTTGCATTTTCACTAACCAACTGTTTAGGGATTCTGGAATATATATGGCTTAGATAAAATACATCAGCACCCATATTATGGCCTAAGCAGAAATATTTTCGAAGTTGGTGTTGGCTTTCCACAATAACATCGTCAAATATGAACACAGTGTTTGTATTTGCTTTTGGGAGGATATCACTGCTTTCACTGAATGTAGCGGATGTAACGCCTTTTACGTCACACAATATCTCCTGTAATAGGACTCCATCTGCTTGTTTTAACAGCGTCATGACGACATTAGTCTTGCCACAATTGGGTGGACCTACAATAATTGATCATATATTATCGTACGTTGGATGCAGTATTAAAAAAAATCAAACTGTTTCCTTATGTTCTTTGCACCAGAACAATATTTCCCGAATAAAGATTTTTGATATGCAATAAACACCATGTGTATCTCCTTCAAATCGATGGGCATCTCACGATACTCTGGTTTGTCACACATACATTTAACCTGTTTCTCTTTCCGCTCTGCTTTGGTGCAGAAACAAAGGTACTGTTCCAAATCATCAACATATACACTATGCACATGTAGAAAATTTACAACGTCATTGTATGCAGATTCTATGCTTGACAACCTCAGACTCAATCTCTCCAGAGATGGTGTAGTGCAATATCCACATCGTATAAGTTCATAACAGTGGTGTGCCGTAGTCACACCTCACCCGGTTTCATACATAGTGTAGAGTCATTAAACACTGATGTGATAGGTACTGTCACACCAGTAAGACTTCAGTACCCTTCGATGCATTTTGAATTTCTATCCTCACATGCAAGCCCCAGTCATGACGTGCTTCTATACCCAGATTTACAAATTTCGTTCCATTCGGAGTTAAACTGTATGTAGAACCGAAAAGCATGATCACATTTGGTACCTTCTTATCCACAGCTTCTGAACTCTGTCATTGAGCTACCACAGGCATGTTCTGGTCAGACAGGTCGTATGTTGATGACCAGTACTGGCCTCCATCTTGTTGTTTAGGACTACCAGCAGCACTCAAGGCATTGAGAACAGGCCGGGCATCCTCATCACACGGATCAATGAGTGAGGCAGACAATAACAGCTCCTTGTCCTGCTCCAGCATGTGGACAATGTGTGCTACAGGATCACACGTGGTCGTTACGGATTTGGACAGGGAGGTTGCTGCTACTGCAGTTCCAGAGGTCGGTGCTGGTGTTGACAAGATGACGGTTGAGGTTGCTGCAGGCCCAGATGTGGTGGAGGTCGACATATTGGTGGTTACTCCTGCAGGCGCCGACAGGTCGAAGGCTATTGCTGAACAAGGAGGAGGAAGCATCACGTACAGACCAAGACACAAGACAACCAATAATAATGCTAACTATAGACAAAGATGTAATATGCAAAACATACTTTTCCGCTATTTTCTGTTCTGCAGGGCTGTTCTGAATCTCGACTCCTGCTGCTGCGGACACTCTATGGTTCTTTTGCTGCTGCTGGCTGACTGAGTCAGAATGAGGCTGCAGAGCTGCTGCGCTCGCCTTATATCTCCTCTGATGACATCACCAGATCAATTTGATATCAAATTTGCGCCTGAATTGTATTTATCCCATTACTGTCTGGGCCATAGAGACAGTGTCTCTTCTCCTTTTGAGTACCACAACTTTCTCAATTGTTAGCCCGATAAACTGAATCAGCGTCCATCTATAGCGAGTGAGATGTTGAGCTCAATGTATGTTGGAAATCTGGTTTTTTCCACAGTTGTGAGAACATGCCGAGAATTGCACTTTTCAGCTAACGCAGTGGCACCTGCTTATAAGAATATTCAAAATGCTCATCTCAGCTCATATGAGCGGAGGTTTGTGACCGGCTCTGTCCTTGTGCCTTCCCTTCTAACTGTAGGTGAACTGTGGTGTTGCATAACACCAGTAGGGAACGCAGTAGCTCCACACATGGTCGAAAAGGTAAGTATATCACATGTTCCGTGATAAAAGACCTCCTTCCGCTTCAAGGTTCAAGACGGTGAACGACCGACGATATGTGGCTTAACTTCCAGACGTTGTATAACTAGTTTTAAAATTATACACCTTTTACTCGCCTCTAAGTTATGTAACCGAAGAATAGCCATTAGGTGGAGTATTCTCGGGTCGCTCAGTTTGAAGTGCTGAAACCTGCACGAAACGGGAATGCAGACCTTGAGTGAGAACAGTTAGATTGAGTAGATCAACCTTCAGTTGAAAAATGCTGATCGATTTTTACACAAAAAAGACGTTATTCTCTAACACGATAATGTAAGACAGCACTGCGGAAGACGAACCCTGGAAAACTTTAGTGAATTAGGATCAGAAGTATTGCCTCGTCCACTATACTCTCCCGGTATTGCGACATCGTATTTCCATTCATTACTATCGCCACAACGTTTTCTGAGAGATAATTAATGTGAAACTTTGGATGATGTCCAAAATGCCGTCTCCATAATTTTGCTCAAAAACCAATTGATTTTTATCGATCCGGCATTGACAACTTGCACACTAGACGGCAAAAGGTTGTTGATAAAGAGGGTAATTACGTCACAGAATAAAAATTAAAACTTATTAACAATTTATCTGTTTGAACTTAACATACAAGAACAATGTTACTTTCCGGTCTCCCTAATAAAATGGGACACTGGATTGAAACACTGACATGAAATATCATTTGTTCTAGATATACTTTGCCCTACTACAGAACACGCAAGTAACTATCTGACGGCGAAGAGGTTTTGAATATGCAATACCAGTCGTACTTTAGATGGCCAATGGCTGTTACCAAGTGGCATATATTGTAATGCTGATACTTACTGTAATACACTGGTGTCCAAAATTAAAGTAACAAACGACTATTTCTCTGTGTTGTGCCTAATTCACGGTATACTCATACAAAATATCAGCAGATGTCTGTGCACTCGTGTTCTGCACGGAAGATTACATTCCGGTCAATGGACAATCACGTCAACGGTGACGACAGGGCACCTATCAAACAGAGTAGTGTTTGCCAGGTAGTCCCATATTTGGTTTGGAGATTGATTTTCAACGCATTCGCATCTAGAGGGAACGTGGAACACGATTTTGGGACCAAAACGTTGTGGAAAGAGACCGATATCGAGGAGAATCCTTAATGGTATGGGAAGGGCTTATATTGACCACTCGAACAACTCTTCATGAAATTGTACGGGTGAATCGGCAGTGTTTACCTGCTGTCAGGTAGCGCGTCGAGATCCTGGGACCTCATGTGCTGTTTTTTTGAGGTGGTGTGGGCCCAGACTTCGTATTGATGGACGATAATGCTCGACCTCATAGAGCACGGGTGGTTGATGTTTTCTTGAAAACGGAAGACACTTCATGCATGACGTGGCCTGCTCGCTCTCCCGATTTGAATCCCATAGAGTATGTCTGGGATGCACTAGGGAGACAAATTGCATGACGTCGGCATCCACCAACCCACTCTCCAAGACTTGCGAGCAGCTCTGCATGAAGAATGGGCGTTATTGCCTCAACATGAGACTGATGACATCACTCACAGCGTGCTCCGTCGTTGTCAGGCCCGTACTGCTGCCAGACGTGGTCACATCCCATGCTGAACACATTATCTAGTTGTCGAAACGTGTGTGCAAATCCGTTAAGTTGGAGAAAACGAAGAACATTTTCGTCTACCGTTATGCATGTCGTAGCTGTTCACGTTCCGTGTTCTTTACTTTGTTTCTAACTTAATATCGCCTGTTTACACTGTTTTGTGGCAAAATAAAAGCAACTTTGTAAAATTTACGTGTGTTGCTTTAATTTTGGACACCAGTGTATACTTTCATCTGCTGTGTGTCACAGATACAACAGGTGTTACTTGTCAAGTGTTTAAAACTGTCATCAGATTTATGTACGCACGTCAACATGATTACGCTAATTGAGCGGAATTTACACCTGTGGATACGATTACATCACTTAGTTTCAAGCTAACAAGGAAAAACAACGCGTTTCACTGTTGCGAACGCTCGCGCCTGCACACGGTCGAGGCTCGTTTCGAATGAACGAACGTGATTCACGGAGGGAGCAGTAACTGTCTACTCGTAGCTGCGAGGACATCTGTCACTGTCCTTCTTGTGGGCAAGGTATTTGTGTATGAACAGCAGCGTGTTGTCTGCTGCACACTCATTCTCAGAAGAAAGGATGACAGTCTTGGATGTCTTAGACGATGAGACAGGTGTGAATTCTCTTGTTTCCTAAATTCAAGAGGAGGTTTCTATCCTAAAATTTTCCTTCGTTTTTAGGATCGTGAACGTGAAGTAATAAAGAGAAGAAAAAATAAATTATCAGTGCTACAGAATTCGAAAATTCTGTAGAACAATTGTAGCTGTGTGTACTCACGTGCACGAGATTCGTTGTCCGAAATTCACACCAGCACGCAGATTTGCTCTAAAATATTCGAATATTTTCTATTTAGACGATGAGTGCTGTGAGCCCTATTGATTCTCTCCCCATCTTGGACGATCTGGCCTATCTGCTTGTAATACCTCTGGCAAAAGTAGCCAATGCCATTACCGCACAACAAAAAGTGTCAAATGAGCTAGACCCATGTCATTTGGCAAAATGTCATAGCTCCAGATCCTGTGGAACGACGCCAAGTTTTGTATTTGAAATGTCGCTCTTTATACAGAAAAATGGAAGCCGGTTAGAGTCGAACGTCCCGTTAAAGCAACTCAGACTCGGACTGGAGAGAAAAAGGGAAGAAAACACGACGTGTCCTGTCAAAATAATCATTACGATGTTTAGATTTGGAGAAAACGTGGAAATCCTCAGTCTGGATGTTCGGAGGAGGAACTGAACCCACCCCATCCAGAATGACAATACTGTGCACTGCAATGACAAACTTTTACACAACTACAAATTAACGTAAAATCCGACCAGATATCCGGACATCTATAGTGGACATTTTTGTATCCCGCCTGGAAGGAGGCGCGTGGGTCTGCTCCGGGTAAACTGAAGGGTAGGCTGAATGTAGGAAGTGAGTAGGAGCAGGAAAAGGTGA